>NC_135537.1:2965831-3594767 GCF_045843805.1 Urocitellus parryii | reverse complement strand
TCTTATTCTATCCTCTTAACCACTCTTGCACCGTCTTTCCTTGTCCAGCTGAAACCCATCAACGGAGGTTACTAAGATGTATCTCCCAATTCACTCATTCTCTCGGTCTTCAATTCATCAAAGCCACTCTTTAACCCAACCAATATTTTGAATTATTTTTGCCTTAACAGCTAGATGTATGGGTAGGTGTATATATATATTTTTTTTTCTTTTTAATTCTAGGATGTCCATGCAGCTCTTCTTTGAATCAGCCTGCTTTTGTTTCACACTTGTGGTTTACTTCTCATAATACTATGGTGATCACTTCAAAAAGGATTCCTTGAAATGTCAAGATGCTCCCATCGCTGTACCTGTGGATTCCACATTGTGACAGTTTGTCTCCTGGCAGTTTGTTGCAAATAATTATTCATGTGGAATGCCCAGTGTCTCTGCAGAGCAGCTTCTATACAGCACGGCTACTTGCAAGTTTCAGGGAAGACCAAAGCATGCTTCCCAGGCTCCCAAATCTGGGCGCAGACTTTCCTTCCAGCTTCATGGAGCAGTGCCAGAGGCCTTCAGTCCCACTCTCTCCTCCACACGGACCCCAGAAGCCCACGTGGGTTGGTGAAGTCTACCATGAGGAAGCACTTTGGCTTCAGGTTCCATTCATCATTGCAGTTTTGAACTTCCTTGTTGTTTTAGGTACCTAGAGATCTTGCTCTCCAGGTCTCTAGTGCATATTTTCATCAAAAAAATTCTTTAAATTATGGTCTCTGGGTTGAAGTAGACAAGTTTCAGAAGCCTGTCTTTCCCCAAGAATGTGGTGCATTAATTTATTTTCTACATATTTCAAATACATCAAAAGAAACATGGTGTAAGAATGTTGCCTTCCAGAAATAACTGCCCATTACTTTAAATTCAATTTCACAAATATTCTTGAGAATGGCTGCTTCCCTCAGGCTACTGCTCCACAGACAGGAAACAGCTTCGCTATTGATGCACTAATTCTTAACTGCACAGCTCTACCTTTGTGCTCACTTTAGAACGATTTAGTGCACATTGATCCACTGAAAAGTGTCATTTTGTTAAGTGCACTCCCAGCCTCCTGCTCACAGGCTTTCCATTTCATTCTCCAATAAAGAATATTAGAAGCTGGCAGAACAAATCCTTGTACCATCTGACTATTAAATCCTAAGAGCTTACTTAAGAAATTTCAAATTCTGAAAATACAACTTCTTGGCAATCAAGCCCTCTTGACCTGGCCTTGACCTTTTCTCTCAGCTGCACACATGTCATGCACACCAGCCTGCATCATGCCCCCTTCAGACCACAGCACAGCCATGAGTTGCCCAGCAGCCCTCCCAGCACGCAGGAAGCTTTGTGTCACTCAGAGAGCCTCGTACTACCTCCCAGCAGACACTAGAAGAGAAGCTTCCATCAGTATATCACCTCACTCATTTCTCACACAAAACTTATGTAGGAAAAGAAATGATGCCACATTGATCATACTTCTCCCAGTTCTAGCTCTCACTTACTCTGGAATCCAAAAAGCATGTGCTGAGCCTACTATGTGCCAGATACTGTGTCAGACACCAGAAAAAAATAAACTGTCCCTGCTAGAAGTGCTCACAACCTAGCTGTGGAACAGGGAGGGCTGCTGAAGACCTGCCCGCAGACACAGCGCTGTCCCCCTCACAGCCCCAGCTCCTCAAGGACCTGCAGATGGATGAACAGCAATTGAGGGGGGGGACAGAGACCAGACTGTCAAGTCCAGTGGCATAATCAAAGGAACCAACTCAGGAGAGAGATGAATAATATTAAAAACTAAGTACAGAATCTCATCTCTATGAGATTATAAATTATCACAAAGCAAAAATCTAAATCCAGCACTCAGCTCCAGAGAGAACATGCCAGCTCCAGGGCCCAATCCTGCCCACACTGCGTCACCAAGCTTGGCCCTCCCCAAATCCTGACCTCAAACTCAGAACTATAGATTTGCACAGCAGCAATGACTGAACACGACAGAACTGCTTATTGTCAGACTTTCCACAAAAGAGACCACTCACCCACACAGTACTTGTCATCCACAACAGGGAAAGAGCTGTCAGTCCACCATATTCTCAAATTTGGCCCCCCAGTTCAGCTACTGGATTTTCATGTGTCACAGTTAGAGACTTCAACCCATGCTGAGCACCAGGCCTGGTGGAGGGTGTGGAACCTGGCACACTCCAAACTGATTGGAGACTGGGAAGAAAAGTGGCCCCCAAAATGATGATGCTCCCCGCCAGTGTACCGGTGATGGGGCTCCCCACCAGTGTACTGCAGGACAAAATGCCCTCCTGCTCCAGGGTGCATACACACACTCCAGTGCAAGTCCAAGTCATGGGTGCACCTCTGGCCTCGTGAAGACATGGAGAGGAGAGAGGCAGAGGAGAACAGCAGGAGGCTGGGAGGGGGCTGATCAGGACAGAGGCTCATGTGCTATCCCACACCAAGGCGCCAGGGACAGAAAGACCACCGAGTTCTAGCTCCCTCTCCCCTAATGGTCCAGGCTAAAGCAACTCCAGGAGGGGATGCTCCAACCTGCTGCTGTGCCATTCTCACTTGGCCTAATCCTCAGAGAGCAAGACGGGTCACAGCCTTGTGGCATGACCAGCCAGTGGGCAGAGACGACATATTCTACTCACAGTCCTGCACCCTGGGTGTTGCCGGTCCACAGTTGGCCACACAGCCACACTGAGGTCCAAGAGTAGCTTCTGCCCAGGAGGGGTGGCAGGATGGCCACACTGTGGAACCTGTGGGGGCCACACGGAGAAACCTGGCGCACTCCAAACTGATTGGAGACTGGGAAGAAAAGTGGCCCCCCAAATCCTATTCTAGGAGATTGTTCAAGCAGCTTTCCAGCAGAGAATCCACATCGTGGGACTAGCTAGCAACCGCCATGGAACCCGAGAGAGTCAAGGCCTGACCCAGGGGCTGAAGGAGACAGGGCTGCAGACACTCCAAAAGAAGGCACCCGGAGTCACCATCTCTCAGTCTACAGCGCAGGGAAATCAATCCCCAACAGCCACTGTCACAAGGCTGTGGAGATAGTCAACTAACACAAAGGACATTAAAGGCCTGGGAAGAGTATAAATCACTACACCTACTCCAAAGCCAAACATTTCTTCAAATCTAACTTGACCAATTTACAAAACAAATTTAAAGAACCCATTAAAGATTTTTATAACCACAGGTAACAGTCACCTTATCTTTTTATAAACTTTCTTATTTTATTTCTTTTTAAAAGAATTCCATTTAAAAGTAACTAAATATCAAAAGTCAGTTGACTGCCCATCCGTGGGTTCATTGCTGGCTCTCTGCTGTCTGCTGGTCCATGTGTCTGCCCGTTGTAACACCAGTGCCATGCCGGTCTCATTATACAGTTTCACACACATGTGGAAGTCAGGTAATGTGATGCCCCCAGCTTCGCTTTTTTTTCTGAAGATTGTTTAGGCTATTTGGAGTCTTCTGTGGCTCCACAGGTGTTTGAGGATAGTTTTATCTGCTTCTGTAAAGAATGCCATGGACATTGCAATGGGCATCTCACTGAATCTGTAGAGCACCTGGGGTGGTTCAGTCATTTTAACAACACTGATTCTCCCAACCCGTGAACATAAGATGTCTTTCCACTAGTTTCTTGGTTTTTTTCAACCAAGAGATTTTATTGGGGAGCTGCCCAAAGGGGAAGGAAAGGAGAGGCAGGGAGAAAGAGAAAGGGAGAGGAGAGAAGGAAGAGGAGGAGGGCAGAGAGAGACTGCATTAGTTTCTTCTTTAATTTCGTTCATTAATGATATGTAGTTTTCAGCATATCAAGGATATACCTCCTTGATTGAATTTATTTCTAAGTATTTTTCTTTTTGTAGCTATTATAAGCGAGATTGTTTCTTTTTTTATCTCTTTGTTTCAGATAGTTTGCTATTGGTATATATGAATGCTCCTGATTTTTGTATGCTGATTCTGAATCCTGCAATATTGTTGAATTGGTTAATTCTAATGGTTTTTTTGTGGAATCTCAAGGGTTCTCTCTATATGAGATCTGCAGAGACAATTTAACTTTGTCCTTTCCAATTTGGATGCCTTTTCTTTCTCTTTCATAATTTCTCTGGACAGTGCTTCCAGTACTGTGTTGAGTAGAAGTAGCAAAAGCAATCATCCTTGTCTTTTTCCAGTTCTTAGAGAAAAAATTTCCAACTTTAGGTGTGGGTTTGACATATTTGGCCTTTACTGTGTTGAGTTTCATGCCTTAAATGCCTGATTTGTTGAGATAGTTTTTATCATGAAGAGATGTTAAATACACAATAAAGAAAGGTCAGTCTCTTCCAAGAAATGGGGCTGGAAAAACTGGACAACCACAGGCAGAAGAATAGAATTAGACCCTCATGTCTCACCATATGCAAACATCAACTCCAAATAGACTAAAACTAAAACGTAAATTTAAGTCCCAAAACTCTGAAACACCTAGAAGAAAACACAAACTCCATGAAACCGGGATGGGCGGTGGTTTTTTGGATATGACACCCAAAGCACAGATAATGACAGCAAAAACAACAAATGGGATGGCATCAGACTACAAAGCTTCTGACAGAGGAAAAAAGCAATCAACTGAGTACAGAGACAACCTACAGGACAGGAGGAAATATCTGCAAATCACACATCAGATAGACAGGAGACTAATATCTAAAATAATAAGGAACTCAACCACTCAACAACAAGGAAACAACACTTTTTTAAATGCTCAGAAGACTTGAATGGACATTTCTTTCTAATATAAAATAGACAAGATATATGAAAAAACGCTCAAAAACACTCATCATCACAGAAACACAAATTAAAATCACAATAAGATGTCACCTCACACCTGCATGATTGGCTATTAAGTAAAGATAACAAGTGTTTGGGAACTCTTGTACACTGTTGGTGTATTATGAATTAGTACAACCGTTCTGGAAAAAAGAATGGAAATTTCTTAAAAAAAAAAAAAAAAGAAGAAGAAGAACTGCCATATGATCCAGCAATTCCACTACTGGATATATGTGCAAAGGAACTGAACTAAGTGTGTTGAAGGTACGTACTCCTGAACTCCCAAGTTCACTGCAATAGTGCGCATAAGACCTGGGCATAGACAACTTTAGCAGTCCTCACTAAGTGTCAATCCACTTTAGAATAACTTTCTAAAATGCAATATATAGTAGGCTAAAGTATAGATCAGTGGTAAAGTGCTTGCCTAGCCTGCACAAAGACCTGGGATCAATCCCCAGCACAAAAGGAAGGAAGGAAGGAAAGAAGGAAGGAAGGAAGGAAGGAAGGAAGGAAGGAAGGAAGGAAGGAAGGAAGGAAGGAAGGAAGGAAATGGAATGGCATTCAGTCATTTAAAAAAAAAGAAATGTGGTCATGTGACAACATGGATGAAACTAGAGGACACCATGTTAAGAGAAATAAGTCATTTCTCCATTCCCCTCACAACCTCTTATATGTAATTTTGTATAGCAATGAGGGTCTCCCTTCATTTCCATGCAATTTCCCTTTTCTCTCCCTTTCCCTCCCATCTCATGTCTCTGTTTAATGTTAATCTTTTCTTCCTGCTCTTCCTCCCTGCTCTGTTCATAGTTGTTCTCATTATATCAAAGAAGACATTTGGTATTTGTTTTTTAGGGATTGGCTAGCTTCACTAAGCATAATCTGCTCTAGTGCCATCCATTTCCCTGCAAATTCCATGATGGGGTAGAGAGAGAAGATGTGAGGGAAGAGGAGGGGGGATAGTAGGGAATAGGAAAGGTAGCAGAATACAACAATTACTAATAGGGCATTATGTAAAAATGTGGATGTGTAACCGACGAGATTCTGCAATCTGCATTTGGGGTAAAATTAGGAGTTCATAACCCACTTGAATCTAATGTATGAAATATGATATGTCAAGAGCTTTGTAATGTTGTGAACAACCAATAAAAAAATAAATTAAAAAAAAAGAGAGAGAGAAATAAGTCAGACACATAAAGACAAATAGCCACTGACCTCACTTACATGTGGACTAAGTCACATTCGAAGAAACCAGGAGCAGAGTGGTCACCAGAGGCTGAGCAAGGGCGAGGCACAGAGATGCAGACCAACAGGAGGAATGAGGTCCAGTGTTACAGAACAGCATGGTGACAACAGCTGATAACCACACGTTGTATATTTCAAAATAGCTAGATGAGGGTTCTGAATATTCTTAGCACAAAGAAATTACAAATGTTTAAGGTGATGAATATGTTAATTACCCTGATTTGATCATTATATAATCTGTACATGTATTAAAACATCACATTGCATCTCATTAATACATATAATTATGATTTGTCAATTAAAAATAAAATTTTAACAAGTTATTAAGTGGCTGGGGTACTTCCATTTACCTGTAGTGTTTATAAGTCGTGTTGCTTAGAGTATAATTGCTTATACTTGCCTTTTCTTCTTGATCATATACTTCATTAAAAATGTAGTTTCTGTGTCCCTGCATTATTCTTAACTGAAGTAGGTACCAAAAAGAAATCCTAAAAATCATCAGATTTTGACAACAGGAGTGAGAATTTATGGATGTAAAACATTTGTCTTAAAGTGCTGTCTCATCAGACTTTAATAATTACTTTTAATACTAAAAATTAAACCCAACATTTAAAAATATTCCTTTGTTTATGGAATCAAGCAAGTCAACACTATTAAAGCCAATGTGAAAAGAAAACCACACCAGTGACACACTATTGTTATGCCAGCAGGTGTGGTTGCATTAATACCAAGCTCACTGTGCTTATCTCTGTGGGACAGTCCACGGAGAAGCTGTTGCTGCAGCAGGCTAAGGGTCCCAACTTTCAGACTCAGCTTCTTGACATAATGGTCACTGAAAAGAATCCAATTCTTCACTCAAGTCCCTTGCAGAAATCTGAATAGTAGCTACCACATGACCTTGGATCCCTTGCCTCTGTCCCAACTTTCCTTCAAGGCATGAGGTCCCTGAAGTGACAGGAGACCCTGCCTCCCTCTCCTGCCCACCCACCCTGGAGCAAGGCATCAGGACCTAAGCACTCCACGCCTGAAGACTCTCTGGGTTCCCCTGACTCTTCTCGTTGATTATAGTTTGGACATGAGGTGTTCTCCAAACGTTCCTGTATTAACATAGGAAGGCTCAAATGCGGGACAATTGGAATTCGAGGGTTGTAACTTAATCAGCCCATCCTAGCTGGAACGGGAAGACCGCGTGGCCACTGTAGTGGGGCAGGGAGTGGCTGCAGGAGGTGGGTGACAGGAGGTGTGCCCTGGAAAGGTGCCTCTTCCCTGCAGCCCCTTCTCCATCTCTCCGTTCTACTTCCTGGTGGCCAGGAACTGAGCAGCTTCCCTTGGCCACTCTTCCCCCATGCTGCACTGCCTCAACGTGGGCCCAGAGCGGTGGCTCAGCCCCCATACACCGAACCTCTGAAACCATGAGCCCAAATAAACTTTTCCTCCTCTAGGTTGTTCCTGTCAGGTATTTGGTCACAGTGAAGAAAAGCCGACCAAAACACCATTTGATCCCATTTTCTTCCCCCCAAAGATTCAGAAGCAGCCAAGAAAATAGGCTCATCTCAGAGACTGAAGGAGAAGGAGAAGCTAAGTTGCCAGGGAGGGAGGAAGGCTCAGAATGTAACCCGAGATGGAGCATGAATGAAGGCATCCATCATGCCTCCTGTGGGAGTGGCTGAGGGGGTGCTCCACAGGAGAGCTAGGGAGCAGGGCCCCAGCAGGCGGGGCCCACAGGAGGAAGGGGCAGGCAAAGGGGAAAGGGGGAGAGAGGCTTGGGCACACTCAGGACACTATTTAGGGAATAAGTTCTGGAACCAATAATATAATGTTACCTAATGTTACGAGAAGTCTCCTCCAGTCTAACCCACACACACATATCCACCACTTTGTTCTGATGCCCTTAAAAAGCCTGTGAGGAAAGCAGTGTGGTTCTGCAAGGAGAGACCGAGGCCCAGAGCCACGCAGTGTCTTTCCAGAAACAGAACAGGGGAGTGGAACCTGGGGCAGCCCAGGGGGCTTTCTGCTATTTGCGCTGCACACAGTCTTGCTATTAGGAGCGCCTGCCTTGCTATCAAGACCTATCCACATGAAGCCCAGTGATGTGGGGTTTAATTTCCTCTCTCTCTACCAGATACGTATTGACATTCAGGCCACAATCCAACCCTTAGGGATATTTCATTTAATGAGTTTCTGGTTGCTTTTTAAACTAGCCCTGTCTTCAAGAGCACAGAATATAAAACAAAAGAGCCCAGAACCAAAAAAAAAAAAAAAATCAAGATTTGTCAGGGAGCCTACACGGGCTGAAGACAAGGGCAGAGGAGGTGGTCTTCAAAGCCCTTCTTGGAAGTGCACAGGACACCTGTGTGAACTGGCTGTCACCTGCTAACGCCTCTAGGACCAACATTGAGGAAGCAAAGAGACCTCTGCTTCCTCCGGGATGCCAGGCAGTGGGGTGAGGCACAGGGTCAGTATCTCACTGGCCGTCACCAGGGCTCAGCCCCAGCCCCGCTCCAGGCACTGGGAGCCTGCATCCCTCCTTAGGTGCTCATGGCATCCTGCGTCTGGGGTGCCCAGGTCTCACTGGCCTCCTGGAGTCTGCCTCCCCTCTGGGTTCCAAGCTCCTAAGCAGCTGGGACCACTTCTTTCCTCTTACGGTCTCAGGAGTTGGCCCAAAGTCAAGAACATTCATTAATCAGCACATATTTATTGAATACATTCAGTGTAGCAGATACTGTGCATGGAAGAGGATGGGACAGTGAAGAGGACCGAGAGACTGGTGACAACACAGCAAGCAAAATGTGATGAGAGACCAGGCGAGGGTGATGGAGGGCTTCTGGGAGGAGATGCCCACACAGGAGAGTACGGAGGCTCCAGCACAGCTGAGCATCAGCATCACGTGCACCCAGGCATCAGGGTCTGTCAGAATGCAGGTGCCCAATCCAGGCAGTCTGAAGCAGGGCCTGCTGGTCCATACGGACAGCACGTCCCCAGAGCAGGCCAACCGTGCTTAGCTGGTGCTGCTGAAGCACTGGCTGTCAAGCGGTCCAACTTTCCAGTCCTGGGGCCAGTTGCTTCCTCTAAGCTGAGGAACACACACTGGAGACTAGAATGCAATCTGTATGGTGGACTAGTTCACAGTTTTTTTTATAAAAAGTCAGCGTTTTTCAGGGGGAAGGTTTATTAATATTAGGGCCTTGTATACTCCTAAAGATTAAGTCTCTGAAGAGAAGTGTTCCTATATTCCATTGCCTGGATAAACACCTCTCACTTCTTCATCCAGCTTTGTGTTTAAGAAAAAAGGTCCTAGAATTTTCCAAGGATGCCTTGGTTAGTTTTTTAAAAACACTCAGTTGCAATTTGACAAATTTTACTTTAAACTTTTCCAGAAAACAGACGAGCCCCTTCCCACCCGCTCTGCAGTGTCTACTGTGTGCTCCACGCAGAATGCATGGGTTCCCCAAAGCAGCTCTAATTTCAAACATCATATCTCACTGTCATTTATACATGTTGTCGGATGACAGCTCTTGATTATTAATTCAAACAGAGTCACACTTGAACTGCATCATTCTGCTGCTCAGGACATTCTTACACAATTCCTCCCACCCCCTCACCAGTGGATATCATCTTCCTAGAACTGATCAAAAGGGAAGAATAAGGACAGCAGCCAGGGGTAGGATGGAGCTCAGGGACAGGAGGATAGGCACGCTTGGGGCAGGCATGAATGCAGAGCTCGGTGCCCAGCGGGCAGGGAGGAGAGGGGGCACCAACTGTCTGAAACACGTGGGAGCAACGGCAGACGGAAGGGCACCGAGGAGAAGGCGGAAGTTTCCAGAGCTATGGAGAAGACTGGAGTCCAATGAGCCTGAGTCTGTGCCACAGTGGTGCCACTCACTAGATGCATTAACTGCTGCAAAATGTCTGCCTTAAGCCTCAGTTTCCCCCTTCCACTGGCAAAATCAACACATTATAGGTATAAGATGAAAAGGGCCTGTTCTCTCTTTTAAAAGCAGTGAACCTCTCAGAGAGGAACAAGCACGCCAAAAGGACACAGAGCCAGCTTAAGAAACCTCCCTCCGGCCTCAGTGTGACAATCTGAGCTACGAGAAGGATGGCTGTAAGTGGATTAAAACAATGGATCAACAAAACCCCATGAGTCCACGATATTACCCGGAAAAAGGTGGGGGGGTGGGGATTATGTGAAGAAACTTTGAAATTAGAAAGTGAAAGTGAAAAGAGGAAACACTTGTTTCTGTCTTTTGGGTAGGTAGCTTACAGGCACCCAGACAGCCCAGCAGCAGAGCTGCCAGTCCTAATTTGTAAGAGAAAGCTACCTTATAGAGACAGGAGAAATAAGAGAGAACATCATCTTATAAAACTATGATGACATTTTGGAATCAGGCAAAGATTGGCAATGGATTTCAAGCCATTAGAGGCATCGGTAATGCACTGGTTAGTGCCAAAGGACCAGCTCCCAGAATGTTCTCTCGTGCAAGGAGAATGGGCTAGGTTCAGAGCCTCCTCGTCCTACTAACTGCAGGACAGTCAGACACCAGGCATCTCCAAGGAAATACAACTTGAAGTTCCAACCTCACACCTCACCTGTGCAGCATACTAGGCAAAAACAACTTATCTGAATCCTAAAGCCTTAACGTAAAACTTCCAGGGTAAGGGACAGAGGAACAAATCAACAAGACAGATCCAGAAGGAAAGAAAACCCACAGGAGAACTGGCCTGGTCTCTTCCACAAGTCAGTGCCCACCCCCACCCCCACCCCGGAAAAAAGAATGGCAACAGCTTAAAACCACCTTGAGCGATTGCAACTGCAGGCAAGGAGAGGCCCAGACTGCATCTGGGCTAGACCATACTTGGTATTGCTTGGGGGCCAAAGAGGCCATTTAATATTATTTACACATTATAGGCAATAAAAAATTAGTGGAACAGAACATGGACTAGCACTAATTGAATAAAGCAAGTTACAAAACAATAGTTAGTTTTCAATTTTGATTTAGAAGAAAAACAATCTCACACTCAGGTATTCACGTGTGCATGCTCATTATGAGGTCCAGCAAGATGCACCCCCATTCAGAATACTGTTTTACACAATTCAACTGCACTCCAGAATGAGTCTCTGTCAACACCACTCCTGCAGTGGAACATGTCTGCCAACGGTCTGGGGAAATGCCCTTGCCCTCCCAACTTCACAGGGCTGCTCAGCAAGAAGGCGACCATGGTCCTGCCAGGTGCCCATGCCTGGGGGTCGCATCACTGTGGCATGGGAAGCTGGGTCTGGGACTAGAGCCAAGGGCTGGCAACTACTGGTGAGCTGGGTGGGTGCCAGGGATGGATAAAGGATGTCACGTGAGGCACAACATGAGGAAGCTTCAAGGACCAAAACCACGAAGAAAACTTGGAGACCTCACTGTACACAAGCAGGAGGCCACAGGGGCACCCAGAAGAGAACAGTGTCCAGTGCTTCAAGTTTGGGGAAAAGATAAAAGGGAATGAGAGCAGTGAGAAAAACACCACTGGATTTCATCAAAAGAAGTTCACAGATGATCCCAGAGAAAATAATTTCACAAACGCTGAGGATCTGAGCCATATGCTAGAAGTTTCCATTGAGGGAAAAAAGATTGAATAATAATAACAGATACAAAGAGTTTTTTTGAGGAATTCAGAAATCATCTACAGAAATGTCAGTTTAAAAGCAAATCAAAAAGGACGATGTTTGTATAGGAATCCCCAACCTAGATGTAAAGTGATTGTATTAAGTAGTAACTAATGAAGTCTCCATTATTAGAACTCTAATGTCAAAATTACACGACCTTGAAAATTCTTGGTGTTATCAGGGGTTAAAGAAAATATCACTAGTATTCAAAAGGCACCGAGAGTATAAAAAACATGGATAATTCATTTGACAACCCACAAGGTATCAAAGGGAAGCAGTTCAAACTGCACAATACACAGGACCATGTCCTAAAGGCTACAGTGAATGTGTTCATTTATTTTAGTTTTAGGAACCCAAAACTATAATATCTACAAAGATCAAAAACATACCTCACTAAAAACATCAGTCATAAAGAGACTGTTATGAAATTTCATTAATACAGAATTCATGTTGTTTAAATGTTATGATACAGAGTGAACCATAAGATTAAGAAATTAAGCAGAAATTCTCAGAAGACTGCCACTTCATGGGCTGTTTGCAAATACGAGACTTTAATTCATGAATGCACTACATGAACTATTTTAAGAATCAAAGAGAATGAAAATAGAAATAATGAGAGTGGAAAAGAGCCCCGGTCCAGGGGCCCTGTTCAAGTCTGTTTAACTGCCAGCCTGACGTGCAGCTGGGGCAGGGCTGGGCAATGCAGCAAGAACTCAAGACTCCTGTTCACTTTCCCCACATTCTCCTCAGAGGTGCCAGAGAGTCACCACCTTCCACATCTTGCATTCAGTCTTGGCATTCCACACTCTTAGTGCTGGTCCTCTCCCCAAAATAGTCCTATATTATCCAGAGACACCAGAGAAGTGCAGCCACTCTTCTCCCCACAAACAGCCTCCTGTCTTCTTTCAGACCCTGATCATCTTCCCTGCTGACTATCTCAGATCCTTCACACCTTCTGTCAGATTCATTCCTAAGCATTGCATATGCTTTGAGGCTGGATGCTACATCATGACCAGGAAAGGTTATCCCAAGAAGGCAAGGTTGGTTTGACATGCTGCAATTAATCCTTGAAAGTCATCATGTTAACAAACTAAGATAGAAAGTCCATATGCTCATCTCAAAACACACAAAGCAACTGAGGAAAATCTAACACTCATTCCTGGTTTAAAAAAAAAAAAAAACTTAACAAACTAGGAATATAAAATAATTATCTTGTAAAGTTATGGAACTGTTTTCAAAGTTGGCCAAAGCCTTTTCTACAGCATTTAATGCTTTTTATGCATCTAGTCCCATATCTGCTTATTTCTTGTCTTCAATCTTCCTTCAGGGCTGTTATTTATAAAGTAATGATTTTCCATATCCTAGGAAAGCTTTTATCTAATCTGAGATGGACATCAGGTAATTCTGTTTTGTGTCTTCCTTGACAGAGCAAGGGAAAAAACCCAGGATATTCAAGTTTGGGCTGACAAAGCCAATAAACTTGGGCTCAGGGAAGGCCATGGTTACTGCCCCTTGCAGGCTCAAGATGGCTCCACAGCCATGTTATCTAGCTTGGATCTTTTGAGTTGCACTCAGGAGTCTTCACTGTGGTCTCCCCTTCTCTCTCTGACCTCTTCTGTCATTGCCGCACTTGGGCTCAATTCCTCTTAACACGCACGTACAAGCAGCTCATCCCCCTGGTGTTGGCTCTAGCTGCTCTTTGCAAGGTGCTTCCCACCAGTCAGCTGAGGGTAGATGGCCCCTCCTTTGCAAGATAACTTTCAACCTTTTGGTAGTAACAGTCACTTACTGGACATCTTGGATATGCCAGGCATTCTGCGAGGCATGGTTAAAGATGAGAGGATAATATTTTCTGCTTTTGTGAAGCCTGGGCTTTGGTGGGCCAACATCTCCACCATGTGACACTGAGGTGCCAGGAAGCATGCACACCAGAGTGGGAACACAGGGCCTATGTCTGCTTAGCTCGAGGAGGCCTGGCGTGCTCCTATGCTGGGTTCTGTGTGGCCTGACCCAAGGTAGGAAGTCCCCTGGGTATACCAAGGGTCCCCTCCAGCTCACTTATGCGTTGAAGTAACTCATCCACTGTGGCAACACTGGGGAAAAGCAAGGGTCATTCCAGGTCTGCTTAAAGCCAAACATGGGGTTTTTCCATTGTGACATTTCTGGAAGCAAGAGATAGAATCATTTTGTTTGATGTAGTCTCTAAACTGCTTTGGATTTTGTAGGAACTAATAATGTCACCTAAATGTCCTTACTCAAAGCAAACATATTTGTTTTCTGTCAGTCATTCTGAATAGCAGATCTAACTCAATTTTCCTATTTGGCAAGAATGCAATAAAAGTACACATTTTCTCCTACCGACTGGTTCTTCCCCCACTGTCTGCAGATCAATCATGCTGAATGCAAAGGCACAAAATGGTTTGTAATGACAGTTCCCAAGACCTGCCTGGCACTAAGAAGGTGCCTCAGAATCCCTGGAGATCCCGAAAATGAACCACCAGGTACTTCTCAGCAACAGGGTCACACACTCCAAAGACGTGAGGGTTTCTGAGAATCCTGGCACTGTGCTGACTACCCCTAGCCTGGGGAAATTCCTGGATGGGTAGGGCTGACGGGTTTATGGATTCCCCACACAGGTATTTCTAGACTTGCCCCCAAATAAGCATTTTAATGCCTAGATTTTTTTGTTGTTCTGTTTTGTTGGTTTTGTTTTGGGTGCTAGGGATTGAACCCAAGGCCTTGCCCATGCTAGGCAAGCTCTGTACCACCGAGCTACGTCACCAGCCCTCCTAGATTTAATTTTAATTGTATCACAGATGTTTATGAAAACTCCTTCTCAGGAATCGAGGTACTGCAAATCTGCCACTGGGGCACCTAGAGAGAGCCTACCATGTGCCTGTCTCTATGAGGAATATCAGAAAGGCCCAGAAGTCTTCTTAAGGACACCACAGGCCAGTCTCACAGAAGATCAAAGTCAAGTGCTTGCTCTCTTGAGAAGTGACCTTGGGGAAAGCTCCCCACCCCACAGCATCAGCATCACCTGGGGACCTGCTGGAGATGTAGCTCCAGGCCCCACTGGACCTGCAGGACTACAGGCTGTGGGGATGGCCTGGCAAGTTGGCTTCCGGGCCTGCCAGGAGATTCTAATGCAGGCTACCCTTTACAGCTCTGCCCTTGACACCCCAGGATGGGCTGTAACATGTGACTCACCCCCTGCTACTTTTACTAGGAAAGAAGGGCAAGTCTTCAGAAGGCTTCAATTTTCTTTCTTATTCAGTCATTCAACATTTTTTGAAAGTCCTATGAAAATGTGTGTGTGTGTGTGTGTGTGTGTGTGTTGTGTGTTCGCACATGCACAAACACAATAGGCTGGCAATGCAGAGACTGGTAGGCCTCATCCTTAGCCTTAATAAACTAACAATACAGTGGGGAAAACTGGCAACTTGGCAGTGATGCTGTTATTCAAATAATGCACTGACCTCAGGACAGCAGAGTGTCACACAGACTGGAAAGGGGCTGCCTCCTCTCACAGAGGGTGAGTGCTGAGGCATCTGGAGACCCTTTCCCTGAAACAGCAAGTGGCAGTCGCCCCTGTTTCTTCTCTGCTTATCCATCTCGCATTAGCACAGTCTGATATTTACCTTCGTTGTTGTCAGTTTCTTCTGCCAGAATGTGGCTCTGGGACCCTGTTCACTCTTATGGCCCCAGCATCCAGAATAGGCATGAAACAGTTGCTTACTAGATATCCGTGGAAGGAACAAACTGGATGAAATGCTGCAGAGGCTCAGATGAACATGTTGATCACAGAGGCACAAGTTCTAACACGTCATGGAACCTCAAGGAACATTCCTTTGGCCTAGCGCCTCAAATATCAGTGTGAGATTAGAATTCCACAGGCAGCAGGCTCTCTCCACATCGCTTACTTCTAAATTTCTTATTAAGTTTTGAAATTGTTGAGCAGATTAAAGGATTCCTTTGAAGCTTTTATGCTTAAACTTTGCAGGAAGAAATCCCCTGTCTCTATAACTATCACTGGGACAGATTAGAAATAATTTGGAAGCGAATTGGATTTGCCATTCTGTAAGCTTTTCTTATCTACCAGGGCTAATAGCAGACACTTAACTCCTTACAATAGCCCAGGAGGAGCTGTATTATCTGCTTTTCACAGAATGGAAACTGAGGGCAGATAGGCCAAAAAGCTTATACACAACCGCTCTATAAATATAGTCTGAATCAATAGAGATTTTGTATCCCACAATGTTTAGAAACTTAGGAAATTATATGTAAAGAGACAGCATGGTATTGTGGAAATAGCACAAGCTTTGGATTCAGACACACCTGGGTCTGAGTTTTAACTTCAACTTGGTAACTGCTTGACCTTGGGCATATTAGTTAATCTCTCTGAGCTACTCGGTAATTTCTACTTGAATAATGCACACTTGCCATCATGAGGAAAGCAACCTGCAAATGCTGCTTGAAAGGTGCTAAATCTCCCAGTGGAACATGAGAGCCTCCTGTATGGCACTTCTCTCTGGCCTCAGCGCTTCAAGGGCGTGCCATCCCTGAGCATGCCAGCATACTGGAGGGTGGCACAGGAATGTTCTGAATAGCCAGGTGCCTGTCATACCTATGCCACTAAATTCCTGGGCTGATTCTTGTCTATCATGCCCAAGCCACCGTGTCCCTCTAAAATACAGAATGCTGACATGGCCCTTGCCTCGCAGGTTGGTGGTGAGGACTGCGCGGCTACAGGTAGAGAACTGGGCACAGCACCCCGAGGCCTCCCCCAGCAGCAGACCAGCTTCTTGCTTGTGTGATTATGCTCCCTGCTGCTGGAGGGAATCTCGTCCTCATGCCCAGGCCCCTGGGTGAGGACCAGAAATGGGCACAGCAATGCAGAGCAGCAAACTGCCTTCACTGCGGGTCCTCACGCAGGAGGTGCCAATTCTACCTCCACCAACATCATTGGCTGGTTCCCTCCTGCCAAGACCTTGCTTCAGACAACACCTCCCCCACCCATGCTGCCCTGCTGGGGCAGCCCTGCAGTGCAGTTCCTTGTGACTAATCTAAGCATCTCTTAGTCAAGCTCCTCCAACAGCCCCATCAGTCAGCGTGCCCTGACACTTTGGCATGAGGACCGTAAACAGCAGCCCCAAAGGCTGGGCAGGAGTACACGCTCACTCGAACTCCAGCAGCAGCAGCTCCAAGCCCTGCATTTCCCCAACTGCTCGCTCTCCAGGGCGGGCTCTGGGACGACGGCTCCCATTCACACCTTCCTGACAGCCTGCAGTCTCTGCTCAGGCTAGCCTGCCAGTACCAAGCATCTCAACTTTGTAGGGACAGTCAAGCTGTTCCCAAGTACTTATAAACCAACAACCGGAAGGCACCACCACAGCTGGGATGAATACCCATGCAGAATGATCACGCCATGATGCATTTTCCAACGCTGACCAGTGAGGCAGGAAATGGTCCACTCACCACTGTCCTCCTTCATTCCACCAAAATCCCCTCACATAGAAACAAGGCTTTGCAGCACCAAAAAAAAAAAAAAAGTGCCAAGCTTCCTCCAGACCACTTTCCAAAGCATTCCACATGATAGAAAACACAGAAACCACTTCCAGCCACACACGGCCTTTCCCCTTGGAACAGCACACCCAGGCTACCTTGGGAAGGCTTTGCAGACACCCGGCAGGCTGGCAGCCTGTCCTGGGCAGGCTCACCTTCAGGTGGCTGAGGTCCCCGGTCTTGCTGCCCTCGGGGGCGTTGGAGGGCCTGCTCTCCATTCGAGGACGGATGACCTGTCGGAAAGGACTGGACAGGGGGAAGCCGCTCACACTGCTTCCATCTAGGAAACAAGAACAAATGTCACAAGTCAGACCTGAGCTCAAGCTTCTGTTTTTGGCTTTTGTTTTTTAATGTAGGGGTTTTTTTGGTTTTTGTTTCTTCAAAAATGCTAACAACAGGAAGAGCACTCTAATTTCTGTCCTTACTATTCTACAAAGTGCCCACTTACTCAGGAGAAAATGCCACAGACTGCACAGGTCTCCAAGGCCATGACAAGGCCCTCTCATTCCAACTACTGAAGAGAGGAGCCCAGGTGAATTGGTGAGATTTTAATTATAGTTTTATTATTTTAAAGACTATAAGGAGATGGACTGGGGTTGTAGCTCTGCGGTAGAACGCTTGCCTAGCAAATGTGAAGCACTGGGTTCGATCCTCAGCACCACATAAAAAATTTAAAAATTAAATAAAAGCATTGTGTCCATCTACCACTAAAAAAATATTTTAAAAAAATAACATAAAGAGATTATTTTCTAATACATTAATTTCAAGTAGCCAGAGCTCCCTAACAATAACCAGCTGGCAAGGACACCTGTGAGTGCGCCAAGCATGCTGGACTTGTAGCCCAGCAAGGCTCCAAGGACAGACAGCCCAAGGCAGCCTGTGCAGGAGTTGAACATTAACACTAATTCTGACTTAAGAAGCAGGCAAACAGCAGAGATCAAAGAGCATATGGTAGAAAGAGATGGTAAGATGACAATTTTTAAATGCTACTTGTCTTAAACAAACCCCTAAGTAACGTAACTTCCTATTAAAAAAGTAAACTTTCTTGGGGCTGGGGTTGTGGCTGAGCGGTAGAGTGCTTGCCTAGCACATGAAGATGCTGGGTTCAATCCTCAGCACCACATAAAAATAAATAAAGGTATTGTGTCCACCTACAACTAAAAAAAAAATTTTTTTTAAAAAGAAAGTAAAGTTTCTATAAGATGAAGGGCATTTACATTTAATTCATATAAAACAGATATTTCCAAATTCCCAATCACTTAGACCCAAGACCTTATGCCTAAAATGTATTTGAAAAACTTATAACTAACCAAGCATAACAGAAATGGCTCGTGATTTAAAAAAAAAAAAAAAAAACTTCTCTTAAACATCATTTGCTAATATATATTCCTGTAAGTAATTCAATTTTCAGGATGTCAAACAATATTCATCTGAAGTAAGGAAAATTAAATAACTCTCTGTTTAGAGCCTTCAAATCTTCTAATGCTAAATTACATTTAACAAATTAAAAACAGTCTATTTGAAAGGTTTATTAGACCTTATATTCAAAATAGAATGCAGAAATCAAACATTGAGCATCCATAAAGAAAATTGCAAATTGATCTGTTCCCTCCAGAAGTGCCCGTGGAAGATGACCGGGAAGACTGAGTGAGCACGTGAGAAAGTTCAAAGAAAATGTAGCTGCCACGCAGGCCTTTATTCAAGCATCAAATGTGAGCAACTGTGGCCCATTTGATGTCCCACGGCAGCTCACACTTCAGGAGATCCTACTCCTGAAACCAACAGTTCAGGCAATTCAGACCCACTGGGCACAGAGACCAACTGGACAACACAGGCAAAGTCATCCTGAAACCTGTCCAAGCAGTAAAGCGCTCAAGAGGCAGTGGAGAATTTCAGGGCTAAGATCTAGCACAAGAGGAGAAAGACCAAGACAGGACCTTGGCAGGGACTTCCCTCTACAGGTATCTGCAAATTCCAGGAGACTGACTAAGAGCCTGAGAGTCTGAGCACAGGTTCTGACATATTCATGGGGCAATCGTGAATTCAAACAAACAAACAAACAAAACTGTCATTCATGGAGATGAAGGATGGAAAGTGAAGAATGCAGAAGTCCCGCTGGGATCCCAAGAACAGCACACTAAGTGAAGAGCAGACCAGAGACAAGGCAGCTCCCACAGTGCTGCAGCCAGCTCTGAAAGCCCTCAGCCCCTGCAACAGGAGTTAACAATTCCTGTGCCCAAATGTGTTCCTTGTCACTCCCTGTTCTGCCCCATGTTTTGTCACTTTTGTAGCAACCATCCTTGCTCACCCAGATGTCCTTGAATCTCCATCTCAATCCAGATGCAGCTCTTCCTCAGAGCCTCTCTAGCTGCCCTAACTGAAGCAGGTCCTCCTTCCCCTGCATTCCAGCACCTCTCTGTGCTGAGAGCCACGCCCTGCTGCTCTCTGCTCCACACACAGGCAGGCTGAACATAGGGAGCCACCTCTAGGGACTCCATCAGCACCGCAAAAGCACCTTTGGAAATACAGATCTGCAGTGCCCGGCAGATGGATGGGTCTGGAACATGGGCATTTTGCAAAAAAGTTCGGTTTACATCAGAAAATTGCCTCCATTTGGGCACAGACCTTGAAATCTCAAAGAAACTCAAATATCTGTCTTCAAGCTCAGAAAAACACTAAGAAACCATTCTGTCCTTCTCATACACCAGAATTCTGCTCTCTGATCCAAATGGAGATGGAAGGATGAGGAGCGTGTGAACTGTGAACTGGGCAGAGTCCTGCTCAGGTGTGGGCAGAAGCCAGCATGAGCCTTCAGCCCACAGGACAGCCACGTGGAGTAGGACAGGGCAGCAGAAGGAGGCTGAGTGATCAGTTAGAAGGATGTGTGACAGGAAACAACTCGCTGGGAGTACCAGGGCAGAGCCCCTCCAGCTGGGGCAGGGCTGACACTCAATCATTTGGCCACTTTTTCTGCCAACCTGGGATGTCACAAACAGCATAGAGAAGAGGTTGGGCTGCCAACTAATGGGAAAACAGGACCAAGAAAGGTAAAGCAGATGAAGGCACCTGCAGAAGGACCAAAGCGTTTGTGGGCTTATCAGAACGGTGGGTGCGTGTGGACGGTATGAGCCCTGTGGAGCAGCGAGAATGAAGTGAGATTTTAGACAGTTTCAGAGTTACCACTATGGTGCTCCATTTTCCTATTAACAGCACCTCTTGGCAATTCAGAAATACCATTTTGAATGCTGAATTCATAGTTTTCTCTTGAATTCAGCCATGTCACAGCCATGAGGACAAGGGAGAAAAATGACAGCTGAAAGCAGGAACACGCAGTGAAAAGAAAATACAGGGTCACAATAAAAGCAGCCACACTGGAAGGGGTGACCACGGGGACAGCTAATGTTGTGTCAACTCAAAGAAACTAAGGAAAACCCAAAACTGGCAAGCCCTCACTTCTGGGGGTGTCTGGGGGTGTCTGGAGATTGGCATGAATGTGACCTGGCGTGGGCGGCTACCATCCAATCAGCCTGGGGCCTGGGTAGAATAAACAAAGCAGGGAAAAGGCGATTTCACGCTCTCTCAAAGCTGGGGCACTCTTCCTCCTGCCCTTGGAGTTCAGAACTGTGGGCTCTCTGGACTTGGGACTCCAGGACGTGAGCCAGTGGCCCTCTGTGTTCACAGGCCTTTAGCTCTGGATTGAAGTGAGCCCATCAGCTTCCAGGGTCCTGAGGTCTTTGAACTTGAGCTGAGTCACACTCCTGCTTCCCGTGTCCAGTGTGCAGATGGCTGCTGGGGGACTCCTCAGCCTCTGGAAATCCTCTCCAGTTCTTCTACTTACATGGTGACTCGGATGCCCTTAGCCTGGCAGCATGGGGCACTAGGTGCCCGGCCTCTCACTCCCCACTCCCTGCGAGACACACAGCCTCTTAACAACGCAGAAGGAAAAGTGGAGGCTCCAAAAAGATGAGGCACCTGCTCAATACTACAGTCCCTCTGAGGCACAGCCAAAACCAGAACTCATGACCGTCGGCTCTGCTATGACAGAGCACAGCCACCCCAGCACTGAGCACCTGAAGAGCTCCCAGTCCAGGTTGCTCCTCAGTACATCATGGGGTCAGGACTGCACAGTAAACACCCCACCAAGCCTGCTCAGGACCCTGCTATGGCTTGGCAACCATCTACCTGGGGACCGCGTCCATTTTTGCACACTTCCTCAAGAGTCACTAATGAATAAGCATGAGTATACCTTTTTCTTTTTTGTGACAGGTACCTAAATAAATGAGAATAAAATACATTTACAAAGGCAAAAGGAGGCAACAATCTCTCAGTGGGAGTCTGTCAGAGTATGCTGTTCCAGGTAGAATGTACTTCAAAGATGCTTTCTCATTTATTCATGAAATCCATGGGTGCCCAAAAAAGGCCATCTGGCTATCATAAAATATTCTCAAGAGAACCAAAGCAAAAGAAGCAGTTGGCTAGGAAAATTAGCCTACACTCATCCTAAACTTCCACAGAGAAAGCAGCATGCTCACTCATTCTCTGGAAACTCTGGAATATGCTTAAGGAAGAAAAAATAATGTCTATAGAAACAGTGGCCCTTAATGGACAGTTCCCATCCCCCAGGGGCAGCCTCACCCAGAGACTCCCTCCTTGTGTTGGGCACATGCTGTATTGGGATCAAACATGGCATCCTCTGCCCCACTGCTGGGCGTGGAGGCCAACCACCTGAAGAGATGCAATGTTTTGGGGTTCCCAGCTTGTTCTAAACTCAGATCACAGTGATGCCTGCACATCTCTTGAATACACACACACATACACACACAAACCACTCAGCTGATGGGAGTGAATTCCACTCAATGAAGACATTTTGAAAGTTAAAGGACAGTTCGAGTTCCTTAGGATACAAACACATCTCAGGGGTCTGAAGGAGTGGGGAAAGGGGAAATATCCAAATGAACTTCATCAGACCAAGAGCTAATTTCCCAATTGAAGTCATGAGATGGCACAAATTCATCTTCCAGGTATTTAAGAAAACGGAACTGCTAAGCGAGACTCCTGTGCACAGTAGGACTACTGTGTAAGAAGGATGGAGACCTAGAGACGCTTCAGACAGCGCTGAGAGAACTCAACACCAAACACCTTCACCAGGAAGCTCTGGTTCTTCAAGATGAAAGACTTCAAGAACATAATAAATAGTTTCAGAAGGAAGGTCAGACATGTAAACAGAAAAGATAAACACAGAAAATGGCATGTACACATGAGCTTGAGCCAATTCAACACGTTCCCAACACCACTAGCATCTGCAAAGTACAAGGCAACATCACATAAGCAGAAAAAGTTTTGTAAAGGTGTAGCCCTAAAACCTGAGAGCAGACCTCTATCTGGTGTCCCCAATAACAGAGAGAATGTGAAGGTAAGATTCCATGTGGCCACATGCATGGATGTCCACCTCCACATGGTGATCTCACAGGGAGTCCAGCCTGCCCCTTCCAAGGGAAAATAAGAAAACTCACTCTGAAGCCAGGCCCTCTCAAAATAGACACAGGGTAAGATGCGCTCCAAGAGCCAGTCTCTAATTAAGATGGCACTTCTGTTGGACAGTGACCATCTGAGTAACCGGCTGTACAGGAAACCAACCAAAAAGCACATTCAAACCACTCAACAGCCTGTCAGCAGAAGGACAGTACTGGGAATTCCTCCCCTTCTCAGACGATCAAGACAAAACTGACTCAGCGAGGACTACACGAGCACTCAGCCGGACTCAGCCAGAGAGGACAGCTGTGGCACAGGCCCTACAAAAGCACTGCTTTCTCTTCTGCAGAAACCTTCAGGGAAGTGGGGTCTCGGGGTCCACTGACCAAGAAGGGCAGCTCAGACTGACCCAGGCATATTTTTATTAAACTGTGTGTGTTGGGGGCAGGAATTCTGCACTTAAAGCTGGCACCCGAGCAGTCTCTCAAAGCACCTAGCACACAGCAAATAAGGAAAACAGGATTTTCCCGGTAAATGAATAACCTACTGTCATTTGCTAGTTGCCATGTGATGACAAGTGTCTCCTGACACGAAGGTGACCAGACACACCTCCTGGGCCATCATTCACAAGGATGGTGATGCCCAGATTCTCCCTGAAGTCATATAATGTGACAGCATGGAACTGTACACATTGATAGAAAAGCACCTAATGAAAAAGAGAGGAATGAATGATTTTGTGAATGAATGACCAGGAACCAACTGTGACCATCTGTCTGATAAAGACAGAAAGGTGGGTCATTTCTAGGCTTCCAATCCAAGGATTCTTTTTTAAAAAAACCACTAATATAAATCTTGTATTTGTGGAATCTGAATGGATTGCTTTGGCAAGTAATGAGCTCCTTGACACTAGAACTGACTGGTCAGGAGGAAGATGACTTCTTGACCAAGAACTTACAGGAAGGAGAACAGGCCCACACCCAAGGTAGACTGGTCTGCTTTCATCCTTTTGTCCCCAGCTGAAAGCCACCAGTCATCCACAGCACTGACATCCCTAGCCAGGCCTCTCCCTGCTTATGCAAAGGCATGCAGTCAGTCACTGCCTGAGGTCCTGGAGGGTCAAAAGGCAAGAGGCCTGAGTTCCAATCCCAGATATGCCCAAGCAACCTGCTGGAGGGAGACCTAGGCGTAGGATGAGGGGCCCGGTTTCACCAACCCTGCCCCTCTGGTCTTGGGATGCGACAGATGCCACCAAGTACAGACAGCAAGTGTTACTGTCTAGGAGTGCTGCCTTCACTGTCTCCATTCAGCAAAGAACTGAAGAAGAGGAACAGAAATGGCAAGCAAGAAGTATGCTTACTGCAAAGAGACAGAGACCCAGAAACAGACTTCTCAGAAGAGAAGGGCCCAGGGCTGGGAGTCTGGTGGGAGAGTTTGGGCCTGTTCTTTTATGGTCTCTGTAATTTCTTCCTTTCCTTATCCCCTCCCTGTCCACACGCTCCTCACTGTATTGATGAGTGACCCTCTAACCACAAATCTGTGTTAGTTTATCTACTGGGTCCCCCAGAAAGGAATATGAGTACAAAAGTGTCTGTCTGACTAGGTCCCCTACTTGTTTCCTTTAGCACGTTTTTTAACTACCTTTATTTTATGTATTAACTTACTTATTTATTATTTTAATGTGGATCGAACCCAGTGCCCCACATGCTAGGTAAGCGCTCTACCACTGAGCTACAAACCCAGCCCTCCATGAGCACTTTGGTCAAGCAGGAAGCTGACCTCCTCAGAAGATCCTTTCCATGCCCCTTTGTTCTGGCCCTGCCTCGACCTCCTCACCTGCCATCTTCCCTGACTGCCCACCCCTCCTCGATCTTCCTCACAAGGATCTCAGCAGCACCAACCCTGTTCCTCACACGTTTCCCCTCTGAGTTTCCTTTCTCTCTATCTTGTTTATATGTGTTACTCCATTCTTACTGGAAGAGAAACACAAACAAATGAGCATCAATTCCACAAAATTAATTCAAGATGGCTCATAGGACTAACTGCATCAACTCTCCAAAGGAAGCCGCAGAAATAGCTCAATTAGCATATGTTATTTTGGGATAAAAATCAGGGAAACAAAACCAGAGCACTGTCAGTTTGAGATTAAAGTCCAATGCTTCTTTCATATGATAATAAAGGGGCACAGAGGTGTCACGCCTAACAGTGACACTTGCTTGCTCTCCTTTTAGAAACCAGAAATTCAAAGGACAGGCTAAATGTTCTCTGCACAGCAGTACTGAGCACTGCTATCCCTAAGAAAGGAAAGTCATTACTTCTTCATTAAGCAATCAGCCAAGAGGATGTGGGGGAAAAGGTGCACTTAAACATTACCAGTGGGACTGAAAATTAGTGCAATCCCTCTTGAAAGCAGTAAGGAGATTCCTCAAAAGACTAGGACTGGAACCACCAGGGGACCCAGCTGTCCCAGTCTTTGGTTTATCTTAAAGATCTAAAATCAGCTTACTATAGGGATGCAACCACTTCAATGTTTATGGCAGCACAATTCACAGTAGCCAACTTACAGCCCAGATGCCCTTCTACAGATGAACAGGTCAAGAAAATGTGGTGTATCTACACAATGGAGTTCTCCTCAGCCAGAAAGAAGAAGAAAACAATGTCATTTGCCAATAAATGTGTGGCACCAGAGAAAGCATACAGTTCAAGAGAACATCATGCTTAGTGAAATAAGAGAGGCCCCCAAAATAAAGCATCAAAAGTTTTCTCTCATATGTAGAAGCTCAAGCAAAAGAAGGCGGGGTGGGGGTGTCTGGATATCACAAAGATAAAAGGAAGATCGGTGGAGTAGGAGACCTATAAGGAAGGAGAAGGAAGGGAAGCAGGAGAAAATAAGTTCTAGGCTGGGGCTGGGGTTCAGTGGCAAAGTGCTTGCCTAGCCTGCAGGAGGCACTGGGTTCGATCCTCACCACAACATAAAAAATAAAATAAAATAAAAGAATTATATCTATCTACAACTACAAAAAAAAAAGAAAAGAAATACTAAATTTAACAAGATCGTGTTATATGCATATATAAATGTACTATATATATGCATATAACTTTCATGAATGTGCAGAAAGCACTACTCAGAAGTCAATCAACAAAGGAACCCTGTAGAGTCCTGCTCCTCCTGTACTGCTCACCCCACCTTCGCTCGGCCCTGTGCTCAGCCCAGCGTCACATGCCGCACAGCCAGCACTGGGCGCTCACTTGGGCAGCTGTTTCTCTCTCCCACGAGCCTTGTGTGATCTAATTGATACAGGAGCCACCAGAGAAATGCATTAAAACTTAGAGTAATTAAAATCACATAAAATTAATGATCAGTGTATTAGAAGCACCATCCACATGTCAAGTGCCAAGGTCACATGTAGCCAGTCACATTCTGTGCAGCACTTAGTGGTCATTCCTGCAGTCAAGGGAGCTCCATGGGAGGACACTGCATAGGCAGGATACTGGGCTTGGGGACCAGTGACTCACTGTGCTCCTCAGCACAATTCCAAGAACAGCAGAGCACAGGGAACAAGACTGCTTAATTTGCTGAACTAGCCTGCTTTCTAAAACCCACACAAAAGGGGAGGAGACTATGCTAAATCCTTTTCCAGATTGGAAGAGAACACAAATAATTACTAAACTTAAAACTTCAGGATGCAGGCTAGGGTACAGCTCAGTGGTAGGGCACTTGCCTATCAGATGCATGGACCAGGAGCGCAGCACCTGGGGAGACTGGCAGCACCGGGCAGTGGTGACGAGCTGAGGGAGGACAGCTCACACACATGGTTGGGGAGGAGAGAGAAGGAGGAGGAGGAGGAGAAGAGCCACTCTGAACACCACTTAGCTGTAAATATTGTAAAAAATGTTTATACTATAACTAAAATATCTAGAAATAAACCTGGTAAAGTACTATAAAACCTTTATAGAGACAATAGAAAATACTGAAAGACAAATAAGGGACATACAATATTCATTGATAGGAAGACCATGTATCATGAAAATGTCATTTTTCCCAGAAACTCAACTATTGATTCCATGCAGTCCAAAATAATACTCTAATAGACTACTTTGACAAACTGATTCTAAAACTCTTAAGGAAAATCAAAGAGCAAAGAATATCCAGAAGGTACCACGTCAATCACCTGGTCAGGAGACTTGCCCTACCAGACTTTAGAGCTCATCATCAGTGGGGCTAAATGGCCCCTGGCCCTGCTGGCAGAAGTCCAGGGATGTGAGAATGAGCAAGAGGGAGCGGTCTCCAGCAGGGGTTCCCAAGCTGTACTGCGCGTTAGAATCCTCTGGGATACTGAAAGCAAATTAAATCACAAGGTCCATGCTGGGAGCCAGGCAAGCATTGTGAAGACCCTAGCTGATCCCAGTATCCAGAAAGGTAAGAGTGCCTACAGTCTACACCCGCAGTAAAGGAGAGGGTGTGGTGAAGCATTGATTCAGTTCTTCTGGAAGATACACAAAATGAGGGAAGGGCGGGACAACGAGGCCAAATGGTAGGGAGAGAGACCGTGTGAGCCACAGGAGAGACTCTGTCCTGAGAGCAGTGGAGACCCATGGCAAGGGCTAGAAAGGGGGGCCGAATCAGATTCCACCTCAGGAGAGGCTGGGGGTGCTCAGTGGTAGGCAGAGCGCTGGCCTAGCATGTGCCAGGCACTGGGTTCATCCTCAGCACCACCTAAAGATAAAGTAAATAAATAAAATAAAAGGTATTATGTCCATCTACAACTGAAAAAAAAATCTTATAAAAAAGAAATACGACCGTGGCCACCGTACTGAAGACAGTGGCAGGAGTAAAGGCAGCAGCTGGAGGTAGTCAGACAATGGCCACAGGAAGCTGAGCTGCAGCGATGGCTGCAGTCAGAGCAGCGGCAGCACGTACAGGGAGAAGGGCAGCGGTGCCCGGAAAGCAGAAGGGCCCACCTGGGTGCAATCTGAGCCAAGCTGTCGGGGAGCCGACCTGCACTGGTGGCCAGGCTTCACCCCCTCCTCTCTGGATACAAGGCTCTCAAATCCTTGCTCCCCAACACCTCCCTAATCACCTCATGACGAGCACCACCAGCTTAATTGGAAAAGGCTACAGTAAGAACAGCAAGATCAATGGCCAAAGGACTTCCGCCCTGGCCGCCTGAAGAGCCCTGGCCGCCTGCAAGAGGACCACCCGTTGCCGATGAATGACAAACACCTGGATCTCCATGCCACCCTGATGGGTAGGAGGTTATTCTGCAACTCAAATTTAAATCAAAAGGCTGAGTCAAGGGGAGGGGGTTGTTGTGGCTCAGCAGTAGAGCGTTCACCTAGCACGTGTGAGGCCCTGGGTTTGATCCTCAGCACTACATAAAAATAAATAAAATAAAGGTATTGTGTACAACTACAACTAAAAAAATAAAAATTTTTTTTTAAAAAGGCTGAGTCACCCTTCTCAGCTGAAGGGCAAATGGTGTGTAGGGGATAAGTGCACCTCACAGGTCACTAACAGGAGTCTTTGGCAGGAATCCAGCTTGGGGTGCCGTGAGGCTCAGTATCTATGCAAGGCCAGTG
Organism: Urocitellus parryii; assembly: GCF_045843805.1. Classification (NCBI taxonomy): domain Eukaryota; kingdom Metazoa; phylum Chordata; class Mammalia; order Rodentia; family Sciuridae; genus Urocitellus; species Urocitellus parryii. The sequence goes on along the minus strand of NC_135537.1, from coordinate 3,566,434 downwards.
CTCAGAGATGTGCCCCAAGAGCAGCGGGGTGGCAGAAGCAGGGTGGCAGGAGCAGGCTGACCTTTCCCTCGGCCGAGCTGCGTGCTGTGAAATCACTGTCTGAGTCAGAAGGCTGGGAGGTGGCCCGGGCTAAACACGATGGCAGGCAGGCCGGTGCCCACTGGCTTCTCCTCCAGAGCAAGCAGATACCCCTGATCACAACACGCCCGCACCTGATGTGGCCAGCAGCCCACTCAGTGCAAAAACGACGGCAGGTCTGGACTAAAATGTAGGATGTCAGCTTCAATTTCAGCTTGAGGTTGAGAGCGTGGACAGAAGCACTGGTCCCACCCTCGTGATAACAACAGACAGGATGAACTAGAGATCCACTTTCCCTGACGGCGGGGGAAGAGGACACGGGAAAACTAGCCTGAACTTCAAGAGGGACGTCTGCAGGGGGCAGGTCTGGCTCCACCTCCGTGGGGTGGCTCAGTGGCCTACCACTGGAGCCCAGCATGGCTGCCAGAGCGTGAAGACCAGGCGAAGACGGTCCGGGGCGGGAGGCAACCTGCGCCCGCACAGGCTCCCGGCAAGGGGCTCGTGGGCAGCAGAGGGAGGCCCTCAGAGCGCTGTTCCTGGCACTGGCTGGGGCGGCAGGAGCAAAGCACCAGGAAGTGGGAGGGTAAAATGGAAACCCAGCAGGGAGGGAAAGCCACCAGCGTCTTCCCCCAGGTCCCCTGAGGGGCAGGGGTTCAGAACCTAGATGGCAAACAAAAATCTTCAGAGACAGAGCCGGAATGAGGTCAAGAGGACCTGGGGTGGGGTCCCTAACGGAAAGAGGAAGTGGAAGGTGCTCCACACGATGCTGACGCAAGTACCAAAGGCCCAAGAGACGCAGGAGCAAGGAAGCCTCCTCGCCCATGCTGGCCTGCCCTCAAGACCACCCAGCAGAGGCAGCGAGACCGCCCGCAGACAAGCACCGGGGTGGTGGGCACCGAGCTGGCACAGGGGGTGCAGAGGCCAGGTGGAAGACAGCACAGTGCAACCCTCTCCTGCTGCAGGGCAGGGCCACTGTCTGAGCAGCAGCCAGGCATGGTGAGCACCCAGGGACTAGTCATTCTTTCTGTCCCTATACTCTCTGGCCTCAGGATAAAACCCAAGTCTCAAAAACATCCCTAGCCGCCTTCAAAAAACACGTCTGTGAAAGACTCAGGCATCTAGGAACCACAAAGAAAAAGAGAAATCATGGCATTAAAATTCTAGTCACGTTCGTCTTTGGCTTCTGGATAATTCAGGATGAGTCACTGTTCTTTAAAAAGTAAGAATGAGAATTCCAGAACTTAATGTTTCTTTTCAAGGGGGGCAGCAGACTAGGACAGAGACACGGAACAAGCGCCCCAATTTCAGAGGACAGTCGGGGCAAGGACGGTTATCAAAGTGAAGACAGCGTATTGGACAGTGACTCAAGTCGGATCCATCCCTGGCCGCAGTAGTAAACAGCAGCTTCTGTGGGCCTTAAGTTGTGAAGAAACAACATACAATGAAACGCCACACGTAACTGATTCTCGCAGTGGCCTGCAGTCGCGGAGCAAGAACCAACCTGGCTGGACCTTCAGCAGGTGGTCTGTCCTTTGACAAAACGAGGCAGCAGGGAGGCAGTGTGGACAAGCTAGAGTGATAATCCAAGATGCCATGGTGACACACAGGAAAGAGCCACCTTTGCCAGCAGGGAACGCTAGGGACAAGACCTTCAAAAGCTTAAAACAGGAGGTGACAAGCTGCTGTGTGCAATGAACGTGCCTGTCATCCCAGCTATATAGGAAGCTGAGGCAGGAGGACAGCAAGTTGGAGGCCAGACTGGGCAACGCAGAGAGACACTGTCTCTACATGAGAAATAAAAAAGGCCAGGGGTGTAGCTCAGTGGGAGAGTGCTCCTGAGTTCAACTCCCAATACCAGATAAATAAGCAAATAACCAAGAGGGGGCTGAAGTTGGGCTCAGCAGGCGGAGGCCAGATGGCATTCCAAGGCCAGGAGGGTTTGCAGGTGTGGCACAGCACTAGACAAGCAAAGCAGGGTTTCAGAGCAGCTGCAGCATGGCCTGAAAGGGTCCCAGCAAGAGGCAGAGGGACAGAGGGACAGCAAGAGCAAGGAGAGAGCCTGCAACCAGCCTGCATGGCCTAGTTTTTGAGGAAAAGCTAGGATATAACAGAAGGTGGATTTGAGTTCTGTGTGACCCAGAGGAGTTCCTGTGACTGTTCAAGTAAAAGGTGTTCAAAGCGCATCCCACAGCAATGAGGAGAGCACACGAGACTTCAAGAGAAAAGAAAGGTCAGACACATCTTCCAAGACAACTGGACGGAAATGTAACGCAGTCCTCATGGAGAAGAGGCCAAGGAGGACCTCCATCTATCTGTGGAAAGAAATGTCTGCCCAGGGAAGGGGCAGGGTGGGAGAGGCCTGAGAAGGTGGAACACACTGCTCCGTGAGTTCTGTGAGAGCAAACGCATGTGGAAGAGCAGGAGGTCCAGGAGGCTACTGAATGCCCACATGCCCCGGCAGCATGGGGACTCCAGAGAGTACACTCGTGACTGGCAGAGTTACCACCTTCCCATGACACAGAGGGCAGACAAGTCACAGCACAGGCTCACCCCCTCTCCACCCATGGTGCGAGGTGCCCACAGGTACCAGGTCACAGCCCCCCTGAAAGCGAGGGCCCTGCATACCCAGGGAGCTCTGACAGGCACAGCAGACAGAGGCTGTGGGGTCTGTCACTCCCTGCGGGAAGGAAGCAGTGGGGGACATTAAGACCCCCTGGTGTGTGGGGTGCTGGCACTACACACAGAAACTCAGCATCCCTTTTCCTTCCTAGGACTCGGCCTCCTGCTCTATAAAACAAACTGATTACACGGGATGCCATCTTCAGTCCGCCCGGGTCTGCCAGGCTTGAGGACCACTCCTTCCCATACTGAAATTGAAATGCCACATCTAATTATCGGGTCCAACAGAAACTGTCTGCAGGGAAAGCTGACATTTCTCTTATGAAACTGAGAGCCAAAAAGTACAGAGAAAAGAAAAATCAAATTAAATAATGAATTAATTGGAAAGGAAACCAAAGCAGGCAACATTCCCATCCCGCTGTCAGGGACAACAGACCCTGAAGGCCATTCTCATCCAAAGCATCAATCCCAATGAGATCAAAACACAGCGCATCGATCCCTGAAAGCTCCCTGTGCTCAGACGCAACCCTCGGACGCAGACGGCCACGGGCAGCATGGCTGGGTCTTTCAGACGACGCCTTGATGAAAGATTTCTCGGGTAAAAATAACTTTTCAATTTGATCAGATGAGAAAGCGTCTGTGAGGCAAAAGCCAAGATGTTTCTAACTTTTCTTTGAGAAACATTTTATGGTGAAACATAACACAGACAGAACTGCATATAATAAGTGTGTGACTTAATGAATTCGTAAGAAGCAAACAGTCCGGAAACCACCACCCAGGTCAAGAAACAGAATTTCACCAGACACCCAGAGGCTCTGTGCCTTATCCCACCCTACCTTCCTGCCTCCCCGTGGCCAGCCCCTGTCTCCTGGGCAGCCACTCCCAGCACCATTCCTGTCCTCCTAAGCATGGAGCCCAGAACACTACCATGCAGCTGCACCTGTTCATTCTCCAAGACATTGTTTACATTAATCTTATAAACTACAGGCAGCCCTTTCATTCCCTTCCATTTCCTTTTGAGGGGAGGGGTGCGTAAAAACCATGCGTAACATAGGCGTTCTCAGGAGTTAACACAGGAGTGCGGCTCAGCAGCATAAAGCGTGTTCATAATGTTGTCCCACCATCACCACCCCCATCTCCAGCACCTCCTTCCTCCTCCCCACTTATCATTTACTCTTTGTCTGACGTCAGGGTTTCCGTCTGCATTGCACCTGCACCCCCATAGTGTGACTTATCAAGGGTCCCTGTTCCCTGGGTGCTGTAAGCCACACTCAGAGCTAGAACACATGCAGCCTCAGGTGGGGCCTGGGGCTCAGGAGGTGCTGTCCCACCAGCAGGAGGGCGTACTGCAAAGCACCTCTTAGCTCCTGAGGGTACTCATTGCCTCAAGCCACCATCCACTAGGGAGGACAAAACATGCCCTTCTGCTCCCTCGCCTCTCCTCCACTAGTTACCTGGAAAACTTCCCTTAGGAGAAAACCCCTCACCGACTACTAGATTGTCCAGTGTCAGATTGTACAAAAAGTAGAATAAATGCTCATTACTTATCACTTTCAAAATAATAAATTGGTTCCCCACCACATCCCAAAGGTGAACCACTCTTTTTAGTAGCACTAAGAACTCAAGGGCTGAAACACAGTTATTCTTCTTACTGACACTTAAAATTATCAGCTAAAATTTGGTGGCTCGAATGAGGAGCGACTGAGGGTAAGTAAACTGCTGGCCCCTGAGGGCAGGGCGAGAGGATGGGTAGCCATTCTAAGATTCCTCTTTTGTTTTGCTTCACTTTTGTTTTAAGTTGCCTGTCCCTGGAGATGAGAGAGACGGAAGGAAAACCGCTCACATCTGAGGAAAAACTATTTACGTCTGAGGAACAGATAGGGAGAAAGGACGGATGCACATGTCAGGAGGATAGAAAGGCTATAATGAATTTTTGTTGTTCCATTTTTATTTCATTCTGTCTCGGTTTTGTTTGGCGTCATCTTGCTGGGTTGTATTATAGTAGAAATACGGGATCAGCAATTAGTAAAAAACAAACCGAAAGACTGTTAAGTAAATTGTTAGAGCAAGGAGGCTTCCCAGTAAAACCAAGAGCAGTCGGGGCATACGTTGATATAATACAAAAATGTAGCCCATGGCTTTTTAAGGAGGAGTTGTTAAATATATCACAGTGGGACCATCATGGTGAGGATTTAAAAAGAATAGAAAAGAAAAGCCCAGGGACTCTGCCAGTTGGCACATTGCCATTGTGGGCGTTGGTATCTGGTTTGCTTAGTCCAAAGCCTTCAGTTCAGACAATGGCAGAGGAAGGAGAAGACATATTGATTCAAGTAAAAGAGAAGGTCTCTCAAGTTAGTCAGACAGAGGAAAACATTCAAGTGAAAGAGAAGGTGTTTCGAGCTAGTGAGACAGAGGAAGGAAGTTTAGAGCAGAAAAAGCCATCAGGGGAAAAGTTACAACAGGAGACTGCTAATAACACCTTTCTATCAGAGAGCGTAAGTGTCCAACCAACACCGCCACCTCTACAGGAGACTGCTACTAACAGCATTCTATCACCAGAGGGCATAAATGTCCAATCAACAGCACCACCTCCATAGGCTAGGAGGCTCCCAACCCCCGAAGTTGATAGTTGGGATCCTGAGACAGGATCTCAAGTATTAACATGCCCTGTATTTGAGGTAGGAGGGCAGCGAATTTACCAGGGTTTAAATTTCAAAACAGTGAAGCAGCTAAAAGAGGCTGTAACAACCTATGGTCCTCAAGCACCCTTCACTGTAAGCTTGGTCGAATCCATTACCAACTTGAACATGACGCCAGCAGATTGGGCTTATATGTGTAAAGCTGTGCTAAATGGAGGTCAATACCTGCTATGGAAGGTTGCCAATGATGAATTTTGCAAGGAGACAGCTAGGCGAAATGCAGCAGCTGGTTATGCTCAGAGAAATCTAGATATGTTGTTAGGAAAGGGACCTTATGAGGGTCACCAGCAACAAATTGCATATGATCCTGGTGTATACTCACAAATTGCTGTAGAGGTGATTAGGGCATGGAAGACTTTACAAGGACATGGAGGTTTACAAGGTCAATTATCTAAGGTAATACAAGGAGCTAATGAACCTTACGCTGAATTTGTAGATAGGCTTATTCAAACAGCTACCAGAATTTTTGGGAATACAGAACAAGCAATGCCATTAATAAAACAACTGGCTTAAGACCAAGTGAATCGTTGGTGCAGACATATCATCAGACCATGGAAACATGAAGATTTAAACACATATATTAAATTATGTAGAGACATTAATGAACAAGAGCAAGTCATGGCAGCTGCAGTAAAACAGGCTTTAGATGCCAGAGACATTAATGAACAAGGGCAAATTGTGGCAGCTGCAGTAAAACAGGCTTTTTATATGCCAGGCCAAGAACATGCTACAATTGTCAACAAACAGGACATTTTAAAAGGAATTGCCCCATAGGAGGAGGGTTTAACAAAACTAGGTATCAAGGGAGTAGAATACCGGGTATTTGCCCACGATGCCGTAGAGGGAGACATTGGGCTAATGAATGCCGTTCTCAAACCACCATAGAGGGTACTCCATTATCAAAAAACGAACAAGAACAAGGTGTTTATCCACAATACCGTGGACAAAGGCATCGGGCTCCGTTGCCAAAAAATGGACAGGGGGCCCCAATGCTCCGGGGCCCCAAACCACAAATATACGGGGCACTGGAGGAACCCAGCAACCCCATCAGGGTAGTGCCCAGGACACATTGTCCATCAGATCCCTCATCAGACAAACCAGAGGGAGCGCAGGGTTGGACATCTGCGCCTCTGCCAGAGCAGTACTAACTCCAGAGATGGGAGTTCAAATCATTCCCACAGGGGTGAAAGGACCTCTTCCCAAAGGAACAGTAGGCTTATTATTGGGACGCAGCTCTTCTACTCTAAAAGGACTTTTGATAAGTCCTGGGGTAATTGATCCCGATTATGAAGGTGAAATAAAAATTATAGCCAGTTCTCCAAAGGGTATATCAGTAATTTCACCAGGAGATAGAATAGCACACTTACTAATAATACCCAGCCTACATGATAAATTTTCCAGTCGTGCTGTAGAAAGAGGTTCCAAGGGATTAGGCTCCACAGGTGTAGATTGGGCTATGCTGTCTTTAAATTTAGATTCTTGCCCCATGCTAAAACTAAATATTCAAGGACATGAATTTAATGGGCTACTGGATACAGGTGCAGACCTTAGCATCATCTCTCGTCAAGAATGGCCAAAACATTGGCCATTACAACAAGCCACTCAAACGCTTCGAGGCCTAGGAGTGGTGACTAATCCCCATAGAAGTGCAATGGTATTAGATTGGAAGGATCCTGAAGGATGTGAAGGAACTATACAGCCATATGTATTAGATCATCTTCCCGTAAATTTATGGGGACAAGATGTCTTAGATCAATTAGGTTTGACATTAACAAATAACATCAATCAAAATGCACCCACTATTATGGCTAGACAAGGTTTTAGGAAAGGAAAAAGATTAGAAAAACAAGAACAAGGTATAGCAGCAAGAATACAAATAGATCAAGGAAGAGACAGACATGGGTTGGATTTTCACAAAGGGCCACTGAGACAATAAAAATTACGTGGAAATCAGAAAGACCAGTATGGGTTCCTCAGTGGCCCTTGACTAAAGAAAAGATACAAGTAGCCCATGATCTGGTCAAACAACAATTAGCGGAAGGACATATACAACCTTCTGTATCTCCCCATAATACTCCCATTTTTGTCATCAAAAAGAAATCTGGTAAATGGAGATTATTGCAAGATTTAAGAGCCATTAATAATGAAATGGTCATTATGGGACCTGCTCAATCGGGGATTCCTCAATTGTCTGCTTTGCCAAAAACTTGGTATGTTTTAGTTATAGATATTAAAGATTGTTTTTTTTCAATTCCAATTCATCCTGAGGATAGTCCACGTTTTGCATTTACTATCCCTGCACTGAATCATGAAGGTCCTGATCAGAGATATGAATGGAAAGTACTCCCTCAAGGGATGGCTAACAGCCCAACTATATGTCAAATTTATGTTAACAAAGTAATCCAGCCACTTAGAAATCAAAATCTTGAACTACAAATATTTCACTATATGGATGATGTATTATTAGCACACAAAGCTAAAAACACATTGCTGGAATGTTATGCCACACTTACAAACTTATTAAAAAATTATAATCTAGAGATAGCAATAGATAAAGTACAATTAAATTTTCCAATTAATTATTTAGGAGTTCTATTATCCTCAACCATGGCCCGTCCACCAAAAATTCAAATACGAGTAGATCAACTCAAATCACTTAATGACTTTCAAAAGTTATTAGGAGACATAAATTGGATAAGGCCTTATCTAGGCATACCAACAGGAGAGTTGGGACCTTTATTTGATATCCTAAAAGGTCCATCAGATCCAAATTCACCCCGAATGTTAACTCCTGAAGCAAGAAAGGCATTAAAAATCATTGAAACATATATGGAAAATATGCATTTGGATAGAATTGATATAAGTTTGCCTTTATTATTTATTGTACTACAAACAAAAAATATTCCTACAGGAGTATTTTGGCAAGAAGGCCCATTATTATGGATACATTTATCTTATTCTCCTAACACTATTCTTACTAGGTATCCTGAGGCTGTAGGACAATCTCAAAGGAATAAAAACAGCAAAGGGAGTGTTTGGAATTTCTCCCAATAAAATTATTACTCCATGTACTATGAATCAAATTGATGAATTAGCTAATGAGTTAAATACTTGGGCAATAATCATGTGCAAATCTAATGTTTCATTTCATAACCACTTACCATCTAATCCTTTATTGTCTTTTTGGTCATTGCATCCTGTAATTTTTCCAAAAATGACAAGAAAAACACCTATCATGAATGCTCCAAATATATTCACTGATGGGTCAAATAATGGTACAGCAGCAATAGTTACACCTGATCAAACTTTTACATTTTTAGTACCCAAACAATCAGCTCAAAAGGTAGAGCTTAATGCAGTATTACAAGCTTTTGTGATGTTTAAAGATTCTGTATTTAATTTATTTTCCGATACTCAGTATATAGTTAATGCTATAGTATCCCTTGAAGATGCTGGTAGGATTTCCCCTTCCTCTACTGTTTTCTCTTTGCTTTCCACTATACAAAGTCTAATCTGGGACAGAAAAGATCCATTCTTTATAGGACATATCAGGGCACATACAGGATTGCCTGGAGCCCTTAGTTTGGGCAATGATTTAGCAGATAAAACTACACATGACATACATATTTTCTCTACACTAGAAGAAGCTATAAATTTTCATAAATGGTTCCATGTCAATGCTAATACTTTACAAAAGTGTTTTAAAATAACTAAGGAACAAGCTAGACAAATAATAAAACAATGTCAAAATTGTGTGACCTTTTTACCACAAGTTAATCTTGGAGTCAATCCTAGAGGATTGATACCTAACCATATTTGGCAGATGGACGTCACACACTTGCCAGAATTTGGAAAATTAAAATATTTGCATGTTACAGTTGATACTTCTTCTGGATTTTTGATGGGCTCCCTTCATGCCGGAGAAAAAACTAAAGATGTTATAGCTCATTGCTTACAAAATTTTGCCACTGTGGGCGTTCCAAAACAGTTGAAAACAGATAAAGCCCCTGGTTATACTTCTACCTCTTTTAAACAATTTTGCTCATCATTTGGCATTACTCATATAACAGGAATCCCATACAATCCACAGGGACAAGGCATATTTGAAAGAGCTCATCAAACTATTAAAATGTACTTATTAAAGCAAAAAGACGGAATTGGGAAGGGGTATATATTCCCCAAAGATAAACTTAAAATAACCCTTTTTACTCTAAACTTTTTAAATTTAGATTCATCAGGACTTAGTGCTGCGGAAAGGCATATGTGTCCAAAAAATGTACATAAGCCCAAGGTACTTTGGAAAGATATTCTAACAGGACAATGGAAAGGTCCTGACCCAGTAATTGTCTGGAGTCGGGGGTCTGTTTGTGTGTTTCCACAGGAAGAATGGCAGCCAATTTGGATTCCAGAAAGATTAACCATGGTCCTGACCCAGTGATTGTCTGGAGTCGGCGGCCTGTTTGTGTGTTTCCACAGGGAGAACAGCAGCCGATTTGGATTCCAGAGAGATTAACTAAAGCAATTTCTACAGACCAAAAAGAAGATGATTTGGCTCAAATCCATAACAGCTGATATCCAAAACTCCAATTTAGCTATCCTTACATCTGCGACAGAACCAGGATGCTTTTTTCAATATCTATTTTATTATTGCCCTTTCCCATATCATGAAGTTCTATTTTGTTTTTTGAGCTCATACAGACCTAGGTAAATGTTTTGCTGATCAGTTCTATTTTTTTTTTTTGACTATAGAGTTTTTAAACATTGCAATGGAGATTTCACCTGTAAAAAGTTTAAAGGCCTTTACTATTATGTTATGTGTTGTATTATTATATTATGTGTGCACACTTGTGTTTTGTGTTACATGTTTGAATGTACGTATGTCCATATATCATATATGATGAGCGCTCATGAAAAAATGGATCCAAATATTTTTTTTATTCACGTGATTTGAATGGTTTAATTTAAATTGGGTAAATAACTGTTAAGAATTGTTTTAATATGTAAACAAAAAGGAGGTTAACAGATCTGTTTGTTTACTTTCACCTTTCCTTTTCATTATATTTAATAATTCTCTTCAAGATAATGTAAATTAAGAAAATTGTTTTCTTTTAGTGCCTTCTGGAATGTTACACAATTTTTTCTTTATCCATTATTGCCAGAATTCCTATCTTCATCCCAGTGCCACTGAAGACAATGTAAATTGTTAAGAAAATTGTTTTCTTTTAGTGCCTTCTGGAATGTTATGTAATTTTTTTCTTTAGCCATTATTGCCAGAATTCCTATCTTCATCCCAGTGCCGGTGAAGACAAAGATAAAACTAATCTACAGTTTCTGCAATAGCCATCACTGAACTTCTTGCAGAACTTACCTAAACTATGTATCACTTGTATGCATTGTGAACTCACTTGTATGCATTGTGAACTATCTGTTGGTGCAGCGACTTGTGGTAGTGTTGGGGTATTTTTGCTAATGATGTCATTGGTAGTACAATTTTCCCAAAAGGAGCCGTCAATTGGCTTGGTGTATCTTCCTCCCTTCTGCTTGTCATGATCGTTCAGCTAAAATTTGGGGGCCAACGGAGGTGAGGCAAAGAACCTCACCCCCCTGCTGGTACCTCTGCACAGGTGTGGCTGTATACTGGACGGGTAGTCAATGACGGGTAAGATCCAATTACAATGGTACCAACCTAAGATAGGAGGCTGACGCCCTGAGGTCAGCTCATCTGATGACGGGTAAGGACCATATGTAGTACTGGACAACCTAAGGCAGGCACGGTCCCTAAGCCACATGCTTGTTGTTTAAACAGAGAAGGGGGAGATGTTGAGAGCCACAGCCAAAGGGGCCCCAGCAAACTTCTAGCTGCCAGCAAACTTCCAGCTTCCGGCTGATGATTGGCTCACAGTGGCCCCAGCAACATCTAGCTGATTGGCTCCTCTGTGGTGATGTTCATTGGGCTGTTTCCCCGCCCTTCAGACTGCCAGCTGATGATTGGCTCACAGCGGCCCCAGCAACATCTAGCTGATTGGCTCCTCTGCGGTCATGTTCATTGGGCTGTTTCCCTGCCCTTCAGACTACGGAACTGCTCATTGGGGGACTTCTTTGGCTCCGCCCACGCGACCTAGCCAATCGGCCTCAAGAGCAGGAGGATTGTGGGAGGTGGTTGTTGGTGTGGGAGTGAGAGGCTTGTGGGAAGCCGGTGGTGGCAGTTGGGCTCTGAGGGTTTTTCCTGAGGAGCTGTTTTGCTTGGCGTTTGTAGTTCTAAAAATAAAGTTAGTTTCTTTTGACAAGTGGCTCCTGAATTGTGCCCAGCCAGACTGCAGCAGGCCAGTGGCAGCCTCTTCAGACAGGGTCCTTCCAAACCTCCTCGGTTCTCTCCAGTTACCCCCCTGCTGCAGGTTGCACCACCAGGTGTTCCGAGACAATCTCACTGCTCCAATTCCTGCTCCAGACCTGGAGTCAACCAATCCTGCAAGAAGGACTGGTCCCCCTGAGCAGGAAAGAACGCTTCACCATGAGCTGTGCTGCACCACCTCCAGTTCTGGTGGGAGACAGGACTTGGAGACTAGCTGGCTGGCTGACAGACGGACCGGCTCTTAAACATCTTGTAACTGCTTGCTGATATTTTTAATTGAAACTCTAGGACACACAATCTTCATTTGACCTCCTATCTTACTTAGATCAGCTACCTCCTGTCTTCCACATAAGAAGCCTAGTTCAGCCAGGCATAGTGGCGCACGCCTATAATCCCAGCAGCTGGGGAGGTTGAGGCAGGAGGATCTCGAGTTCAAAGCCAGCCTCAGCAAAAGTGAGGCGCTAAGCAATTCAATGAGACCCTGTCTCTAAATAAAATACAAAATAGAGCTGGAGATGTGGCTCAGTGGTTGAGTGCCCCTGAGTTCAATCCCTAGTACCAAAACACAAAAGAAGGCTAGTTCAATCCATGATAACAAATGAGTCATTCATATGTTAATTCATATTGACACACTGTTTCACCACATTGACACCAAAGCTGACGATATCTCAACCAAAACAGCCACAGATGATGGTCCCTTGCTCCCTTCCAATCTAATGCAGTGTGAGGCACCACAGGGGCAGATGGCCCTAACATGGCACTGTCCCGCTGATGTCACTGGGTGTCAGCACACAACTGCTGTGTGTGTGATGCTCACCACAGTCCTCAGCACAATGTCTCTCCAGCTGTTCTGGAAGCCCTTTCCTAGTGGATCCTTGAGAAGGTACCACAAGAGCATAATCTTTGTGTCCTCACGTTGACAGCCACTCGTCTGGGCCCCTGACACCTGGAAGCGCACACAGCTAAGCCTAAGGACTTCGGGCTTGCATCTTCATCCCATGAGCATCTCACACACACTGTTCTACAACCTGAAATAATTTGCTATTTTGATCTGAACACCCAAAAGAAAGATGGATTTCCAACTCTTAACTTTTTTTTTTTTTTTTCAGTACCAGGGATTGAACTCAGGGGCACTTGACCACCGAGCCACACCCCCAGCCCTATTTTGTATTTTATTTAGATACAGGGTCTCACTGAGTTGCTTAAGGCCTCACTTTTTCTAAGGCTGCTTTGAACTCATGATCCTCCTGCCTTGGCCCCCTGAGCCGCTGGAATTACAGGCATGCACCACCGCGCCCAGACCCAACTCTAACAATTTTATTAGAAGATGTCTTGGTCTTTCTGGGTCAGTGTTTTCATGTACACAATGTGCCACTCAATAGTTTCAAGGTTGTTTTTCTTTTCTTTTTTTTTTTTTAAAGTTTTTTTTTAAATTTGTTATATGACAACAGAATGCATTACAATTCGTATTACTCAGCAGTAAAAGAGAATAAAATCATGGCATTTGTGGGTAAATGGATGGAGTTGGAGAATATAATTCCAAGTGAAATTAGCCAATCCAAAAAAAACAAATGCCGAATGATTTCTCTGACTTAAGGATGCTGATTCATAATATGTGTGGACAGGAGGTGGTGGTGGTGGTATTGGTGGGAGGATTAGATGAACTCTAGATAGGGCAAAGGGGAAAAGAGCACAAGTTCTCATATCTCTGTTTATACACAAAGTAGAGTCACATCCTGTGTGTCTTCATACATGTACTTACTGTAATGATGACCATCACATTTTTCCACCATCTTTCCTACCCCTATGCCTCCTCCATTTGCCTCCCTCCCCTTTTCCCCTTTGCCATATATATATATATATATATATATATATATATACCTTTCCTTTGGGTATAGTCTGAGGAGAGGGATAGCTGAGCCAAAAGGTGGTTCCATTCCCAGTTTTCCAAGGAATCTCCATACTGCTTTCTATATTGGCTGCACCAATTTGCAGTCCCACCAGCAGTGCATTAGTGTGCCTTTCCCCCCACATCCTCGCCAACACTTGTGGTGTTTGTGTTCTTAATAGCTGCCATTCTGACTGGAGTGAGATGAAATCTTAGAGGAGTTTTGATTTGCATTTCCCTAATTGCTGGAGATGCTGAACATTTTTTCATATATTTGTTGATTGTGTATATCTTCTTCTGAGAAGTGTCTATTCAATTCCTTGGATGATTTATTGATTGGGTTATATGGGGTTTATTGGTGTTAAGATTTTTGAGTTCTTTATAGATCCTGGAGATTAGTGCTTGATCTGATCTGATTAGTGCTTGATCTTGATCTGATATGGTAAGAATCTGTTCCCAATTAGTAGGCTCTCTATTCACCTCAGTGATTGTTTCTTTTGTTAAAAGGAAGCTTTATAGTTTGAATCCATTCCATTTATTCATTCTTAATATTAATTCTTGCACTATAGGCATCTTTTTAAGGAAGTTGGAGCCTAATCCAACATGATGGAGATTTGGGCCTACTTTTTCTTGTAATAGACGCAGTGTCTCTGGTTTAATTCCTATGTCCTTGATCCACTTTGAGATGAGTTTTGTGCATGGTGAGAGATAGGGGTTTGATTTCATTTTGTTGCATATGGATTTCCAATTTTCCCAGCACCCTTTGTTGAAGAGGCTTGTCTTTTCTCCAATGTATATTTTTGGCACCTTTGTCAAATATAAGATAACTGTAATTGTGTGGGTTAGTCTCTGTGTCCTCTATTCTGTACCATTGGTCCACTAGTCTATTTTGGTGCCAATACCATGCTGTTTTTGTTCCTATTGCTCTGTAGTATAGTGTATGTCTTGTATAGTGATGTCACCTGCTTCACTCTTCTTGCTAAGGATTGCTTTAGCTGTTCTGGGTCTCTTATTTTTCCAGATGAATTTCATAACTGCTTTTTCTACTTCTGTGAGGAATTTCATTGGGATTTTGATTGGAATTGCATTAAATCTATATAGTGCCTTTGGTAGTATGGTCATTTTTGACAGTATTAATTCTGTCTATCCAAGAACAAGGGAGATCTTTCCATCTTCTAAGGTCTTCTTTAATTTTTTTCTTTAGTGTTCTATAGTTTTCATTGTAGGGATCTTTTACCTCTTTTGTTAAGTTGATTTCCAAGTTGTTGTTTTTTTTTTTTTTTATGCCATTGTAAATGGAGTAGTTTTCCTCATTTGCCTTTCAGAGGATTTGTCACTGATATACAGAAATGCATTTGATTTATGGGTATTGATTTTGTATCCTGCTACTTTGCTGAATTTACTAGTTCTAAAAGTTTTCTGGTAGAATTCTTTGGTTCTTCTAGGTATAGAATCACATTGTCGGAAAATAGTACTAATTTGAGTTCTTCTTTTCCTATCCATATCCCTTTAATTTCTTTCGTCTGTCTAATTGCTCTGGCCAGTGTTTCAAGAACTATGTTAAATAGAAGTGGTGAAAGAGGGCATCCCTGTCTTGTTCCAGTTTTTAGAGGGAATTCTTTCAATTTTTCTCCATTTAGAATGATGCTGGCCTGGGGCTTAGCGTAAGTAGCTTTTACGATGTTGAGGTATGTCCCTGTTAGCCTGGTTTTTCTAGTGTTCTGAACATGAACGGTGCTCTGTTTTGTTGAATGCTTTTTCTGCATAATGCAGCAGATCTGGGATGAAGGAAGTTTTCTTGAATCACAGATTCTAGAATGTCAGGGTTCTCTTGTTACTGCTCCCTTCTGTGGTGCCCCAGGGCTATGAGCACACGCCTGTGGCCTGCTCTCCTGGTGTGCTGCTGTGCCACTGTGTTCACTATGATTTCAACGTAACTTCCTGAGGTTGGACCTGGGCCCTCTCCTACTGAGACCATCTTCACAGGAAACCAGTTTATGTGAACTTCTAGGAGAGAGGATGAGGGTTGGCTGTTCTGACTCTGTGCTTCTACACCAGGGATGGTTCCCCACGCGGCCCAGCACCGTGCTCCTCCTGGTGTGCAGCTGCGCCTTCCTTTGCTCTGCACTCCCAAGTCCACTCCTGGTAGCTGCCCACAGTGGTCCTCCTTCTAGAACAGTTCTTTATAATCAGCTGAACTGTGCAAGATGCCCCCAGCTCCTCAGCTGCTGCTCTCGACCACACTGAACTGCCCAGTGAGGACCCACTGGCTCTCGGGGATCCCTAGTCTGTCACAGTCTCCTCTGCAAGCTGCTGAGACCATGGAGCTCATATTCTGAACACCATGGCAATACCCTCGTGTCTGGCTTAGCTGTACATTTTGCCTACAAAATGAGTTGCCCAGGCTGACTTCCTGGATATTTCAAAGATAGACAAGGCCTATGAAAGTTTCTCACCATCTCCCAAGATTTCTAGTCTTAAATATAAAATTCCAAGAAATCAAGACTTCTGAATATTGTAATGATAAGAAAACATACACCCTCTTCTAAATGAAAGGTTGACTTGTCTTACCCTAGAGGAAGACAGATGCTGCCCCAAAAATTGGAAGATCCAGGAAAACATTTGCTTGCTAAGAATCACTTAGAAATCAAACATAATAAATCAAAGCAGTGCTCTACAAAGGCATCTTTTCTCCTTTTTTATTTTCAAAATATCAAACCTGCAGAAAAGTTACAAGAATAGAAATGGACGCCCATATGCCCTTCATCTAAAAGTCATCTAAAGTTTTAATAACTTGACACATTTATTCTATTTCTATCTACATTCACATTCTCAGACTCCCCAACCATATCAAAGACAGTGCAGGCATAATTATCTTTCATACTTGAGTACTTCTGAATGAATTTCCTAAGAATGAAAACATTCTGCTATAATTTTAATTTCATTGTTATAATAACATTATCTAATGTATAGCACATATTCAGTTTCCCCAATGGTTCCAAAAATGTCTTTAGCTTTTTAATCCACGATATAATTAAGGACCATGCAGAGCATCTGATGGTCATATTTCTTCAATCTCATTTAGTTAGAACAGTCCTCCCACTTGTTTTACAAAGTGGGAATTGTAACATTTACATTTACTTCATAGAGTTGTCGGGAAGATTAAATAAAAATAATACAAATAAGTGACCAGCCCATCTGCATACACACTATCTGACAATGCTCAACAAATACTAATTCCCTCCCATCTGCTGAAAGCACACACTGAAGCCAGTATCCTAGTTTTATGTGACAGCTCTACTTATTGCAATACATCTTTAAAGTGGCATCTAATTTTAATAACCATACTTAGTATGTTCACACCTGAAAACTTGGGTCTTTTTCAATGCTTCTGAGATGGTCAGACTGAGAGCCAGAGGGGTCATCTCCCAGCTTCAGGAGGCCACAGTGAGCCCCTGCCACTGAGCACTCAGACTGAACTAGGAGTAACAAGGCACCATCCAGGGACCACACTCTCTACGGGTTCTTGTGTCCAACTTCTTCCCCTATAAAATTTGCCCATTAAGATTATCTGTTTACAAAGCAAATTGTACTGCAAGCTACAACTGGCCAAAGCTTCTGCTAAACTCTAGTGATAAAGAGGGCATCCAATGACCATGTTCTGTTTCACATGACTAACTGACCAGGAATTTGACCTGCCTACCAGCTCAAGCCATTTAATAACCATAATTCTGGTTCTGGTTTGGTTTTATCTTAAAATTTAGAAGAAGGTATTGCCTGACTACAAATCCCAAATTGCAACCTCACTCTCAACTTAGAAGAGCAGAGACTACTTTCTGCCAAAGGCAGAAAGAAGTACAGAAACATAAAAAACAAGGCAGCACTGGGCATGTACATTCAAAAGGCCACCCCAACACAAACAGCTGAGGTCTCCACCTGAGGCCTTCTAGACCCTTCCTCAAGAATAACACGACACAGGCAGCCTGGAGTGGAGGCCCGGTCCCCAGCCCCTGACTGCTCACATGCCAGAAGTCCCAGTCAGAACTCTACTTCCCAAGAGCACCAGGGATGATGCCCTAGCATCTGCAGGAGAGGTGTCTGGATAGGTTCCCAGGCCTGGACACCATCTATGCTGCCATACTCCCTTCTTGGCAGTCAGAACCCAGGCAACCCTCTGTCCACTGACAGAGGACTGCAGCTCAGTGGCAAAGGGTGGTTTACAAATGGGGGCTGAGGGCATCTGCTTCATCTGGTATCTTTAAGTGCTGATATAATGTTCAATCCACATGAGTTTTTCAGTTTCTAACATGCTGCAACACTAAACTTTTTTCCTACCTTTACTATATTGTAAAATTAATGTTTCATTAAGAACTAGCATTTTAAGCAGATTGCACAATGGTTCTTAAATACATAAGGTGACTTCTATGAGGGGTATATGGACTGGATTATGTATTGAAGTCCTGGCCCACAGTGTGATGGCATCAGGAGGTGGGCAATCAGGAAGCAGGTAGGACAAAGTCCTGAGTACCTCCTGATGATAGCCTCCTCAGAGCTCCCACACTGCACTGCATGAGGTCACAGCAAGAAGATGGTCACCTGCAGACCAGGGGAGAGGCCCCGCCGTTAACCAGACCTGCCAGCACTCTGACCATGGACTTGCAAGCTTCCACACACATAAGACGTCAGCATGCCGCTCAGTCCAGTAGGCTGTGGTGTCTTGTTGCAGGAGCACAAGCTAAGACAGAGCAGCTTGCTGGATCTTGACATAGCCACACTATAGGAAACCAGCACAGGAGTTTACTGCCATATATCTGCCCAGGAAGCCAAAACTTTCAGTAACTCCCTGAAGAGATCTTTTGGGGGGAAATTCTCACCAGAACGAACAGGAATACAATGTGGAACCCCCCACTGGGGGGAGAAGCAGGGAAAGAAGCCTCACTTGTGACCTGCTCTGCAAATGCGGACACCCTTAGAACCTATCTAGGTGCTGTGACAGAGGACGGTCAGGATCCTTCTCCCTACTCTAAAGCAAGGAGACAGGTAGGAAAGAACCAATCACCCAGGCACCTCCAGGAAGAGCACTGAAAGTGGGCAGGTGAAGAACTGAGCAGCAGGGGCGCAGCGGGACAGACTTCTGCCAAGTGATCAAGGGGAGGTTTAGACTAGGGGCTGCAGAATGAGGAGCAGGCCATGCAGGCTGTGCAGCAGGGCCATCGGGTGAGGAAAGGGCAAGTGCAAAGGCCCCAGCAGAAATGGCAGGGTGCACTTCTGCAACAAGGTCACACCAAAGCCAGAGACTCCAGGGAGGGAAAGAGTATGGAAGGAAATTTCCCGTCACAGGAAAAAAAAAACCCACAGCTGGTCATGCAGTGTCTTGCATTCACTGAACAGCACTGTTTCCCAACATGTGAGATGCTGGGACAGACTGGCTGGGAAAGAGAAGCCCAGGCCGCTGGATCTGCTGCCCCTAGGGCTTCGGGGCTAATTCTTTTCATGTCACCTAGGAAGCTTCCTGGCCCAGGCCCCAGACAAACATCATCAACCCACAGGACTCTTCCAGAAGAAGCACACTCGTGAGTCTAGGTGTTCCAAGGACTCGTTCACACAGCTAACACTTGCAAACTCACCGTGTTCCAGGTGGTGTGCAAGTCCACATGATCACCCAGAAATGGGGCTATCATCCTTTCTTAAGTTGGAGATTAAGGTATAGAGAAGTTAAGCTACCCGAAGTCACATACTCAGTAAGTTCTAGAGACAGAATCCACTGGCTGTCTCCAAGAACAGCCACGTTATAGACTGAAAGTTTGCGTCTCCCTCCAAAACTCAAATGTTGAAGCTCCAGCCCTCAACCTAACTTTATCTTGTGACAGGACCTGTGAGGTAACAGGAATGGAGCCCTAATGTAATAGGCTTGGGCCCTTTTAAGATGAGAAAGGGGTACCAGAGAAATAATCTCCCTACCCTCCATGAGAGGTAACAACCAGAAGATAATACCTGCCATTCAGAAGGAAGACCCTCACCAGAAACCCACCATGCACCATGATCTCAGACCTCTGGCCTCAGACTGTAAGAAATAAACTTCTATTGTTTAAGACATGCAGTCTGTGGCATATTCGTTAGAGCAGACTGGGCTGGCTAATATACCCACAAAGCCTGTCAATGAACACAGGGACCCAGCTTCATCATTTGGCATAAGCGATCTGCAGAATCTTAGCCCTTGTCTGCCAGTCCTAACATCGCAACAAATACAAATGCCCATTTCCCCAGACTCCATCTCCTTGCAGAAATCAGCAGACCCAGAGGAAGCACTTGATCATCACCGTTAATTGGAAGTCTGCAAGATCACAGCAGTTAACTGGAAAAAACGCAGCAATTCCTACATTCCACTAATTTAGGCTGACCTCCTGGCAAATGAGCACCAAATGGTAAAGAGTGAGAATTAAGAAATCATTTAGCTCAAATGTACTTTTATTACTTTAGGCATATGCAGTAACTCACTCTGCTAACAAAGTGCCAGGAGAAGTCTCAGTCGCTGTAGCAAGCGACTGGCCGGCAAGTCACAAAATAGCACAGCGGGCCTCAAGCAGGGGATGGGGCACTGCCCAGGAGCAGAATGTGCCGGCTGAACTTGGTGGGAAGCACTCACCATCGCTGAGGTCCTGGAGGAGATTCTCCTGGCAGGAAAAGTCCAGCTTCGCCTTGATGCTGATGGTGAAAGTAGCCACCTTCCCAGGCTGCAGCGGGAACTGGGCCAGGGTTTCTTCCAGCTTCCAGCTCAAGAAGTCACCGTATAGCTTTTCTAGGATAACAACAATGGTACAGATGAAGCACGGGAAGCAATGTACTTGCTGATCCCCCTAGAAAATGCTGACACATTCTTAAAAGTAATGAGAGATGAAAAGCACTTAAGAGGCAAGAGATCAAAGAAAACTCCAGAATTAAGAGATGCTGTGAGGCAGTCGCCCCTGTTTGTGGAAAGGACTGGTAGCAGAGAAAGAGGTGGTCCACTCGGCTCTTCAGGCTGAGTCCTCCACTCCTGATGAGCAGCTCCTTCTCACCCATGAAGAAAACATGGTCTCTGATCCTATAAACTAGAGTTAAACTAAATTTCTTCATGAGGTTTTCTGTAACACATCGCTTTAAAGAGGAACAGACCTAAGTTTAGTGGAGGAGGCATCCTCAAGTGAGGAACTTCTGGAAAAAGAGAGGACACGGTTGCAGTGGGACCCAAAGGGGGCAGTCTGGGGGGCGTGTGGAGGAGGGTGCTTCCCTGGCTTCGCTGCAAATCCGCCTGCCTTACAAGATCTCGGTACTAGACGAACAGGCCTTGAAGTGGCCACCCTCGACAAGGTCTCTCCGTGTGCCCAGTAGGTTAACCACCCCTGGCCTGGGGGGCTACTTGCAGATTAGACACACCCTCTGCAGACCAAGGGAAGATGGAAGCACTAAAGCACAACATCCTGAGAGAGGGAAGGAGAAGACGGGGCCACCTGTGCCCCTGGGAACAGCGTATTACCTCTGGTCCCCCCCACCCCCGCAGCCTCTCCTTCCCTAACCATTGAGGACATAAGACAAGACCAAAAATCAAGGCCTGGTCCACAGGCTGCATCCCACCAAGCAGAACAGGAAGGGACCTGGGGGCCTTGAATGGCCTCCAACAGCCTCACACAAGTTTCCTACTGGCTCTTCCCATAGGTGAGGTCCCGGCCAAATAGCCCTCTATTGTGTGTAGGGATCTACACACAATCCTGCTGGCTCCTGAGCAGTGGGCTCCAGTTCCCTGCCAGTCTCAGAAATATCAAATGAGCCCATAGGGATCCTGGGGCACCACACCCACTTAACAAGGTCTGCTCCACTGCCCGAGTTGGCCGTTCACTCTTTCCTCGGTGTCAGCCCAAAAGGCAGGGCAATTCCCCTAGCCCATGAGTACCTGTGATGATAGACTGCCATCAATCGCCTCTGCACCACAGTGTGTGTCTCTGATGGGCCACCCCCATAGCCAGGGGTGAGAATCCATCCTCCCCAAGGCAGAACCAACAGCCAGCAGGCCCTGCCCATCTTCTCGTCTCTCTCTAGAGGGCCTGGTTTCCTGACCTTCTAATACCCTCTTCCCGTGGCCCCTCTAGACATGGAGTGGGGGCAGCTAGCTGCTATTCCTACCCACTCCTTTCTGTGAAAAAATTCTCTATGCTATTTCCTTTGTCTGAATAAGGAAAAGGAGGCTGAGGCTAAGGAACTTCACAAACTAGGGAAAATGATCCAAAGCCATTTCATTCTCTTCCTGCACAAAGGTACTTCATGGTAGAGTTCAAATAGAAAGTTCTGGTCTTAGCTGGGCTCAGTGGTACATGCCTGTAACCCCAGCAACTCAAAAGGCTAAGGCAGGAGGAAAGGGAGTTCAAGGCCAGTCTAGGAAATTTAGAGATCCTGCTTCAAATATACAGGTTTTTAAAAAGAGCTAGGAATGTGGTTCAGCAGTAGAGCACCTCTGAGTTTAATCCCCAATATCAAAAACAAAAAAGAAAGAAGTCTTGGTCTTAGGGCCCTGAAGCTAATCCAGTAGAAGGAATTCAGGAGACGACAGAGAGCTCGGAGGTCCACATGAAGGAAGGACCAGTGAGGTCCACTGCTAACAGCGAGAACGCAAGGCCAAATGGTGCCACCATGTACAACCTGCTCATGTCTGCCAGGCAGGAGGGGACCTCCATCATGACGTCCTCCAGAGCTGGCCACGCTGGGGTTCAGCTCAGCTAATAGCCATGGGCATTCCTCCTGGCCTCCTGGAAGAGAGGCGTTAGCCAATGGGAGCAGACCCAGGGACGGAGTCCCTGAAAGGTGCTTAGAAACCACACCACACTCTCTTGCTTACTTAGCCATTCGCTGGACACCTTGAACGTGCCAGACACTTTCCACATGTGCCATGCTTATTCACTCCATTAACCACTGAGATCACCACTATCACCCTGCTGAAAGCCAGGTGGTGGCCACATGTGACTTGGGTCACCTGCCAAGTAAGCAGAGGACCTGGCACCTGACAGGTGCTCAACAAACATTAGCAGCACCAACTCTGCCCCTTAACCAGGTCTCCAGGTGTTGTGCAAACTGGTGTCAGGACCCGCTCAGCACCATCTGGGAGGGTGGACCCTGGGAGGAAAAGGCAGCACTGTTGAGAGGGCTGTTCCCAGGGAGCAAAACTGCAATGACAGCAACGGCTTGGTAGCCCTAGGTTGGGATGGTTTCCAGAGGCTGTGGGTGTCGAAGGAGATTCTCATGGAATCTAGGCACAGACGCAGAAATAGAGAATTAGAGGAAAGTAACCAAGTCTCAGTGAGGTGAGAGAGGAATGGTCCAACAAAAGGAACCTAAGAGAGAAGAAAGCGCGTCACATCAGAGATCAGCCGCTGAAATTACAGGGTAAAAATTCAAATGCTCCAGCAAACTTTGGGGAGAAACGGCAGAGAATGGCCGCCCACAGGAGAGAGGCAGGCACTTTTGATGGTGCCCTATATCAGGGCCAGGCAATAATGGGAGCTGACAACAAGGACGACAATCTACTGGGGCATGTGTGTCACCATCTGAGTCTCCAGACTCAACCCTGCCAGTAAGGAAAGCTCTCGGAAGCCATGGATTCACCCTGGCAGCCATGCTACTGGAGGTGGTCAAATGCCTAAAAGGAGTACGACTAAGGCTAAGGAAAAGTGAGCCCCAACTCCCCAGGTCAGCTTTGCCTCCCTTTCCACCTCCTGCATGGCCTTGGCCCAGCAGGGCCCTCCAAAGGAAGGTGAAGGGAGCACGTCTAGTGAACCAAGGTAAAAACTGAAACGGCACTGGTGAAGCGCCATCTTCCAACACGCACGAGAGCGACATCATTCCCAAGTCAGACAGAGACACGGGAGCTCA
This sequence comes from Urocitellus parryii, assembly GCF_045843805.1. Lineage (NCBI taxonomy): Eukaryota > Metazoa > Chordata > Mammalia > Rodentia > Sciuridae > Urocitellus > Urocitellus parryii. The sequence continues at coordinate 3,542,898 of NC_135537.1, read as the reverse complement.
GAGTGCCAGCGCTCACATCAGGCCACCAACCTGCAGCATCAGAGCTGGGACTGGCCCAGGCTGGGCTCTCTCCAGAATCCTGTCCACCTGTGTCCCCTCCTCTGCCAGAGACATTACCCTGGCCAGCACTACAACCAGAGAGAGCTCTTCCAGGAAGACCTCGTGAAGGACATGTGACCAAGCGCCTTGAAAGGAGAAGGCGGAGGGGAACACAGCAGGGGCCAGACCCTGCCCTAGGCGTGTGTGCAGCCACGCAGCCACGCGTCCTCCCTCACCCCAGGTCCTCCCTCACCCCAGAGGCCCCAGTGGTAAATGGAGACAATAGCAGAGTCACTGTGAAGACAGACGAGGTGCCACACGGACTCAGCACAGCACGGGCACGTGGAAACTGCGGGGAAGGCACACGAACGTCTCTAGAAACCACGGAGCCCTACAATATGTGCTTTTCCAGACCTCTGTCACTCCACTCACCCAGTGAAGAGCCATCACACCGCCACCCACATCCTCATGGCAGGCAGTATGCTGGCTTCTGGGGACAGAGGGACAGTGCCAGAGTCTGAAGGGGATTTCTGATGGTAGAAAGACACAGGCATAGGAGAAGCCCCCCAGACTTAGACCAGATGGGAGATGAAGTCCTCCTCAATCTAGAAATTTCTCAGGAAGTTATACCTCCAATTACACTGAGAACAGTTCAATCATTGTTGAATTAATTGCCTAGAACTAAAATAAGACTCGCTGTCCTTCCTGGAAGGGTCCCAGATCTGTAGCAAAAGAACAGTTCAGCTGTCAGTCTGGCCCAGCGTAAATTGACAGCTGGTCAGGGATACCAGACTCAAACCCTATGACCACTGCACCACTCTTGCCTCTTTGGATGGCTTTTTGTTTCCTAAGAGTGTTTCAACTGAGAGTCTGACTCTGTGAAAATCAACTCTGGGAAGTCCCCCAGGTTTCCCCCCAGCCCTGACTGCAGGATGCCCAGGGACAAGGAGGTCAGGAGGCCATGGTCTGCCAGACAGGCGTGAACTTGGAGAAATGCCACCAACTGAGACTTCAGCTGGGCTGTGGGGGCACCTGCCAACTGCAGCCCAGAGGAAGAAAACAGGAGAAAGCAAGCACCCCAGGCCCACACGCTGCTCTGGTGGGCACGTCCACTAGCCGGCCATGCTGAGCTCTTTGCCTGCGCTGCCTCAGCGACTCACACGCCACTCTCTCCGCGGCCCCACCAGTGTACCCACTTAGGGAGGCTGCTCAAGACCACCCAGAAGTGGGGAGGGCCAGTGTTCAACCCTTCCCCAAACAAACCCCTCCCTCACGTTCACTTGTTCCATCCTAAAAACAAACCCATGAAATGGTGCTGGATGTCAATTAGGAAGAGGACTTTTTTCCTCATTCTACTCTTGTGTACCATGTGTTCTGACTTGGATCTGCAATGTCCCTCAGAAGCTCACGCGTGGAAGGCCTGATCCCCAAGGCAGCTAGGTGCAGAGGTGGGGCTCTGGGGAAGGGACTGGATCACGAGGCTCTAACCCCATCAGGGGACTTGTCCTTCTGATGGACTACTACTGTGAATGGGCCACTGGGAAGTCACGGGAAGTGTAGGCAGATGGGGGCATGACTGAGGAAGTGTGACACTGAGGGTGGCCCTTGTACACTGTAGAGTGTCCCTGGACCCTGACCCCTCCCCCACTGTTTCTGGGCCACTGTGAGCAGAGCAGCTTTTCTCTGCCACACCCTACCCACATCTCCGCCTCAGCCAGCCAACCACGGACTAAAACAATGAGCTAAAATAAATCTTTCTTCCTCTAAGTTGTTCTTGTCAGGAATTTTGGTCACAGCAACAAAATGCTGGCTGACACAACATGATGCACCAGGAGCCCAACAACTAGGAATTTAATATTCAGAACTCCCAACTTCTCCCATGCTCCACGTCTTGCTCATTTCTTTCCATCCATGTTCCAAAGCACAGGACACACCAAGTCTCACAGCACTGAAAGGACTGTCACTTGGTCTAAAAATCAACGTGTTTTGCAAACTTCTCCGGCATGACTTGGCATTGTGTCAATGTTGAGCTGTACAAGACACGCACCGCGATTCTGCGCGGCTGCAGGCATCAGGTTGAACGGCTTTCAGTCATTCAAGAGTCCGACATCTTCCTAGGAGCGCACCTGCAAGTCCATTCACTGTGGTCAGTCACACAGAGCAGAAATGACACAGGATATGCAATCAGAGCTCAGCTCAGCTCAGCACATCTGATTCCCACGCCAAACTGTGAAGTCCTTAGGACAGTGCTCATGCATTATTCATGTGCTGGCACAGTGGCTGCATATAAATGTAATATAAACGTCTGACTGTTGAAGAACGCAAAGCCAAGTGAGGTGAGTGCTATTGTAAGAGAGCATGAGCAGCATGCAGCAGGCGCAGCAGTCAATTCTACTGGGAGGCATCGGAGAAGCCTTCAGGAGGCACATGTGGACTGGCTATGAGGAGGACAGAACTGGGGATGGGGCAGGGGAGCAAAGTTCTGAGCACATGGAAGTGTGTTCACAGGCTATGGAAGCACCATGTGCACCCCACAAGTGAAGGCCCAGAACTGACTCAGCTGGGGGTCACCTGTGCCAAGCACAGTAGCAGCACAGAGGAGGTGCTCAGGACAGTTCTGCCAAAGGGTGAGCAAGGGGACGGGCAGCTGGTAGCCAACAACAGACGGATGGACAAGCAAGGGGCTGGTGGTGGCAAAGGGGAACTGGGAGTGCAATCCTGCACAGCCCGAGTCCTGTCCTTGGCTTTTGCAGACCACACTCTGAACCCAAGAGGACATGATCACTGTGGCCCTGCTCCCCAGAACAGTATCCAAAACAGAGGTATTAGGGAAGTGTCTGGGGGGGGATGGAAAAAGAGCCTGGGGCAGTGTAGTAAACCTGTACTCCAGCTACTCGGGAGGCCAAGTCAGGAGCCTCACAAGTTCAAGGCCAGCCTGGGCAACGGAGCAAGACTCTGCCTCAAAATGAAAAATAAAAAGGGCTGGGGATGTAGCTTAGTGGCAGAGCACTCACCTAGCCATTTGGGAGGCCCTGGGTTCCATCCCTCGTAATGAAAATAAGCAACTGAATAAATAAACAACAGTGGCAGCAGCACCAATATTAACTACAGCTCACAGGAAGACTCTGATTAGTGAATCCTTATTAACACCAGGGACTGTACTAAGTGCTTCCCATGATTACAGCAACCAGAAGAGAGACAGAGAACTGTATCCACCACAGGAAGAGACTGGCACAAAGAGAAGCAAATGGCTTGGTCCAAGTCATCCGGTGGTTAAGTGGCAGAACCAGGACTCAGACTGGGCTGGGCTGATTCTAACAACTGTGATGTAATAACTAGTTTAAACCAGTCCGTCTCCCACCAGTCCAACACCAGCTGCGGTGGCTGGCCCCTGGCTCCTGTCCTACCTCTTCCCATTCCCAAATGCAGGTGGGACTTGGTGTGGAAGCTACAGGAAGAACTGAAGACACTGAGTCCTTTCTCCTGTCTCCCCCAGATGCCCCACTCTTCAGCAATACCAAGTAGAAATATTTTTCTACAACATTTATTCTTAAAACTTTGCCCTGTATTGCTATGATGTTAAAAGCAATAATTCTATAAAAAGAGCATAACTCAGAAATAGTCCAGGCCAAAAATTTAGGATGCTCCCATGGCACAGCCACCTCTTCACTGGACCCCTGGCCCCAGGCTCCCCTGGGTTGACAGGGACCAGGAGTCAGCCACTCCCTCCCGCAGAGCTGCCTGGCTAAGATGCTGCTCCCTCCCTCCCTCCCTTCCTCCCTTCCTTCGTAGATTCCTCCTGGTAACAGGCAGGCTCAGCTGACACTGCTATAGGGTCTCCAGCTTGGGTTTTACCAGTTTTAATGCAACGTACCCTCGTCTACCCGGAGAACTGTTCAATTTCATCATTTCTCATGGTTTGAACATGAGGTGTCCCCCAAAAACTCCTGTTAAAGTAGGAACCTTCAGAGGTGAAATATTTAGATTATGAGAGTTATAGTCTAATCAGTGAATCAAACCACCTAATAGATTTGATGGATGACTAATATAAAAGGACTAATTAACTGGGTAGAACTGTAGGCAGGTTGGGTGCTGAGGGAAGTAGGTCACTGGAGCGTGCCCTTGGGGATTATGTCTCATCCCCCGGCTGCTCCTCCTCCTCTCCCTCAGCCTCCTGGCTGCGTTCCTCCACAACTTTCTGCCATGATGTTCTACCCCACTTTGGGCCCAGATCAACGGGGCAGGCCTTCCACAGTCAGACCTCTGCAACCGTGAGCCTAAATACGCTTTTCATCCTCTAAGTTGTTCCTGTCCCGTATTTTGGTCACAGCGCTGAATAGCTAACACACCATTCCAGAAACTCTGAAAACAAGGGGGAGAAAGCTAAGATAATTTCTGAAACATCTTATTGAAAACGAGGAAAGTCAAGTGAGGAAATTTAGACAAACACACCGTCTTCATTAGTGGGACATACATTTGCTTATTTAAAGTCAGCCTTAACAATCCTGATGGTCTGGTTTCCCAGGCCCCAGAAGGCCAGGAAAGCAAGATCATGAGCTCATTCCCCATGTGCCAGGAGAGCAGCCAAGTGGCCACTCTCAGCCGCCACGTGTCAGGCAGAGTGCTAGGTCCTCTGAAGACGTTGATCCTGGTTCTGGAACCACTGCACAGCAGACGGCTGGGCCCGGCCAGGAGAGCACCCAGGTGAGAGTGCTGTGTCATCAGCAGTCAGCTGACGTGCTCAGGCCCAGTCAGGTGCCGCCGAGCAGCAGGTGAACCACACCTATGGCACCAGCAGCAATCAGGAAGAGGAAGAGGCTACATGCCTAAAGAGCACGGCAGGCCAGGTCAGCAACCCAAGGTAGCCAGGAGGCAGGGAGAGAAGGAGGAGCCAGGGACAGACATGATCCCTGGAAAACCACGCTCACACAACACCAGAGGCCAGCAGCTACCCAAGACCTGGATCCCCACCCCAGGGTCCTGCTCTTTCCAAACACATAGCACACCTTGAAAAATGCCTCGCCGTGTTGTTTACTTCTGTATTAACTTTTGAGGCTCATGTGTGACACATTCAAGTAACAGGCAAATCCACTGATCCAGAAACGGCTCGTTCCCTTCTGAGGCCAAGGAGTCCAGGTATTTGCATCTAGAAACAGCACAGAACCCTGCAGACTCTCGGGCAGCTTCGGCAACACAGGAGCTGCAGGTGCAATTGCCAGACCTACCGCAGTCCTACGCCTTGCAAGCGGGCCTCTTTCTCTGTCTCCCCGCACTTTGTGTGAGGCAGGGGACACCTAAAGGAGCTTCCCACGACCCAACAGCACGACAGGCAGTCAGGAATCGCACAAGAAACATCAATCCAGAGCACGGCATACGCTTGCGCCACTGTTTCCTCTGGAAAATTCAGTGTCTGAAATAATGGTCCTTATCTTAATGCTGTAATTCAGGTCAGTGCCATCAAGTGAAACTGGCTATGTCACTCTGAAAATAGTAAAGAGAGTGTCACTGCTACGGATGTTCAACACCCAAGAAGCCATTAATACTTGCCAATTGCAGGAATGCTGGACTATGACATTTGGGAGAGAAGTAATAAGCAATAAAGAGAATCCTGCCCAACCACAGCATTTACAAATTTTTAATTATACTGAAATGGAGTCATCATTTTTTTGTTAAAAAAGTAAGTGAGGAGAATGAAGAGCCAAGGGATGTGTGTGTGTGATTCTGTGTGTGCTGCAGGTAGATCTGACTGTACACACACACACACACACACATTCTCGGGACATGTGAGGAAAAGGTAATAAATTTTCCTTAATTTGGGCTTCATTACAACAAAATCTATAATTATTTAAGCAAGGAAGCAGTTACATTTTTCACACTCTACAGACCTACTTCCAAGTGGTATGTCACTAGCATGACAGCGCTACATGATACATGATCCTTATCTTGGAACTGGGCAGATTATGAGTACTCATCTCTGTGGCAGAACCTGTGAACAGGGACACCTTGCCAGGGACATGCTTCTGTATGCAGGAATGTCCAGGAGCTTTCCACGTTCTGAAAGAGTGCCTCGCCCAGATGACAGCCCCAGGCAGAGGATGCCAGTGCTCCTGCTAGTGAGCTCCGGCTTCTCACCAGTACTGTCCACAGCTCCTAGGCAAGGCCACAGCAGTGAGACAAAAGGACATACACCACATGCACACCAGAAGATCTCTGGAAGTGGTTCTGTGCATTTCATGGTGAAGTGCCACTCACATGGCACATAGAGAGCCAGAGAGGAAAGGCTGTTGTCACTACTGAGATGTAAAGCCAACTTATTGCACACAAAGAAAACAGCATGGGAACCCAGGGAAGGGAGCATGTAACTCCATGTGCTGAAGCATCCAAGCAGATATTTAAGAAACCTCTAAAGAAAAGAAACTCAAAGGGCTTCAGGTAAAATGATGCTAACATGGAAATGGATGCCACTAACATCCTCTACCAGGTCCCACAACTTCCCCGCTCTTCCCCGCACATGCCACCAGCTCCAGCTCCCCGCTGCAGACATTTTCTCATCCCCTCGGAGGGCAGGTCATGCATTAATGCTGACAGTCTCTGGGGACTGCAGAGCACAAGCAACGGGAAATATTCCCTTTGTATATTTTGGAAGCAGATGGTTTGTTTTCATTAATTTAATTCCACATGTAAATGTACTGCAGCTTGGGACAATAATAAAAAAAAGAATGATAGCTTTAATTTTTCATTGTAACTCCACTGCTCTGAAAACGGCTATACGCTGCTGTATTACATGTCTGCCTTCCTCCCTCAGGAGGAAGATTGAGGACACCAGAGCTGAGGACTGGGGAGCCCGGGCTCTCGCTCTGGTTCCCTGTGAACCTGAGATAGGTCCTTGACCCCTTCTGCTTTTACTCTCCCTGTCCATCAAGTGAAGGCAGTAACATTCTCCCCATCTGTGCCAGAATCAACTAGATGTCAGCACAGAAAAGCAAGACAACCAAAAACGGATCAGGCATGTGCAAGGCATGATGGGAAATCCAACTTGGGACAGAGAGGTGAATGCATGCACAGTGTCCACGTGGACCACTGCACAAAGCACCTCCCTTGGAACTCTGTCTGGTTGCCATGAGTGTTCCCAACCTCCTGCCTTGTTAAGCTTTCACTAAGGATGACCAGGAACATGAAAAAGAGTGACTGCCTCCCAGGCTGAACAGGGACTACTGGGAAGGAACACGAGGGACTTTCTCCCGAGATGAAGATCTTCTGCAGGATTGGGCTAGACAGGTGCATGTGTTAGTTGGGATTCATCAAACAGCACACTAGAGATGTGTGCACTTCACTGCACACACACTTTACAAACATAACTGAATTCCAGTGAGAGGCACGCTGCAGCATTGGAGAATAAAATGTCCTGACACCTGCAACTCCTTAAACAGTATTTTAAGAAATAAGACAGGTTAATGGATGACAAGCAGGCTGGATGGACCTGTGAGGAACAAAACGTTCACTGCAGAGCCTAGACGGCAGGGCCAGGGTCACTACGAATCCCTCAACTCTTCTGTGTTCAAGAACCTGTTAATCAGAGTGGGAAGGAGGGAAGGCGGACCCAAGAAAAAGCTCTGGAAGAGTTCAGAGGCCCACGGAGAGCCCATGCCAAGGTGCCCTGGGAGGGGGGTGCTGAGACAGCCCCAGCAGAGGCAGAGCCTAGAGGCGCAGAAGCAGCTGAGGGCAGCCAGAGTGCAAGGAGGACAGCCAGGATGCAAAGACAGCAGCACATGCAGCACACCGGGGGGGTGTGTGTCAAAATGTCATGATGGCTTCCACATTTACTGTCACTCCGGACCAACACACAAGACGGTCGTTCTACAAGCCTCATTCTGGAAATATGAAAATGGCTTTCCATCCACAACCCCTCAGTAGTGGCCACCCATCCTGCCCCAGGCGCTAGTCAGTGCCTCTGCGAGGACTCAGCACGCTAGAGAGAGGGACCGGACACAGCAGTCACCATGTAGCGTGGAGACAGGACTACTGCGGTGGTAATTTAGGGCACTCTGAGCAAGAAAGAAGGACCCAATAACACAGTCTAGGAAAGCTTTCAGGAGAGCAGGTGACACCAAAGGACAAATTAATCAACACTGAGAAGCAAAAGGGGTAGTAGCAGGAGTTCGCAAGTTGAGTCCAAGGCAGAGGAAATGGCGTATCCTAAGGTGGAGAAGAGAGAGCAGATGTCAAGAAATGGAAATCGGCTCCTGAGGATTGACACCAATGGGGTCCAGGGGAGGGGGTGAGGATGAAGCTGAAGCACTGTGGGGAGGCCTGGTCACACAGGGCTCTGGGCACCAGGGACAACAGGGAGCCTGTCAAGGACTTCCCAGGGGAGAGACAGGCAGAGCCACGCTTCAGAAAGAGGGACAGCTCACGAGGAATAATGATCACACAATCTACAATTTAGGTTTATTTGAGAGAAGGAAAAAAATACTTTCCAGTTGCTAAACTATAAAAGCAAGATAGATGTGAAAGAATTTTACCATATAGGCTGTAATTTTCTGACATTCAATGTTAGCTTGCTTGGGCAAAGATCAACCAAACCCTATAACCAATTAACTTAAATTCCAAGTAGCACATGAAGGTATCCTGCACTCAAGAGAGAATTTCTGTCTACTGCATATATTTGGTCCTCAAAATGGAGGAGGAGGTGAAATCAAATAATATCATTAAATTTCCCAGTCTAAGATCCACTTTAAGCCAATAGTGTTGGTCATTCAAAGTGTATCTTCTGCCAGGAGGCAACTCAGCCCTTCCTCCCAGTACCTACCCTTGGTGGTGAGAATCTTGGAGGTGACTTCCAGTTTCTCCAGTGGCTCCGTTCCAATATTTTCCAGTGTAATGATGAGTGGCTGAGTTTCTCCATTATACAGCTGGACGGACACGTTAGTAGATATCTCATCACCAGACGAGGGCTGCAGCGAATGTGCGGATCTAAATAAGAGTAATAACCACCGTGAGCACGAGGGGGAAAGGAGAGGGCAGAGCGGAGAGCATTCCTGTTCCCTCGCATCAGGTCAGCAGCTGCCTCACTCATGGGCCTCAGGGCCAGGGCCAGCTGCCGCCTCCAGGGTCTCCCACACGCAGACCTGCCTGGGCTTTGCGTGTTGTGAACTGGTCACCCTCACTCAGGCTTCATGGCTCGTGTGTGTGTGTGTGTGTGTGTGTGTGTGTGTGTGTGTGTGTGAAGGGCAAGACTACTTAATTACTGCATTGTGGAGGACACAAATTAAGCAACGAATTAATGCAAGTGAACCACGAGGTGTTGCTCATGCTGAGAAGGGGGACATTATGGACTTAAAGAGAAACTTCTAAGAACAATTCCTACTGGAGCTGGAGCCAGGGAGATAAAGGAGTGCACAGGGCCAACCTGGTCTCCCAAGTGCAAGCCAGGAGTCACGCCCACAAAGACCCAGGCAACAGAGGGAAGGAACAGTGGGGCTCTGTCCTCCTGCCACTCAAGTGAGGCCCTGCACCGCAGGACAAGCCCCGATGGCCAGCCCTACATACAAGCACAGCCCAGCATCTGGAGCCTCCTCGCTAAGGCTCCTGCACCAACACCCTGTCCTAGGCCTGTAGTCTGTGGGCTCTGCCCAAGTTCTACACTACTCACTCTCCCAGTCTCTCCCTCCCAGGCCACAGGAGCAAACAGACTTCTGCCTAGGAGGTAACACAACTGGAACCAAGGCCCGCTGGCAACAACGACATATAGGCGGCCCCGCCTATGTTTCCTCTGCACCTGACTCTGCTCCACAGTGGTCTGCATCTGTGTTGACTGCTGGTCCCTCTTCCTGCACGTTTTCCTTGCTGCAGGACCTGACTGACTTCCACAAGCCCTGGGAGCCTGTACACCATCGTGCCTTGAAGCGCTCCTGAGCCCCCGGGAGGAGAACTCTCTTACTGGTGTCCACTGCAGAAGCAGCTGGAACTCTTGGCTGCAGTCAATCTGACCCTCCCTCTAGTCTGAGCTCACACAGGGGACAGACACAGGTCAACGGAGTTCTTCCTAAATGCCAGTCCCATCCCACCAGGCCAAAAGCATACCAGAGGTGTCAATAAACATGAGCAGATTTGCTGCATCCGTCTCAGGTATGTTGATTTTAGAATATTATCAACACCTAAAGTGGAAAAATCACCTTAGAAAAATATATACATTCTTAAAAATAAGAAACAGCACTTTAACTGCAAATTGGAGTTAAACTCCCCCTGCCAACATCTCGTCTCTCTCCCCAGGTGAGGACGCACACTCTGGAGTGCACTCCCAGAGCCCCAGGTGCCCCCTGAGCAGGCCAGGCGAGGCAACCAATACCTGAGAGTGTGTGTGCCCATCCATGGGACCATGAAAATGGAGCAGGTGGGCACAAAGTATCTTTGAAAACTATTCTAAGAGCAAGAGAAAAATGAGGGAGACAAAGCCACAGCTAGCACACCCATGTTCGTCACCTCTTGTGCAGCTGGAGGGATGGTCTTTGAGCAGGGAGCTCACAGTTCCTTTTCCTGGAATCCTCTCCCTTCCTGGGAACAGCCTTTGCCTGGGTGCCTTTTCACCTTCCACTTTGCCCACCCTTCAGCTGGGTTCCAGGTGGGGGCTAGCAAGTGTGAGCAGGCTCCACCGTCGCCTAGAATCTCTGCACAATCCAGGAGCCACCTGCTGAGGCCCGACCAGGTACCTGACCAGGTACCTGCCAGCTGCCACAGTAGCAGGAACAGTAGTGGGCCAGGGCAAGCAAGTCCTGATGGGAGTCTGCAGGCTCCGCTGCTGGAGTAACAGGGCTTAAGGCAGTTCTGCCCAAGACAACAAGGACAAGGCTATCCTCCTGAGGCTGCCAAGGCCTCTACTGAGACCAGGTGTCTGCCCTACACTGAAGACAGAGCAAAATGATCTATCTGAGCATAACTTATGGCCATCACGCTCACCCTTTTAGGTCTACAATCATGTCTAGTAAGCCTACAAAGTTGTTCAACCATCCCTGATACCCAGTTTGAAAACACTTCCGGCACCTCAGAGGACATGCCCTGGTGCGGGCAGTCAAGCCCTGCTCCCATGGCTGCCTAAGGCAACCACCCAGCTGATTCCTCTTTGTGTCTGCTTCTTTCACATGGCACCTTTCTGAGGTGCGTGTATACTGAAGCATTATCAAGAGCTGGCTTGTTGTTATTGCTGAGTGATATTTCATTGTACAGATTGACAAGTTTTGATATCAAATGATGGACATTTGGGTATCTTCTGCTCTTTTGACTATCATGAGCAATGCTCCTACGAATGTTCATGCTCAATTTTTTGTGTCAATGTGTTGAGACTGACTTGCAATTATTGGGTCACAGGTAGCCTTATGCTAACTTTTTAGGAAAGTGTCTTTGAAAGGGACATGCCACTTTCTGCTCCTCTCAGCACTAAGTGTAGGTCCGGCTCCTCCCCACCTCACCACCACGGCTGGTGACTGTGTCCAGTCACCCTGCAACTGCAATCTCGGATGACGCCAGCTCCAGAGACTAATGATCTGAGCCCTCTTCCAGGTTGCTTCTGAGCTGCGTGGACTCTTCTGGTTGAAACAGCTATTTGAATCTTTTGCCAATTTTTTAATTAAGTTGTTTGTCTTCTTATTACTGAGTTTTAAAAGCTCTGTATGTGAATACAAGCTCTTTATCAGATATATGATGTGCAAATACTTTCCCCAGCCTGTGGGTTTTCATTTCCCTGATGGTGTCTTTGGAAGTACAAAGGTCTTTAATATTGATGAAGCCCAATTCATCAACATTTTATTTTATGGACCCTACTTCTGGCATCACATCAAAGAATCTTTGCCCAACCCAAGATCATAAACATTCTTTCTCCTGTTTTCTTCTAAAAGTTTTGGACTTTTCAACTCTTACTATCAGGTCTGTGCTTCATTTGAGTTAATTTCTTCGGCTTCCTGTTTCTCCTCAGTCACATGGTGCTCCCTCCACCAGAAGCTGCTCCACCTGCCCACTCACACAGCTCATGCCTCCTCCGGCCCCACCTGGTCACTCAGAGGCCTCCTGGAAGAGCCCTTCCCAGTGCAGGGCTCCATCAGCACTCTACTCACAGCACGGATGCTTGTCAGTCTCCGCCTCTGACAGGACTCCTGTGGGCAAGGGACAGGACTACATGCTCACTGTCATAGCCCTAGCACCTAACACAGTGCCTGGCAGATGAAAAGGGCCTGTTGAACATATGAGGTGGTTTTTAAAACACTTCACAAAATCCCAGGACACCTTTTATTAAAATGGCCAAAGGATACTCATTATTCATAATAGCAAAAGTTTAAAATATCACAAATCCCAATAGCAAGGATTCCAAAGGCTAACTCCACATTTAGTTCTTGTAAGAAACATTTCAACTTTGTTCTGATTCATGTTCGGCAAATCATATTAACTATTGGCATCAATTCATTATAGCTAAACTATGGAACCAATCTAGATGCCCTTAAAAGATGAATGGATTAAAAAAACTATGGTATATATATATATATATATATATATATATATATATATATATATATTCATTCACAGTGGAATATTACTCAGCATTAAAAAAGAGTAAAATTACGGCATTTGCAGGTAAATGGATGGAGTTGGAAAATATCATGCTAAGCAGAGTAAGCCAATCCCCAAAAAACAGGGGTCAATGTTTTCTCTGATAAGTGGATGCTAATACATAATGGAGGTGGGGGGGGCATAGGATGAGTGGAGGAACTTTGGATGGGTCAAAGGGGTGAGGCACGAGGGCAGGAAATATGGTGGAATGACATGGACATCATTACCCTAGATACATATATGACTGCATGAATGGTGTGACTCTACTTCATGTACAACCAGAGAAGCAAAAAAATGTGCTTCATTTGTGTACAATGAATCAAAGAGCTTTCTGCTGTCATGTATAACTGATTAGAACTAATTTTTAAAACCACAATAAAATTAAAAAGAACAGAAAATCTCAGCCACATTCTGATCAAAGAATTTCAAATTAACTCAGATTCTTTGGATATTTTAAAACATGTATAACTAAAAAACATCTATAAGAGGGCTGAGGTTGTGGCTCAGTGGTGGAACGCTCACCTAGCAAGGGTGAGGCACTGGGTTCAATCCTCAGCACCACATAAAAATAAATAAATAAAAATAAAGGCATTAAGTCCACTTGCAACTAAAAAAAATATTTTGAAAAAATATCCATAAGACCATGTCTTGTCAACAATTAGTAGCCACTCCTTGGAAACACTACCTGGGTAGAGACGTGCTGATCTGTAGTCTTGGCAAGGCGGGAATGACTTCAACGGTAGAGCCACTGGTTTTGATTCCCGGGAGGTTATCTAGCAGACAGTCACTGAAGACACCAAAGACAGTGGTACGGTAGCCTGGAATGCAAGGCAGAACTCACACCTCCTGGCAAGGCCCACGTCCCACCCAGAGCAGCAGTGAGAAGAGCACAGGCATCCTGGGCCTGAGGCCTGGCCTGCCACCCACCAGCTCCCCACACTGCCCCTCCAACCAGAACCCACCGTATCCTCATGCTGATGCAGCTGGTAGTGGCACTATGTCCTATTTCACATGCTGACCAGGTCCAAATAAAGGGCAGATGTAAAGGTCCCTGCAAACTACAAATCTGCAGAACCTGATAATCAGTATCTCATCCCTTTACTAATTTGCTTTTCAGATTTCTCCATCTCCAAAATGAGAATGGTACTTAATATTCCTTTGCAGGACATAATGTATCTGAAAGAGTATCTGAAAAATGCTTCAAAACCTTCTGTTGAGGATGAAAGTTCAAGAACCAATTATTGTTATTATAGCTGCTATGTGATACGGCAAATCTGCCATATGTGTACAAGTACTATCATTTAAGATTATCAAATTTCCTAAGCCAAAAAAAAAATATGTTGGTTAGATAAGCACACAAAATTGTTTAAGCAAAGCTTTAAAATGGCCCTTGAAATTTCAAGAGATAGCTATCATAAACAACATTCACTGTGCAATGAGATTAAATAGCACCTAATGCCCAAGGCCCAGGGCACCACCTTCTCTGCGCATCCATATTGGGATACACAGATCTCCAAAGGGAGAAGCCAACAAACCAGGCCATCCCTGTCAATATCCGCCCTCCCCCAGCAGCCCTCCCCCACACCCTCCCCCAGCAGCCCTCCCCCACAGCCCTCCCCCAGCAGCTTCAGGCTCTCTCCCAGCTCACAGGACTCCCAGGCATGCTCCCTGTGCTCGCTCCTCTCTAGAGTGAGTTCTGGAAGGCTTCCTTCACTGGCAAACCTTTTCCTACCCAAAACCCCCCTTTGCCAGTAATGCCCCCCCTTCCCTCTCTAGATCTTATCATGGTGTGGTTTTGTCTGCTAAGCAACCATTATTTTACAATTCCTAATGAAAATAATTTTCCTTCTCTTACCTATTGTTTAAAACAACTACCTTATAAAACCCCAAGTCTGATGACAACTGTTTAGCATGAGCATGAGGATGTCTGATAACACAGCCAGCCCTTCTGGCCACATCTGAGGGGCAGGAGAAGTGCACACAAGTTGGCACCAAGGATGGACACGGAGGGATCAGCTGGAGGCCCCCAGGCTCACTGTCACAGACACCTAGGGGTCAGCAAGGGGGCCCCCCGGTCACCATTACACATCAGCCCCAGCTCTCCTCCTCCACAGAGGTCTCCAGGCCTAATCATCCCCCCGCCCCAGCCCCCACACTCCTGCCACCGCACCCTGCCCCCGTTCAAGGCAGCAGTCAGTACCCTCAGGGTGATTCCCAAGGTCCCCTAGGACTGCCCTCTACCTGCCACCCAGCCTCATCACCACCACCCCTTCACTGGACCAGCTACTCTGGCCACCCTGGTTCCCTGAGTATACCACTGGTCTCTCCCACCACCAATCTCCGACCAGGTGCTGCTCTGCCCAAGAGCTCTTTCTACACTCTGCTTCCCACCCCTGCTTCCCACTCCCACTCCATTCATTTGGACTACTCCCAGGGACCTTCAAAACTCAGGTCACTTGCTATGGCAGGCCTTTGTTGACCTTCCTCCTCCCCGAGTCCCACCTCTACACGCTGGCCTCCACCTTGGTACTTCCACAACACACACCACCTGGGGTTACGCCTGCCCTCACCTCACTGGCCCCAAAGTCTGCACCTTTCCCAGGGAGGAAATGACAAAGACCTCTGGTGTGAGGGGCTCTGCAGCAGACACTGAGGTGCTCCACCAAGAAAGGCCAGCAGGGAGCACATCCACAAGTGACAAGGAGGAGAAAGGTGTGCGGAGCCCAGGGGAGCCAGAGGAGGCTTGAGCCACCTGAGAAGGGAAGCCTCACTGAGAGCTGCAGGCAGTGAGCCAGCCCTGGGTGGAGAGGGTCCAGGAGAGCTAAGGAAACAGTGCCCTGCCCAGGAGGCGCCATGAGACTCAAGTGCCACTCCACAGGAGGGAAGGGAGAGAGGAGTCCACAGAGGTGCGGGCCACATGGGGACTAAAGCACAGGAAGGCACGGGACACACTACAAAAGGCCCAGCTGCAGCCTGCGAGACAGACTTGGTGGCAAGCAGGCCCGTGGGCAGAAAGACCAGGCCTGACGCGCTTGTGGAAACCCTGCAAGGGAACTGTGGTCTGCAAGACAGGAAGTGGCCAGTCTCACCTACTGGGGAGACAGTGAGGTGTCCTAGGGGCTCACAGAAGTGGAGCAACTGGGACGACTCCCAAGAAGCTGGCGAGGGTAACTGACTCATGGTGGCATCATCACTCGGCTGGGGCCACAGGGGGAGGTGCCACTTTGGGGAGGAGAGGCAGTGGTTCTGGTTTGACAGGCGGTGTGTAAAGAGTCCCAGAAGCAAGAGCCAGAGAGGCAGCAGAAGAGCTGAGGGAGGCTGGGCCGCAGCTCAGCAGTGGAGCCCTTGCCTGGCGTGCACCATTACAGTAACCAAACCCAGAGGGTGTGGGTCACGAAGGCCGCCAAGGACAGCTCTCCATGCAGGAAGGGTGGGCTCTGAGAGTCAGGTTAGGGGAAAAAAAAGGAAAAGCAGGCCCTGGGTTCATCCAGAAAATACTAAAAATCACTAGTGACCTGGGGTTAGGCGTTCTGGTGAGGTGAGGCGATCGGGGCTGGATGTGGGATGCAGAACATGAGGAATGTCTGATAACACAGTCAGCCCTTCTGGCCACATCTGAGGGGCAGGAGAAGTGCACACAAGTTGGCACCAAGGATGGACACGGAGGGATCAGCTGGAGGCTGAGAGGTGGACAGTGGCCCCAGCGTGTGTGCACACCTCCAGGAGCAAACAGAGCACCATAGCAAGGACAAGTCACGGCAGCCGAAGGGCAGGGAGAAGCTGGGCACGTGTCTGCAGACTTCCAGAGGACCACACAAAGGAAGATGGTGCGGTGGGGAGGGAACGTGACGGACGACCTGCCACAACAGGACACAGCCACTGCCACCACATCACACACTCAAACCCAGTTTTCCCAGGTCTCATCCCAAAGAAATGCCATTGCAGCCTCGTCCTCATCTTTTCATGGTTGGGACCAGAGGACAGGTGATTAGCTCTAGACCTCAACAAAGCGATACACACGCTCAGCAGCATTTTGCAAGCAGAACTAGAAAGGGATTCTCCTTACCGTTCACAGTGATGGTTCCGGTTGTCTGCGGCACCCCAACAAGTGTCACCGGGTACAGACCAGATTCTGCAGGAAGGGAAAGCGCAGCAGGGAGAGACTCGAACTCCACGCCACTGGTGAGGAGCCCCTGAAGCAAGTGAAGGGGCATCATGAGCAGGCTCAACACAAACCCATCACGGACTATCAGTTCTATCTGATCCTTGAGGCATGTGCTGCAGGCACACCTGGGACTGTCAGGAAGAAAAGACTGATGGTCTCAAAAGACCCAGAGAGCTTTAGAGACAGTGTGTACAAACAGAAGTGTAAAAGTGTGTGTGTGTATGCACACAGAGGTGCATGTTCAGACACAGATATAAACATAGTGTGTGCAGGGGTGTGTGTGCACAAAGATGTGTAGATACACATGTGAGTGTAGTGTGTGCAGAGGTGAGTGTAGTGTGTGCAAACCTAAGTGTGTGTGTGCAGAGGTGTGTGGACACATGTAAGTACAGTGTGTGCAGAGGAGAATGTGCAAACAAGTGAGAGTGTGCAGAGGTGTGGATACATGTGTCAGTGTGTGTGCCCAGAGGTGCATGTGCAAACAAGTATGTGGGTGCAGAGGTGAGTGTGCAGATACAGACATTAGTGTGTGTGTGTGTGTGTGTGTGTTTGTACATGCACGTAGAGTATGTGTGTACAACTGTGAGCGTATGTGTGCATGCACACCTTTCCAACTCTGTTCACAGACAGCACCCAGAAGCAAGGACGCTCTGAAAGACTGAGTGCACCTCGTGCCTGGAGTTTGACCAGCGCTGTCAGATGATCCATGTGTGGTCAGATGTTGTGGGCAGGGGTGGAAGCAGTTAGAATGACCCTAGGCAAAATATCTTATTTTAGCATTTCCTTTGTCTTTTTTTTAATTCAGGGGCTTAACCACTGAGTCACATGCCCAGCCCATTTTATTTTTTAATTTGAGACATGGTCTCACCAAGTTGTTTAGAGCCTCACAAAGTTGCTGAGGCTGGTTTGTGATCCTCCTGCCTCAGGCACCTGAGCCACTGGGATTAGGTATTCACAACTGTTCCTGGCTTCTTTTATTTCCTTTCCAAACAGCTAAAGCAGTATGGCCAACTATTAGTATTTGTTAATGTGGATGGTGGATATGAGCATGTTGGGACTCCCTGGAATGTTTCATATGGTCAAAATATTTCGTAATTCAGTTTTTGAAATTCTGACCATGATTTGTGGGCCATCTCCAAATGGAGCTTTTTATTTTATTCTTTATTCTTCCTAATTGTTTATAATAGCATATATTACTTTTAAGCTAGATAAAAATGAAAGATACTTTTTTTAAAAAAAAACGTGAGGAAGAGTAGCGGGGCTGTGACGCTCTAATCACTAGGAGAATTCTGTACTCACTGACTGCGGGTGTCACAAGTGGGCAGAACGCAGGTGTTGGAATCTGTGCTGGTCTCAGGTAAACTTCAAAATCGGCACTTCATTTCCCTGTCCAGGCCAGGAGCAGGACACACTAGAGAGGCCTCACCCAAGAGCCACTTCCCAAGGCAGCCTGTCCTGGCCAGGAGGTGGGGAGCAGAAGGCCCAGAGCAAGGCTGAGGCAGCGGGGGTCTCTCAGCACTCAGGCAGGAAGCATGACTACCAAACAGTCTCCAGGAAGTCCCGACTCCAAGTCAGGCACAACCCTCCACCTCGGCCCCAGGCCTACTGCATGGCACAGATGCTTTTAGGAGAGCCGCGGCCTACCCAGTGCCAGCTGGGACCGCTCCTCAGCTCCACACACCCTTTCCATGTCACCACCAGACAGCAGCACTGCAGGCAACACAGCAAAGGCTGAGGGTGGGACGCAGGTGGGGAGGACCAGGAGGGGGTCCCCCCATGGACCTCCTTCCAACCACGAAGGTGGCCGAGCAGTTCCCGGGGATGCACGACTGCAAGGGAGTCTCGGAGAGCTACGCTGGGCCTGGGAGCACATCAGGATGGCAAGCCTGGACCCCGCACAGTCAACAGTCTGCTCTCCTGCCTGCTGCTCATTCTGCCCTGCGCCCTGATCCTCCAGTCACCCTGCAGCCAGGGGACGCTGCTGGTGTTACGAGCAGGAGGAATGCAGACGCTGGAATCTGTGCTGGTCTTGGCTAACCTTCAAAATGAGCACTTCAAATCTCACATCCCGTCAGCTAAGCTCAGTTTGTGTGCAAATCAGAGCTCTGTTCATGGATTCAAACATTTCCTGAGTACCAGGCATAAGACACAAGAATGACAAAATGCCCAAAAAAAAGAATGCAAAATGCAAAAAAAGAATGACTCAGAACAAGCTCATATCTCTACCAAAATGGAAAAAAAAAATATGTCACAGATTGTATGTGTCAAATATTAAGTAAAAATTTGTATTTTAATGATAAATTGGTATTTTTAACCCAAAAGACCAACATAGTTGGCAGTGCGTACCATGTTCTCAACGCGGAGTTCGAACGGCATTGGGTTGTACACCATCAGCTGAACCTCACACACGTCTCCTTGAACCCACTGGAAATCTACAGAGCACAAAGGAATCCACGTTAGTCAGCACCTCTGCAGCGTCTCACGGTGTCATGTGATCCATCTGGCAACACACTTGTCCGGCAAAGCAGTGGACCTCACGATCACCTTGAGAGAGCAATTCACAGCTGGCTGTGACACCAGCTCTCTGAAACACAGTCAAGCCTGTCATCACAGCCACTTGAATGCAACATGGAGGACTTTTCCTGCGGCATTCTGCAGGCTGCACTGGTGCATAGCTGAACTCCACGGGGACAGATTTCACAAAACCGAGTTCCACCAGAGCAGGGGCTCCACCCTGGTCACTGGGCCACAAGGTACAATGCACACCTCACTGGCCCACAGGCTGGCGAGGCAGGCAGATGTCATCAGAGTCAAGAGGCACAGAGCATGGCCGCCCTGTGCCCCTGGCTCTGTGCCCCTGAGACTGAGAGGGAAGAGGGTGGTTTCTCCTCCTCTTAACTCCCAGGCCCACGCAGTGCAGAGGCAGAACAGAAATGACCCTACCCCAAGGCCCAGCACATGTGCCCTGTGCAGCCCCTCCCTGGAGGACAGGTCCACACTAGGTTCCCAGACAGGCTGATCCAACCAGCTGAGTCCCTAATGGAGATGTAGGGTGGCCTCTAGAAATGGACAGCAGTCCCAGTTGACAAGCACCTTGAGATAATAAAAGAGGACCAACCTGAGGAACCTGGGAAACAAACCGCTCCCCAGTGGAGCCTTCAGAAGGGGACCAGGTGACACCTGGACTCAGCAAGACAGACTCAAACTCCTGACCCATGCAGTGAGAAAAGTGCTGACATTGTTCTGAGCCATAGGTAAGCTTCAGAAATTTGTCACAAAGCTATTGAAAACCAGTAGAGCTCCCAGCCCCATCTCCATTGCCCCTCCACCCCTGAGGCTCAGCACCAGGCGGCCAAGGGAGTTCAGGACCAAGGGGCATGCTGGCAAGTGTCAGGTGGGAGGCCACCTCCTCACTCTGTGACCTGCCTCGTGACGTGGTGTCAAGGCCACCGCAGTACAAGGCGGGCACTCACAAGCCAAATGGGTAGCGAGCTCGCCTAGGAAGCCCACTGATGACAAGGGCAGCCACAGTGGTGCGGCCAGGACTGGGAAGTCAAAGCAATATCTAGTCCAGGCACAGGGAGCTCAAGCCAGTGCAGGGCTTTTTCTAGAGCAGAGGTAGGATTCACTGACCAGAATTCACCAACTTTCATGGAGCTTTCACATCCCATTTCCAAGATATAGCTTTTGTCCCACTTTGGACCAGGGACCCTGCACAGAGATTAAGAACAGCTCCCCCAAATCTGTGACACCTGGCCAGATCGGGCATCTGCAACTGCATGAACCAATGACAAGGCCACCAGGAGGTTAGCTCACAAACGCTGCCGGAGCTGTGCACACACCTGAGCTCTGGACAGCACAGAGAACGACCACACTCTGCCTGGTCAGAAAAGCACATTACCCTCATTCTACAAAATGGAAAACTCCGGACTGCTGAACTGTCTGCCCACCTATGGCTGCAGTCCAAATTCAAGTCCTTCTGGCTCTAAACCCAAACACTTTCCCTCACGATACACCCCTCAACGGCTACAGACACTCAGGCCATGTTGCTCCTCCACCACACCTGCCCTGACCCACCTGCACAAGCCTACGACCCCCGGTGAAGCTTCAGTATGGGGTTCACCCTCCCTCCTGGCACACGCGACCAACCAGAGCACAGCCCAGCCCCTACCACCCTTCACAGTACCCCGGCCTGCTGGCGTCTGCAGGGGGCTAGCAACCTGCCTGCTCCTCCCTGCAGATGAGAAAGCCACTGTTTTTTTTAAATAAGTCACTGTGCCTGTGGCTAAGGGATTGTTTTCTCTGCAGTCAAAAAATAATCATTTTTTAAAATCATGCTCTGAGATACTAGAAGGAATGATTTACATTTATGTGATAAATTGCTTTTGTCTGAAAGAAGGTGGTCCAAACTCCCATGTGTCAAAGCACAAGCCCCTTCCTCATACTTTGTCCCAGAAAGATCAGGAGGGCACAGGAAGTAGTAGCTACTAAACACCCTCTGCCAGCCCTCCCTGCTCCATGTTGGCACACCAGGACCAGCAGCACCCGGCAGTTCTACTGTTGACAAGCTCATCTCTGTCGGCCATACCGTGTGGACCCGCTTGGCAGGAAGAGTTCCCAATCATCACGGCATCTGGATACCCCGCACCACACACAGCTGCTCCTGAAGACCCTCTGAGTGGGCGCCAGGACTTCCAGAACTTGTCTCACTGGATCTCGGAACAACTCTCGAGTCAACTCCTAACGTCCCCATTCTGTAGACAGCACAACTGCAAACCAGGAAGTCACACGATGGGAAGCGAGAGTTGGGGGCCAGGCTGCGTCAGGGCCACCTGGCAGCCCCAGCTGACCAGGGACAACATGGCATCTGGGCAGCTTCCAACCTCACCAAAAACCCTGGCACTCCAATCACAAATGACATGTGACCCTCACCGCAGCACTGCAGAATGGAGTTAGAAGGTGGCCACACTGGCCATGTTGCAGATACAAAGACCAATAAATAACCCCTTGGCGGAGTGGGAAATGGCCGCAAGAGTCTCCCTGGAGAAGCTCTCTACTTCTAGTATCTACATGCCCTGCTGTAATGGTAACATCCCCAGTAGCTACACAGACTCGGGTACAGAATTAGGAATTCAGATTAAAGATGGGTGATCCTTCAAGCCTCCAGGCAGGTACTCTCTGGTCAGGCTATTGCCCAAAAGATATTAGAAGCTGTAGAATACGAATTAATTTTTCCTATGGATATTCAACAAATAATGTGCATTTTTTGCTGAACCTTCTGATAGCTCAGAAAAACACTCTTATATCAACCATAAATCCATCCTCCAACCAAGTGAGCAGGTGCTTATTGGTCCCATGAGGAGCCACCTCACAGTGGGAAAACTCCCTGGGCATCAAGTCATGGGATGGAGACTGGGCTCTGCCACCTACTGGCTCTCTGGCCCAGGGCAGGTAATTTGCATCCAGTCTAAACCTCCCCACCTGTACACAGGTAGAGAGCAGTACTGGCTGCATCAGCACCAAGCAGCTGTGAGAATCTGAGGGTCCAGTCTGCTCCAGCCTCTTACACAAACACAAGGATTTTCATAATAAGAAGCCTCAACAATTCCTAGAATGAAAGAGGAAAAATAAAGGGACCGGGCTGGCCTCAGGGACCTGCAATCCAGCAGTCAGTGGCACCAGGCCCATGTTTGCAGGCCCCGTATGTGCTGTATGCTTGGCTCTTGTTGTATACAAATTCTTAATACTTTCTCCATAAAGGGCCTATGTTTTTGTTCTGCACTGGACCCCAGGAACGCACTGCTGCCCTGGGGGATGTCTCACCCCACACAACTCTAAGTCACCTCCTGAGTTTTTCTCTGAATGAAAGGAGTGAGGCTCTCCTTAAAAGTTCTTTAGGGAAAAAAACATACTGAGGACCAAGAAAACAGGCAGAGAGTCCCGGAAGGCCAGAAGAAGAGTCCACCAACTCCCTAACAATTGTATAGGTCCACACAGGAGGGACGAGTCACAGAGCCAGCAAGACGCCCCACTACGGCAGGGCTCCAATCCTCTGCCTCCAAGGAGGTGGCGGAAGTAGCTCCCAGAGGCCGTGCAGGGACACCCCACCTCTCTCCTCTCCCTGGGATGCATACTGGACGGGGCCTGGGGCATACCACCTGCCCAGGATGCTGCCCATCAGGCTCTTCAGCTTCCAGTTACCTGCACATGTTCTCTGGAGCAGAGAAACAGAGGTAGGGGATGAGAGGCTGGCACAGTCTTTCAAAACCAAAGACTCAAGATGGAATTTCCAGAATGCGTGTGCACACACACACACATGGCACATGCACGTGGCACACACACGATACACACACATGACACACACCAAGGGAAAGCTGCCAACAAGTGGGGTCGTGTCTTCAGAAACCCTCGCATGCTGGCACCGGCTGCGCTCTTCAAGGCATTGCCCCTCGACTCTCCCTTCACTTTCCTCTGGCTTCAACAGGGAACTCTGGCATGGGCGAAGCCAGGGCCCTCCTCTTCACAGTGGCCCAGCGTCTGCATGGATCCTGCTCCCAGGGAATGGCACTTGCTGCTCGCCTGAGTTCAGCAATAGGTAACCAGGTGCTGGCAGAGGGCCGCCAGGGCCACAGCTCTCAAGAACCTCCATCCACACTGTCTCACCCTTCAGCACCCTGTCCTGTGTCCCACCTGCATGAACTGAATGGGAGGAGCTGTCCAGGGCAGGGACTTTGTGACATAGCTTCTCATCTCACATCCCCACAAGCTCTTCCTAAGTCCAAAGGGCTTCTGTGCCCTCACCTACCAACCATCACAGCCTAGCCGCACCAGCACCCACCTTGGCCTCCAGCAGGACAAAATCACCCAACACAAAGCCTGCTCCATAAAAAAGTGGACTAGCTCATATAATTCACGAAGTACTGCAGTGGTTTGGACACGGGTGGCAGGGGTCCAAGGGTCTGTGGGTAAAACTTGACCTCCACTATGAAGTATTAAGGGAATGGAAACTGAATCCAGTGCTAGCATTTCAAGGCTGGGTCTTCAGGAGGTGACTAGGCTCAGATAAGGTCAGGAGGGTGGTACCATGGTTGCATCCTAGTCACTTTGTCAGAGAGACAGAGTCCAGAAGAGATGCACATCATGTGCTCACTGTCTCTCTGTGATGACCTGAGTCTTTCTGGTTTCTAGAACTTCCACAAAGTCACCTTTAATAAAACAGATTTTCAAGTATTGAATCTATGGGCACACAGATAAGCCAGCCCTAAAGTGGGCACAGACGTGCACACATGGTGACCAGGCCCACATGCATGGATGCGCACATGTGTACACAGAGAAGCCCACCCTAAAATGTACATACACATGCACACATGCACACACAGGTGAGCCAGTCTGAAATTCTGCCCTAAAATTCCAGAAATCCACTAAAAACCAAGAGCCGGGCACAGTGAGAAGGTGGGAACAAAAGATCCTACCTATTTTCTTGCTCCGTTCCTCTCCACGGTTGTGTGCAATGATTGGTGAATAGATGAAGGGGCTCTTGGTCGAGACGCTCTGGCCCAGCAAGCTCTTCATCTTCTGGGGCCGAAGGCTGGTAGGAAGGCTCAGCAGCTTCACACATCTGTCGTTTCAAACAGAGCACAAATGCATCAATGGCCTCGGTGGCTTGGTTTCAGGACAGACCTTACTAAACACCACAGGAAAGAAAACCAAGGCCCACTAGAGGAAGGGAGGGCACTCATGCCAGCAGGACAGGCAGCTGGACTCTGCTCAGGGCTGCCCCACTGCCTCTGTGCCTGGGCTTAAGCACAGTTCACAATGAGAAGGGCCAGGCTGCAGCCCCAACCCCTGCTCTCCAGCTGCACACCTCTGGACACGGCCTTGCCTTCTCCAAAGTGGGTTCCTGTCTATAGGATGCAGATGGGGTCAGCACCTCACACGTGGAACTAGGGTGAGGACTGGAAAGCTCTCTTCTCTCACGTCTCCCTCTCCTGATAGCCAGCCCAGAACAAGTAGGAGAGAGCCTGGTCTGCAGACTAAGAGCACCCCTGCTTTGTCCACACGAGGGACTGCTCACGCCTGCAGAGGTAAGTGTCCCACCCCAAGAGCCCAGCATCTACTGAGGTCTTACCAGTAGTGTGCACATTCACAGGCACTATCATAGGAACAATCTCAATTAAACATCACAACCACTTTTGTGGCTTCAGTACTGACTCTGTCTCCACATTACCTACTGGGAAACTGACCAAGGGAGGTGACCTCCGCTGCTCAAGACCCCACGCCTGGAATTGATGAGGACGAGAGACACTGCATATAAACCTCCTTTATGACCAGTTAAGATCTGGAACATTCCTAGGCCTGAGAATGAAAGGACAAGGGGTAGACAGGGGGGCACTGGGAGGTCTGGTGAGGACACTTACTGACTGAGGTGGCGGCATGCCCTCCCCACCCGCCTCCCCACCTCTCTGCAGGAAGGTGAAGCCACCTGCGCAGCCCGGGCCGTGGGCGGAGCAGAAGCCACACTCGGATGCAGCATTCTGAAGCCATGAGCCAGCCCCAGCGCTCTCCTGGCGCGTGGCAGTCCTGGAGGCCAAGTGTTAGGACGATGGAGACCAAGGCAGCACCGCCTAGGTCACTGAGCAACCCACGAGGTCAAACGCCTAGACAACAGCCTGACTCACACCAGCCTGTGTGCGTGGACAGTCAGTCAGTGAGGCGTTGGAGTCAGCTCTCCTGCCTCAGCAGAGCCTGACCTCTGGCTAATAGACACCACCTTACAGGGTCCAGAGATGACCCCCTCTCTCAGCTGGAAGGCCTCAGACACCTAAGGCAACTGAGCTACACCCCAGCTCTTCTTATTTTTTATTTTGAAACAGGGACTCATTAAGTTACCCAGGCTGGTCTCACACTCACAATCCTCCTGCCTCAGCCCCCGAGTTGCTGGATGATAGGCATGTACCACCCTAATCAGCTCTTAGCCTCTTTTGAATAAATGCCTAGACTGCTTCCCCAGATGGTAAAATTAACCTAAAAAGTTTAAGTTTAAATGCACCCAAGCAACTCAAAACTCACTCTGGCTGCTTGGCTGGATCTTTATTAATTTAAATGCCTTCATTAACTCCAGAGCTCTTTTCCAGGTTGTGGGAAATCAATGTTCATCAAAAAAAACAATTGATGAGTCCCCAGCCCCCCTCATTTCCATTCCTCAATTAAAGACTCACTGGTTAACTGAAAATGAAACCTAAACTCAATTCCAATTTCTTCTTTAATAATCCACAACATAAGAGGAAAAAAAAAAAACTATGAGAGGGCAAATGAACTTTTCCATAAAAAGAAGCAATAAACATATTAAACAGTCTCCAAAAAATCCACAACAACATACTCTGGAACACAAAAAATGTTCCTCTTGACTCTCATATACACACTTCGTCTCTTTGGGAGACTCCTATAAGGAATAAACTAAGACCACTTGGGACCTTAACTGTCTGCCAGCTGCTGTAACTGGCAACAGACCTGGCAGCCTCTTGGTAGCTGAGGTCACACTTGACCACTGCTGAGCCCAGAGCGGTCAGCTGAGGCCAGGCCCACTTTGAGTTCTCAAGGCACATTTGATGAAGTGAATTTGGGAACAGAATTAAACAGTGCTGTATTTTGGCTTATTTTCCTTATTAATCTGCATCATAATTACACAAAAACACTTTGGGGTGAGCCTAGTTGATGTTTCCAGGCCTTGGAGAGCAGGTGAGCTCTTCCTATAACTTGCTAAGATGGTTTTATTGTCAAAAACTAAGGAAGACCTCAACAGAAAAGAAAATGGCTCCAAATATCTATTGTATGAAAAAAACAAAGAAAGAAAAATCACAGTTTGGGACATCTCCGACAGTAAATTAGCTTGTATCTAACAATTTTAGACATTTTTAACCAATTTATTCTGTAATGCAAGCAGGAGCTATAGCCCTCAAACACTCTCCCTGCAACTTAGGAGGACCTTGCGATGCCTGTCTTGAATTTTTCAAATTAAACTGGCAAAGCCCACCTTCCTGGACACTGGACTTGGAGCCATGGTTTAATACATTCCAACCGTCCCAGACCTGTTTCTAAGGGAAGACCTCGCCCCACCCACAGCCTCCGCCTGGCCTCCCTGTGGTGGAGTCAGACAGCCCCACCTGCAGCCACAGTCCTTCACAGTCCCCACGGCATTCGGGAGGCCTGCTGGGCACCAGCACTGACAGGCACCCCATCAGTGACCTGCCCTCTTCTGACGCCTCAGAGTAAGGCTCCGAACTCTGCTGCCCAACTCCTGCCAAAGGCTCACCCGTGGGCAGCACATTCCTGGAGGAAGGCCTGCTGCGGCCCGTGCGCCCACTGCTCTGCATGTCCCACCATGTGGCTGAGCAAGCCAGATGCCCGAGGACCACGTCCCTCATCCTCTGGGAGAACTGCACATCCCCAGTGGGAAGGGTCCACATCCGCTCACGAGGGACAGAGGACCTCATAACCAACCAGTTTTCCTTCTTGCTGGTAATATCCAATCACACCTTTTCCCATCTCTGGCCATTGCTTTCTGATTTTAGATAATATGAACTTCCAAAATAAGTAAAGCTACCTTTCAGCATTCCTGGGAGACCTCTGAACCTCATCCAGTTAATTTAATCTAAATGTACAAAGATGGAATAACTCAGAGGGAAGAGTGGAGAGACCTCTAAAGCAAGGCAAAGCTCCCCAGGCTCCCACAGGAAACCATACCCGTGGAGAGGAGAGCTCTGCAGCTCAGGAGCACCTTAGAGCATTCAGCACTCGCCTGTGGGAGGAAGGGAAGGAGGGACCCTCAGTCCCAGTTAGGGCAGAGGAAACGGGGCTCCGAGAAGGGAACAGGATTACTGTGCACACAGGACCTGGACGCGGACTGTGAAGTGAACGGCACGTCTCTCCTGTTACAGAAAGGGACGTGCTGATGTCAGGCACAAAGGGACGCCCCGACACCACGAGGCTGCCGCACTCTCCCTGAACCTTCAGCATGCAGCGCCCCTCCCAAGTCACCACAGGGAAACAGAAAAGGGCATGCAGGGTCCAGCCTGTTCCCAGAAGAGCCACGGCACCCCTGTGGAGGAAAAGGACCCTGCTTTGCAAGGAAAAGAGAAGTGTGAGGCTGAGGGACCGTGGGACAAGAACATCACACTCATTCCAATTCTTTCTATTTCCAAATGGCAAAGACTCAGGAGGACAGCCCAAAAATAAACCTGGAACACCCAGGAACATGGGCATTCTCTCCGGTGAAAAATGCATCTGGGATAAAACAGACCTATCTGCAGGAACATGTGGCCAGCCCTCTGGGTCAGAAGAGCCAGGTCCAGGGAGGACGAGGGCAGCCCGTAGCCAGGCTCACGCCCAGCTCCCAGGGACTTCTGTCAGGGTTACCCAGGGAGGCAGCTGCCACTCAGCACCATGTCTCTGTGGCTCCATGTCACCATGCGGAGGCCAAACCTGTGCTTCCTGTCCAGGGCAGCACGGTGGGGAGGGGACTTGGGCACCGCCCGCTCGGCCCTCACTGCTCTGCTCCCCTCCTCCTGGGCCCCAGTTCTTGGGCTTTACTTTAGGACACCACAGGTACTCTCCCAGCAGTCTGAGCCCCAGTGAGAGGCAGTGGGAAACAAGGGGACCCAGACTCCTTCATGGATGTCCCCAAAGGCTACCTCTCTCTCTTCCTGGACACTGTAGAAAGAGGATGCAAGGTCTAGAACTGCTGCTGCCACTCGGATGCCTCCTGGGGCTGAAAACGAATGCCCCTCACAGGGCAGGGGCGCAGCCAAGGGAGGGAACCCAAGTCCCCGGGCGGCGTGAGTACTGGCTTCTGCCTGCCTCATTCCCCTGGGCTTTTCGGGTACACATGCCCTAAATCCTCTCTGCCTACATGGTCTAAGCCAGGTTTTCTACTGATTGAACTCGAATGGATAATACCTCTGCCTGCTCAGTGGGCATGCTCCATGGCATGGCCAGAGCCAGAGAAGACAAAGAGCTCTTCCCAGTGCGCTTGAAAGAAAGACGCGGTGCCAACAGAGACAGGTGATGAAGTTCCCTGAGTGCTGGCCAGAAGACACAGCAGGTACAGGGGCAGAGACGCCTGCTGGCTCAGCAAGTGCCATCCTGTCCCCCCTCCTCGGCCACCTGTGCTGCACAGTGAGAAGAGCCGCATGCAGACTTCGTCACCTTCTAGAGACATACTGCTACTCAGTGAGACTGGGGCAGGAAACCACTAACAAAAGAGAGGCATCCCTGAACCTGCCGCCTCCCCCTTCCTCCTGCCCTGGACGCACATGTGCTATCTAGAGCGGCTGAAGTCATCTGGTAATCAGGAGGTAAAGGCAGAATCATGGAGAGGCCACTTGTTCCCAGGTTCCTCATAAATAAGAAAAATAACCTCCTCTTGGACTCCGAGCCATGACTGCATTTAAAGCTCTTCTCAGCTGAAGCAACACCTAACTTATACGAAGGCACAGTCATTGCTACCTGAGCACCATCAGAAAAACCTCACAGAAGACGTAATGCTTGAGCTTAATCTCAAAAGACAAAGCACCACCAGGCAGACTGAGAGAAGAAGCCATGCTCCAGGCCCATCACACACCTGACCTTTTCTACGGATCTCTACAAGGGAGGAGGGAATGGTCGGACCAAGTGAACAAGGGGCTCACGATCAAGGTCAGAGGCAGGGTGATCCCAGAGGCCCCCAAAGGCACTGAAACCAGGAGAAGGCAGTGCACAGGCTGCGGCTGCGTCTGCGTCTTTCCTGTCTTCCCAGCGCTCCCTCCCACAACAGGGCAGCAGTGCTCCCTGGGCAGAAGGTCTGTGCCCTGCACTGCTGCACCACGGCTCAAACACTGGCTCTCCCTGGTCCTTCATGGGTCCTAGCACAGATGACGCTACATGAACCTGTCACCAGGACAACCAAACTGACTTACCAGCTAAAGGTCTCTGAAAATCGTAAAGACGGGTAGCACACTGAGAAAGCAGTCTGTGGCCACTTCAGGTGGCAAAATGGCACAAGGAGGCGGGCAGACCCAGCTGCTGGCAGGAGAGCTCTCCACCAGGGCTGGAAGACCCTGGTAGCCAAGGAAGCGGACTAGAGCAGACTCACCCAATGGCATTTGCCTAAATATAACTACTACTCTTCTGCCTGGTTTTTAAACAGCTCAGGGATGAAATGTTAACATTACAGTATTTTTAGGCAAGGTAGTGTTTGAAATGTGGGTATAGCAGTGTCCCCAGAAGAAACAAAGGTCCACTGGGTCTTTGTGTGCACATATACCATGCTCCACGCTGCATGGAACAAAGCCTAGCGGCCCTGCAAGAGACCTTCAGGCCCATCCTACAGATGAGGGAGATGAGGCTGCTGGGGAACACACCCCAACTGTGTGGCTGCCTTGGTGCCCAGCCCTGTGTCCTCTGGGCCTCGACAGGACAAGCTCTTCTCTTGCCTGGTTCCAAACTCTTCCAGGACCAATCTTCCCCAGTTTCACTGACAAAGAGGCCTGGGTGCTAGGACACTGAGATCAGCATCAGAAGCCCAGAATGTTCTAGGAAGTTCAGAATGTCCTATTATGCAAGGCTTTATGAATTGAAAAAAGATCTAAGTCATGATGCAGATAAAAAATTATTAAGAAAGGCTTTTCTAGCCTTTTATTTTTTAAAATGAATCATGACCTTAGTCCCAAATCAAACACACACCACTTCAAGTCTTGCTCATAGGAAAGTCCAAAAGGGACCCTCTCCTTTCCTGTCCACATCAAGGAGGAGGACGCAGCATGGCACAGAGTGGGGCTCCCTGCCTGGGGCTGCACACATGGACTATGAGGCCCTCTGACGTGGAGATGGCATCCAGAGGGCAGTGTCACCCCTGCCCAGCCTGACTGGTTTTAGTTCTCAGTGGGGGAGGAGGGGGATATTCAAACTGAAACCCAGAGAGACCAGGGGCTTTGGTCACTAGGCAGGAGGCCTGTGAGTCAGCTCAGCCCCCTGCCCCACTGCAGGGCAAAGCCAAGGGGACCCAGGGAAGAGCAGCAAGCAGCACTTCCAAGGGGCTCAGTACCTTCCTCCTGAGGAGCCCTGTGCTATGGCACTTCCACGCCTGTTTCCAAAAATCTCACAGCCCACAGAGAGACAATGGCACAGGAAGGGGATCCCAGAAAGGGGACCCCAGGACAGCACACAGTGACAGTGAGCAGTGGTGGACTTCAAATCACAGCAACAGCAGGACAGGGCCCCAAAACCTGGAGAATCGAGCCTAAAGTTGGCAAGGCACCAGAGCAGGAGAAGGCCACCCACTGTTGTCAGCAGGACGCAGGCCAAGAACAGAGATGCCGGGAAGCGGGAGAGGCACACAACAGGCCGGTTTCCATCACAGTCCAGTGGTCACAGTGCAGCCAGGGACACAGGAGACCTGTGTGCAGGCAGCTCAGCCATCTGACAGGCAGGGGGCCACAGCAGTCACATGATGCCACTGGATTTTCTCATGTAAGACACCCACTCTCCCAAGGACTGCCAGCACCAATCACCAGGTGATAAACTAGATCTGCAGCCAGCAAACACGAAGCTCCCCTCACGATCTCCACGCACAACCAGACCAGGGAAGGATCGGGCACAAGGCACACCCTGCTGCCTGGGCCCAGGGCCGGCTCACCTGACGATGGGCAGCTTGGTGAAGGGCACCGGGGGCAAGGTGAGGCCATCGGGGAGAGTGATGGGCTCCATGGTTCCAGGGCACTTGGATGTGTAGCTCTCCAGGCTTTGAGTCACGTCTTTTTTCTCTGAAGATGAAATATAAACAAGATAAAGGTTCATTAGACAAAAGCAAAACTGGGGCTTTCATTTCTTTTATTTGTTGCAATACACACCAGTCTAAGGAGTCCAATCTTCCAGCAGAAATAGGGGATAGTGACCACCAGAGATGAGCACTAAGCAGACCCTTCATCTGACCTACATACATCATCCTGGGCAGCTGCTCCCTGCAGGACTCATGCTGCTGTCCAGGAGAACAAGTCCTTACCAAACTCCAGGAAAGTCAGGCAGGCCTGCAGAGTCAGCACATCTCAGCAATTATCAGGTACCAAGGACAATGCCAGGACCCATCCCCAGAGAGTCCACAGTCTATTTAGAAGACAGACACTTAGGCAAATAATCACAGATTGGCATTTTTATGCCAACAGACCATTGTAGTTAAGACTGTTCTTCTCCCTCACCCCATACTTTTCTCTAGGAGAGAAGAAGAGCAAGTATGATCAGTGACAACAATATCTGCTCACTGTCCAGGCATACTCTGGACACATGCTCAGTCTCTGCAACATCTCCAGCACTGTGAGGCTGAGAGCCTTCCACGTGATGACTTGGGACAGCAGCCAAGCCAAGGGCATAGCTTGTCTGAGATCATGAACTTGGCCCTAAGTCTGTGCTCTTCTCACTGCAATATCATAAAGAATTAAGAAAAGGTAAAGTATAGTAGTGCATGCCTATAGACCCAGTGACTCAGGAGGCTGAGGCAGGAGGATTACAAGTTGGAGGCCAGCTGGGCAACTTAGCAAGACCCAGTCTCAAAATAGTAAATAAAAAGGGCTGGGGGTGTGAGTTAGTGGTAGAGCACCTCTGAGTTCAATCCCAGGTACAACAAAAACAATAAAAATTAAGAAAATAAAGACTGGACAATGGGTTTGGATATGGGGGTTCATGCCCGCTGCCATTGTGGGAGAGAAGGACAGGGAGTAGAAGAGAATGGAGGCAGAGGGCACCATCGGAACAGTGACGTGGGGCCCAGGTTTGAGTGAGTGACAGCCTTCCCTGCCCCGTCCACTGGAGGGGAAGCACTGAGCCTTTCTGAGACTCGGTCCCCTGCAGAAAGAGCAGTGCCCTTAGAAGGAAGCACCCAGGGCCAACTGAGAGACTGCACCCAGGAACAGTGACCTGCAGACAAGAGCACTGGATCAACTGAAATGGTGACCGCTGTTGTTTGCGTCACTATCATCCGGCTGCACGTAGGGACAGGCTAGCCAGCAGGCAAAGAGGCAGAAGGCTGCACGGTAAGCCCAAGGGCTCCACTAGGGCTGGGAGCCACAGTGAGGGTTAAGGTGGGAACTCCCAGACCTCAGCACAGACGGACAGGAAAGCCTCTGCCGCAGAGATTTTCTGTCCAGGTGGTTTTCTCCAGGAAGCAGGAGGCAGGAAAGGAAGCAGAATTACTTTTGAATACAACGCAGTAGTGCTCATCCACACATGAAAGAAATTCTTCAAATAATCAAATCATTTTCAATTTATAGATGATAGATCGCCCCAAAGGCTCCCGCTGATACTCTGCAAATCATCTAATGTGCCTAATGGTGGGCAGAGCACTTGTGGTTCCGGTGTCTTTATCAGGCTGCATTATCCAGCTCCACGCACACACTGAGGGACGCTGCCAAAATGCAGAAGGAAGTAAATGGACAGAGGAAGCCCAGTGCTACCCAGGAAGTCAGCCCTGCACAGGGCCTGAGAAGGGACAGGGACCTGGCTAGAGGGGAGCAGGCAGCAAGGGTGAGGCGCAGCAGGCGGCCTAGCCAGCAGGGAACCTTGGTGCTTCTGCTCACTTGTGTCTTCCTCCAACAGAGGCCCCTGGGAGGGCTCAAGAGTCTCACCTTCCCCGTGGGTGCAGCAGGGCACACGGCTCCAGCGGCCTGGTGATGCCCTGCCAAGCACATTTTGTTTCGCCCACTGCTGTGCTCAGAGTGCCTCGTCCAAATTCACATATCAGGAACCGCATCCCGTGGAAGAGTGTAGGGTGGGGCCTCGGGGAAGCATCTAAGTCCTGTGGACTTCACCCTTGGAAACAGACCCGTGCCATTTGAAAGGGTTCGCTGGGGAGGAGTTTGACCCCTCTGTCTTCTACCACCTGAGAACAGAGCATTCGAGGAACCAGCAGATGCCAGTGCCTTGATCTTGAACTTCCAGACTCCAGAACGGTGAGAAAACATGCTTTATAAAACATTCGGTCTGTAGTGTTCATTGCAGCAACACGGCCAAATGCTAGCCATCTGCTGGGGCAGAGAAGGGAGAGGCCCCGCCTCGGGAACACAGCAGGTCAGGGTCAGGGCCAACTCTCACAACGATCTTCAGCCAAGTGTCCACTTTTCCTGGCTGTCACTGCTCTTCCATTCAGAGGCCAGGACTGCCTCTCGAGGCCTCCCCAGGACAGAGGGGTGCTTCTTGGCTTATTTTCCATACAACTCTGGGTCTCTGTGGTCATTTCTGTGAGGTTTCCAGATTGAGGTGCTGGTGTGTGACCACCAGCATGGCCTGTTCACCTTCAAGTCCCACTGGCCTTTCTCCTGCTGGATGCAAGCATCAGCTGAATGTCATTGCCCAGATCAACTTCTTCACTGGGGAAACTCGAAGGTGGCTCTCCATTTTTCTCATTTCTCTGTACTTATTACTCAGGATTTGTCTTGAAAAAAGAAGGTTCCTTCATCAACCACTTGTTTATCCTAAAACACAGACGATACCAGCAGGAGGCCAGCAAGTGGTGGAGGCCTTGCCTGGTTCCGGGTGGAGAACAGTGCCCGTGAGCCAGGGATGGCCAGTGAGTTGTGCCACCAAGAGTTAGTTGCTGCCACATTTATTTTTTATATAAATATATTTTTTTTTAGTTGTCAGTGGACCACTTTGCTTTTTTTACAGTTGTAATTGTCGTGTAATTATGCTGTATAGTTGTGATTTATTGTTGTAATTTCTTATGTACCTGTAGTTATAATTGGACACAATACCTTTATTTATTTATTTATTTTTATATGGTCTTGAGGATTGAACCCAGGGCCTCCCACGCACTAGGTGAGCGCTCTACTGCTGAGCCCAGCCCCAGCGCCACAGTTTTATGGGTGGTTGTAGCTGCACAGGCGCAAGGCTTGTGGCTGTATATGCGAGCAGTACATACTGTAACAACGTAGATTTGGCTATTAGCACCCCCAGCACTTCCCCGGCCTCCTGTCTTCAGTCCCTCGAGCACTTCCCTCCACTGATCTCCCTCTGGTTTTCCTGAGACCCCCCACCTTCCCACCTTTCCTTTCCGTTTGCCTCTTTAGCTTCCACTTACTTGTAAGAGAAAACACAGCCTTTGAGCGCCCGAGTTTGCCTCATTTCACTTAACATAACTGTCTGAATAAAACTCCGTTGTGTAATATGTGTACCACATTTTCTCTACCCGTTCATCCATTAACGGACTCGTGGGCTGGTTCCACACGCTGGCTCTTGGGTGACTGTGCTGTTACAAACATGGGCTTGCGTGTACCACTGTAGTAAGATGACTTCAGTTCTTCAGGGTAGATACCGAGGAGCGGGACAGCTGGGTCGTTCCACACCTAGTCTTTTGAGCAGCCTCCATACTGATTTCCACAGTGGTTGTACTAATTTACAGTCCCACCAACAGTGTAAAAGTGTTCCTTTTCCTCCGCATCCTCTCCAGCCATTCTGACTGGTGTGTGAGATAAAATCTCAGTGTAATTTTGATTGGCATTTCCCTGATTGCTAATGATGTTGAACATTTTTTCATATATTTGTTGGCCAATTGTGTTTATTCTTCTAAGAAACGTCTGTTTAATTCATTTTCCCACTTATTAATTGTGTCACATTCTTTTTGATGTCCTAAGTGTCCCTCTTTGGCCAGTGGGAGTCTGTTCAGGTTGGCTCCCGGGTCCCATGGTTAAGGCCCCAGTGCTCTCTGACATCTCTCCTTCTTTCCAGCCATAGACATGGGATCCAACCACTTGTCCAAGAAGCCCTGATTCCCTCCCATGGAAAGCAGTGTTCAGAGAACAGAACCCAGAAGCCAGGTGCAAGTTACTGGATTCCCACTGTGTCTCTAGGCCTTCAAGTGCTGACAGGAGAAGTGATTTTTACTTTAAATTTTTTTAAATTTTGAGGACTAACCATGAAACATTTTGTACTGCCAGCTCCTTCAAGGGAATAGTGTCTTGTCATTACTCACATTCTCTGGGCCAAATACTCACTTCTGGGTGCCAAATACTATACAAAGTTATTCTGCAAGGTATCCTGGTATAAAAGAGGACCTCAATATTTTCAGATTCAAAATTGATACATAACACCTTCCCACAAAATTCCTGCCAGGGGAGGGGGAAGGCATTATTATTACCTTGAAAGATAATAAAAATTAACTAAGGGGAACTCTTTGAAATTTGATTATAGAATGGCATTGAACACTACCAAAAAATTAGTAATTTTAAACATAATATTAACATCATGATTCTATAAGAAAATGTTCATTTTTCAGAAATGCATACTAAAGTATGAAGATATGAAATAAAATTCTTTAAAATAATCCAGCAAGTTAAAAAAAAAAAAGTGAAGTAAATATATGCAATGCTCAAGGACCACTGAACCTGGGTAGCTGGTACATAGGAAATTGTTTCATTATTCTTTACACCATTTTATTTCAAACTGCTTCATGGAAATATTGTTTTATGGGCCTGAGGAAATGAGATGATCTTCTCAAGGGCACAAAGAGGAAGAGAGTTGAGGGGGTCTTCCTATCCCAACAAATGAGGCCTGACCACGGGTACCACTGTCACCAGTAAAAGAGCACCAAGTTCTGGGGCTGCTAACATCTGTCCACACTCTCAGCTGGAGTGAAACTTTGATAAACCTTAACATTCTCAAAGCACAGGATTCAGTCAGTGGGAGGTGATGGTTCCTTAATTTATTTCACTAAAAATCAATAAACCTCAATTCATTTTGATCAGAGTGTCCAACAATGATTTCATTCAAATTAGAGCACCTAATGCCTCTGAGAGCTATTTATTTCCATGCCAGAAATTAAAGAATTCACACAGACAAAAGACCATTTTTAATGAAAAATTGTTGTCACCTAATATATACTGTTCTTTGTGGAAGCAGAAAATGTGGTCAGCTAACTTTTGACCGTAAACAATTTGCAAGCCATTTGGCATTTCAAGAGTTGACACTGTCGTGAAAACCAATGCATCATGATTTCACAGTTTATTCTTGTTTCTTCTAAGTAATAATCTGAGACAACCATGTTTGTATTAAGTCAGTTACAGTGTCCCCAACAGGTAGAGAACAGAAAAAGGAGAAAGAAGTACATCTTTTTTCTAAACCTGAGAGAAAATAAAAACTAAGGACAAAGAAAAGAAAAGTATACAGAGGGGAAAGTCCAGATATGTCTTGATGCAATCTGAAGTTGTATTTTCAAAATCAATTCTGGCACTTTCACTTACAGAAATGGAAACCATAGTTAAAATCTGAATTGCTTTATAAGAGCACTATTGCCAGGCACAGTGGCACATGTCTGTAATCCCAGCAGATCAGGAAGCTGAGGCAGGAGGATCCTGAGTTCAAAGCCAGCCTCGGCAACTTAGCAAGGCCCTAAGCAACTCAACAAGATCCTTTCTCTAAATAAAATTCCAGAAAGGGCTGGGGATGTGGCTCAGTGGTTACGTGCCCCTCAATCCTTGGTGGGGGAAAAAAAAAACTATACTGACCTTCCAATGTCATGGTGTTGGTGGGTGTGTGAGAAGAGGAAACCCTGATGTTCCACAGAAGGGAATGCTGGGAAAGCATTATGGAAAACAGGATGGGGGTCCCAGAGAAATGAGAACTATATCATCCCTCCGCCAGCACACACCCCAGGAGGGAAGCTCACCCCCTTGTAAGGACACCTGCGTCCCTGTTCCCTGCACTGTTTACAGTTCTCTGCATGTCAGCTGGCAGGACACATGGGAAGGAGAGCGTGGCAGGTGTGAGGGGTTCATGTAGTGTACAACATGAGGGCACACTGCCAGGACTGCATTGTGTCAGGGACTTCTCCCAAATAAGCACACTTCAGCTGCTCTTGTCACAAGGAAGTCAACGTGTGAGTGACAGATATGTAAATCTGCTTCACCACAGTGACTATTTCACCATCTATACATATCCACAGAATCACATGTGAGCCTCAAATACACACAATGAATTTTTTTAAAAAATAAACAAATGAAGGAATAGAAAGATTCACAATTTTTCTGAAGATAGAGGTTTTAATACCTTCATTAAAATAATTAAAAGAATGAGTAGAAAACAATCAATAAAGCTGTAGAAGATTCGACAAACATTCGAACCTCTCCCACTAACTGACATTTATGCAACACTATACCATCACCTGTAGAATTCAAATCCTCCTCAAGCACTCATGGGAAACTCACCAGGACAGACAGAGTACATGTTCCACCAGAAAACGAATCTCAATGCCTGTACAAGACTATGTCCCCCAACGATGACGACACTAAAACAGAAATCAACGCCAGCAGCGGATCCACAAGCCCTCTCAACACCTAGAAGTTAAGCAACACACGTGTCCAAATTAAAACAAAGTGGAACTGCTTGCTACAGCATCTCCCAATGGTCATGGAAAGACGCTTGTGGAGATCCACGACCTGCCCCTGAAGCAGGGCTTGAGGAAATTCACAGCTTCGGTGTTTCTGTTAGGAAAAAGGCCAAAAGCAACTGCTTGTCTCCATTGTAAACACTAGAAAAAAACATGAAATATACCCAAAGTAAATAAAAAGGAAGTAAAAAATAAAACAGAAAATAAAGAAAATCAACACCCAAAGTTGGTTCTTTGAAAACGATTCATAAAACTGAGACACGCCAGGAGAGAAACACAAACATGCCAGTCAGGGACAGAGGACAGAGGGAACAAGGGAAACCACACACACAAAAAAAGGGACTGAGGCCCTGAGTCTATCAATCCCCCAGGAAAGTCCCTCTGCCAGATGGCATGGTCAGGCTACCCCAGGAGAGGAGAACACTGACGCCTCCACAGACTTCCAGAAAAGAGAGGAGGGACGACCTCCCCACTCATGACCCTCAGCCCACAGCAGACAGGGACCCTGCACTCCACAGTCTCACAGAACCAGAGTCAAACATCAGCACTCAGGACCCACAAGGAGGAGCTCCAGGAAGCAACAAGCCTGTAGCCGCCCCCAGAGCACTGCACAGTCAGAGCAAGCTCAGCCTCACAAAACCACACAGCCCAGCGCAGAACCATCAGGAAGGCTGGAGATGGGGGGATTCGTGGGAAAGCAAATGCACAGGCTCGGAGCTAAGAAGGCCTTCACACAGCCACTGGCTGAGACACCCAGAGATGCCAGGCATGAGCCAGGGACCACATCCACATCAAGAAGCACTCCTAAGCTCCCACGCTGCGGAACTGAGAAAGAGACGAGATGAGGTCAGCAGAACAGCAGCGGAGCAGGAAGGGGAGCCCAGGCCAGGCAGAGGTGCAGAGGTCAGGAAGCTGATCCAAGACTCTGGTTTAGACAGGCCGCCTCGGAGGCAAGCCCAGAGGATGAAGACCCACCAGACGCGGATCACAAGGGAGCCTCCTGAGCACCAGGAAAAGCAGCAGAGGGGCGGTCCCCAAAGGAAACGCAGACCCGGGACAGCACCCCGGGAAACACACAGGCAGAGAGAGAGAAGAGAGCACCAGTGGAAACTTCTGAAAGGAATCCTGGAGGTCTGGGATGGACTCAGGCGGAGGACAAGCTTTTCTGGAAAGGGAGATAGGTGTGAACATGACAGAACCGTCAGGCAAGACCCCTGGAAGCCCAATAGTCTTTGGTGGTCCTCTGAAGAACTTAAGCAACAAGTTGAGAACTGGGCAGGGGGCAGGAAAGTGGCAGTCAGGCCCCTAGATGGTGAGGGACATTTTAAGCACACACAGCAGGGGCCATGCCTGCACAGTCTGACCTGGCGGTTTACCCACTAGCCCCAATGCAGGCATAAGAAGAGGGGAATTTTAAAAAACCCTCTCCAAGGTCGAATTATGATGGGACAAGGCTGGGTTTTTCCACACTTTTCAAATCTCATATTCTTCCCATCACTCAGAGCGTCACTGGCCCACTTTACAGAGGGGCAACTTGAGGCTTATGACTAAAGTAACAAATGGTTAAATTATTTCCAAAATCAGAGCTCTGAGCTCAAATTTCTTGCTTTTCTCATTTTGTCACACTGCCAACCCAGACTGCCCGATGTATAAGGAAAACACAGATATCCCAATCAGGCACACGCAGCACCCTAACGTCTCACACGGGAAAAGCATCCAGGGGGCCCAACAGTCACCTTCAAAGGATGAAAAGGAGACATCTAAGACCTGCCAAAAAACAAGAAAACAAGCCTCTTCCTTGTCCACTGATGGGCAAACTGCAGTGAGCCACACAAATCACCCGGGATACCCTCCACATGTGCTCATGCACTTCACAGAGGGATGAGCTATCACTCAAGTGCACCACGAGGTACGGAATTTCCCTGTGTTAGCTCTAAGTTTTTAAACTCTTTCTCCCAAAATGAAAAAGAATTATGTTAAGCCATCAACTTACCCCATAATTACCCATATAAAGTACTACCTAAAAAAATTTCAAACATCTCTAAAGGTGTTAGTATCATATCTAAAAGAGGAAATCACCTTCAGAATAAAGACTTAACCAGATAGCTGGGGCATAAGGTGGTTCCACCCTAGTCTCTGGAGGAACCCCCACGCTGGTCTCCACAGTGGGCGTATCAGCAGCGCAGGAACACCCCTTCTTCCCACTCTGTGGACTTTATGCAAAAGAACTAAAATCAGCTCACTACAGTGACATACGCATACCAATGCTTAAAGCAGAACAACTCACAATACTCAAGCTGTGGAACAGCCCAGGTGCCCATCCACAGAGGAATGAGTGATGACAATGTGGTATGTAGCCACAACAGAGCTCCACTCGCCCTAAGAAAGAGGTAAATCCCATCACCTGCTGGTAAAGGAAAGGGACTAGAGGACTTCCTCCTGAGTGAGATGAGCCAGACTCAGAAAGTCAAGAGGTGAGTGTGTGCTCACAGTGGGAGCTGGAGGGGAGACCAAGAGGTGAGTGTGCTCACAGTGGGAGCTGGAGTGGAGAACAAGAGGTGAGGGTGCTCACAGTGGGAGCTGGAGGGGAGACCAAGAGGTGAGGGTGCTCTCACAGTGGGAGCTGGAGGGGAGGACAAGAGGTGAGGGTGCTCACAGTGGGAGCTGGAGGAGAGGACAAGAGGTGAGGGTGCTCACAGTGGGAGCTGGAGGAGAGGACAAGAGGTGAGGGTGCTCACAGTGGAAGCTGGAGGGAGAACAAGAGGTGAGGGTGCTCACAGTGGGAGCTGGAGGGGAGAACAAGAGGTGATGGTGCTCTCACAGTGGGAGCTGGAGGGGAGAACAAGAGGTGAGGGTGCTCACAGTGGGAGCTGGAGTGGAGAACAAGAGGTGAGGGTGCTCTCACAG
Organism: Urocitellus parryii; assembly: GCF_045843805.1. NCBI lineage: Eukaryota > Metazoa > Chordata > Mammalia > Rodentia > Sciuridae > Urocitellus > Urocitellus parryii. The sequence goes on along the minus strand of NC_135537.1, from coordinate 3,501,784 downwards.
TGGGAGCTGGAGGGGAGACCAAGAGGTGAGGCTGCTCACAGTGGGAGCTGGAGGGGAGGACAAGAGGTGAGGCTGCTCACAGTGGGAGCTGGAGGGGAGACCAAGAGGTGAGGGTGCTCACAGTGGGAGCTGGAGGGGAGACCAAGAGGTGATGGTGCGCTCACAGTGGGAGCTGGAGGAGAGGACAAGAGGTGAGGGTGCTCACAGTGGGAGCTGGAGGGGAGAACAAGAGGTGATGGTGCTCTCACAGTGGGAGCTGGAGGGGAGAACAAGAGGTGAGGGTGCTCACAGTGGGAGCTGGAGTGGAGAACAAGAGGTGAGGGTGCTCTCACAGTGGGAGCTGGAGGGGAGACCAAGAGGTGAGGCTGCTCACAGTGGGAGCTGGAGGGGAGGACAAGAGGTGAGGGTGCTCACAGTGGGAGCTGGAGGAGAGGACAAGAGGTGAGGGTGCTCACAGTGGAAGCTGGAGGGAGAACAAGAGGTGAGGGTGCTCACAGTGGGAGCTGGAGGGGAGAACAAGAGGTGATGGTGCTCTCACAGTGGGAGCTGGAGGGGAGAACAAGAGGTGAGGGTGCTCACAGTGGGAGCTGGAGGGGAGACCAAGAGGTGAGGGTGCTCTCACAGTGGGAGCTGGAGGGGAGGACAAGAGGTGAGGGTGCTCACAGTGGGAGCTGGAGGAGAGGACAAGAGGTGAGGGTGCTCACAGTGGAAGCTGGAGGGAGAACAAGAGGTGAGGGTGCTCACAGTGGGAGCTGGAGGGGAGAACAAGAGGTGATGGTGCTCTCACAGTGGGAGCTGGAGGGGAGAACAAGAGGTGATGGTGCTCACAGTGGGAGCTGGAGGGGAGAACAAGAGGTGAGGGTGCTCACAGTGGGAGCTGGAGGAGAGGACAAGAGGTGAGGCTGCTCACAGTGGGAGCTGGAGTGGAGAACAAGAGGTGAGGGCGCTCACAGTGGGAGCTGGAGGGGAGAACAAGAGGTGAGGGTGCTCACAGTGGGAGCTGGAGGAGAGGACAAGAGGTGAGGCTGCTCACAGTGGGAGCTGGAGGGGAGACCAAGAGGTGAGGGTGCTCTCACAGTGGGAGCTGGAGGGGAGACCAAGAGGTGAGGGTGCTCTCACAGTGGGAGCTGGAGGGGAGGACAAGAGGTGAGGGTGCTCACAGTGGGAGCTGGAGGAGAGGACAAGAGGTGAGGGTGCTCACAGTGGGAGCTGGAGGAGAGGACAAGAGGTGAGGGTGCTCACAGTGGAAGCTGGAGGGAGAACAAGAGGTGAGGGTGCTCACAGTGGGAGCTGGAGGAGAGGACAAGAGGTGAGGCTGCTCACAGTGGGAGCTGGAGTGGAGAACAAGAGGTGAGGGCGCTCACAGTGGGAGCTGGAGGGGAGAACAAGAGGTGAGGCTGCTCACAGTGGGAGCTGGAGGGGAGGACAAGAGGTGAGGGTGCTCACAGTGGGAGCTGGAGGAGAGGACAAGAGGTGAGGGTGCTCACAGTGGAAGCTGGAGGGAGAACAAGAGGTGAGGGTGCTCACAGTGGGAGCTGGAGGGGAGACCAAGAGGTGAGGGTGCTCTCACAGTGGGAGCTGGAGGGGAGACCAAGAGGTGAGGGTGCTCACAGTGGGAGCTGGAGGGGAGACCAAGAGGTGAGGGTGCTCTCACAGTGGGAGCTGGAGGGGAGGACAAGAGGTGAGGGTGCTCACAGTGGGAGCTGGAGGAGAGGACAAGAGGTGAGGGTGCTCACAGTGGAAGCTGGAGGGAGAACAAGAGGTGAGGGTGCTCACAGTGGGAGCTGGAGGGGAGAACAAGAGGTGATGGTGCTCTCACAGTGGGAGCTGGAGGGGAGAACAAGAGGTGATGGTGCTCACAGTGGGAGCTGGAGGGGAGAACAAGAGGTGAGGGTGCTCACAGTGGGAGCTGGAGGAGAGGACAAGAGGTGAGGCTGCTCACAGTGGGAGCTGGAGTGGAGAACAAGAGGTGAGGGCGCTCACAGTGGGAGCTGGAGGGGAGAACAAGAGGTGAGGGTGCTCACAGTGGGAGCTGGAGGAGAGGACAAGAGGTGAGGCTGCTCACAGTGGGAGCTGGAGGGGAGACCAAGAGGTGAGGGTGCTCTCACAGTGGGAGCTGGAGGGGAGACCAAGAGGTGAGGGTGCTCTCACAGTGGGAGCTGGAGGGGAGGACAAGAGGTGAGGGTGCTCACAGTGGGAGCTGGAGGAGAGGACAAGAGGTGAGGGTGCTCACAGTGGGAGCTGGAGGGGAGAACAAGAGGTGATGGTGCTCTCACAGTGGGAGCTGGAGGAGAGGACAAGAGGTGAGGGTGCTCACAGTGGAAGCTGGAGGGAGAACAAGAGGTGAGGGTGCTCACAGTGGGAGCTGGAGGGGAGAACAAGAGGTGATGGTGCGCTCACAGTGGGAGCTGGAGGAGAGGACAAGAGGTGAGTGTGCTCACAGTGGGAGCTGGAGTGGAGAACAAGAGGTGAGGGTGCTCACAGTGGGAGCTGGAGGGGAGACCAAGAGGTGAGGGTGCTCTCACAGTGGGAGCTGGAGTGGAGAACAAGAGGTGAGGGTGCTCACAGTGGGAGCTGGAGGGGAGAACAAGAGGTGAGGCTGCTCACAGTGGGAGCTGGAGGGGAGACCAAGAGGTGAGGCTGCTCACAGTGGGAGCTGGAGGAGAGAACAAGAGGTGAGGGTGCTCACAGTGGGAGCTGGAGGGGAGAACAAGAGGTGAGGGTGCTCACAGTGGGAGCTGGAGGGGAGAACAAGAGGTGATGGTGCTCTCACAGTGGGAGCTGGAGGGGAGACCAAGAGGTGAGGGTGCTCACAGTGGGAGCTGGAGGGGAGAACAAGAGGTGAGGGTGCTCTCACAGTGGGAGCTGGAGGGGAGAACAAGAGGTGAGGGTGCTCTCACAGTGGGAGCTGGAGGGAGAACAAGAGGTGAGGGTGCTCACAGTGGAAGCTGGAGGGGAGAACAAGATGGTGGTTTAGGGAAACTGTGATCATCAAGAATAGCATTTATAAAAAGTCTTCTGTAAGACAGAAAATGTCTACTATGCCTTGGAAATGCAAGGTGCATAATTACAATAATCAAGTAAGTTCAATTTTTTTAAAAAATTAATTCACTTTGAAAAAATAATACAAAAGAAATACACTAAGATGTTAGTGCCTATGTGGGATTATGCCTAATCTTTCTCATCTGCTGATGCTTCCCAAGATTTCTACATGAAACATTTTATTATTTGTATAATAAAATTATTTTAAAAACATAAAACTGAATTTTCAAAAAGTTTTATAAAGAAAAATCAGGGTTTGGATCCCTTGACAGATGAACAGTTTGCAAACATCTCCGCCATTTCGCAGGGGGCCTCTTCACCGATTTCCCTTACTGTACAGAAGGGTTCTAGTTTGATACCGTCTCATGTGTCATTTCTGTCATTGCCTGTGCTTTTATAATCTTATCCAAACACTCCTCACCCAGACCAATGTCTTCTGTTGTCTTCCAGTGGCTTTAGGTGTGGGTCTTCACATGGAAGTGCATGACCCACTGCATCGACCCTGCGACCCTGCGTGGCCAGGGCTGGAGGTCTGGCCTCACCCTGCTACATGTGGACACCCAGTTTTCCTAGTACCATTTATTGAAGAGAGTGTGTGGCCCAGATGTGTGTTATTGGTGCCTTTGTGGAAAATCATTGACTGCGTGAGGGGTCTGTGCATAAGCGCTCTGTGTGCAAAGAACATAGTATTACAATGCGCTGATGGAGTGAGGAACCTCCAAGCTCTCCCCGTGTTCCCAGGGGTGAGGGTTAATGGCAGGCAGTTCACAGCCACCCCTGGTGTCACACAGGTGTCCCTGGCAGGCTGAGGAACAGCTGCTACGTACGTCCTGTGCGAGTACGCTGTGCACCAGGCACCATACCAAGCACTTGGCACATGTGCTCTCATTAAATCACCCCAAAGCCTACCAGTGTGCCACTGCTGTGCCCATCCTGCAGGCCAAAACGCTGAAGCGTGGAGAAACCTTCTCCTGGTTCGGGGCTTGCCACTTCCCCACTACTCTCCCTCGTAATGGGCTCAGCCAAACGGTCTCCTACTTCATTCAACAGTCACTGAGCAAACTAATGTTGCCCAGCCATTCACCTTTTAGGAGAAAGAGACCCTCATCAAGACACTCACCAGCAGGTGAAGAGGGCGAGGACGAGGACTGCAACCCTACAACAGGAACAGCATGGAGACTGCGTAATGAGCTGCAAGAAGAAAATGCCCCCCACAGAACACGTCCATTCTGCAGATGGAGACGGTATGAAATCAGGTTGTCAGAGAGGCTGCATCCACTCGTGAACAGCTTTGAGATGGACCTGAGACTATTGAGCAGACAAGGGGGAGTCACTCAGGATCTCGAGGAACAGAATGTGATTAAGTTTCTGTGCTGAAATGGTTATTCTGGCTTCAGACTGCAAGAAGCAAAGCCAGGGAACATCAGCCTTCAGATGCTAAGAGACTACTGCAATGCCCAGAGGCACGGAGGCCAACAGTACGAACCCCAAGCCATCACCAGGACAGGTGGAAGAGAAATCCCATGTGAGAGAAACGTGAGCCTCGCGTGGACATCCCAACCAGCCAACAGGACACAAGGTAAGCATGGCGAATTGAGGGTGACTCTAAAGGTTTTAAGCTTCCAAACCAGGAAAATGGTGTCACCCTTAACTCAAACAGGAAAGATGGGAAGAAAAGATGATGAAGTCAACTGAGGACACAGTGTTGTCCTGCGAGAAGACAAGCCCAGTCTTCATTTGGAAATTGAAGCAATAAAAGTCCTACCTATGTAAAATCATAAACAAATTTGTTAAAATATTTTTTTTATAGACCAAGCTTCACTCTTAAATTTCCACCTTAAACCTTCAAAGAATTTTTTTAAATCAAGCCTTCATTTACCTTCTTTGTAATTTTGCCGCAGTCTTGGCTGGGCACAAAATCACGAGCCACTCACACTTTGTAGATTCAAACAGCAATTCTTTATTCCCGAACTCACACGGGCCCTCTACAAACACGTTCTGGGGAAATCCAAGTTCTGCCCGTGCAATTCACGTCCCAAATACTTTCTCCATTCCACGAGAACTCAACGGGAACTCAGGCAGCAGGATACGCCCTATTCCCAGCAGGAGTAATCTTAAACCTGGAACTGCCCTAAACCCAGATTGTCTTAAACCGGGATACTTCCTAAAACCTGCAGGATACACCCTAAACCTGGATCCACCCTCGTCCTTGAGCAGGGTCACCTTTCTCAAACATACATGCAATGTCACAGCGAATGTCCAAGGCAAGTCCATTTAACATGGGGTACGCTGGCAAGGAAATTTCGATGCGTCATTCCTACTTGGCAATGGCCCTCGGCATAATTTCTGGTTTATAGTAACCTTTTTTATGACAAATTGCTATCTTTGATGATATATGACTGACTTCATGATTTTTCTGAAATGAAAACTCTTCTTCCAGCTTCTTGGTTTTCTTCCCCGAAGGTGAAGTGTGAGAGAAACACTTCGTCACCCTCTGAAGTCCTGGTGCTCAGCACTCAAGGAGCAAGCCTCCCTGATTCTATGACGTGACCATCACAGGTGCAGTGCTGTGCAGCTCTGTTCAACAGATCCCTCCACCATTTCCAAAGGCAGCTGCAGGGCAAGCAGCCTCTGGCTCCGGCCTCCTCTGCAGCTAGCGAGAGAGCTGGTGTGGAGCTCGGAGATGGGAAAGGCAAGGCCGAACCGAGAACCTCTGGGAACCCTGAGGAAACACACCACTTCTTTCATGTCCTGCCCTCTCAGGCCCAGAAACACAGAGAAATGAGAGCCCGAGGCCCACCTCTCAAGATGGAGGCCCATACAGCACAGCCTCACTCAGCCAAGTCCCCGTCCACCGTGACACTGATGAATGGAAAACCTTTAATGCATTTCTTTGGGCTGAGTAGCAAAGTAACGAGCTGGCGGCGAAAAGAAGGAGTAGCTGAATAAATTAAACCTGACATTTTCTATCTCATCCAATTTTTGTCTTTCAAACAAATAACAACCACATCTAAGTTGAGATAAAACCTCCTCAGTACAGGGACAAACTCGGGGTGTGGCCTCTGATGCCCACGGACACAGCCATGGTGATTCTCGTCCCTAGGCAACGAGACCCCGTGTTCACTGGGCCTGCCAGAGATGATGAGGGCCAGGAAGAGCCCAGGCTCCAGGGCAGGGCGGCAGAGTGCCATGCCCTTCCTCAGGGCAGCACCAAGGGGGCCAGGGCACCTAGTTTAGCTCCTCCTGTAACACAGTCCCCGCGGTCACTGGCTTGGCTGGCAACAGTGAGGCCTGAAGTCATGGCGCACAGAAAGGCGTCAGCACTGGGGCAGCACTTGGGAGGTGCTCAACAGCGCCCGTCACACATGCCCGCGGACCCGGAGCCCGGGCGAGGTAGAGCCTGGCCTTTCTTCTCTGCCCGTCAGAGTGGGGACAGGTGAGGAAAGATGTGACAGGAAGAGCAGCCTGAAGACGACACTGGCTGGGAAGTGGGAGACCAGTCAACTGGAGCATGCTGTCACTGTGACCAGCGAGCAACAGGCTCAGAAGATCAAGACTGGCCCTGGACGGCAGGACCACTCAGGACCCCACCGCCCACACCCTCACGCATCTCCCCCACACACGGACACGGGTGTGGGCCTGCCTGTCAGAATGGGCCACTTGGGGTCAGGCTCGGCTGCGTGAGAGGGCGCTGGGCGTTCGCCCTGGGGGAGCCTGAGCCTGCTGTGAGGTCTCACTCAGAATCCCAGCATCCAACAGAGGGGCAGGTGAGAGATGGTGAGAGACACAGGGGCAATCATGACGGCGCTCCGGCAGGCAGCGGGGCCTGGAGGTGGCATCCTGCCCAGTCACACCAGAGATGACAGGGCTGCTCTCTGAGCGGATGAGGCCCTGATCCCTCTGAGGCCACCTCGGTGGCCCCATTGTCCCTAGGCTCACCTGCAACCTCACTGCCTCCGGAAGCTTGGTGCCCCACCACATGAGCAACCAAGTCCTGTGACCTGCGGTGGCACTCTAATGAAGCCAACATCCTCTGTACCCCTGACCTCCTATGTCCTTGCAGCCACAGCAGACAACACCTTCCCACGCTGCACGGCCACCTTACCACAGCTGGGCTGTCTGTACAGAGTCTTCCAATTCAACAGAGTCCCTGGATGTGTGCAGCTCCCCACTTCCACTGAGATGCTCCCCCAAAATGCATCAAACGGTGGCTAGAAGGTTAAAGAGCCCTTGGATAGCTGGGGACACAAGTCAATGGCAGAGTGCCTGCCCAGCATGCACCAGGCCCTGGTCCCATCCCCAGCACCACAGCAGAGGATAGAGCACGCCCTTGGATGCCTCACGGGAACATCATCTTCAGGATGACACTCCTGAAGCACCGTGGCCTGAGCAGGCTCCTCCCTCGAAGGGGGCATCGTGCTCTCTGTGCAGTCAGAGAGGATAAACTCAGAATGTCCATCCTGAAGACGGGCTCTGCAGTTCACTTACCAGGTCATCTGCCATATCTTCCCCTCACACAGATCCCAGCCACTTACAAGCGAATCAATAGACACTGTTGGTTTGACTTAACCCCAATCTTTTTCTTAAAATGATATTCAAATGGAATTGGAGAGCCTCACATCAAACAAAATAAGCCAGACTCAAAAGTCAAGCATCAAAGGTTCTCTCTCACAGGTGGACGCTAGAGAGAAAAAAGTAAACAGAGAGACCTCCTAAGGAGGGGAGCAACAAGCAGAAGAAAGGGACAGGGAGAGAGAAGAGGAGGGAGGTATCGGGGAAGGAAAGTGCCCAAGTTATGTTATGTGCAACATGAACACACCACCATAAGGCCCCCTATGATGCTCCTCCATAATGCACCAACAACTAACAAACAAAATGACACCCAATAACAGCCTGAGCCGATGCCTTCCTTCTCTCCCAGATCACCACAGCAGGAACCAGCAAGATCTGACGGCTGCCTGGGCCAACTACTGCCTTCTGTCCACACACCACACAAACAAGCAAAGCCAACAAATAAGGACCAGTGGCCGTAAGAGACATGTGTCACAGACCCCAGGACAGGCATCATGGCCTGGAACGTTGGTTCACACACACAACATACTTCCCACTATGGGTCAGGGTCAAAACTGCCGGAAGGCCCCGCTGTCACGCCCTGGGCGAGAGCCCTCTGCGGTGCTCTGCTGGCTGTGCGGTTTTGAATTCCTTGCAGGGAGGTGACAGAAAATGCTAATAGATCCCAGATTCTACATCACATCTGAGATCCAGTATCTAACTAGAGCTACTCAATAAATGAATGAGCATTTATGAGTGGTCACTTAGCCACTTCCTACATTCCCACAAGCAGGACCATGCCTGGCCGTGAGAAAGGCCACGGCCCCAGTCCACGTGGCAGCACATCTTCCAGCAGCCTCCACTTTCTGAATCAGCACCTCCTGTGAGGACCCTGCCACCCCACTACGGCTTGACTGTAACCACGCCTGTGCTTACCTCACTCTGACGCATTTCTGATATGCCTACATTCTGATCATTGAAGTCACACATAGCAATAAATAAGCACCTGAAGATGAGTTAGCCATAGCCAAAAATAAAGCCCCCCCTCCATTCCCGCCTGGCAGTGTAAATCCCACCCAGAAGCAGTCTTCTGGCTCTCTTAGCACTTCCCCCACAGCTCAGAGTCTCAATGACACCCACCAAGAGCCAGCTGCACAGGACTTTGAGCAGGAGAACCATATAACACTGTCAGGGGGCAGCTTCCTGCGAGCAGGGAAAGTGAGTGAGGATGCTGATGTTTCCTAGGCACCCACTCCTCAGCACCACACTGCAACTGAGTCACACTAGTTCTGATGACCCCCAACTGACCAGACACTCTCCTTAATTTTATATTTGGAAATTGGGCTTAGTATAGTCAATAAATTGTCAAAGCTCACTTTTAATAAGTAGATGGCCAGGATGCAAAGCCAGCTCTGCCTGAGTCCAAGTACCACAGCCCATACATTACTCTGCCAAAACCACGCCTCCCTGTCCCCTTTCTATACACTCCGCATCTTGTCCCACAAAGGACACGAACAAAACAGAAGGCTGGAGGATTCCTGGCTCAGGTGTGATGGCAAAACCAGACCTCGTTGTGAAATGAAATTATAAAAATATTACGGTAAGAAACCAATGCCCGGGGAAGGGTCAGTTCGCCTCCCCTCTCAGCCTTTCTCCAGGAAGCCTAAGTAACCACAGGTCCCTACCTTTTGGATTGTAAATAACTGCCCTCAGAAGCGAGTCTGGCTACTCCCTCTTGAAACTTAACAGATGCCTAAGAAAAGAGCCTTTTCTTCTTACCTGTCTCTGTGAGCATGCTTTACGTTGGAGACCCTGCACAAGACCTTCAAGCCTTTAGATTGGGAAGTTTTTTAAAAGAGGGAAAGGCCCCAATGAGAAGTTGGGTCTAAGATGACACCTAATAACTGTGGATCAGGCTCAGAATTTGGAGTCTGTTTTCCTCTGGACCTGCTGGAGTTCTCCTCTCCGAGTGTTGCTTGCTGCTTCTCAACTAGTCTGCTTCCCGCAACATAAGAACAGCATGTAGAAGACGCTTCTGGAATTCTAGTTGTGAGGAGCAAACCTCCGTGAACCAGGCACCAGTTCCTGAGCACACAGCATGTGCAGGCTCTTCACACAGACGGACTCCGATCCTCACAACTGCATGGCAAGAAGGTGTTTTTCTCAACCCCAGAGAAAAACAAGGCAACTAGATCTAAGCAGCACTTCCTGAGCCTCTGAGCTGGATTCTGTGCTGGGCTTGTGTTTAGAACAACCAAGACCTGCCCAGGTATCACACAGCAGCTCACGGTTATGGAAGCCAGCAATTCACAAGCCCTGCAACCAACACTGGAGCACACTGTGGGGAAACGCTCCACCAAGAAGGGAGTGATGTGATTCCTGACAGTGTCCAGGGGAGATGGTGAGGGTGGCGGGCGGGGGGGGGGGGGGGGGGGCTGCCCACCTGTGCACAGAAACACACAGGAGCCCTACAAGCAGGCACTGGAGTGGACGGCAGCAGACTGGGCACACTGCACAACATGCTACGGTGCCTGAACTTTATTTCTGTGGACAAAGGGAAGCTTTGATGCTATTTGTACACTAAAAAGCTACAGGTAAATACCCGCTTTAGAGATCACTGGGCCACCCCAGAGGAGAGCAGGCAAGACAAGGAGGGTTTGAGAGGCAAGGAGGTCACTTTTGTTCCAGACCAGAATGGCAGGGCCTGAGCCATGGGGTGGTGGCACTTGGCACAGAGACATGGGCCAGTCAGCACAGCAGCAGGACTGTGCTGGCCCACTAAAAGCATGCCACGGGAGCCACCCCATCACCAAGGCCAGACTCTGGCAAGGCTGCAGAAGGCCCTTCTGACACCACCTGGACGCTCACATTTGGCCCACCCAAACACAACTCCACAAATTAGTGTTTTCCCATAACTAGTAAATCCACACGTACACTTGGGACTTTGCCATACTGATGGCTTTTCTTCACCCGCTATTTTACACTTGCATGATTTCTCCAGCAACAACACGTTTTATTAGAAGGTACCTATTATGTTGCACTACACAGCACTTATCTCCTCGACACACAACTAACAGGAAGTCCAAAACCCCCCTTCTTTTTGCTGGGTTTTATTCAACTGCTTCTGCCTATTTCTGAGCAAAGAAAAGAAATCATATAAACTGCAATAGAAACAAGTTACACCCCTTTACTGAACAACTCTCAGAGGGAATCTGTAACAAAACAGTTCACATGCAGATCTTGCCTTCTCCCCCATCCAGGTGAAAAAATGAAATATAGCGAATTAAAATTCCCGAAGAAGCCATATACACAATCCAGGGGGGAACTACAAGGGGAAAAAACATTGGAAACAGAAAACCGGAAGGGAAAAAAAGGGTTGTTGCCTTAGTGATTTTTAAAAAGAAAAAAAACTGGGCTGAGATTGTGGCTCAGTGGTAGAGCGCTCGCCTAGCACGGGCGGGACCAGGGTTTGATCCTCAACACCACATAAAAATAACGGCATTATGTTGTGTCCACCTACACCTAAAAAATAAATATTAAAAAAAAAAAAAACATGCACTCTTCATCTGTGGCAGGAGTCCTGGTACAGCTTTGTGTGCTTCAGAACCAAGTGTGCCAACACCCAAACAGGAGGTGTGTGTTGGCCTCGTGGTGGGAATGAAGAGCAGCACAGAGGGCCTTCAGCACACCCCACATTTTTCATCTGACAGTCCATAGTACAGAAAACTTCCAGTTATTATGGCATTTTTTACCCTAACCAATACCAAAACCTAGGAAAAGAAATTTGCATTCTAATTTTAATTTACTTTACAATTTCCTTAAATTCTAAAAGATTCCTCAGTGAGACCCTGTCTCAAAAATAAAATAAAATAAAAAGCCAAGGCACGGTGGCACATGCCTGTAATTCCAGCAGCCCGGGAGGCTAAGGCAGAAAGAACGCGAGTTCAAAGCCAGCCTCAGCAAAAGCGAGGCACTAAGCAACTCAGTGAGACCCTGTCTCTAAATAAAATATAAAATAGGGCTGGGGATGGGCCTCAGTGATCTAGTGCCAATAAATAAATAATAAAATAGGGCTGAGGATGTGGCTTGGAGATTAAGCACCCTGGAGTTCAATCCCTGGAAAAAAAAAGAAAGAGAGAAAGGGAGGAAGAAATGAGGAAAGAAGGGAGAAAGGAGGGAAGGGAGGGAGGGATACTTTGTAACTGCAGATAAAAGGCAGGATGGCAATAACTGTCCATCTGGCATCCTCCTGTGTCCTCCCAGGGCACTAACACACCTACGCCCCTGCGGTTTCTCGTCAGGCAATTCAGGGATGAGGCAGAGGCAGCACAACTGTTCCCCAGTCCAAAGCCACCCAAGCCAGCTCTCCACTCATCCTGGACCTCTCATCCTCTGTCCAGAGTTCCTCCTCCCCTTCCTGAGAAGAGGAAGGTGGTCGGACCCTCCATGCCACAAGCCTCCCTCGTCCCTGCCCCTGCCCTTCCTGTGGGACCAGGCCTCACTCTTCAGCTCCAGCAAGGCTCTGGCACTGCCTGCCTGGACCCTCCTCCCCAGCACAGACGTCCAATGCGGCGTCAGCACACTGTGTTCTACAGACCGTGTACTCGGCCCATGAGCACCAAGGGCACGGGCACTGCTGCACCCTGCTCCCGCAGGCTCTGGCCTACAGCACCCGTGCCCTCCCACAGCCTGTTGGCACAGTCAGGATTGGCCAAGATCGCCTCCTGACCTGCTGGGAAGCAGCACAGCACTGGACTTAGAGACATGGAAAGGACACAAGAGAGTTTCCCCTGTCTGTGCACCTGTGTCTGAAAGGCACGCAGAACCCCGCACACCCAGAACCCCGACACACCCTTCCAAGTCCAGAGGGTCTACCAGAATTCACACACTACACAACTAGCTACTTCAAACAGAAACGAAGGTTTCAAAAGGAACAGTGGACTTCACGTTTTCTTCTCTTCACAGCACAGTTCATGGTCACTCAGGAAGCATCATGTGATGTCAGATCAATGCTCTGACGCCACCCGGGGAAGTGGGGGAAATCATCTTTCCTACTACTCCAGCCAAACCCTTCCAAAGCTGTTAGTATGGACTTGCCAAGAAACCAAAAAGTCGTACCGGATGCTAACAAGTAAAATATCAAATTTGGTAGAGACAAGGGGAAAAAAAAATGCTTTTTATCAATGGTGATCTACCTCCCACCTCCTGAAAATCTCTGGTTGAGATTCACACCAGAAATTAAAACCGACAGCACTGTGGGCACGTGGCTGGGGACCTCCCTGTGGAGCTGAGCCAGCCAGCCTGTGCTCTGGAGGCAGAGGGGGCTGGGCATCTCTGTGGAGGTCACCAGCACGTCACCCATGGCCCCTCTCCTCCAGCCCCTTCCAGCTCTTCTGCTTCAGTGCCACTCCTGGCCAGCCCGCCCCAGGACCACCATCAGGGAGGTCAGAGGTACTGGGAACATGGCCCAGCCATCCCTGCAGGGTCCTGCTCAGCCTCCTGGGGCCCAGACTCCTGCCCACCTTCAGCCTGCGGACCCCGCAGCAGACACCCAACAAGCACTGCCGAGAGCCACGCAGCCAGCCCCACAGTGGCACGCACTTGTGCAGATGTACTTGCTACGCGCGGAGGAAGACTCCCCGACCACACTCTGGACAGGCTCCTGTGGGCCTCACCCTTGGGCCCTCCCCTCGGTGTGCCTCACCCAGTTTCAGCAAGAATGCTGTGAGCTCGCTGGGCGCAGTGGTGCACAACTGTCATCCCAGCTCTGGAGGCTGAGCAGGAGGATCCCAAGTTCAAAGCCAACCTCAGCAAAAGTGAGGCACTAAGCAACTCAGTGAGACCCTGTCTCTAAATGAAACACAAACTAGGGCTGGGGATGTGGCCTAGTGAACAAGTGCCCCTGAGTTCAATCCCCAGTACCCCCCCCCCAAAAAAAGAATGCTGTGAACTCACCTTGGCCATACCTCCCAGCCTTGTTATTCCCGCCAGGCCAGCTTAGCCAGAGTTCCCTCATCTGCTGACCCCTCACTCTGGCCTTCGGCTACCAATCCTCATTTGTCTTGCATCTGGAGCACAGCCTCCCCACACCGAGCGACGGTCATACACCTCCACCTGAACCCTGATACAGCCTGGTCACCATAGTCAAGCTGGTACTGCCTCTTTTTCCCTAAATAGAGTCCCTGTGCATCAGAGACTGATTAGAAATTGTTTATTTCTTCAAATACGAACTGGTGGACGTTTAAAACCACTGAAGGGACAGGGACATGGGTCTGCAAGTGCACAGAGGCAAGCGTACTTTTGTTTTTGTTTTTGTTTTAATATTTATCTTTTTTAGTTTGCAGTTGGACACAATACCTTTATTTCATTTATTTATTTTTATGTGGTGCTGAGGATCAAACCCAGGGCCTTGCTAGGCAAGCGCTCTACTGCCAAGCCCCAGCCCCAGCCCCAAGTGTGTTTTAATATGGCATTTAAAGGTCTGGGACCAAAAGGGAGCAAGTGACAAAAAGATCAGGAACCAAGCCCCAAGGCCAGTGGCCCACACACAGAAGTCAGTGGAAGAGGACTCAGCAGGTGGCCAGGAAGAAGGAAAGGAGGGAGGCTGTGCTGGGAAGGGAAGAGAGCGGGAGGACAGGAGGTGACCCCTGCTCTGGAAAGTGGTGGCCATGGTGTATGGAGGGTAGAGGAAGCCAGGGGAGCCTGAGAGGGGCCTGGGACAGAAGGACATCAGACACGGCTCTGCCGACCAGTGGATCTAAAAGGTGAGGACCCCGGGGCACTCTGCAGAGGTGGACTTCAGGGGACGCTTGGGACCAGTGTGGCATGAGGCGGTACAGGCCTATACAGACCCTCCTCCTAGGAGAGGGTCAGCTCCAGAGGACAAGGACCCTGCGATGGAGCCTGTTGAACAGACGAAGACCAAATTCAACACTCTTGATGGGGTCAGGACTCCTCACTCTCTGCTAGGACCATCCAGAGCACCCTGGTGGTTTGGGAATGGTCCAGTGCAGCTGGGGAGAAGGGGACAGCAGGAGAGTGCTGTGCCCAGCCTGCTTCCTACTTGGCTGCCACCCTCCAGGCCATGCACTAACAGGCCACTTGAGTCCCAAACTTCCATTCCAGCAGTGTCCCTTAAGGTACAGGCCTGTATAGAACACTCAGGGGGTGACACAAGGAGGTAAAGAAAGCATGAAGAGGGTGACCAGCTGCATCCACTCCTAGGGACACAGACAACCAAAGCCACCTCTGCAGTGACAAAGCCATACTCCTGCTCGGTTACTGCAATGGAGATGGGTCACTGACACCTGATGAGAGAAAGTGAGCTCCACCTGAGAAGCTCAGTCTGACCAGTGATCCTTCGCAGAACTCCCCTCTCAAGATGGTGGCACGGTCACCATACGTGGGTGTACCCTGTACTGGCAGCCTTGGTGGGACAGGTGGCAGCTACTGAGCCCTGGGTAGCACATGCCACCAAGAGTGGAAACAGAGCCACTGAATTTGGCTCAGAAAATGATTTTTTCTGAAGCAGCAAACTGCCTGCTTTGCAAAGGGCTACAGGGGGCTCTGCTTCTGCACTCTGGGCATACACGTCTGTGCTCTATGGCTGAGACCAGTACCACCAGCCCACATGAGGTGCTGACGTTTAACCTCCTAAATGTTCATCACCTGGCAGCCGTCACAGTCACGGAGTGCTAGGGTCAATATCCAAGGGCAGGTCCCTGTTCCCTGCCACCCTGCACTGGGCATGCCCCAGGCAGGCTGCCCAGGGAAAGCCAACATGGCAGGGGAGACTGCTCGCACCCTCAGGGGGAGGCAGGCAGGGAGCAGCAGGGGAAAGGGCAGGCCAGAGTCAGGCACTGGGAGGAAGCTCCCTGCAAGGGGCCAGCCACACTGGCTCCAGGGATGTCATTCAGCCTCAAACATCAGAGGATCCAGGGAACAGGAGCAGCAACTTGCAGCCTGCAGGCCACAGCAAGGAGCCTCAGTTCATCACAGGAGCCAGGGGAAGTGAGGGAAGGTCCTACACAAGGGCGGGATACAATCTCCCAGTGTAAAGGAAACTCTGGGGCTGATGGAGAAGCAGCCCCTGCTAGAGAAAGGCGCCCTCACTAGAACAAAATGATGGCCACAGAACAAGGCTTCCGGAGGGCAGGCGCCCAGGCCTCAGTAACACATCCCAAGTGCAGAGAGACAGCATGGGGAAGACTCATTGCCAGGGCTGGGGCCTCCTCAACTTGTGGATCATGCCCTTGAGCATGAGAAATGAGAGGCAGAGTGGCCTGCAGGGAGAGCCGCTGCCTCTGCTGGCTGCTGACCAAGGGCCACCCCACCCGGCACATGCATGGCAATGGCAGGTGGCGTGCCTGGCTTCTTTCATTCGGCAGGATGTGTCACGGCAAGCATCAGTACTTGGCTTGTGGAGGTGGAGGTGAAGGTGGAGGTACAAACCCAGGCGTCCCCAGTGTATGCTAAGTGGATGGGCTCCCCGTTAGCTTGGGAACTGTTTCTCAGTGAATGTGTTTACTATTCTGAGAAAGCCACTTGAGTAAGCTCTTCGGCCTTCCACTGGCTCAGGGCTGCAACACTGCTCCCGGGGCTGTGGAGGCTCCATCAGGCACCAGCAAAGCTCCATGTTCCCCGGGCCTCGAGTTCCCAAAGGAAACCAAGTGAATGGTTCAGGACCAGAGCAGGCTTCTGAGCCCCTGCAGCTGAACAACACCCAGCACTGCGTCTGAGCCGCGGGTTCCGTGGCAAGGCAGCAGGCCTCGGTCCCCACACCGCAGACCTGGGGAGCAGAAATGGCACATGCCAAATCTGCAGCTGCCTGACCACTGCTCACTGTCTAGGGACAACTTCCCATGCACTGCCCTGTCCTTCCCTCGACCCTCCTTTCTGTCACCTCCCACTCGGCATGTCATTGTTTTTTTTTTTTTTTTTAAATTTTAATATTTTATTTTTTAGTTATCGGCAGACACAACATCTTTGTTTGTATGTGGTGCTGAGGATCGAACCTGGGCCGCACGCATGCCAGGCGAGCGCGCTACCGCTGAGCCATATCTCCAGCCCCTCGGCATGTCATTGTTAAGGCCAGCCCAGCAATTCAAATCGTAAGTCGGCACATGCTGGACAAACAGTATGTATATCTACTCACCCTCAGGGATCACCCTGCTGTTCCCTTTCTCTTGGGGTCCTTTTGTGGTACCTCAGTCAAAAGAACCACCATATTGTGACTGAGGAGCCACGTCCAAGACCCAGGGAGAACCTCATCGTCTCAAGACATCAGCAAGCACCTAAAGGGTGTCACCTCTACCCTTCACATAACGCTGCAGGCAGACATAAACCTGGGGCTGAGAGAGGGTTTCACTTCCCAGAGTCCCCACAAAACAAGCCAACAGACGTCCTCCGTGTCCCCATAAGGGCAGCCCAAGCAGGCACGTGGAATTGCGACCACACCAAAGAGCAGGAACACAGCTCTCCCCACCACGGAGGCACGAGAAGTCCATCCCCACAGAGAATTCTCTGAACCTTCCACAGAGGTGGTGGGGCCCCGTCAGCAGCACACAGGCGGCCACCAGAGGAGAGTGCTGCTGCCACAAAGGAACGCTCCTGGGACAGTGCGAGGGCAGTCAGGGCAGTGTGCCAGCAGGCTGTCCAGGGTGCTGTTGCGCCTGCAGCACTGTCGGGAACTCGGCCCAGCCAAGGCAGGGAGAAGCGCAAGGGGCGCAGGCAAGGCTGGAGGGGGTGGCTCTAAGTCACCCTCAACCCTCCACAAAGGGAGAAGCCTTTCAAGAGACCCCTGCCTCTCGTGCATGCCAGGATTGCAGGCACAGCCCACGAGGTCCAAGGGATGACAGCTCCATAAATCCACTACCACATGCCGTGGCAGCTCTGCACCCACACCAAAATGGCCCATACCAGTGAAATCTAAGACAGCTGCGCTTCCAGGGAAAACCCCACAAGTCCTCAAGTCTAAACTTCTACCTTGCAAAAAAGACCAAAGTCCCGGGAGCTCAGAGCCTTGTCGGGTGAAGAGGTGCCTCCTGCCAGTCTGGAAGCCCACTCTCTGCTCACCTCAGAGGCACACACAGGGAGGGACAGGCAAGGAGTCCCCAGTGGCTGCCCCACTGCCAGCAGCCAATGGGGGCACACCTTTGTCTTTCCTTTCTGCTGCTCTTCCATTCCAGCTCCATCTCCATGCAGGCATGTTGAGAAATGTTAATTACCCAGCCTGCCAGGGGTGCCTGAGCTCTTCAGGGAAAAGGGCAAAAGACCTGCCATTAAAACAAATCAAAATCCCATCATTAAAAATAACAGCACTGCACAGAAGTTTCCACATCCCGCTTGTCCAAATGAGAAAACGGAGATCCAGGAAGGCTGCAGTTATTGACCTGAGTGTCCACTGATCAAAGGTGAGAGGTGGAGAGGCCCTCCCAGCCCTCCTCCCGTCCTTCCTCAGAAAACTCCCATTAACCAATGACATCACTCTCAGCCTCTCAGCAAACAGCAGTTTGTCAAACAATATCAAATACCTAGATTCTTCTCTTCCTAAACAACGTAGCTTTAAACCTCTAATTAGTAAGACCTCTGGCAACCACTGCAATGCTATCAGCATTATATGGGCAAATAAATCCTTCTGTCACCTAGAAACGCACAGCCAAGACCCCACCCATCACATATCACCTTCCCACACCCAGGGAGAGCAGCCCGCAAGAGCACAGGCCAAGCGCAGACCACCACTGCATTCTCCACATCCTCCCTGGGAGTCAGCCATCCACCAAAACCAAACCCCAGAAAGAAGGACACTGCTGGCCTGGCGATTGCCCCTTCCCAGAGATGCCTGATGTGACTCCAACTGAACCTCAAGGGCTCCATTCAGGTCCAAATGCAGATTTAGAGTCTCCCCACACTAACTCTAGGAAACAAGGAAAAGAAAAACTCTACATGATTTGAACTCAGGATTCAATTTTATCCTCCAGCACTTCTAGTAGATCTCAAAGCAAGAGAGGGATAGGAAGAAAAAGGGGGGAAAAAAAAGGACTCCACTGAGAGATACAACCAAAAGGGATCACAGCATGCAGTGTGGGGACCCCAGGACTCTGGCCACAAGTGCAACACTGCCCACCTGAGGGAGACAGAGCCTGCCCAGGTCCTGACCTTGAGTCTCCCTGTATTTCAACTGGCCTTCTTGAGACCATAGGCCTCTACAGACATGCTATTTCAACCTTATTTTATGTTTAAATATTTTACATGTATAGTCCAAAAAGCCTTCAACATGACCTGCCACAAGATGTCCCATTGCCCACACACATCACCCTTTTTGGAAGGTGACAGGATAGGTTTAGAGGGAAACAAATCTTAAAATGTAAACGGGATAAGAAAAAAGGAGGAGGAAGTCACCAAATTCTGAGGCTCAGCAGGATTCTCACCTCATTTGGGGAGGAGGTTTTCTCTGAGTCTCTGCAATCACACACTTCTGCTCACGGGCACAGGTGACAGTGGTGGCTGCCTCGATGGAGGGAAGCCAGAGAGTGACCCAGTGTACGTGCTTCCTCTGCTTTCCTGGGGCCTCCCATGTTCAGGTAAGCCATGGCATGGAGGCGGGCTGCTGACTAAGCCAGGACACAGTGCCTTGTGTCTGGAGTGGAGAAGGTCAAGTCACACCTGATGCAGCAACGAGGAGCGCCTCACTCTACTGTCGGACCCCACTCCACACTCAGCCACTTAAAATCACCACATGCTACTGAGGTCCTCTGACTGCAGACCCCAACCCTTGAGAAATGCAATATACACAGAAACAGGTGCTTCTGGAACAGACACAGGCGCCAGGCAGTGTGTACAGCCTGAGCCACGTGTGAGCGAGAGAACGGGGACAGGCCCTTCCGCCTGCAGACAGGGTGCAGCGTGAAGGAGCCAGAGGTAAAGGCCCCCACAAGGAAGGAAGGTTCGTGCTGCTGAGGAGAAAAGCCCATGGTGCGGCAGGGAAGGCAGGGGGTGTCACTCAGGAAGAACGAGGGGTACGTGAGACTGCACACGTCTAAATGTGACATGGGGACAGGACCAGGGAGAGCAGAGCCATGGCCGAGGAAGAGAGGCAGGGCCTCAGGTCAGGGAGGACACAGAGGCTGTGCTACCTCTTCGGGATTGCAGATCTCAGGTCGGGTCATGAAACCAGGGGAGCAGGGAGGGCAAAGAGGCAACGAAGCAAGGAGGGAGCCACCCCTGCCCCCCAGCAGCTGCAGCCTCAGGGGAGACGGGAGGACGCCACAAAGACTCAAGAGCGAGGTGTTCCCATCGGCAGCTTCCTCGGTGGCCTTGCTACTCAGAGGCTAGACACACCAGGGTAGGGAGGCCAAGTGGTGACTCCAATGTCAAATGCAACGCCAAGGGAAATGGGAACCGGCCAGGCACAGAAGCTGGGCTGTTGTCCAGGAGACTACTGTCCCAGCAGTGACTCCTCCAGGTCACCAAAAGTCCTAAATAGAAAACAGCAGCTAGCTCACACCACGAGGGAGGCAGTGGCCAAGTGGTGTGCACCCTAAGAACAGAACATTAAAGACAGACAGGGACAGGGGTTGGAGGACAAGAAGTCATTCTGGGTAGAAATGGCCACGGAAGTCACTGCACACAGACGGCCATCTTTAAATGAGGCCCGAGTTCCAGCAGAGACGGGGACAAGGGCTCTACAAGTGAGGGGGACGGCAGGAGGAGGACGCAGTGCTGCCCAGAGATGGCGTTTCAGGACCTGCAGGGACACAGACTGGTGAGCCTGGCCATTTCAGCCTGGAGGCAGGACTCGCGACCCTCTTCTGAGTTCAGAGCCTCGACCGAACCTCCCCTCCCACTGCAAGAAGGCGAGGCCGCGGAGGCCAGAGCCTCTCCCTCTGTGCGGGGCACCGGCACATGGTCTTCTGCACACCCGTTCTGAGGGCAACGCCATACAGTGCCCAGAGTGGGCCCTGCTCCTGAGCTCTGCGGGCATGGGCACATCCAGGCCTCACAACTTCCCTGGGAGACACACTCCCTGAGGACCCTGGGGCTGGAGAGGGCTGCTTCGATTCCAGGACAGGGACACTCAAGAGAAAGCGATGGGACAGTGGGAAGACAAAGGCGCACAGAGCTTGGCAGACCCCTGGATGTGGGTTGCAGAAGGGGGCATTCAGGCCTCTCAGGCTCCCGACAGCAGCAGTGACCACACGGCACTACAGCAGACAGCGGTGCTGCTCAGTCATCACTCAGGGCGAGGGAGGAGGTGCCCCAGAGGAAGAGCACTGCCCCTCCAGAAGCCGGCCTCCCCGGGTCACAGCCCCCCTGGGAGCCACATGCACCAGTGCCTGGGAAGAACACGAAGACCCAGATCCTCTCAGATCTCGCCGCAGAGGTCCAGGGGTCAGCTGGGGCCGCGCCCTGGCTGCTGAAGAGGATGACACCTACCTGCCACCAACAGCTGGCCAGCAAGGGAGCAAGAGGCCTGGGTCAGCGGTGCACGCCACCCCAGCAAGACCAGTCTCCCTTCCTCTCCACTTCAGAGGGTGTTGATCCCAGGAGTCCTTCCTAATAAGCTCCCCACACATGGCCTCACCGCAGAAGACACGTCCCTGAGCACCCAGCCAGCACCCTACACTGACACAGCCAGAGTGGCAAAGGCAGCCTGACAGGGGAGCCGCTGGGTCCCCTTCTGACGCTGACCTTCAAGCACAACACCAGGGAGATATGCTCCAAGCTGCGGAATAAACAGATCACCACTGAAACCCAAAGCCCAGGTGACCCCAGGAACAGTGTGGGCAGAGGGAGCAGAGGAGGCCCACTGTGGAGTGCGGGCAAAGATGTCACTGGGCCCATTACAGCAGCACAGGCGACCCTGGCCAGGTGCCCTGGAAGAAGCAGTGCCAGAGGACAAAGGGCTGGGCCTCTGGCTGTCCCACCTCCCTTCAGTGAGGCCAGTGTCCTCGGGAGCTGAGCCCTTCCCTCCACAAGCACCACACCTCGGCACCCGTGCCTGACACAAGGCAGAGTGCAGAGCGGGAGGGGGCGAGAGCCAGGCACAGGGCCTGGGGGCCTGGGCGGGAGGGGGACAACCCGCCCACGAGCACCACACCCCAACCCAGACACCTCCTGCTGCCTGGGAAAGACAAAGTCCAATGGCTCACCCTGGTCCGACAGGAAGTCCAGCATGGTCTGCAGGAGGAAGCACAGGTGTCTCACGGACAGCGCAGGGTTCCCCATTCTCCGGGAGGCATAGACCAGCTCGTGAAGCAGACGCATCTGGACAGCAGCCCAGCCTCTGTGTGTACCTGCAGCAAGGACACAAGTGTCATCAAGGAAACGTGCAATGTCCCATGACACCTGGCAATCTATGGCAAAGCCTCAGCTTTCAAAGTCAAAGGGCCACAGAACATACTCCCCCGTGGCCACTGATCCTGGAGACAGACTCTAAAGTGACCCACTTTCCATACATGAGAACGTCTTCCTTTCTCTCCACGCAAAGACACAATTTCAAAACTATCTGAGATGATTCTGATAAGCTTAGAAGAAAAGACTTTTCAATGCCATTGAGTTACAGACATATATTTTCTCAAAAAAAAACTGATATTTTGATTGGCCTTCCTTACCAACCAAGAATATTAAATTAAAAACATAGTATTTCTCTGAAGCGTAAGAAAAATACAGGAAAGTGGAGAAACTGGACAAAGAGGCCATATCAAGGGGCTTTTATGGCTGCTCCTGTCCAACTTGGCTCAGCATGCTTCAAACGCTAGGCTGGAGATTTGGGTGCAGGGCCAGTGGTGCACCGCCTCAAGCCCAAAATCTGAGAGTCATTTACTCCACTTCCCTTTGCTAACCTAACTATTCTCCACCTAAAAACACCGTGCGGCCAGGCGCAGTGGCACACATCTGTAATCCCAGCGGCTGAGGCAGGGAGGCTGAGGCAGGAGGATTGCGAGTTCAAAGCCAGCCTCAGCAATGGCAAGGTGCTTAATAACTCAGTGAGACCCTATGTCTAAATAAAATACAAAATAGGGCTGGGGATGTGGCTCTGTGGTCAAGTCCCCCTGAGTTCAATCCCTGGTACCCTCCCCCACACACAAAAAAATGAATGGATCTAAAAACACTGCATGGAGAAGATAAGGTGACAAGAGTCTGCACTGCGTCCAGGGCTCAGGGATTGGAAAATAATTTCAGTCACAGAAAGGTCTGATTCAAAAGCATCCCTGCCTCGAGGCTCCCGTTCCCCACTAGATGCTCGATGGTAGCCTCCGTGGCCTCCACTGCAGCGGTCCCCTTGCAGCAGGTGGGCAGAGCCACTTATAGGGACTGAAATTCAGACTGCAACACACCCTCTGCACGAGAAGATGCTGATCTCGACACATCTGGAGGGGGACCAGGAAGTCTGTGTTCTCACCTCTGTGTTCACCCTAACTCTGACGATCAGCCAGGCGGGTGGCAATTCACTGCTCCCACTGACCTAAACTCGGGGCATTCAGGCTCAGACAAGCCAACGACATCCCCTGAAAGCCTGCAGCAGCCCGTGACAGCAGGTCAGTTAACAGGTGCTCACCAAAAGCCTAAGACAAGGCAGGCCTGGGAAGATGGTGGGAGGGGACGCAGGACCCGGAAGGGAGCACGCTGGGGGATGCCATGTGGCCACAAGGAAGGACGGCAGCAGGTAAGTGTGTGACCTTAGCTGGGGCGGGTGGCAAGGAGGGGACATCTGAGATGAGGCTTCCATAGAAGGTGGCAACAGGAAGCCGCACAGCGGGCACCGCAGTCGTCGACAAAGGCAGTGAGTCACCTCAAGAGCCCCAGCAGCTCCTCGTGAGTCCCTAATAAACACTTGCTGACAAATGCTAGTGACGTCATGATGCCAGGAACGCAGTGTGACCGCACACACCTGACTCGGCTGTGCCAGGATGGACACCAACGCGGCCACGCTGTGCCAAGAACGAACCCTGCACCACCGTGTCTCCCTCAAGGTGCTCACTGGGTAAGACCTGCCCGGGTCACAGTTTGTCACCACACTATCCCAGAGCAGAGCTTCCACAGATCAGGCGCTCCTTTGGTGCTACCTACGGGCCAACGCGACCATGGGAGGAGGCTCCTTCTCATCCCCTGACCTCCAGTGGTTCACCTGCCGTGTTTTAGACGCCTCCCAAAGGGTTCCTCTGCCCACGGCACCTCCCGGCCTGTCTCCTACATCCTGCCCCACACGGCTGACCACCTAACAGCACAGAGCACAAGTTCAGCCCAACGCAGCTGAGCTGCGGGCCACGTTTTGTGTCCCCTGAGGGCCTTCCTCAGGCACAGATCCTGGAGGCCCACAGGAGGCCCAGGCCCGGATGGCACTCAGCAAGCGTGGGGTCAAGATGGAAACCTGAGGCAAGAAGGCCTGCACACTCCAGGGTCTGAGGTGGACCGGGATGATTTCCGGGATTTACTAGAAATACTCCAAAAGAAAGTAAATAAAGGAGAAGTTAGGACACACACAGGCCAAATGCTAAATCTTGATAACAACGTGAAGCTGTGGTGGCCACGGTGCTGCTGTCTGAGCTGGGAATGTCCGCAGTGTCCCATGACGAGGCCCACACTGAACTCCAAGGACCTGACTCAACACTTGCCTAGAGCACAACCCGTGCACAGATGTCTTCGAGAAGCCTCTTCGGTAAGACGGTGGCACAGAGAGCAGAAGGAAGGGAGTGGGCACGTCCTGTAGTGCCCCCTCTGTCAAAGCTGGGACCCTCTCACACCGAAAGTTAAAATTTTAAAAAGAATTAGGCAATCAATGTCGTGACTCACCTAGCCATGCCTGAAAAAGACCCAATTCCACCCAATTTCAACACCAAGAAGATTTTCTCACAAAGAAACTGGGCAAATATCACTTTGCTGATCTTTTTAAAAACAGATAATAATGCAGTTCTCCCACAGGTGATTATAAGTAAGCGGGAGTGTGAACTTTCTCAGGGGCAGACAGTACAGGCTATGATTTCTCTGTGACTTGAAGTGCTCCTCTGACAAAACACAGAATTTTTTTTTCTTAAGACAGATTTGAAGCATATGACTCAGTGATAAAAAAAAGTTCACCAATTTGGGGGCTTATTAGACACGTCAATGACTGCCACTTAGCAAATCCACTTGCTGTAGCAGCCTCTTTTGGAAAAATGCCTGGCCCAGTCCAATCTCACCCCCAGGAACAGGCTGAGCAAGGGGCACTAACCCAACCTTCAGGACAGGGACGCTGGAGACGGGAGGCAGGGCTGGCACCCATGCCGCAGCCCTGGGGCACTCGTCTAGAGAGACAGGCGGTGCTACGGGACCTGGGAATGCCAGCAGGCCGCCTGTGCTCACAGGCGCAGGCACTGGTGGGTCTCCAGGGCACTCCTGGAGACGGAGTTTAAAGTGGTTTTATTTTTAATTAAAAGTACAGCCAGCTGACATTTACCATTTTGCTTTATTTGATCTCATTCCCTCACCCTCCTCCCTGATCTCTTCCATCATCTTTTCAGTGATGATGGCAAATGTCCCCCTCCTGAAACAAGTCCAAGTAAAATGTTCTGAGTCACCTGGAAGCATGCTTGTTTGTCTTATTTTTAAAAGGACCTCCCAATGAAGAGCAAGAACACTGCCCTCGGTGAGAGCCACAGAGGCTGGGGGCTGCTCCGGGGCTGCGCTCCACGAGAGGAGGCATCGCCCACAGCCAGGGCTGAGTGTAGGGGTGTGGAGCAACCACCCCACATGTGTCTTCAGACATGTAAAGCCACGAGAGTGCTCTGAAGAAGCCCAACAGCGTTCCTCGAGAGAAATGAAAGGAGTCCCTGAGGCAGAAGGGGCCACACGGGACCTCTCTCAAGAAACGGCACTCGGCTGACCCAAAGGATGATAGAGTCAGACAGCAGTGCAGCGCGGAGACCCCTGAAAGAAAGAAGAGCCACTAGAAGACACTAATACATCTTTAGACATGATAGACACTGGTCTCAATAGAGAAAGAAAAAAATTAAGACAACTTCTGAGCAACTTTCATAAAGCCCAGGTGGCTAGCTTCCCCCTGAAGCTAGCCTGGGGTTACAGTCAAAGAATACCCAAAAAAAAAAAAAAAAAAGTAACAGAGAGCAACTTCAGTCTTTCCTAAAGTGTCTCAGAAGCATGCCAAACGGGGATTCCATTCACAGCACACATAGAAACCTCTTAAAATACACTTCCCTGCCAGGCACAGTGGGACACACCCATAATCCCAGGAGCACGGGAGGCTGAGGCAGGAGGATCACAAGTTGAGGACAGCCTCAGCAACTCAGTAAGGCCCAAAGCAACTCAGCAAGTCCCTAGCAATAGCAGAGGATGTGGCTCAATGATTAAGCATCCCTGGGTTCAATCCCTGGTATCAAGAAAATAAACAAAATATACTTCCCTGTTTCCCTCTAAAGTGATAGTGCGACTGCCCTAAAGTCTTCTCTTCCCTCTTCCCAAACACTGCCCCAGTCCCATCAAACTTCTTAGGAATACAGCAAAAACGAGTTTCAACTCTAAGGAGAGTTGAAAAAAAAGCCTGGCAGAATCCAATCTTCTCTTTCACCTGTAACTCTTTTGTACGCAAATCCTACAAGTTTCCAGGGCTTGTCCAGTGATTTCTGCCCTTAAATCCAATCAATACCACAAAAAACCAGGGAGGGGCCCCGCCTGCGAAACCTACTTCTGTTGTGTGGACACCAGCAAGAAGGTCCCGACTTGCTGCTTTTTCCTTTGTCCCCTCACACTGGACTTGCTAGCTCTGGAAGAGCACTTGGCTGGTCCTGAGCTGCTCCCTGTAGGCTCTGACGACCCAATCCCATATCCCCTGCAACTCAATCAGCATCCCCATTTCAAACATTCAGGACATCTGGTGACTTGGCCACAGCCGCACAGCAGGGTGCCAGTGTCCCAGCCTTAGGGACAGCACTTCCCCCTTGCAAGCCACCATCCCCTCTTACATCACATGGACTCACAGGTTCCACTCCTTGAGCAGCTGAAACTGCCCACTAAGAGGCCACAGCTGTCGAAGTGGCCAGGGGCCCAGAGGCCCAGCTAGGTTCCTGGGGCAACAGGCTCACTGGCCCTGAGCCAGACAGGTCCCAGCACTGCTGCCCAGTGCTCTGTTCGGGTCATGACCACTGGCAACAATTCTGCCCAGCATGGCAGCTGCCCTGGGGCCTCACTGAAAACACCAGGAAAGTGCCATAAAAATATAATCACCTTTGTGAACGATCATTTCTGTAATGTCCAATAAGGGCAGTTTTTTTAAAAAATAAAAATATCCCTGACTTCAAGACCAGTACCAGTACCAGTGTAGTTTTGGAGTGAGAACAGACAAAAAGATCCACAGAACAAAACAGAGAACCTGGAACTAGAGTCACAGAGTACAATAGGCTGGTCTCTGACAAAGGCTAAAGGCAACACGCAGCTGAGACAGTCCCTCCTGACAGATGGTCTGCCACAACTGGACATCCAGAAACTTGGCCACAAGTCTGGACACAGACCTTGGACTCTGCACAAGTACCCGGGAACACGTAAGGTTCAACTGCAAACCCCAGACGTTAACACAGAAGTGGAGGTGACCCTTAGTATAGCAATGACTTCACACACTCACCAAAGGCACCATCAAGGAAAGAATCAGTACACTAGATGTCATTAAAACTGAAGACTTCTGTGTGCTCCATGAATGACACTACCAAGAAAATGAGAGGGCAAGATACAGACTGACAGAAAATATTTGCAAAAGACGTCCAATAAAGAACTGTTGTTCAAATCATACAGCACACTCCTAAAACTCAACAGAACAGCCTGATTTTAAAATGGGTAAACGATCTGAACTGACATTTCACTAAGGAAGATACTCAGGTGGCAAATAAGCACATAAAAAAATTTCAACATCATATGTCCTCAAAGAACTATAAATTAAAACAGCAACAAGGTACCACTCAGCACTTGTTAGAATGGCCAAACTCCCAAGAACTGACATCACTGGACAGGATGTGGAGCAACAGGAATGCTCCTCCATGGCATGGCAGGAAAGCAGAATAGCACAGCCACCGAGGAAGAGAGTTTCCTGCCAAACTAAACATACATTCCCCACACGAAGTAGCAACAGTGCTCCCCGACATCTACCCAAAGGAATTGAGAACTTACGTCCCCACGAAACTTACACGTGAATACTATGGATGCTTTATTCAGAATTCCCAAGGCTTGAAAGAAATCAAGACTTGAACCAAGATTCTTTAGGCTACTATATAAATAACTGTGGTATCTCCAAGGCTACAAAGAAACGAGTTAACAATCCATGAAAAAGACATGAAAGACACCTAAATGCATATTACCAAGTGAAGGGAGATAATCCGAGAAGCCCTCGCACTACTCAAGTGCAACTGTGCGACCTTCTGGGAAAGGCACAACTACGGAGGCTGGAGCAAAGGGTACGGTGTCCAGGGGCCTGAGGAAGAAGGGACAGCAAGGCCTTCGGGGCAGGGAGGCTCTCTGCGTTCTGTGACGGTGGACATGGGTCACTGCACATTTGTCCAAGCCCACATAACACACGGCACCCAGAGTGAGTCCTGAAGTAGACTAGGGACAGTGGGCTGTAGCAAATGCTCCACCTGGTGGGTGACGCTGGCAGTGGGGAGGCTGGGCCCCTGCGGGGCGGGGACTGGGGACTCTATACTGTATGCTCAGTTTTGCTATGAACCTAAAACTATTCTAATTTTTTTTTCTTTTTTTGTGGTGCTGGGGATTGAACTCAGAGCACTGTGCGTGCGAGGTAAGCACTCTACCAACTGAGCAATATCCCCAGCTCCTAAAAGATTTTTTTAAATAACATAAAACCATAGGGAGGAAAGTGTAATGATGGGAAGAATATGAAAAAAATGAATTCTTAAGTGATCTATTTTTTAAAAAGAAAGAATGGGGGCGGGGGCTGGGGCTGGGGCTCAGCGGTAGGGCACCCGCCGTGCATGTGTGAGGCCCTGGATCCTCAGCACCACATAAAAATAAATAAAGATATTGTGTCCATCTACAACTAAAAAAATGTTTAAAAAAATATTTGCAAAAAAAAAGAAAGAATGGTAGGTGCTGGTTAGTGGACACATGAGCAGTACTATTCTGTTCGTATAGAATCGAGCACTCTGAGACATTAGGTCACATTCCAGGGCCACATGCTATTGTTGGCAGTGCACCTCTCCTGCTGGGGGCCCTCTCGGGCCAATGAATGTGCTGACTGGACACAGGACAGCATGGAAGGCAGGCCTACAAACACTCCAAGTTTCCGGCCGGACAGGCCCACCAGAGGCAAGTCTGTTCACTGAATTATCATCCATTTGTTTCTCCCTCTGGAAAGTAGAAAGCTCTTACAACAAGGCTGCCAGAGTGGCTATAAAGAGGCAGGAACTCAGGAATGGGGTGCCCTGGCCCTCAGTCCCCAGAATGCTAGGAACTGGGCTGGTGCCAACAGCACAAACCTGACCAATGAGAACACAAATGACATGCTCCCCTGAGGGCCATGTCATTGCTTCAGTTCACGCTGCCTGCAGGTCTGGTCCCAGCTCTGCTTCCTGTGAAGTACACTGGCCACAAGGACAAGGGGAGACCTTATTTCAATCCGAAATTCCTCACCCTGCCCCGTCTAAACCTAGCTCCCAACCTTCATCACACACTCCCTCTTCCTAACTGGCCTCTGTCCCCAACCCCTGTGGGCAGCCAGACCCAGGGCCTCACTCCCGGACTCCTTCCTCTCTCCTTTACCAATGGGGTCAAGCAGAAACAACACTAGGCAAGAGCCCACCCGGCCTGCCAAGAGGGCAAGATGAGTCGGGTCTTCTCAAGAGTCGGGTAGAACTCCCAAAAACACAGGCCAGGCCCCTCTCCACATGTCCCCAGCCTGCCACTGAAGCAAAGGAAGAGAGCCACCGGGAAAGACAAGCACTCCCCTTCAAGTGTGGGAGGAGCTGGGCTTGCTGGGGGAGGCACCGAGTGGGGCCCAGGGAGAGACCTGCCCTGCAGTGAGAGCCCCATCTGGAGGCGTGTTTCTGCACTGTGAGCACCGACCTGCTAGCCCAGGTTCCAGACCCTGCTCTGCAGGGAACCAGGTGTCTCAGTGGTGCTCTAGGGAGCAAAGGATAGTCCTGTGGCCACAGATGGGGTTACGCTGTTCTGACAGTGGAAGCAGCCCTGAGGAGCCACTGGCAGGCCATCCAGAGGCCCTGCAGAGCAAGGGTTAACAGAAATAAAGCCATGTTGCCTTCCCAGCCCCAAGATGTTGGTACCTTTGCTAAAGTCCTTTGGGTCCAGTGACAGACTGTAGCCAGGCAGCGTCTCCAGGAGGAGCTTGTAGCAGGCCCTCCAGCCGGGCTCCGCAATGCTCGGGGCCACGCACTGCATGGCCGCCACACGCTTGAAGAAGGCGGACTTGCGGTGGAAGCCGATCAGCTCGTAGAGCTCGGAGAGGATGCTGTAGCGCTGGATTTTCTCTTCTTCAGAAAGCTGAAGCACAAGAAGAACACAAAAAGCTTTTCAAATACACTTGTAAATGAAAAAGGAAATGCACATGAAAAGACTTTTACAAAACAAGGACCTGGAGAGCCATCAAGGAGAGGGAGGGCTGGGCCCGGCAGTGGGACACAGCAGCACTGGGAGAAGTTCTGAGGACCACAGTGGACACTGCAGAGCCCTCCGCCAGACCATGGCTCCAACTGCCTCCTCACCTTCTACTGAGGAGGCCCAGACTCTGGCACAGAGGTGTTTGCCAACATGATATAAAACCTCCTTCATTAAAAGAAGACGACGACGACGATAAAGAAGAGGAGCAGCAGGCCTGTAGGACTGGGCAAGGCCTGTCATCAGACGCGTGCTTGTTGGAACGCCAGAGGTAGGGAGTGGCTCAGCGGTGGGGTGCTCATCAAGCATGCGAAAGGCCCCAGGTGCCCTCTCCATACCACAAAACAAATAGACAGATAAATAAAGACAAGAAAATGGCACGAATATATAGAGCCATTTACTAGAAAATGAATTGTTATTCAGACTTGAAACTCCACAGCCTACACCAAGTTTCTTTCACATGAAATGTTAAGAGGATTCTCCCAACAACTTCGACATGGAGTAATATTGACTTCTGCTGCTAAGCACCTACTGTGTACCAGCATATTTAGCATACCTCCTTTAATCAATACAGCAACCCATGAGTGCGGTACTCCAGCCTGTGGACAAGGGCACTGGAGTTCAAGGAAGCATCAATAACCTGTGCAAAGTCACACAGCCAAGGAGGACCAGAGACAAGACCTCCCAGTGGTCAGGTCCTGCTCACTGCAGGCCTTCACTTGGCTGCAACACAGCTGCCCTGGGACAAGAAGGCAGGTGGAGGCCCCCAGCCACACACGGAAGCTCACCTGAGGAGCTGGCTCTCTCTGGCCCCAACCTTGACAATAAATCTGCCACACCTGAACACCCAGTCAACTTACACCCTTAATCCTTCCTGTCCACTCTCTCCTGAGCCTGAGTGCTCTTACCTCTCTTCCAGGGCCTGCCTCCCACCTCCTCACTTTCCTTAATCCACCCACACACACCTGCCAGACTAGTATGTCTAACCCCGGCTCAGAGACAACACCCTGCTAAAGACTGACTGTGCTGAAACCTAGATGCCGTGATTGGGATGGAAGGCCTCTGGGGGGTGACTAGGTCACAAGAGGAGAGCCAAGGCCTCACAAACAGGACAAGTGCACTTGTGAAAGAGATTCCTGAGAGACCCCTCCCCATGCCTACCACACCAGGACACAGCACCTACAGGTCAAGCAAGGGCCTCAACAGACTGGGTCTTGGACCTCCAGTCTACAGAACTAGGAGAAATAAATTTATTGTTTATAAGCTGCTCAGTCTCTGGTATTCTGCTGTAGCAGCCTGGAAGGACCAAGACAACTCCCATTTCAAAAGGAATCTTCAGAACCACAAAGTGCAGCCTGGAGGCCCCATGTGCACACTGACTCCCAGGCAGACCCAACCTGCCCTGCAGCTCCAGCTCCTGCCTACCCACAGCCAATGAGAACCACTTCTACTCATGTTTCCGTCCTCAGGCAGCATGTCCTTAGTGAATGCCCGCACTGTGCCAGACATGAGGATGGATAGGGACAGAGTGAGCAAAGACCCCTCCTCTGGGGCCTCCAGGGAGTGACAGGCTGGACCCACTGAGGATCGGTGGGGAAGAAGACCACAGACCAGCAAGTGAAGGAACAGAAACACCACTGCACCTGTGATGAAGCAGACTGTCAGAAGGATGGTGGGAAGGTCGGGCACCACTCCTGCCAGGGGTCCATACGACTTCACCAGGCAGAGAGGCTCTGGGCGCACAGCCTCAGGCCCCCCCCCCCGCCCACCCCACCACCGTCTGTACCCAGCTCTCCTTCAAAGACTCTCACCCCACGTCACCCTCTTCCAGAAACCCGTCCTCAAGCCCCCACCCTGCAAGCCGCTGCTGCTTTCCATAAATTCTCACAACCAGGCACACTGCATGACGTCACTGCTCTGCCCCACACCATCCACGTGCAGGTTGAGTCCCCGACCCCCAGCACCAGAAGACCCCAGCATCGCTTCATGCTCACGCTGTGGTGCCCACCCACGTGCCACGGGTGCTGCAGGTGCTCACCAACAGTTGACGTTATCAGTCTTTCTAATTTTAGCCATTCCAACTGGCTTTAATTCGCATTTCCCTGATAACTACAATGCTGAACATCTTTCCATATGATTACTGGCCACTTGTATGTCTTCCTTTGTGAAGTGCTTCTTCAAATTTCCTGACAGCTCTTAAAAATTAGATCATTTGTCCTGTTCCTGAGTGGAGCGGTTCTCTATATGCTCTGAATGTAGGTCCTCAGTCATACGTGTTTCACAAATATTTATTGCCAATTTATTGTCTTCAGGGACTCTCTTGATAAGCAGACATTCACTACGATGTAGCTCCAGTTATCAGTTGTTTCTCAGATGGTTATTGCTTCCTGTGTCCTTGTCTAAGAAACCTTTGCCCAAGGTCACAAAGATACTGTTTCCTTCTAGGAGCTTGATGCTCAGGCCTGCAATTCTGCTTCCTGTGAATGTGGAGCACAGCTGTGGAAGGAGCCTGTGACGGAGCCATGACAGAGGATCAAGGAGGCCCCTAAGGAGAGATGAGCACTAAACGCTCCAGCACAATCCTGGACACTCCTAGAGCTTTATCTGCACCAGGGCATGCCCACTAGGACAAGGATGGTGGGGGTGATCTCAGCTGTGGCCTCACGGAGACCCATGAACACAAGGTAGCGGCTCAGACAGGGTCTGAGCCCTGGCCCCCACCCACCGGAGCCGCACGGGTTCTTCCACGAAGCCACTCAAGCGAACTCTGACTGGTAATGCACACTTCTGTTCTTCTCCTCTCCATCAGAATGCGATGGGGCAGCCAATGATGAAAGAACACCATATCACAAATGGAACTGAAATCACATCAAGCCCTTGAAGAGATCCTTAGTAGGAAATCTTGGGCATGATGGTTTTCCAGCACCAGGCGCAGATCAAACATAAAGCTTCTCCTAGTAGAGCCCTGGGAGCCTCGGGACAAGGCTCTGCACGGTGGACACGCAAGAATCAGCACACAGCTCCGGGGGAACCTGAAATGGCCCCAGGCAAACACCAGACCAAGAGCCTCAGGAAGTTTTGTTTATCTGTTGATTTTACATATACATGACAGGAAGGTGCATTTTGACATATTATACACACATTACAATTTTGGTCTCATTCTTGTTGTTGAACATAATCTGGAGTTGCACCAGTGTGTTCATACTGAGCATAGGAAAGTTATGTCCGATTCATTCCACTGTCTTTCCTATTCCCATCTTCCCTTCCTTCCTCTTTAATCCAATGAACTTCAACACTTCCCTTCCCTATCCTCCCTTGTTAAGGGTTAGCCTCCAGATATCAGAGAGAACATTCAACCTTTGGTTTCTCAGGATTGGCTTATTTCACTTAGCATGATAGTCTCCAGTTCCATCCATTTACTGGCATATACCATAATTTCATTCTTCTTTATAGCTGAGTAATATTCCATTGTGTCTATATACTACATTTTCTTTATGTATCCATCCGTTGAAGGATACCTAGGACGGTTCCATACATTGGCTATTGTGAATTAAGTTGCAATAAACCTTGATATGGCTACATCCCTGTAGTATATATATTGATTTTAAGTCCTTTGGGTTTATGCCCAGGAGTAGGATACCTGGGTCAAATTGTGGTTGCACTCCAAGCTTTCTAAGGAATCTCCATGCTGCTTTCTCAGGAAATTTTTAAATGCAATCAAACCCCCAAATTCATTTCCAACCTGTTGCTCTCCTAGGGAGCTCTCATGAGCACATCTTTGTTCTAATTTTTCAATGGCCATGCAGGCAGAACGCCTGAGTTCAGTGCCCCGACGTTGAGACGCAGTTCCAACAGAAGGGCTCGAGGCCTGTCCCCACAATGGGCTGCCGGAGTCCCGTCTTCATCCGCCATTCCACTCCAGCTGCAAAGTCTGTGCCAACAGTAAGGAGGCGGTGACACGGGGAGAACTCAGGCCACAGGACTAGCACACTGGTTCTCTGGCAGGGTGATAGAGGGGACGTGACGGATGCAGAAGTCCCTGAGCCCCATCCCGTCTCGGCCACTCGGCGTGCTGGCAAAATGGAGTGATCAAGAATCAAGTGTGATTTTGATTGTTAAAAAGACCAAATGAAATAACGTGTACATTTAGGAAAGGCCTAAAACCCTCAGCGGGTGTTCAGGAAATGGGAAACATCACTGTTGGCTAAACCAGGCTGTGACCAAATTAATCAAGAGCTGCGACCCTCGAGTAAATGCCTCATTCCCAGCAGCCTCAGAAGCACAGGAATTGCAGAGATCTGAAGAGCAAGGAGGTGGTGGAGGCTCTGGGACAGGCTGGGGACAGCACCAAGTGCTGACTGTGGACAAAAGCATGAGGGATGACGGTGAAGGCCATGTGTTCCCCAGGACGGAAAACACATTCTGTTTCTCTCCATGATTACTTCCAGTCAGAATCGTACAGAGAGAAATGTATACACAAAATTCCCATGCGGCTGTGGAAAACAGTTGGTAGGAATGGCACTTCCCTTCCTGCCTCCCAAGCTGGGGAGCAAAGCCTGTACCAAGGAACTATCTTTAAGAAGCATCTGCCTAAGGCAATGGGATCCACTTCCATTTTAATCATTCAAAGGGAAGAACGAAGGGGAAAAAAGTTACATCAGAGCTGGCCCTTTGACAGTCCCGAGGCAGTAGAGGACATGGACAAGCCCATAAGGGATCACTCTACAAGGGATCACTAGCAAGACAGATGGCCAGGGACACCGTGCTCCAGGCTCTCGGGCAGGGACCTACCAGGTACCTATACTCAATGCCTCAGCAAGTGTTGAAGAGGGATGGAATTCCAGTCAGTACTCATGGTAAGTGCACCACCCACCAGCAGCCAGGGCAAGATGGAAGCCCAGCTCTCCGTTGCCTCAGCTCCCTTTGATTCATTTCTGAACAACCTGAAAAACCAACTTCTCTGCCTTCAAGCAAGGCCTCCTTTCACATCTGAGCTTGATAAGCAAGTGTATGTGAACTCAGCTGCACAAAGGTGGTCACAGATTTTCTCCACACTCTCTTTCCATATTGGCCTAAGTCTCTTTAAGTCCATCCTCCATAAAATCTATTCCCTCCCATGACAACTCATGGAGCCTGAAACTGGCCGACTGAATGGGAATGCACACAGCTAGAACGTCCTGCCTGCCTCTGGGCAGCCACTGTTCCTGCTGGCACGGAGCACGGAGCACAGCAGACCTGCCTCTCCAGACAGGGTGAGTCCTGACTCCTGGCACACCCCCAGTCGGCAGAGGAGTCGTAACCAAGGCTCCCTTCAAGAGCTTCAAGTGAAGCCCGGGGGAGCAGTGGGAAGGGTGTGGGGCTCCTGTGGCCGCTCAGGCTGGCTGCTCATCCAGAGCCCACCTCCCCTTCCATACCCTGCCAGTCTGCACTTGAGCTCGTGCCAGGACCACTCTAAACTAATTCCCACTGAGATGTCTCCCCTTCAACAGGATAAAGAGTTTCCTTGTTGTCTTGCTCTGGGGAGTGGATTCTTTCATTAAACATGCATCCTTTGGGGATCAACTTTAAATATGGGTCTGCCATTCAACTCCAAGTTCAGGCCCCATTCCTCCCACACAAGCTGGAATGGTCACTCTCTGGCTTCTGGGACTCACTTTCAGAATTCTTGCTTTTGGGCTGTTTTTGGCCTCTGAGGACTTCCCCTTTCTTTCTTAAGAATTAGCTATGCATTTTGAAAGAGGAAAAAAAAATTATTTCTTAATCAGTGTTTTTATGGAACTTGTGCTGAGAGTTTTGGGATCACCATATTGCCCAAAACAGAAACCATTAGATATTTTCCACACTGATGTATTATTTAGAGATTTTCTTTTCTTTGACTACTAACAAATAATATTTTTAATTTAAAAAAAAAAAATTGCTCAGTTTGCAGGTGCCAAGCTAGCATCTGGGTTTTACCAGGCAGGCTGGGTCTGGATCTAAGGTAAAGTCCCAGGCTTGCTTCAGTCTACCTCCCCGTGCAGAGAGTGCCCCGCTCCACGGGGCCTACCCAGGCCCAGAAGAAGGGTGACCCCAGGGTGTGGACCACCCTTCCTTCCCTCGTCAATGCACCTTTTCTTAGTTCTATGTTACACTCAAGTGCAGTTGTTCCCATTGCCTGGTGCCCTGGCTCTTGTGAAGGTGTTTCAGAAAGTTCATGACTGTTGCATGAGTGTTTCTGCAAATGGACAAGTGCACAAAGGTCCAATTCTGTTATTTGGCTAACTTCAATCCTTCCCTCAGAAAATTAATATCAGTCACAAGTCACTGTATATTTAATATGAAACAAACACAGAAAAATGCTAAGATAAATCATTTGTCCCCAGATATTGTTTGTTTTATAAAAGATTCAATATTAGAATTAAATCTGCATAAAAATGTTTTAAAAGTAAGACCACAACTAGAATAGAGCTTTGAATGGGCAAACAAAATTAAGAAGGTAGGAAGCAAGAAGAGAAGAGAATCTACAACGTGAATCAAGTCCATATCCTCTGAGTGAATCTGCAATTCCTAGAACACTAAGTATGACAATAAGACCTCTCTCTTATTAGGAAATGGCCAAAGTAAAATACAATCAATTAAAACAAAAAAAACTAACATTTTAAGTTGTAGCAAGTTATAAAAGGCTAAATGTGTCTCCTTACTGGGAAAAAAAGCAAGATTCAACGGCTTTTTATTATAGACATCCCATGTTCATGGGACTTGAAGACTATATTATTAAGATGGAACAACCCCATATTGATTACAGATTCAATGAAATCCCTGTCAAAACCCTTCTGGCTTCTCGAAAGAACTGCTAAACTGATCCTATTTGAAAGTGCAAAGGGTCCCAAAATAGCCAAAGCAGTCTTGAAAAAGGAGAATAATATGGGAGAAGACTTATTTCCCAACTTAAAAACTTACTACAAAGCTATAACCAAGGCAATACGGAATTAGCGTAAGTACAGATATATAGATCAGTGGAAGAGAATTAAGAGTGGGAGGGGAGGAACTTATACTTATGGTCAACTAATTTTCCACAGCAGGCCAAGACCATCCAATGGCAAAGAACAGTCTTTTCAACACATGGTGTTGGAACAAATGAACACCCACGTGCAAAATAAGAAGCTAGCTGGGTGTGGTGGTGCACACCTGTAATCCCAGGGGCTCGGGAGACTGAGACAGGAGGACCACAAGTTCAAGACCAGCCTCAGCAACTTAGTGAGGACCTAAGCAACCTGGCAAGACCCTGCCTCAAGATAAAAAAGAAAAAGGGCTGGAGTTGTAGCTCAGTGGTAAAGTGCCCTTGCGTTGAATTCCCAGCACTAAAAAAAAGTTTACTTGAGTTATATGGGCCAGCAATCACACTCCCAAGAGTACACCAGCAGGACTGAAAACATGTTTTGTACGTGAATGTTCACAGCAGCATTATTCATAATACCCAAAAGGTATCATGAAGAACCCAGTGACCACTAATTGATGACTGGATGAACTGACCATGGTACCTGACACGCACTGCGACAGAATGCACCTGCCGACACCGTGCAGAGTGTGCAAGGCAGACACA
This sequence comes from Urocitellus parryii, assembly GCF_045843805.1. Lineage (NCBI taxonomy): Eukaryota > Metazoa > Chordata > Mammalia > Rodentia > Sciuridae > Urocitellus > Urocitellus parryii. The sequence continues at coordinate 3,463,998 of NC_135537.1, read as the reverse complement.
GAAGAGCCAGTGCTGTTCTGGAGGAGTGGGCAGGTGGGGGCTCACGGCGACACTCGTGCAGCTCCCTCCAGGAGCTGGGTGAAGCCTTTCCAAATACAAATACATTAATGGATGTGAAATGAAAATGATTCCTCACAGGAGGGTCCTAAGGGTTAAATGCAGAAATGGTGTGAATCTCCCCTTGCACATCCACCCGCAGCCACTGCTGTCACCGCTGCTCGGAGGAGCAGTACCCGCGCTCCCTAGAGCAGCAGGATGAACCGTGCGTCAGTGCCAGGCTGCACTTCATGCATCCAACAGACTTTAATAAACGCCTGGCATCTGACAAGCATTGTGCTTGGCACAGTGATTATTTATAAAGACTAGTAAGACGCAATCCCTGTTCCAGAATCTGCACACATTTTCAAACTTTCCTATTAAGATGTATTGCTTTAATACTCAGATCAACTCCTAAGGTAAATAGCTCAGAATCTCTGAGAACAGTAAGAGTCTATGATATACTCTTCATGCATTTATTTACATTCTGCCTCATTCTATAAAAAGATCTAAAATCAATTGTTAAACATACACATTTTAACAATAACAACAACAGAGATGAAAATCAGGGTGAGAACAAAATAAGAATTAGAGTTGAATGAGACCAGGGTTTAATTACAAAAAACACTTGTCATGAAGCAGGTGTAATTATTAATCCCTATTATTTTATGGATTAGGACCTAAAGTTCCTAACACCTAAAGAAAAGAGAAAAACTCAATGGGCTACAGGATCCACAATGCCCATGAGCTAGACATCTACCAACTGCTGGCATGTCCCCGGGCGGGAGATTCTGAGGCACCACTGTCATCCCTGAGCTTCATTTCCAACAACCCCTCCAGCCTCTGGCTTTCTTCTGACACCAGTCCTCTCCTCTTTCATCACTGTACTGGGCTGCAAACAGAGGCCCACAGCGTGTGAAGGGCTGGGTACGAGGGTCCCACCCTTCGCAGGCAGCACTCCATCCAAAGGGCAGCCAGGCCTCACGAGGCACTGACTGCTCATTACTCTGAAACTTTGACATCTCATGAGAGTGCGCTGTTTCTACACCTGTTTCCCACAAGACTCCCCTCTCCTAAAAACAAGGTGACAACCATATCCCTGACACTTGTTCAACTCAGTGCCTTCTCCAGTAAGATACTTGCCTTTCCTCCCTCCCCACCCAAGGGTTTCTTCATAAGAACAGGAATTCCCCATGAGCCACCTCAGGAAGCCAAGCAGGCTGCCGGCTGTGTGGCATGTCACAGCCTCACCTAAGCTGCTTTCTTACACTTCCCTTTCTTCTGAAAGAACCTTTTCCAGACTGCCAGACCTCCAATTCTGAGCTTAAACTGACACAAAGTTCTGAGGTTATGATCACGATGGACGCCTGTGTCCACCAGGTTCTTGCAGGTTTCCTTAGCAACAGCTTCACTAAGGGACAGCATCAAACACTGAAGAGGCTGTCCTTACATCTGAACAGAGCAGCCTGCGTAGAACTCGAATGACTCTGAAGACAAATCAACCAAGGGCCAAGAGGTGGCAGGTCTTGGTCAATAGTGTCACAAAAAGTTCTCAAATGACTCAGAATCGTCCCAGCTCTGCAGGCAGCCAGAGCACCTTCCCACAACTGGTAAGGTTGGAGTTTTCTTAGGTTTTTTAATTTTTTTAATATTTATTTTTTAGTTTTTGGCGGACACAACATCTTTGTTGGTATGTGGTGCTGAGGATCGAACCCGGGCCGCATGCATGCCAGGCGAGGGCGCTACTGCTTGAGCCACATCCCCAGCCCATTCTTAGTTTTCCAAACAATTCCTTACTATAAGTTAATTAATTTTAGTCACTTGGGTTATTGAGTTGTTCAGGTAAAGTTACATAATACAGTACAGGAGCTAAAATTTTTTTTCCTTTTCTTTTTTTTTTCTTTTTTTTTTTGGGGGGGGGGGTAGTGGAGACCAGGGATTGAACCCAAAGGTACTTAACAACTGAGCCATATCCTCAGTCCTTTTTATTTTGAGACAGGGTCTTCTTAAGTTGCTCAGAGTCTCTCTAAGTTGCTGAGGCTGGCTTTGAATTTGCAATTCTTCTGTCTCAGCCTCCCAAGTTGCTGAGAGCACAGGTATGCACCAGCACCCAGTGGTACTTGGACTTTACGAGCATGGCAAACTAGATTTAAACAGCAGTGGTGAAATTCGTCAGATAATCTGGGTCCCCGACCTTGATTTCTCTCTCTCTAAAGTTGGGTACAACAAACTACTTAGCAAAGTTGTCCATTATCTGTAAAGCACTGGCCAGGTGCCTGCAATGGGCTGGTTACTCAGTGAGTATCGAGTACTGCCAGTGAGCTCATTAACAGTAAGTACTGCCAGGAGTCGCAGTTAACCTGGTCTAGGCAGAGGCTTTGCCTTTTGTCTTATTTTTGTAGTAACAAATTTATTTTCTTAGGGTTAAAACCACTGGAGCAGCCCCAACCAAAAAATGCCTCAGATCTGTGCAGCAGAATTTTCTCCTTCTCTGCTTATCTGCTCAATACCTGTTTCCCCCTCGACTTCAGGCTCCATCGGTGTAGGACCAGTCTGCTCTGCTGAATACTCAAGGGCAGGAGGCAGTGACACAGTGCCTCCAGATGGCCTGCTATGTGCCCAGCAGGTGAAGGAAAGAGCAGGTGTGCTCACCTCTCACACAGTCTGACCTTAGATGACCCTTGGCACCTTTCATGACCTGAGGTGCCTCCTCTCCAACAGACACGGAATTTAAACGGTTAAACAGCCACAGCCTCGTGAAGTGTCTGTGATGGGCCCTCAACCTACATGAGCTGCCTTTCCTCCTTTGGCACCCACCAAGGAGGCAGACATGCCTACTCAGCCTCAGCACGTGCCCAACAGGGGGTCGCTCTAGGCACGCGTCACTGTAGCACTTGAAACTGGCATGTCTAGAAGAGATTATTATTATCGTTCCCATTTCACAGGTTTGGAAACAGGCCAAGAGAGGTTACATAACAACTCCAGGTCTCACAGTGACAAAACAGTGGTTTAAACCTAAATCTAGGAGGCTGAAACCTGAGCTCCTTCTCTCTCATCTCTACCTCCCCATCTGACCGTAGAATCCTCATGTCTAATGCAATTTGTGCACAGTTGCCGCCATTTGTCAGTGTTAGATAATTATCATAAACCACTTGCCTTAACAACTAAAGAAAAAGCAGATCAATCCAAGACCCTGCACACAAAACAGAGGTGTCCTGCCCTGACTTCTGTAAAGAGACCATTTTCAACCCACTCAATCCAAAAGCAGCATATACCAGTTCTGAGGTTTGTTCAGGGCCTCCGAGGATAGGAGGAACCTGCAATAACCAGGTCTCAGCTACTTCCAAAATTTCCACATTTGACAATCCTTCCCCAGGAATAGACACAGCTCATCCATGCTACAATGAACACACTGGATCAAGAACCAAAGGCTGTTCTGTTTCAGAAAAACCACCAGCCCTTCCCTTCACTGGGATCACAAAACCACCAGAACTCCTCATCTTGCTGCCTGCTCGCCTGGCAAACAAACACAGAGATGAGTCACCCAGAGCACAGAGGCGCACTGGGGAGGATGCAGACGGCGAGCGCCCACACTGGCACCACGCCACAGCAGGGAGCGGCGACAGCCCTTCCAATGAGGCTCTGCTGACCTCTAGTGCTCTGCAGGAGAACCGAGCAACACTGAAGGCAGCGCCATGAGAATGGCAGCCAATGCCCACACATGTTAAGTGAAAGCATGGTATTTTGTAAAATATGTGTATTTATCTGCCCACCTGTAAAAACAGTTTCACAGCAAACCCAAAGTTTCCAGATTAATTTGCAAAGGCACCTGCAGCGGCTATGGGCACAGGCGTGCACGCCTTCAGAGGTGAACCTGTGCTGGAGTGGCTGAGTCCCCTGCCCTGTGGAATGGCTGCCACTCCACAGCTCCAGCCCCTGGGTTCTGTTTCAAGACACCAGGTGGCTCTGAAGCCTGTTAACACTCGAACACCACAGTCCCTCCCCAGGGTGGGCACCAAACAGCGCAGAACCCTGAGTCGCTAACCTGTTCCTCCTGCTCCCATGTGAGCTGGCTGCATATCACATCACAGATGGGGAGCTGAGGGTTAGGACGCTGAGTGACTCTGCTTGAGGTCACACAGCCACGAGGAGGCAAAGGCAGGGTCTGAGCCCTGGCCTGAGTGCCTGCTCCTGAGCCAGCACATTCCCCAGCACCCTCTCTGGCCTTGCTGATGAGACCCAGCAAGCCTCACCCTTACACATGCTCCCCACTAGGAGCTCACCCACCCTCGCAGCCCCTCCCAGCCTCACTACCCCCCACACAGTCGTTCCAGCCTCCAGCTGTGCACTGGAATCCCCGTGGCCAGCCCCCTTTCCTCGCCTGAGTGCACATGTGCAGGGGAGCCCGGCCTCATACCCCAGGTCTGTGTCGGCACCCCCCTCACCAGGACTGTGTGTGCAATGCTTGGGCGATCGAGACCACCAGGTCTCAGGGCAAGGACGACACCCTCATCATACCTGAATCTATGGCCTGGCACAGCGCTGAACCCTGCACGACCCACCCAAGAATGGAGCTAAATGCTCACAAAATCCACACCATGGCTCTTCACCCCAGCACCACTGAGGGCTGCCAGCCTCACCCTGGGCAGCCTCCCCTTGCTGCCCCTGCCCACCTTTACTGAAAACTTGAAGGCAAGCCAAGACCACAGCCTCTCCAGCCTTTCCTAACAATACCAAGCTGCACAGACCCCGACCTCCTCCCTGGCCCCGGTCCACCTGGTGCTCACTTCCTTATGCAAAAGGCTATCTGTCTGTCCTCAGGTCATGGCTCTCTGTTATGGTCTCTTCCTCTGGTGTGGGGCTGACTGTTGCCCCTCCTCACCCCACTCTGTAGCCTCACTCTCAGTGTCTCATCTAGGAAATGAGCTGCAACGAGGGGCCTGAGGGGCAACAGATGTGCTTTACAGAGAGGGATCTAAGGCACAGAGAGGCTGAATGTCATGCCCCGGGGAGCAAAGCCACAGTCAAGCCCAGCAGTCGGTGTCTGGAGTCCATATGCTTGACCATTATGTTAAAACATCTCCTTGTTCACAGACTGGCTGTATACACACAGAGGACCAAGTCATGGACACTCATCAACTCTAAGATGCTGGTTAACCCTGTTATTTCGTCTCTACTTAAGCTTTTACTTTCCATTGAAACACTTAATGACCTCTGCAGTCAGCAGGGCAAAGCACCAGTATGTTGAATTAGATGAGCGGCTTGTTGTGAGTCATACTTTTTATATGTTCAAGTAGAGAATGACTTTAAAGTCTCTTTCCCCTCCCCTCCTCCTCGCCCCCTCTCACCTAGGCCCCAGACCTACTCACCTCAGTCTTTCTTAGGCCCAAAGCTGCACCTCATGGGCCCTCACACCTCGTGCAGTTTGTCCTTCTCAAAGCCCAGCCTGACCAGCAAGTGCAGAAACCAGGGGTTACCCTGACCCCCTCAGGGTCATCACTGACCCTTACCACGTGCTGCACTCTGAAGTCTCAGTTCCCCTTGGCTTTCCTTGTAAGAGCCAACTCAGACCAGCTGACTACCTAAGATCCTCCTCAAACCATCAGTCTGGGGACTGGCATTATCAGTCTATGACCACATGCTTTAATGACTTGGTTTTGTTAAACCTATACAGATTCAGACTTCACTAACATTTGGGGAGTGCATGCTGGGCAAAAGGAACAATATAAAAAAGATACCATCTCACTCCAGTAAGATTGGCAGCCATTATGAAGTCAAACAACAACAAGTGCTGGCGAGGATGTGGGGAAAAGGGTACACTTGTTCATTGTTGGTGGGACTGCAAATTGGTGCAGCCAATTTGGAAAGCAGTATGGAGATTTCTTGGAAAGCTGGGAATGGAACCACCATTTGACCCAGCTATTCCCCTTCTCGGTCTATTCCCTAAAGACCTAAAAAGAGCATGCTACAGGGACACTGCTACATCGATGTTCCTAGCAGCACAATTCACAATAGCAAGACTGTGGAACCAACCTAGATGCCCTTCAATAGATGAATGGATAAAAAAAAAAATGTGGCATTTATACACAATGGAGTATTACTCTGCATTAAAAAATGACAAAATCATAGAATTTGCAGGGAAATGGATGGCACTAGAGCAGGTTATGCTAAGTGAAGCTAGCCAATCCCTAAAAAACAAATGCCAAATGTCTTCTTTGATATAAGGAGAGTAACTAAGAACAGAGTAGGGACAAAGAGCATGAGAAGAAGATTAACATTAAACAGGGATGAGAGGTGGGAGGGAAAGGGAGAGAGAAGGGAAACTGCATGGAAATGGAAGGAGACCCTCAGGGTTATACAAAATTACATACAAGAGGAAGTGAGGGGAAAGGGAAAAATAATACAAGGGGGAGGAATGAATTACAGTAGTGGGGGTAGAGAGAGAAGAGGGGAGGGGAGGGGAGGGGAGGGGAGGGGGGATAGTAGAGGATAGGAAAGGCAGCAGAATACAACAGACACTAGTATGGCAATATGTAAATCAATGGAAGTGTAACTGATGTGATTCTGCAATCTGTATACGGGGTAAAAATGGGAGTTCATAACCCACTTGAATCAAAGTGTGAAATATGATATATCAAGAACTATGTAATGTTTTGAACAACCAACAATAAAAAAATAAAATAAAATAAAAAAGTACCTCCATGAACTTCATCTTATAAGCCTGACACCCAGGATGGTTACAAATGGCAAGCACTTCACAAGAGACCAAGTCAAGGCAAGAGCCTTGAAGCATGTGCAAGCACAAGGCTAATGGAGGCCAAGTTGCTTCTCCAATCAGAAAAACTCAGAGGGACAGCAAGTTCTGACTTTTTATATATATATATATATTTTTTTTAGATATAGATAATACAATATCTTCATTTTATTTATTCATTTTTTTATGTGGTGCTGAGGATTGAACCCAGTGCCTCAAGCATTCGAGGCAAGCACTCAATCACTGAGCTCCAACCCCAGTCCAAGTTCTGACTTTTTAAAGTAAAATACCATAAAAGAAAGAAGTAAAACCTATGAATAACTACATTCATTTGGCTACCAAACTACAATTCCATAGTTCTTTCCAAGCCATAGTGCATTCCAGACAGAGAAACAGGCTGGGTCAGGAGAGAGAAACTCCATGAGCCCTGCACCAATTCCCAGAGGCGGAACAGACTCACCTGTCGAAGATTAATATACACTGCATTCTGCAGAAATTCTGACGCTTCCATGCTCCTCTTCTGGATTGCCAGGACACGTACAGCTTTGACACAGGCTTCCAATTCAATCACTCCAGCATTCTTGTACTGCAGGGTATAAAGGAGACACCTCAGTCGAAAAACAAGTTTCTGCCATTTCACAACACAGCACGTCCTGAGCACACGAATCCTGCAATCACCTCGCACCACCACACCAAGGGAGGAGAACACGGTTCTCAGAAAGTATATCCTACACAAGTACAAGAGAGGTTCATGGGACTGGGTGAACATACAGTTGCCCGTGTAAATACACTGGCATTCATTAAAATAATACAACAACATTAGCTTAATATTTTACAAAATTTCAAAATGCAGGTTGAGGATGCCTTACCCAAAGTACTTGAGACCAGCAAAGCTTCAGACTTCAGGGTTCTCAGATGGGCCCCCTGGCTTGGACTTGACTAGTGTACTTTTTGAGCATCATTGCTAGTTAGCCCAGTTGGAGTAATTTTCAATTGATGGAGTTGGGGAAATTTTTCTTAAAATTGCAGCAAAGTTTGCAGAGGTGAAGCCCGTGTGGATTAGTACTTAGGAGGACCTGAGAGGGGCAGGGATGACACACTAATATTCTTTTAGCAGAGGCGCTAACACGGCAATCAAAGCGTTCGGGCAGCTGTGGACCTGAGTGGGCCTGGCAAGGTAGGACTGCTCCTAAAAACGCAGCCTGCCTGCTTGGCAAGCTCAGAAGGCGAGAGGGAGCCAGTTGTCCTCTCACCTAGGTCACATGTGAGTGGGACATGATTCTTAACTCTGGAGCAAGAAGAGGCACGTCATCAGTCTCCCCTTCTCCACGCCCGTGACTCACCCAGAACCTGTGACATACTACAGGCAGTTATCGAGGGTGCTCAGGAAAATGGACCACGTAAGCTTACCTAAGACCACGCCTGAACTTAGAACTCTTCCAACCGTGTACGCCACTTAACAACAACACAGAGAATTAATGGAGGAATTTGATTCTGTTGGAATAAAATGAATACTTTTCCTTCAAAACTCTTAAATAGTTTCTATATAAGTGAGAAAAAAAGTGTCAACTTGATGTTTTTTCCACATATTTTTGGTTAAATTTACATATTTTAAATTTTATCACAAAGAAATGTGTAACAACAAAGCCTATCATTATTTACAACTACAATGGACCAACAAAAAATGTGGAAATGCTGGGTGTGATGGCCAGGCCTGTAATCCCAGTAGCTAGGGAGGCTGAGGCAAGAGGAAGTTCAGGGACAGCCTCAGCAAGTTAGTGAGGTTCTAAGCAATTTAAGCAAGACTCTGTCTCAAAATTTAAAAAAGGAAAAAAGTTTGACACAGGGACTTGCTGGGGATGTGGCTCAGTGATAAAGTGATCCTGGTTCAATCCCAAGTATCAAAAGCAATGGCACAGTTACTGAGAACTTGCTCCACACCTAGCTGTACACGGACGTCCCCTTGGGGCATGAGCTCTGAGAAGCAGGCCTGCGTCCAGGCTCACTGCCGAGTCCCTCGACCTACCTACCTACCAAGCTCCTAGCGCAGAACAGTTACATCTCAGAAATAAATGAGGGAGCTGTCTCACTCAATTCCAAAACAAAACCCCTAAAATAAGTGTTACCCTATTCATTAATGAATTAATAAAGAAAAGGAGACCAAAAAAAGTCAAGCTTCTTGCCCACAGTCACGAAGCAAGTGACTGGGGAGGCAAGACCTGAACTCAGACCACCTGGGCAGACCCAGGTGGAAGGGCCGGCCAGAGACTGGAGGGGCCCAGCACCACACACTGCCACCTCACTCTGCTCACATCTGGCCTGAGCTGACCTGGGGGGCAACTCCAGCAAGAAGGGGCTTCTGTGCACTGCCTCTGTTCTCAAAGCCTCAGCAAGCCAGAAGGACAGCCCTGCGGAGAACCCCTTGCTGACCAGAAATTGTCTACAGGCAGAGAGCAGCCGTGCAGAGGCGGCAAGGACAAGTGACGACGGGCAGCACTAATGACTCTGCCAGACACCAGGATCCAGGCAAGCAGCTGTCGGCCCACCCCACCAAACCACCGCCTTGTCATCTGTGTGCATCCAATGACCTAAGCTTCTTGTCCAAATTATGCCCCTGTGTGACTATCTAAGATGGGCGACCTCTCTGAGTCCCTCCAACTGTAGAAAGGCAGAAGGCTTCATGTTGTCTGTCTATAGTTCCTCCCACCACAAAAGACAAGGATCAGCATCTCAGCAGAACGACTCCATCTCAGCTCTCCCACTAGAGAACTTCCTGGGTCAAAATCAGACACCCAAGAAGAAAGCACTCACGAAGCCAGGAGAGAGACTGCTCAGGAGACCCGTCAGCACCCCTGCGCGGGAGACCCGCAGGGCAGTGCTGCCTGCTAATCCAGCGGGAGGAAGCACAGCGGACGTGGCCACGTGGCGTGTCTGTGTGCACACGTCCTTCATGCCACCGCCATTCCCTGATGACAGACCCACCTCACAGGCTGCTCATCTGGGGGTCGAGCAGCAGGGCAGTCACGGGCCCTCTCTGCGGAGGTGAAAGAAGAAAGAGGAGGAGAAAGAGCCAAGTGAAACCGAGGAGCAGAGGCAGCGGCAGGGAAGGGGGGTGTGAAGGCTGCCCCTCCACCGGCATCGCACCCCAGGAGGACCGCTTGCCCACACCCTGCAGAACACTGAAGGGAGGGTGGAGACAACGACCAGCTCCACTGAGCAGTCTGATGAGCCTGTCACTCTGCGGGCACTTCACATACAGAAGCCACTCACCCTCACGAGGTTTCCAGGCACAGTCCTTAGCCTCCCCATTAGAAAGGACAGAAAATGGAGCATACAGAGACACGGGACCTCACGGGAATGAGACAGCCAGGAATGGCAGGGGGGAGGGCCACACTCAGTCCTGTCTGACTCGGGGTCTGCGCTGGCACGCTCACGGCAGCCACCCACAGCTAGTACGCCAGGGCAGACAAGTCCTGCCATACGGATGGGCCTCGAGTGCTCCCTGCACTTTTTTCAAATAAAAAGAGCTCAGGATGTGGCTCAGTGGTGAAACAGCCCTGGCTTCAATCCCTGGCACTAGAGGGGAAAACCCTAATACTAAAGGGAGGGACCTAAAACAAGCTGTCCTAACACGGGGCTGTTGACATATCCCAAAGAGGAAAACGGCACATAAAGATGAAATGATGTCTCCAGGCTAAACAGAAGTGCCACATAAGCCACCAACATGCCAGGCTGATTCTACCTTAAACAAAGTCCTTTAGATTAAGGAACCCGCCCAGCCCAAAGGAGACAGAAAGATGAATAACAGCTAAAACCAAGCAAAGTCCTTCAGACTTCTTCAGGAATAATAAATCCATCATATTAGACAAGAAAATTGAGGAAGGGAGGAAAGAACTAGTTAAAAGTTGGGCTGGCAGAGCTGGCTGGGGCTCAGGGGCACAGCACCTGCCTGGCACATGTGGGGCACTGGGTTCGAGTCTCAGCACCACATATAAATAAATGAACAAAATAAAGGTCCATCTGTCTGAAAAAAAAATGTTTTTAAAAAGGTGGGCTGGGGTTTGGTCAGACAGAAGAACACCCACCCGGTGAGCACCAGGACCCAGGTGGGGTCCTCTCTCTACTGCCAGGAAAACAGGAGGCAGGGAGGTCAGGAGGGAAAGGACCCAACGACTAGATATGAGACAAGCGACTCTCATGGTGCTACAGAAGGAGTGACACACTATACAAAGAAATGAAGAGCTCAGAAATAGATAAAGTGCATTTAAAATGAGATTTCAAGTCAAGGAAAAAATATGAATTCAATAAATTACAGTGAGACGGTAAGATAATCGCCTGGAAAATAAGTTATATTCCTATGCCATAATGCAGACAAAATAAATCATAGATGGTATCAGTATTTTAAAATATCCATAATAGCCAACACAAACATACTGTGCATATTATCAGCTTCTCCTAACTGCAACTCTATGATGAGTTCTATTGTCATGCTCATTTTAGATAAAAACTGAAAGAGTTTTATTCTATTGTAAAGAAAGTATTTTAAGCAAATAACCAAACATAAAAATCATAAAGAAAGCAATCACTATGTTACAAATACGTTTTTGACCAAGCCAAAAAGAAAAACCTTATAAACAAAATTTAAACACAAATAACATTAAGAAAAAGATTTGCAGGCTGGGGGTATAGTTCAGGGATAGAGCTCTTGCCTAGAATGTGTAAGTCCCTGGGTTCAATCCCCAGCACCACAAAAGGAGAAAAAAATAAGATGTTCAATGTCTCTGATAAATAAGAAAATAACATTCATAATACACAAAGAACTTTTATAAAGCAATAAGAAAAGCACTCTTAGATATATATAAAGAACACAGAAGGATAATACATAAAATCAAATAGTTAACAATTGATAAATGTCCAGTAAAATAACTAAAATGTCCACTAAAATAACTAAAATAATTACCTCTGCCAGTATACTGTCAAATATTTTAAAAGGATAACAGCTAGTGTTTTGGGGGGGAGTTTAAACTGTTAGTATAACCTTTTTGGAGAACAACATAGGAATATACAGGCCTAAAAATGTGTCAAGTCTACTTCTAAGAATGCTGGCCATTTAAAAAATCAGGCCAGGGCTAGGGATATAGCTCAGTTGGTAGAGTGCTTGCCCTGCATGCACAAGGCCTGGGTCTGATTCCCAGCGCCATTAAAAAAAATCAGAACAAAAAATTTTATCTACTGGGCTATTTATGAGAACACTGTTTATGATCATGGAAGGAAAAATCAAAACCAAATACTATTTAGGAATGAAGCTCTGCTTAAGTATATAATTCTCTCATAATTGTTTATCTTTTCATTCTCTATTAGAGAAGGAGTTTAGAAAGCAACTTGAAATGACCTATGACAAATGTTAATGTCACATCCAGTGAGTAAATGTCTAGAAAAATCTAACATAAAGGAATATTCACACAAGAACATAAGAGTTTATGTACAAGAATGTTCAAAAAAGCTGAATAAGGAAAGCCTGGCACATGTACTGATGCTGGTAAGGGGATGGAGCTGGGGACACCATGCTGAGTGAGTTGCCAGACTCAGAAGCCAAGGGCCAGCGCTTTCTCTCATGTGCACACGGGGGCGGGGGCGGGGGAGTCGGGTAGAAGAGGGATCTCACCAAAACAGAAACAAGACCAAGAGGACAGAAGGGGGCAGAGAGGAGAGGGAGGCAGGAGGGGGCAGAGAGAGGCACGGATACCTGCCAAACTGCCACATCCAGGGACAAACACCCGACAGTGAATGCTGCTCTTGTGTGTGACTATGACGCACTAGTTAACAACAACAGGAACACGGTGGTCAGGAGAGCGGGCCAGTGGGTGGAGGGAGCGCGAAAGAGGGAGGGTTCAGGGGACAGGCTGACCACTCACGTCACGTGGGCATACGAATACGCCTGAAGACCCACAGTTTGTGTGACTATAATGCCCCACAGAAACAAGAACACTTGGGAAAGCGCCCGCGGCAGCGGGGAGTGAGGACCCTGACCCTCCGACAGGAGGACCCCAGAGCACAGGCGGCCAGCGGAGAGCTGCAGAGTGGGCGTCTCCCCTCTCTCTAGGCACAGGCTGTGACAGCCCTGCACCAAGCCGCCAGGGGACGGATGACCACACACAATGTCCCCACAGTGCTCCCAAAAGCCCCGAGGTCTGAGGAGGAGGACAGCACGACTGCAGTACTGCGAGTGGACGCCGGTCCCACGCCTGTAAGTGCAACGTCCAGTCTCACAGGCGCCACCCTGGGAACAGGGCAGAGGGCAGGGGCCTGGGGTCTTCCCCACGCCTAAGTGGCCCTTTTTAGTATTTCGGTAATAATACTTGGAATTTAAAAACTTTCTTCAGGCGAGGGGTGTAGCCCAGTGATACAGCACATGCAAGGCCTGGCCTCAATCCCTAGCACACGAAGAAAAGAAAGAAATTAAGTCCAAAGTAAAAGAATGTTGCATTGGAAAATGGAATGCCACAGAACATGAGAAATCACACCAGGGAAGACTGGATAGCACAGAAAAACGCACAACATGCCGAATGAAAAACACACTGTAGCACACAGCAAACAGGACAGTAAGTGCAGTCCCTCCACGACATGAATAGTGCACAATGACAAAGAAGACAGAAGACAGGTACTGAATGTTCATAATGGTCATCAGACTACTGAGGTGACAACAGCCTCTTTCCCCTTTTTCCAAACATACTTCATTAAACACATACTGTGTTAAAACAAAACCTACTTTAGACGCACAGTATCATGCACTTGAGAACAACATGTGCACACTCACCACACCACGAACTCCTGACTGAAACAACGCGACATGCAAAACATTCAGTGGAAAGGTCACCTTGCTGTAGTAGGAAATGGCCTCCTTGTACTTGTCGATGATGTCCTCGGGGCTGAGGCAGTTCTTGGCACGCCCGATTTCAGTGCTGGTGTCGGGGTTTATGCCGTTGGTCGTGAGGGCACCTGCAAGTGCAGGAAACACACAATAATCTTTTGCTTTTTAAGTGTCACTTTTTTGTTAGTTTAAAGAAAAGCATGAATAAGGTAAAACCTAAACACGTCCTACTGAACTCTGAACAAGGAAACAGCGTTTAAAGTCTTCACAGGCCAACTTCTTCCTCCAAGTCTTACCCCCAAAGCACTAGATTAAAAGTTAACTTCGAATAAGTCTTCCTCCCTGTTGGAACTTTGTATTAAAGAGTATGAAATGCATGGCATAAAAGTGACAAGTTTGTAAAAACCATCTTAGCCGTCTTGAGATGGGTGAAGTCACGGCCCTCTCTCAGCTGGAAGCTCTTCTTGCTGGCGAGGGCCCACACTGCATCCTCAAAGGAAACAAACCATAGGAAACAATTTTCTGAACTACACGGCATTAAAAAAAATAACCTTAAACCACTACCCTCCTTTCCATGGCTGTCATTTTCTATTTCTGACCAAAGCCAGTCAATAAACAGAACCACCTAATTCCCAGCCATCAAGCCCCCACAGGGAAGAGTTTTGGAGAAACAGCCATTTTAAACACAACCAACTACATAGAGAAGTCTAGCAGGAGAAAAAGGATGAAATGTTCTTTGGTTTCACAGAACACTCCTAAGGTCTAGTAGCAGGAAATGCTGGACTTCTCTCAACACCCCCCTGCACACTTGCACCCCCTTGCACCCCACCCCGTTCCTTCCTAGGCTGAGGACGAGTTCACTACTGTCTGCAGCTGTGCACAACCAGGGTGTGCTACTCACACTGCTCCCAGCTCCGTGAGCTCTTTGCTCACCCTGGTTTCTAATCTGCATCCAACTTCCTCACCTGTATGTCTTCACTCTCTAATTCTGTAAGCTGCCTCAAATACTTGTTGGAACAAGACAGAAAAGAGAATGAATAGATAGATAAGTGGAAAGATGAATGGGTGACAGAACAACAAATAGTCAGAGAAAACACAAACCAAGAACAAAGAAAATTCCACATGCAAAATTCTCTCCCAGCCACAAGACAAAGAACTCTAACCAAAACCTCAGAAAGGCAGGTGGCTTCCAGTTTTGTTTCTTTTTTTTTTTTTTAATTTTTAATATTTATTTTTTAGTTCTCGGCAGACACAACATCTTTGTTGGTATGTGGTGCTGAGGATCGAACCCGGGCCGCACGCATGCCAGGCGAGCGCGCTACCGCTGAGCCACATCCCCAGCCCCTTGTTTCTTATCAATTTTGTAAAAATCACAGCAAGAAATAAGAGGAAAGAACTATAAATAATAACAGGAAAGGCCTTACTTAGAAAAATATCTAAAATATGTTCTTTTCAAATAATACATTCAGATCAGCAAGAGCCTGTGACCCAGTCTGTGTGCCACAGAACTCAGGGGTCCCTTGGGAGCAAAGTTCACACAGGGTGGTCATCGAACTACCACAAAGTAGCACCCTGCACTCCTGCTCCGAGGACTGCCCTCCTGTGGCCAGCCCCAAGAGAGAGGAGCTCAAAAGGAGCCCCACTTGTACAGGGCAGGGGCAGGTCCCCAAGGGACAGTGTTCTTGCTAGGAGCTCCGAGGACCAGTCTGGGGGTTGTAACCATCACGCTATGTTCACTGCTCTGCGTGTTCCCTAGGCTTATAATACACTCAATTCTGGCACAAATTAGGATTTAATAAACGACAAGGTGTCTTAATTTGTCTCATCAGTGCTAACAAATTACCTTTGCATTATTGTCAATCTTTTTCCCCTAGAGAAAGGAAAGGGGAGCTATGGGGGGTAAGAATGAAGTAGGCTATTTGCTTCTCACATGGGACCTCATTTCCTCCATCATGCAGCACAGGATAAAAGCACCGGAGAGGCTCCCAGATGCTACTCCATCTTTGGAGAAAGGACGTCAACACCAAGGGCTCTCTGAGTAACCTAACTCCAAACCCAAGGCTGGAGCAGACGTCAACAACAGTGCCATCTGTGGGCAGGCAGGCAGAGCAGAGCACTAGGGAGCACGTACTGCATCAGACTGATTTAATTTCACTCAATAAAAGAATAACAAGGGGCTGGGGATGTGGCTCAAGCGGTAGCGTGCTCCCCTGGCATGGGTGTGGCCCGGGTTCGATCCTCAGCACCACATACCAACAAAGATGTTGTGTCCGCCGAGAACTAAAATGTAAATAAAATATTTAAAAAATAAAATTAAAATAAAAGAATAACAAGCTCTAAAAATCCTAGAGCCCAGTAGACTTGCTCTTTCCTCACAGCCACAGTCCTGATGGCCCCATGGAACATTCCCGTGGGCCAGGGAAACAGTGCCTTCCAGACCAATAGCCCTGCACTGCTGCAGGGAACCCGTGCTGGGGCAGGCTGAGACAGCAGCATGCCCACTCTCCACCTGCAACCCTGCCATCACTTGCTAAGTAGTCGTAAGCTCATACTTCATGCAAGAGTGTTGATAAGGCACAAAATAGGAACTCAGAAACACAGAAGAAAGCCAGAAAAAGAGGGAGTAGTAAACAGAGACCAGTGACTGGAGAGAGAGGCAAAACCATCGAGATAGAGAGGAGCTGAGACGGGAGCAGTCCTTAGGTGGCAATAATTCCTGTAGCAGCTACCACGCTGGGGTCAATAAGGCTTCAAAGCCATGCCTCCCAACTGCCACCAACACAAGACAGTGATTCCATGAGCCTAGAAGTTGAACTAGCCAAGAGACACTGCCTGCAGCAGCGAGACACAGCCCTGAGGTAACAGGGCTTGAGGGGGGCCTTCTCCCTGGGGTGCTGGGACACCTAGACAGCCACCTCTGACGGGGAAAGAAGACCCTCCCCTCCACCAAACACCAAAACAAACTGCAAATCTACGGGTAAACAGAAAACCTAAAGAGGCTCAAAATCCATGACAAATTCCTTTAGAACCTGGGTATAGTTGAAAGGCCATTGTGACTCAAATGCAGCAAAAAATAATAACAAATAAATATACATATATATATGTATGTGTGTATACACATATGTGTATATATACATATATGTGTATATATATGTATATTTAACCTACTAATCATACAGCAAAATACCACAAACAAAGCAATACATAAATGAGCACCTGAGAAAATATTCACAACATACATCACAAAGTGCATATCCCTGAAACATGAAAAGGTCATAAAAGCTGAGAGAAAAACCAGCATAAATTCAATAGAATATTTTTAAAATGAGCTGAGCTGAGGGTGAGGGATGTGGCTCAGTTGGCAGAGTGCTTGCCTACCACACACAAGGCCCTGGGTTCAATCCCCAGCAACACACACACACACACGCACACACGCACATGCCTTAAGGGTGAAGCCCAGTGGCAAAGCACTTACCAAGCACACAGGAGGCCTGGGCCCCACCCCCTGCACCCCACCCCCAGCACCACCATCCCAATAAAAGTGTAGCATCTTACACTTTGCATAAGAAAGAGAAATAAAAATATTTAAATCTTTGGTTTTTTCCAAAAAGAAGAAGAAAGAGAAAGAGGAGGAAAACCAAGGAACACAAGAGAAAAGCCACCTACAGGGTTAAGTAAAAACCAGGTGCCAAATGAGACGGGAAGTGACACATCTCAAGATATAATTTTTTTTTTTTTTAAGGAGAGAGAGAGAGAGAGAGAGAGAGAGAGAATTTTTAATATTTATTTTTTAGTTCTTGGCGGACACAACATCTTTGTTGGTATGTGGTGCTGAGGATCGAACCCGGGCCGCACGCATGCCAGGCGAGCGCGCTACCACTTGAGCCACATCCCCAGCCCTCAAGATATAATTTTTCATATAGTTTTTGACTTTTTTAACCATTATGATGTTTTTTAGACTAAAAATAAATCAATAAAGGTGAGGGAACCTATTGATGGAATACAAACAGAAACAACTACATTTCAAATAAATAGGTAAGCACTGATAGGGAGCACCACAGAACCAATCAAGAAGGTCCACCCACAATGCTGCACACAGCATCCTCACACAGTGGCAGAAGGGGCCACCAACAGTCCCTGAATTCCAGCTTCATGCAGAGGTACTGCGGAAGGAGACTGATCAAATCATGCTGCATGCATGTACAAACGTGGCTCAGTGAATCCCGCTACTGTGTATAATTATAATACACCAACAAAATGGTTTTTAAATGGACCTGCGCTGCACAGAAAGGTATCACATGAAGGTTAAATTCCCTGACTGTAACCACCACACCACTTCTGTGATGACACTGTCCCTGGAAACACACCCGATGCATTGGGGAAAGCATCAAACCTACAGCTCACTCAAATAGCTCAAAAATAAGACACATGACACACAGAGCTCAGATCGTAAAGCCAAGACTAAGCTAACTGCTGGGTCTTCATGAGGACACCAAATACTGGGTACTAATCTTTAAACTGTTTTGTAAGACCTGGGCCTTAAATTGTTTCAAAATCAACAATTAATCCAGGCACAGTGGTACACATCTATAATCCTCACACCTTAGGAGACTGAAGCAGGAGGATCAAGAGTTCAAAGCCAGCCTCAGCAATTTAATGAGACACTAAGCAACTCAGTGAGCCCTGTGTCTAAATAAAATACAAAATCAGGCTGGGGATCAGCTCAGTGGTTGAGAGCCCTTGAGTTCAATCTCCAGTGCCAAAAGAAAAAGAAATCAACAATTAAAAATGAGAATTCTGATAAATTCAATAAATTATAAAATAATTCTATTAAAATAGAATGTATTTCAGTAGCAATTGAAGCACTAAATATGTAAAATTGGGAGTATAAATGAAATGAATGTGCAGAAGACCAATTACAAACTAAGATCACAGCTCAGAATGACTGAGTACTTCACTCCTAACACCTCCCATGTTCCAGGCACTGGGCAGGACAGTGGACCATGCTACCAGAGCAGGGCACATTGGTTTCAAAGAGTCAGCCTACCTGTGTGTTGTCCTAGCCACTCAAGAGTCTGAGGCAGGAGGATTCCAAGTTCAAGACAGATACTGTCTCAAATAAATGAAACGGACTGGGGGTATCACTCAGTGGCAGAGAACCCCTGGGTTCAATCTCCAGTACCACCCAAAAAAAAAAAAAAAAAGTCACCATCAGGGACACAATGGAGCACACCTATAACCCCAGCTATTAGAGAGGCTGAGACAAGAGGATGGCAAGTTCAAAACCAGCTTGGACAACTCAGTGAGACCCTGTCTTAGAATAAAATAAAAAGGACTGGGAGTGCAGCTTAGGGGTAGAGTGCTTGCCTAGCATAATATGGGTGAGTCCTTGGGTCCATTCCCATTTCAAAACTGCAAAAAAACAGCTTAAATTTAACTTAAAAGAAAAAGAAAGGAAGATCTTGAGCCACTACTTTAAGAAACTAGAAAAAGAAGACAACTAAATTCAAAGCAAGCAAAAGAGAAGAAGTAGAAAAGATGAGAAATAAATGAAATCCAAAAATAACAGAAAAGGGGCTGGGATTGTGGCTCAGCTATGGAGCACTCACCTAGCATGTGGGAGGCCCTGGGTTCGAGCCTCAGCACCACATAAAAATAAATAAATAAAATAAAGAATATTGTGTCCAGTTATAACCAAAAAATAAATATTAAAAAAATAACAGAAAAATCAAATCAACAAAATCACAAAGTTTGTTTTTTTAAGGCAATCAACAAAATTGATAAATAGCCAAAGGAAGGAAGGAAGGAAGGAAGGAAGGAAGGAAGGAAGGAAGGAAGGAAGGAAGGAGAGCGGCAGACTGTAATCACTAAAACCAGGGCTGAGAGAGCAAACACTAGCACAGCCTCACAGAGCTGGACGGGAAGACCCAGGAACACTAGGAACACTCACCCACAAGCCAGTACACTGTGTAATCTAGATGAGACTCTGGGAAAGACACAAACTACCAAAACCAACTGAAGAAGAAGAAGAAAATTGGAATACACACATAAGTAAAGATATTGAATCAATAATCAAAAATTTCACCTGGGTACATCTCTCACAAATACAGATGTAAAATTTCTCAAAAAATATTAGTGGACTGAATCCAGCAAGATATAAAAGGATTGTGCAACACAATCAAGAGAGATTGGTTTCAGAAACGTAAGGTTGGCTTAGCATCTGAAAATTAACTAATGCAACACAGATGTGAGTTGAATAAAGGAGAAACAAAAACACGACCATCTCAAGAGACAGCAAGAGCACGGACAAATCCAATACCCCATGACAAAAACGCTCCGCACACAGGAACAGAAGGTGTCCTCAGCCAAGGGAAGGCACCTGTGAACACCCACAGCTCATCACACGTGGCGGTGAAAGACCCAACGCTTCCTTGTAAGATCAGGAGTAAGACCAGCCTCCCAGTGGGAAAGAAGAAGCAGACTTCCTCTATCTTCAGGTGACACACATTCTTACATAGAGAAAACCCCAGGGGATCCACTAGGAAACCCCCAGAGCTCACAAGTCAGTCCAGCAAGGTCCAAAGATTAACTGTGCTCACATATGCTCACAATGAATCAACTGAAAATGCAAGTAAGACGACAATTCCATTCACAATAACACGAAAAAGATGAAACTTCTTATGCATAAACCTGGTGCTTGGGCAGCTGAGGTAAGAGGATCTCAAGTTCAAGGCCAGCCTCAGCAACTGAGTTTGACCCTTGGTAACTTAGCAAGACCTCATCTCCAAACAGAAAGTAAAATGGGCTAAGGATGTGGCTCAGTGGTAAAGCGGCCTGGGTCCAATCCTCAGTACCAAAAAAATAAAAAATAAATTTAAAAACAAAAAAAAATATGATGGGATACTCTGAAAACCCCAGCCACTGCTGAAAAAAAAATTAAGGATAGGATTGAGGATCCAGCTCAGGGATAAGTACTTACCCTCGCAGGGCTAAATCCCAGGGGTAACCACACAACAAGGATGCTGACAAAGATAATGGAAAGCCACCCCGTGCCCAAGGTCTGGAGGAAAAAATATTCTTAAGAGGGCAATACTCCCCAAATTGACGCACAGACTCAATAAAATCCCTACCAAAATCGAAGCTAGAATCTTTGTAGAAATTGACTATCTGATCCTAAAATTCAGACGAACATTCAAGGGATGTGGAATAATCAAAAACATCTCAAAAGAAAAGAAGAAATTTGGAGGGCTTCACCTCCAGATTATAAAATTTACATGTCTTATCTGGGGTAAGGGAGGAGTAACCTTACGATTTACCTACTTTACCCTTACTTCCCAAATTTTCTACAATGAACATGATATATATAATAAGGGAGAAAATGATCATTTTTTAAAACATGCACACTTATTCCTTAAAAAGAAAAAAATTTTAAGTATAAAGAGTAAACAAATACCCAGTGGAAAAAAACTTACAAACAAGAGCGCATTTAAGCTTTTTATATGTTAAAAACTCAAGAACATAGAGTTCCTTGGGAAGCATATGTAACATATTAAAACAAATTCACTTTCAAAAAATTCTAACTGCATAATGAAAACAGGTAATATCCCATTTGACAGCCAACTTCAAATATAGGGACAAAAAAGGCCTAGAAGCCCTATAACTCTTAACACTAACCCAATATAATGAAAGGAGAATCTTTACCTACAAGAAAGTGAAAATCTGGGGCTGGGGATGTGACTCAAGCGGTAGCACGCTCGCCTGGCATGCGTGCGGCCCGGGTTCAATCCTCAGCACCACATACAAAAAAAGATGTTGTGTCCGCCAAATACTAAAAATAAATAAATAAATATTTAAAAAAAAAAAAAAGAAAGTGGAAATCTGTGCATAAGACAGGACAAACTCGGTCAAACAACATTAGAGCTGGGAGCGATGTTTAAATAGAATTCTAAAGTTAGAATCTTGTTGAAAAGCTATAACACGCTCTGAAAAACAGAAAATATAATACGAAGTTTGCCCCTATGTCCCATACAAATGCAAACTTAATTTTTGTTTACTCATGGGTACTAATTACTTTAACGAAAGCAGAATATTTTAATTAAGACAAGCAACCAGTATTACACGTCTCTCTCAAATCTAGTTAACGAGTCTACTCTGCCATTAACCACAATGTGTCTAGGACAGTTCTGCCACAGTGAAAACGCCTTGGGGGGCTGGTGGAGCTCCTCAAGCCTACCAGACCGCAGGTGCTTCTGGGTCAGCTAGACCTAACATTCCCCTTGTGAAACGCACAACCGCCACAACAGGGCTGTGTCAAGACTCGGCTTGCAGATGCAGGCTCACGAACACTGCTGTCTGAGGATGCTGTTGGACCACCAGGTTCTACCAATCCCACAGCTGGTAAGTGACTCCCATCTACAATATGAAAACAACTGTTACAACTTAATAGTTAAAAAAAAAAAAAACAGCCCAATTTAAAAAATAAGGGATAAGGGACCCAAATAGACATTTTTCCAAAGAGAATATACCAATAACCAATCAACGCAGGAAAGGATGCTCACCAGCTTTATAGGAAACACAAACCACAACTACAGTGAGGCACCACTTCACACCCGCTAGGACGGCTGAGGCTAACAGACGCCAGTGAGGACAGAGAGGAAGAAACTCCTGCACGCCCTGGGGGAAGGCAAAGTGGTGGGGCCACTTAGGAAAAGAGTGTGGCGGCTTTTCAACATTGAACTACACATGACCTGGCAACTCTTCTGCCAGATGCACATGAGAGCTTCAAACACAGGTCACCCAGAAACCTGCACCGGAGTGTTCCCAGTACTGTCCTTCCCAGCACCCACAGGTGGGAGCAACACCAACATCCAACTGAGAGAAAGGATGAGCAGAAGAGCACGAGGAGGAAGAATAGACAGCGCAGACACGGCCACGAGGCCCAGCCACCCGGGAGCAGGCCAAGAGTCACAAGTTCAAGGCCAACAAGCAACTTAAAAGAACCTGCCTCAAAATACAAAAAATAACAAGAGCTGGGCTGTAGTTCAGAGGTAGAGCACCTCTGGGTTCAACCCCCAGTACAAAAAAAAAGGCAGTCACAAAAGGCCATGTGTCATATGTTCCCATTCATGTGAAACGTGCAGATCGGGCAAATCATAGACAAGAAGAAAATAAATTACTAGTCAAGCTGGAGGAGGGTGGAGGGAACAGGAAGCAACAGTGATTGGTGCAGGGGTGGCTTGTTGGTGTGATGTCCTAAAAGTGGCTATACTTACAGCCACACAACACTGATGAGTACCAGAAACCCACTCAACCGTACACTTTCAACGGGGGAGTTACATTCAAGTTCTTTTAAAAACAAAGCAGCTGAGAGCAGTGCTCTCACGCGACAAACACACAGGAAGAAACAACCCTCGCCACGGAGTGGGAGCGCAAGTGCAAGCCAAGGAGCCAGGGAGCGTCAGAGGCGTCCCTGTGTCCCTGAGCGAGGGCATGCTGAATGTGCAGCGTTCAGGAGGAACAGAGCAGTGAGAAGAGAAGCACCGCCTGGAGTGCAGGCCAAGAACCCGCAGGGTGCAGGTCGGAGGACACAGGTCACCCTCAAGTAAGCAGCACAGCACGCACCCTCGACTGCCCAGCTTTTCTTGGGGTTTTGTAAACAGTTGTGGGGAAACAAATACTATCTTCATTTAAAACTCAAAAATTAGGGGCTGGGATTGTGGCTCAGCGGTAGCGTGCTCACCTAGCATGCATGAGGCACTGGGTTCGATTCTCAGCACCACATAAAAATAAAGACAATAAAGTCCATCAACAACTAAAAAAATATTTTTAAAAAAACTCAAAAATGAATAAAATGGAGGGGGGTGGCTAGGGAAGAATAGAGGTACTATGGACAGAGGGGAATGAAGGGAAGAGAGGGGTCTGGGGTAGGAATGATAGTAGAATGAACCAGACATTATTTACCCTACATGCATATGTGATTTACACAACCTGTCTAACTCTACATCATGTACAACCAGAAGAATGAGAAGTTATACTCCATTTATGTATGAAGTGTCAAAATGCATTCTATTGTCATGTAAAACTAATTAGACCAAATAAAAACTTAAATAAATAAAAGTGGGATACTTTGCAATGGAATGGCTGCATGTGGATGGGCTTTCTGCAGGGCGAAGCAATCCTATCACCCCTGAGGGAGCATTAGCTCTTTATACTCAGAGCCTCCTGAGAGCTGCAGAGCGACCCCCACCAGTACCCCTGCTGCTAGCACATCTTCAAGGGTTGCAGCAGCAGAGAAGGGAGGTTGAGAAGACAGCCAGCTCTCATCGATGCGTTCAGTCTCCACCCAAAGACCTCACAAGCTGGGCACAGTGGCATACTCCTCTAATCCCAGCAAGTGGGAAGGCTAAGACAAAAGGATCACAAGTTCAAGGCCAGCCTGCCTCAGAATAAAAAGTAAAAAGGACGGGGCTATAGCCCTGTGGTGGAGCACCCCTGGGTTCAATTTAAAAAAAAAAAAAAAGGTTGTGCCCTGCAGCAGTGGGGGAGGCTGCCTCCTTGCTGCCCCTTGGCAGGCAGGCAGGTCCACACTGCTCTCGTGGGGACAGCTGCAGAAGGCACCCTCAAGCCAGTGCCAGCCAGGGTCCACGTCCTTTCCCAGCAGCCTTCCCCTCGGTAGCCTGATCCAGATGTCCCTGAATAACGAGGCTGGTGATTGCCGTCACCCCTCTCCCAGCACCCCAAACCAATCTCACCTCTACACAACTTATTTTGAAACTTTGCAAAAATTTATAAAAATATTCTTTATCTCAACTAATTTTTTTTTAATTGGAAGAAACATCTGACTTTTAGAAGTAGCTCTGAGCCACTTATACAAGCAATGCGGTAACACAGGGAAATTTAACATCTCCTATGAGGCACAATGAACTGGTCCAGGCTCAGTAAGTGTCTCCTGGTCAAACATCAGCCCCAGGTCAACTGAGCCCTGGAGTGGCACATACACTCAGCTGGAACGGGAAGGCCCTGCACACAGGCCCCAGCGGAAACTGAGTCTCCTGAAAGCAAAGGCACTTTGTTGTCCTTCCTCTGCGCTTTCCACAAACCCTACAAAATCTTGAGCCACCAACCTAGAGAAAGGAGGGGATACAAATATTAAAACAGAGTCTCCAAACCTGCATTTCAGAATGGAGACATATGGGGGACAAACGTGGATAACCACCCTGCGCCATGCAAGTGCCCTGCCTGACTGTTCTTCAGTGGAGACCAGAAAACACCAGCGCTCATCACAAAATGATTGAGCACTGAAACAGGATAGATTTTTGCTATGTTAATTACAGAAGGTATGAAGAAGGGAAAGAAAAACCCACCTGTGTAAAAAATGCAAAATTTCTTTCCCCATTATGAACACATGTGCGAAATGCAGTAGAGAATTTGAAGTCATTTGAAAGGAGCACAGCCACAGAATCAGAGTGAAGTCATTATTATAAATGAGTTCAAAACTGACAGGACAGGCATGCACAGTGCACTCAGAGAACTAAGGCACATATTCACTTAACCATGCTAGGGCAAGAATTTTCTTCTTCAACAGACAACACAAAGCAATAGCGTGCCCCATCAAACAAGGACCAAATAATAATCAGGTTTTTAACAGTTCTGATTTAAAGTTTCTTAAATCAGAATGTTCCCAAGATCACAATCCAGAAATTTTAACAATTCATTCACACCACCATGAAACAAGCACTTAAAAAAAATAAATAATCAAAAGAAACTAAGCACATAGATGATGTACCTGGATCAATGAGAACTTCCTGTGCCCCTGGAAGAGAGAACAGATTAGGGTCTTTTATTTGGAAAACAAAACTATTTTTTAAGTACTAAATCACATTTCATAATTCACATAGCGTTGAAAAGCTGGACACTTGAAGGTAATCAGAAAGGCAAGTCAGTGTGTCCCCAGTGTAGGGCCTTTATGTTGCAGGAGGAAAGAAAGAAAAGCCCCTGTTACCATGCCCTCCACCAACAGCTAAGTGCCTCCACACCTCTGGGCCCCCACCTTCTTAACTCCTGCTCCAACTCTTCTTAAACAAGTGTGAGTTTCTTATTTCCACAAATAAGCCAAGTGAGAAAGAAATATTGTTTGTGCAAGTGTAGGTCAGCACCTTGCAACAAGAGAGAGGAGGGGCCAGAGGTACTGTGGAACTTACCACTACTTCCCTAAACCAGACAGCCATCTAGATCTCTCCACTCCCTCCTCACTCCCCGCAGCGCTCTCTCTCTCTCTCTCACACACACACACACACACACACACACTGAATTACTGGACACTTCATTGAGCAAAGAATTTCCAGTGTTTAGAAGATAACTTTGTATTTAGTTTAAAATAACTGACTTTATTACTATCGAAAAGCCTGTGAGGGCTGGGGACATAGCTCAGTTGGATATAGCTCAGTGCTTGCCTTGCACAAGGTCCTGGATTCAATCCCCAGAACCATAGCGGGGGGGGGGGGGGGGGGGGGATACTGTGAAAGCCCTGGTCATCTGCTAGACCCCCAAGTATCGGTGAGACCCAGCTAGTCTCCTCTGCAAAATGTCATTTCCCATCACGGCACAACCCCCGAGAACTAGTGGCTCCAGACATGTTTTATCATTAGCTATTAACATCGTTAAGCAGTTTTATAGGATTCAAAAAGGTGTGTCCTGAAAACTTCCTCTTACAAATAGCACATTCACCAATCCACTGTCCATACAGAACAATCCCGTGACTACTGGTGCCATGAGGAGCCATTCTGCCTACGGCCATCTGTTCTGCCACAGCCTGGCAGCCACCACTAAAATAAAGCACAGGCGCTTCCTTCCACTGAGCACCTCATCTGCCCCACCCTGCACCTGGTGCTGGCTCCCTCAGAAAGCACCCAGGATCTCTGCTTAAGCCTGAGGAGGTAGTCCCCTCAGTAAGCCCCCTAGCCCCCATGAAGGGGGCCTGGCTAGAGGTGGGACATGTATTGACAACCACTGTCCTGCACCTGTGAGCTCACTGCGATATGGCTTCATCAGCAGGAGGTAGCATTCCCATCCTCTACCTTCCTACTCTTTAGTCTCCTCTCTCAACTGGCTGGACAGAAGCAGGAGAGCTACTGTGGGGCCAGCACATGTTCACCAACAGACACACACTTCAGCCCAGGCCTGGCCTGTAACCAGGAATAGGGGTTCAGGAAGGCTACTGACCCTCTAGCCACCTCAGCAGTGCCCTCCTCGATGCCTGCTCACTTCTTAACTGGACCTTTATTCACAAAACCATTTCCTCCTAGTTTAGTCCCTTAGTAATTATTCAAAATTATGAAATGATGGCTCCAACACAGAAACTACTAGCCAGCGGGGCTGGGCTTTCCACGAGGTCTTTCCCCTCTGCTGAACACTGTGCCCCTTCTCCTGTTCTCACCACTCTGCAGAGACATCAGCAGCCCCTGCCCAGACGAGAGGACTCTCTAGGAGCACCTGGCTTGGTGCAGCGCCTGCGTTCAGACCCACGTGGCTGAATTTGGAAAATGAGTCCCACTAGTGAATGCACAGCAGGGTGCAAGACCAGGGGCTCAAAGTTCTTCTCAGCTTTAAGGGGCTCCAGAGGTGGTCTCTCTCTCTCTCATGAGGGCACAGCCAGCTGGTTTCTAATATTGGAAGGAAAGTTCAGCTTCACCACTCTCTCACAGCATGCCTAAGATGTTCGTGCTGAGATGACAGACAAAAATAAGATATAACTGGAATGCTTTTTCCAGGTATCCAGAAATAATGGACATCGTGCTATTCTGAAGCACTAGATAAAAAAATAAAATTAAAGCAACCTTGTTTAAATCTTCTTTACAAACAGGAAAATTAGGCCTTTAAAAAAAAGGTGCAACAGCTCCACCTATGGCCAAAAAGCCCATCCAAGCTGCTGAAAAAGACGCAGCAAAATAAATGGCCTGCATACTGAGAAGAGCTGAGGGGAGTTGTTAACTAGGATGCTCAGAAACCTGACTAAAAGCTTAGTTAGCACATACTGGATTCTGCTTCGGGAAGGGATGGTATTCAGTAATTAATCTAAAAAGTTCCACACCCCTGCATGTCAACAAAAGAGAGAGGCTCACAGAAACTAAGCTGACCAGGAAGGGCCCCGGGGCACCCAGGCCAGCCTCCCGGTCCACAGTGGGTAGGCTGCACCACAGGCTCTGCCCATCCAGCAATCAGGCTGGCTTCCTCCCAGGCTCTGCATTTTGCTCTATTCCAGAACCCAACTGATCCCCGAACCCTGCTACCATGAAGCCATCACTGATTTTGGAGCAGTAGACAGTGTCAGTACCTTGCATGGTGACTCCCAAAGGGTGACACAACTGTTGAGAGACAAAAGTTCTTGAAAAAGCATGCCTATTTAGTGACACTGCCTTCCTCTCCTCCACACAGGAAAGCTGACAGGTGGATGCCACCCAGTCTGTCACTGTGACAGTTACTCTGTAGTGGACACTGGGGGCTCTCAGCAGGTTCCACTGTCATCCCTCCCGCAAATGAGGAGAAAGATTCAGGCCACAAAAACAAAGCTGGCAAGTTCCACAGAGCTACATTCACCATCAAGAAAGAATACAGAGGTCTACTCTCTCAAAACTCACTAGCTTAAGTAAGTTGATCTTTTCTTCAGACTAAAGACTCCGTAGAACCACTCAGTCTTTACAGCTAGTTCTCTTCACAACAACACTAGAAAAATGGACAGAATGTGACTCAGCAACAGCTGGATTTTCAAGCCACATTTTTTTGTTTGGTTGTTTTTTTGTTTGTTTTTGCACTGGAATCATTTTCAATGTGTTGTTCTTAATGCTTAAAAGGTTAAGAAAGTAAAAAAATATATATATTGACTTTTAGGTGTTTAGCTGCAAATAAGACATCTGTAAAAAGGCATGACTTTAGCCTAGGCCACTCTGGCTCTTATTTCCAATGACATCTCTTCCCATAAGGCCACAGGAGCCGCTCACTCACAGGTTTCGGGCTGGGCTGCTTGCAGTAGCTGAGAAGGACCACTATGCATTTGAGCACCTGGATCACATCCCAACCCTGCAGCTCCCCAGCTAGCTAGACCACCTGGCCTCAGTCCCTCTCAGAGAAGCACTGGCACCCACCCTCTGACACCCACTCTGTGGACCACAGTAGAGCCCTGGGCAGGCCCCCCGGCCTGGGATGCTGAACGACTCTCTGCTATTCTGACCAGAGCCCTCCCCCGGCGCCTACTGAGCACAGGTTCTACCACTGGCCCCACCCCAACACTGCTGGATAACTCTGAGAATGATGGCTACTATTACTGGGTTCAGATAAAACAAAAAGTAAGGTAAGTCAATGATAAGCATTTTCTTAGGGATTAATTATAGAATGAAATATTAATTTTGGGATACACTGTGTCATCCTTTAATCTCAGACTTACAGTTTCATACACGAGTCTCCAGAATAAACTATTAGTGGAACCAAAAGTAAAGTTTTAAAAACTGAATTAAGACAAAAGAAGAATTAAAGAAAAAAAGAAAGAAAAGGAGAATTAAAGCAAAACAAGGCAGGGACTACAGTTAGGCGAAGATAACTCAATTTTAAGGGGAGGGAGTGCCCCAATCTTAGAGGAAATATGCCTGAAAACTGCAGTCTAGGGGCTGGGGATGTGGCTCAAGCGGTAGTGCGCTCGCCTGGCATGCGTGCGGCCTGGGTTCAATCCTCAGCACCACATACAAAGATGTTGTGCCCGCCGAAAACCAAAAATAAATATTAAAATACCCCCCCTCTCTCTCTCTCAAAAAAAAAAACTGCAGTCTAGATCTGAGATGTCGAAAATCTTTCAATAATATTCTTGAACTCAGATCATTATTTGGCAACAGTAGTAATACTTGTAATAGCAGCAGCTTCTATTCTCACCAAGTTCTGGGTCCTAATTTACCTGTGATCTCATTCCACCTTCTCAGTGACCCTGTGAGGTAGAACTCTATCACCTTCCCTATTTTACAGATAAGGAAGCTGGGGCACAGGAGATTACACAACTTGCGTCAGTTCACACTGACAGCAACCAGCATCTATACCTCTGCTTTCCACTGCTGAAGAGGGGGACTGAGATACCCACTCCTCCAGGTATAGGAAGGGTGTCAATCAGCTGGTCTGGCCCTCATCTCAGGCGGCAGAAGCCATAAGCTCCCAGGAGATGGGGCAGCTCACTAATCCTGACACTGACACGGACTTGGGGCCACTATCTGCTCACGAGGCCCTTCCTCTGAGGAGGCGAATGGCTTCCAGCTCCTGTGTGGGAGTCCCTGCTCTCCCCGCCATCCCCTGGGCATCACTGGAGAGTCCCCCCACAGGCAGACTTCAACAGCGAAAAGTTTCCAAGATCTTTACACTCTGAGAACTAAATAAAGACATTTTCTACCGCACACAGAGCAGTTTTCCAACTTCTTTAGACTTTCCTTCCTGCATTCAGCAAGGCTGCCTGAAAGGCTTCTCGTCTCACTAATCACACCAGCAGAAAGTCTACACACTGTCAACACCTCAAGCCACAGTTCAGAAAAAAGAACACCAGTGGAAAGGCACTTCCCAGAGTGCAGAGGGGCTTCCTTAGAGAGAAACAGGGACCTGCTCCTGTATTTCCACATGTGTACGATGTCAGCGCCTGGAGACTGACTGGACAGAAACAGGGACAGCAGTCACGACCACAAGGCACAAGGCTAGTGGCACCTGAGCCAGAGCCTCACAAGGGAGACCAAAGCCCAGGAGGCAAAAGCAGAAACTCTCCTCTTTCCAGCCTCTACTCCCCACACCCTCCCAGCCCACTTCACTCTGCTCTCACCTAATGAGATGCACCAGGGGCCTCTCCCACCAAAGAACCATCAAATACCCTTGAGAACTGTCAGGCCTCATCTAAGAGCTGCACAGGCCACCAGGATCCAGACAGCTGTGTGGCAGCACCCAGCACCCAAAGGTATCTGGGGTCTCTGTGAATGGATGAACACCTCAGGGGCAAACCCCCAACATACACTGACAACCATCTTTTCTGTCTGGGGTGGGGGTGGAATGTAGGCTGACCCTGGGGGATACCCAAAAATCTCATGAACCAAAACTACCTAGCAGTTTTGTTTCTGCATTCTTCACTACACTTGGGGCCTATGCAACATGATGACTATATCCCACACCATGAAGGCCAGTTTACTTGTTATGGGTCAAAGGTTCAAGTTCACGTGGACTTGTGGGTCTGCTCCTTCAAAGATGTGTTTTCACTGGTCATTTATGCCAACAAACATGAGAAATCAAATTTAACTCCTTAAAGAGAACTTCACCCATCAGAAAATCTAAGAATAGCCCAAGCCCTGAATTAGCAATTAAAACTGTCCTCTGGGACCAGACTTGCCCAAAAATAGAAATGGGGAAAAAGGACCAATGCAGATCCCCAAGGCTGCTCCACCATGGAATTCCATGCCAGAGTTCCAGAAATCAACCCAACACTATGACCAACTGCACTCAGTAAGAAGAATAAGCACTCGAGAAAATCAGAAGAAAACATCTCATTGCGAGATTTCTGACTCAAAAGGCCTCATACTTTATTTAATAAACACTGGTCAGCCCTAACTCAGAGGAAAAAGCAATAAACTCCTCCTGTTTTCTTTTAAGACTGCAAGTTAGTCAGAGACCAGAAGAAATACCTGGTCGATGTCTGTTGGCCGCTTCAGCCGGAAGTGAGCTGCCCTGCAGCCTCCGAGACCCAGCCTTGCCGCCGGTCCCTCCAGGGTAGTGGTAGATGACAGAAGCAGAGCACAACCCTTCCAGGGCAGCTGGATGTGAAAAGAAAAAAAGAAGTAGGGAATAAATAGTAAAGTTAGTGGTCCGTGAATAGCTCAATTTACGGTAGCTAAAAATGATTTAAACAGCTGGATTATTTGAAAACATCAGTTTTTCCTCAAAACAAAAATCAAACCTAAACATCAATGGTTATGCTACACACAGAAACTGGCCACCCAGCTCTCACAGGCCCTCGTCAGGACTGGCAACCCACGAGGCTCCAGGTGCCACAGTGCAGGGGGGTGCACTGGTGAAACATGCACCTGCTCACCGCTTCATCCACGGGAGCAGCACCTTCACACCTGGACAGGGCAGGCTCTGGGCTGATGCTGCACCCCGTCCTCCTGCCAACAGGCACTCCCTCGTAATCTAAAGCCACACCAGCGGCTTGCAGGTCGTGCTCCCAAGTTCACCCTTATCATCTTTACTCATTAATTCAGTGGTGCTTAAACTTCTGCTCTCAAAATTTCTCCACACTAAATTACTAAATTACTAAGGACCACAAAAACCTTTTTTTTAATGTGGTTTATATCTATAGGTATTTGCCATGTTATAAAATAAAACTGAGATAGGATTTAAATATTTAAGTATTAATTCCTTTTAAAATAATAATAAACTAATCACACTATTTTAATGAAAATAACTGTCTTCCAAAACAAAAATAACATACTGGAAAAATAGCCTTACTTCACCATTTTAAAATTTCCTTAACGCCTGATTTGCTACAAGCCAGCAGAGTCTCCGGCTTGCTTCTCCTGGAGTCTGTACCAGTGCAGATGCTGCGCAGCCTCTGGAAAACGCCACCCTACCCTCGTAGCGACCAAGGGGAAGGATGCATGGTGCCAGCTGGACCTCTGGCACACTTCCTCAGGAGCTGCCCCCAGGGCGTCCTGTATTGAGCGGGCACCACTGCACCAGGGTCTCATGGCATCTTGGAGTCCAGCACATCTGCCAGGAAGGCGGGCACTCCCAAGGCCACTTCCAGGAAAAACCAGGGAGCATTGAGGCTGTCTCTGCCTCCTGCTAGAGCCTTCCCCTGCTCCTGCTTTCCTTCCCATCTATTCCTGGCTCTCGTTTCCTCTTTCCCCACTTGTATTTCTCTATTCTCTTCAAGAAGCCAAATTATGGACTCCTGAAGCCCATTTTAAGTATGTCACACATACTATGTCAGAACTTACTTTACTCCTTCATTCTGACTTGGTTTATTCTAAGTGGGTGACAGCCCCCTCACTAAGCCATCAACCTCAAGGAAAAAGCCTATGAACCTGTCACCTAACAGGCATTTATTTACAGGACACTCAGATGGAAAACCCCAGTCCACACTCCAAAGTCCCACTGCCAGCAGATGCCATCCGCAAAGGCAAACTCATTGACAAGCATTTCCAGGCCCAACTCCAGCCCTACATGATTGCTGTTCTTCAAAGTGGGTTTTAGCTTTTTTTGTCCTTTAAATTTTAAAGTTCAAATATAATTCACTACAGACTCATCTTCTTCAAGTGTGCAGTTCAGCCATGTTGAACTATCCACAGTTGTACCACCATCACCACCTGATGCCAGGGTATTTTCACCATCCCAGAAGGCAGCTGGCCATTAGCCACCACTTCCTTCCCAGGCCCTCCTAACATGGGCCTGCCTTCCACATCCACTGGTCTGCCTATTCTGAATATATCATATAAATGGGACCATGCCCTATCTGGCTTAGCACAAGGTTTTCAAGGCCCACCCATGCTACAGAGATGTCAGTATATCATTCTTTTTTGAGGGCTTTTTTTGAGGGGGCGAGGCTACTAGGGATTAAACCCAGGGGTGCTTACCATCCCCAGCTCTATTTATTTTTTATTTTGAGGCAGGGTCTTGTTAAGTTACCGAGGCTGGCCTTGAACTTGCAATCCTCCTGCCTCAGCCTCCTGAGTTGCTGGGACTATTTCTTTGGTTTTTATGGCTGAGTAACATCCCACATTATAGACATTATGGAATGTCCACCTGCTCATCCCCTCATCGTCTGATGTATGGAGGAGGTTTTGATGAATGTGCAGGAGGTAAAGGCGTGAGCAATGGCACCCTAAGCAGAGGGCAAGGGCCATAACAGTGAAAACAAGGGCCTCTGGCGCATCCTGGCCATGCCGTCTTACCCCCCAGCCACAGGAAGTCGTTCACTGATCGAAGCAGCTCCACCGACATGTGGTAGTGCACCAAGGAGTCCTGTAGCATCCCAGCCTGCAGGCACAAGTCCCCCACGTGCTTCCGCATGCGTCCTTGGCACCGCTTCTTGTAATGCCTGCAAAACAAAATGCAGTGAGACTCATCACTGTCACTGCTCACTCCACAGGGCACACTGGCTAAGCACTATCCCACTCTCGCTGCTAGAAACTGCTAGGGAGGCAGCCTCAGGCTCCAGGACTAAAAGCCAGAGACCATCGTTGCCAGTTACAGGAGCTGGAGGGGTCCTGACTTCACAAAGGCACTACCAAGTGACCCTTTAAAGGTAACAGGTGTGCAGAACTGCTACTGTGGACTGCACTTGGACAAGATGAGAGGAGGGTATTTCTTTTCATCTTTTCCAACTGCAACATTAGGACAAGAAAGTTTGTTTCAGCTTTTTAAAAAATCATTTATGTTCCATTTTTACATTAACTCTATTACTATTTTATAAAAAGATAAATGCTGCATATTATTAGCCAACCATTTGGCTTTAGCAAACAGGACCTTTATCTTCACAATTTCAGAGCAGGCTTTAATAAAGCCTTCAGGGCAGAGCCCAGGATGCATGCTTCAGCTCTTTAAATATTGGCAAGGACATGCTGTTAAATAATGCAAAGGCTTCAAACTCCATATCAACTAAGAAGCCAAAGCAACCATACCCAAGCCGTACAAAAAATTCCTAATCTTCCAAACATCAAGTTTCTTAGATATGATTTTTTTAAGAAGAAGAGCTATTACATGTTCCCCAGGAGGAAGCAATTGCATCCAGAATGAGCCTGAGGGATTCTAGAAGACAGCCGCTCCTACTGGACGAGGGGGACCCAAGGTGTCAAGATGAAGCTGTCCCTTCAGACCTGACTGTCCTCAGCTCAGCAGCTCTGGCTACCGGGAAATCATCTCTGCTGTGCCAAAGGGCTGCTTGAACCAAGGCCTGACACAAACAGAAAGGGGGAGGTCGCCCAGACTCGGCTCGCTTGCTCTCTGTCAACAGGTGCCCCCTGGGAAACCCCGCATTCCAGCCGCTCCTCCATCCCAACCACACTAGGCCACATCCCCAGCCTCTGCTGGCCTCTGAACCTCCCCAGTAGTGCCCTCTCCTGAGCCTCTGTGCACACAGCCAGAATGGCAAAGCACAGCCGGCAGTGCCCTCTCTGGCTTCAAGCCTTCAAAGGACCCCTACAGTGCTAGGAGAAATGGGGCTCGCAGAAGCCGCACCCCCAGGCTCCTCCCATGGCCCTCAAGGTCCACACCCAGGCCCACCGGCCCAGCGCCATCCTGCTCAAGGCTCATGCCATCTCAAAGGGAGGCCTACCCTCTGCACGTGGGGAAAGGTGTCCTTACTGTGCCCCTAGAGCATTCGATCTTGAATGGACTGCTGACGCTGGTAAGCTTCAAGGAGGTAAGAAGGTTCTACATGGCCTTCTGCCCTGACACTCCTGATAAATGAATGCAGGGTCACAGGGGACTGAGCAGCTTGTGCCATCCCAACCCCCACTTTCCACAGAAGTATGAGCAAAGCAAGACCCTTCGCTGCCTCCCTCTGCAGTCAGCTCTCCTAAATCGGGGCTCCTCTAAAGGCCTTGTTTTCTGCCCCTCCAGCCCTTCTCACCCTGAGCCCAGGACAGAGACTGTTGGGAGCTTTTCAGCCCAGCATGCTGTCCCCAATCCCAGCCCCACAAGCCTCCAGGCCTCCTCCCAGGATGCCCTTTTCCTTGGGCAACTCCTAGTTTGTCTTCATAACCCAACACAGAGCCTTCTCCTCCAAGAAGCCTTCCCTGGTAGCAGCCTCCAGCTCTTGGCTGGGTTTCCTTCAGCAAGTTACACATCTGCACATGAACTTCACAAAAGAACACATCTGCTATACTGAAATATAGCCCAGAAATTTTCAAAAGTAAAAGGTACAATCATTATGATAAAAAACAATGTGTTCTGGGCTGGGGATGTGGCTCAAGTGGTAGCGCGCTCGCCTAGCATGCGTGAGGCACTGGGTTCGATTCTCAGCATCACATAAAAATAAAATAAAGATATTGTGTCCACCTAAAAAACTAAAAAATAAATATTAAAAAAAATAATTTAAAAAAATGTGTTCTGAGGGCTGGGGTATAGCTCAGTGATAGAGCACTTGCCTAGCACATGTGAGGCACTGGTTAGATTCTCAGCACCACATAAAAATAAATAAATAAATAAAATAAAGGTACTGCAACCATCTACAACTAAATACATACATACATATATGACAAAAATGTGTGTTTAGAAATATAAGACCTACAAAAAGAACTCATATAAATACTCTCAGAATTTTTCATATTAAAGTGGTATGATTCAATAAAACTATATAAAGTATTTTTGTTATATAAAAGTAATGTAAGCCGGGTGTGGTGGCACACGCCTGTAATCCCAGCAACTCAGAAGGCTGAGATAGGAGGCTCGTGAATTCAAAGCCAGCCTCAGCAACAGCAACGTGCAAAGCAACTCAGTGAGACCCTGTCTCTAAATAAAATACAAAATAGGGCTTGGGATGTGGCTCAGTGGTTGTGTGCCCCTGAGTTCAATCCCTGGTACCCCAAAAAAATAAAATAAAATAAAAGTAATGTTAATACTCTGAGAGGAGTCTACAATCCCATGCAAATAAATTCTACTCTAGATTTACATATACTAAAATAATTAACTCTCAAGAGTAGTATATGTCCCAAAATTGGATCATTTCAAGACTATAAGCAATTCTGTTATAATTCTTTGAACAGCAGAGTAAGAAAGAGATAATAGGATTAAGACAATTCAATTTCTAGTTAGCTATGATATGATAAACAACCAAAAAATTTAAGACAATTGTAGTAAAATTCAGAACACAGGCTTTCTCACTACAAGCTTTTTCAAAATGGTGTGGATCTTTTCTTCTTTGAAAGTGATGTTGGGTTTTCTTAATCCCTCTTACTATAAATTTTGAATTCTCATATACATAATTAATTGAATTGTCAAATTGTGTGACCATTGAATATGCTAATGGATATGGAGAAAAGCCCACACAAAACAGTATGTTGGGGCTGGCGTGTGGCTCTGTGGTGGAGCACTTGCCTCGCATATGTGAGGTGCTGGGTTCCATTCTCAGCACTACATAAAAATAAATAAATAAAATAAAGGTACTGTGTCCATCTATAACTAAAAATATTTTTAAAAAAAAAGAAAGAAAGAAAGAAAAAAGAAACAGTATGTAAAAATGAAAACCAGTGAGCTAAATAAACTTTTTTTATATAAAGTTTAAAAGAAGAGGAAGAGGAAGAATGGGGCTGGGGATATAGCTCAGCATGGTGAGCATCTGCCTCGCAGTGCACAAGGCCCTGGTTTCAATCCTGGCACCACAGAGAACAAAAATGAGAAAGCATAGCATTAAGCCACAGTAGTAATGAGTTTAACATTAACACAAAATTCAAATATTAAAAGTACGATTTTAGGCCCAGGGCTGTAGCTCAGTGGCAGAGCGCTTACCCAGCATAATTATCCAGCAGTTACCTCTCATGATTTTGCAGTGGGATGTTGGACCATGGGAGCCTTCCCATTACAGACATCGGGTAAATGCAATCAGGTGGACACCCTGCCAGTGCCCAGCTGGCACAGCTGAAGCTCCAGACAACCACACCTGGAGAGAGCCCTGAACGGAAGTTAAGATGCAATGCTTCACACTCCACTGCAGGGGCTTTACCGGCCATCACTGAAGCTGCATGTTGCCTGATGAAGAACCAATGACAAGCAGCAGTGGCACAGTCCGGGCCTGACCACAGAGACCATCCACGCCCACGGAGGGCTTCCTTCTCTAAGTCTGTAATGGGAAGACTGTTCCAGAACTGTCCAACAGCCCCCAGCCCCTGTCACCACTCTCCCCGGACCCCACCTGGTGGGCCACCTGTTGGGCTGGAGCCCCTGCTCAGCCTGGAGCCCTTGACTGTCTTCTCCCCACTACCAGCAGCCCCCTCCACACAGGCGCTCCCAGGCCCGAGACAGATGGCATCTGGCTTCATGGGACCTCGGCTTCTTCAGTAGCAGCCTGCCACTCATCAGCACCTCTAAGACACATGGCAGCTGTCCCTAACAAACCAAGCTTAGAAAACACACAACACTGCCTCAGTCTGGGCTCTTTCCTGACCTCTTGGTCTCGGCCAGACCCACACGCTAGCCCCAGGCCTCCCTCCTGCCTCAATCTACAGCCTTCTCAGTTTATCCACATCCATGCTTCTAAATACAGTCCAGAGAGTGACAGCTCTCCCTTCACCTGAGCCTCTGTGGGCTCAACTCCTCTGTGGATCTGGGCCCCAAACTCAAATCTCCACCTGAGACAGGCACCCGACAGTCTTCCCCTGGCCATCAGTGGCCCACACTCCACATCCAGCTGTTGAAATCATAACCTGTGCGCTGTATTTGGTCTCCTCTTTCCTGTCTCTAAAGTACCCCTCAGCTGGTTCTAGCACCTAGCACAGCACCCAGCAAGCACCCAGTAAATGTGTGCTGAAGCAGCACTGGAGGTCCTTACTAACAAGGACCTGCCCATTCCACTTGTCCTTCACACAGGAGGCCCAGGACAGAGATTCACAATTCCAGGCAGCTCCTGGGTGTTGGCCTTAATGTCCTTCCTGCCAGAGATGGGCAAGGGAGAAGAGCAGAGCCCAGGCCAAGTACTTCTCACATGGACTCCAGGCTCCAGTGACAGGAAGGCCACACAGTCATGGAGGAACCCTGTCCTGTACTTCCCAGGTGGACAGCTCCAATTTCCCACACCTGCCATATTCATTTCTCTTTTGTCCCCCCACCCTTAATGAAAGAAAATCCTTCAGGAAGTCCCACCTATCTCAGTTGAGATAAAGGAAGTAAAGAATGAATGTGTTCTCATTTGAGCCACAGCACTAAAGAAGATACCAGGCTCCAGGAAAGCTGGTGGGTGGCAGCAGTGTACAGAAGTGACACTTTCCCCCACAGTGCACTGGGGACCAGCAAGGAGGCCAGACAAAGACTGTCCTTGGAGCTGACCATCCGTTGAATGCTCCAGATCCATAACACAAATGAATGGCATGCCACCAGTGGTGGACATGGCTTTCCTGCCTAGAGGGGAGAGGAAAGCTGGTGCGAGGCCTGTGACGGAAACAGGGACCCCGCCCACCCCCACCTTCACTCTGAATGCGGAGGCAGAGAGGAACTGGTGGCCAGAGACAGAGGTCCCATGTCCACAGACTCCAGCGAACCAGCTGTGGGAGGGGTCCTCTTGCCCTACACTTAAAAAGGTCACCCTTGAACCCTCCCAAGAGGCCATGGACTGGACTCGGTGTGGGGACTACCTCTGCCCCCTGCTGGGGGAAGTGTGGAGGTGAGGGAAGAGGGAATGCAGGCTCAGGTGAAAGCAAAGGTGGAGGGGGCCCACCCCCGCAGCTCCAGCGCCCAGCACACTCGCTCCCGAGGGCCGCCAACATGCACCCCACAGCCACAGCCACCAGCACAAGCCTGAGCATCTGTTCCCAAGCCCAGGCTCAAGCAAGGCACGGCAGCCTGAGTCCCCAGCTAAAACTCCCCTGAAATCAAGGGGCATCTTGCTTTCTTAAAAGAAACCAAAAAATGAATGAAGCCTCATTTGTCACTGAATACTGAAGACCAAACATGTTCTCCCACAGCAAGTATTTCAACAAATATCAAACACCAATGGGTTACATGCTAACAAAGCTATGATTCAAACATTAAAAATTAAAAGGTTATCCAGATAACATAGGAATCCAGGCAGCAGGGAAGTTCTGTTTCTGAAAGCAATGAAGGCCAGGGAAGCCAGCTCACAGGGCGCGGCCGGGGAGCAGCGCATGCACGGCCTACCTTTTCAGACCCAACAACACACTCACAGGGCGGTATGAGAGAAACAAAGGAAAAGAAAAGAAAGAGGAACAAGCAAAATTAGAAACGTACAAGAACAAAAACTCTGATAACTACCACTCTACATGTACAAGAAATGACCATGGCTCTGGGAGCGGGGCAGGCGGGGCCTTTAGGCAACACACCCACACTCAGGGCACTGGGAGGCGGGGCGGCAGGCAGGCTGCCCATCAGAGAGCCCAGCACACAGCCCCTGGGCCAAACTCAAACTGGACCTACATCCAGCCACAGAATGAAGTGTCTGTGCAGGAGAGATGCATACCCTCTCTGCCAGCAGGAGGTGCAGGCAAGGTGAGATGAGCTCCGCTCCTGCACCAGATCCAGGTCACCAGCCACCAGGGGAATGGATCTGAGCCAGCTCATGGGCCTCACAGGCTCACTGAAGTGCAGAGGGTGACTAGTGCTTATAATTGTGAGAATGGGCATACGTGAGGGCTACTTCACTGCCCATCCTTAAGCCAAAAGCTCACGTGCAGGTGAGGAAATGAAACTTCCCTGCAGACCCTCAAAGTTCACACAGTGTGACAGGGCCACTCTACGCTTCCAACTCCTAGGCCGGACTGGACAGTTGTTTTTGGTTCTGTGACATCTTCTCCTCAGACTTACCACCAACCAGAAAGCTGCTGTGTGGCCACAGATCAGTTCCAGGAGCACCCAAGGACTTGCTCTGTGCAGGCGCTGTGCCAAGTGATCCTCACAGACCACCATCCCAGTCCCATGGTAAGAAAGAGACTCAAGTGACCAGATACCTGCTGAGGCCACAAGGCCAGGAGTGACAGCTCCCTGCACTCCCCCTAGCAGGAAGGGCTCCCTCTTGTAGAGGCTGCTGCTAAGCTCACATTTACTTCTTCCACTGGACAGCAGCTTTGCAGGACAGAGAAACGGGCAGTGGGCAGAGTGAAGAGGATGGCGAGGAGAGCTGGCCTGACCTCCCTGGGACACAGGGCATGCAGCCAGTCCATTGCTATGCTCAACACAAGTGGCTGTGGCTACTGTACTGGTAGGAAGCGGCAGGAGTCTCACCAGGGCCCCCAAAGGGGACTGAATGCACACACTAACCCCAGGGATTCCCTTACCCAAAGGCCACCTGTTTTTAAGTCATTGGTCTTGAAAAACAGTGGACAACACTTCTCTGTCCCCACAGCAATAAACTCTACAGAAGGAAGCAACCCAAACCCCCGTCCAGGGGTCAGTGTCTCAGGGGCAGCAGTTCCCCAAGTATACTTACCTACTATCAGTGTCCAGTCCCACGAAGTCCTTCTTCTCGAAGGGGACGCAGAGAAGGGGAATCTTGTCCCCAGACTTGTCCGTGGCCCTATCCAGGCGCTTGGACTCGAGCACAATGAAGAGTGACTCAATGAAGTCCTCGATGCGCTTCTCTACGGAGCTGCAGTCCTCGTAGCTGGGGTAGAAGGCCACGTCGGGGCGCTGCTGCTCTGCCACGTCCCCCTGCAGCCCGAAGACAAAGAGCCGGGAGTCGTAGAGCGTGGAGCCATAGATCTCCTTCTGCACATGGAACTTCTCGAAGGTCTGAGGCCAGTCCCTGGCAGAGAAGCAGTCGGTGATGGTGATGAGGCCCACAACCTTGCGGTGCGTCTGGAAGTCGCCCCACTCATTGTTCTCGGGCGGGTAGTGGTGCCGGTAACGGATGAAGAGTGCGCGCTGAGAGTCCCGCATGCTCAGCTGGCTCACAGAGCAGATCCTCCGGTAGATGCTGAAGAAGTTCTCCTCAGAGACCACGCCCACGGGCTGCACCACCACCAGCAGGGTCTGGTGGTCCTCAGCACACTGCATGTAGTCAGGGACACTCATCCTGAAGGCCCTGTCCAAAGAGAGAAAGCTAGACTCTGAGAAGCAGAGATGACCTCAGCACCGGTTCAGAGACACAAAGCCTGTGCTTCTGTCCCATCAGCAGCGGGGACAGTGACCTCAATACCAGCACCAGGTCTACCTAGTCAGGGCTTGTGATTCTACACTGACCACTGCTGTGTGATGTAAGTGACCCATGCAATGTCACTGAGACTTACTTTTCCCTTTTGTGAGAAGCCACAGTTGAAACTAACCATGTGCAAAATCTCATCATTCACATTCCTAACGTCCAGTGAACACAGAAAAGTTGGGGTGCCAGATGTGCTCATGGACAGGAAGTGAATATCCCAGATGAACAGAATCAATGCAATTCTGATTAGAATTCCTACCAAGTTTTTTTTTTTTTTTTTTGTGTGTGTGTGTGTGTGTGTGTGTGTGTTTTGGTGATAATGGGGATTAAACCCAGAGTTGCTGTACCATTGAGCTACATCCCAAGATTTTTTTTTCTTTTTTGGCAGTACTGGGGATTGCTCTACCAATAAGCTACAACCTCTGCCCTTGTTATTTTTCAAGACAAGATCTCACATAACTGCTCAAGCAGTCTTTGAACTTGCAATCCTCTGCCTCAGCCCCCAAGTGGCTGGAATTATAGGTATGCACTACTGCACATGACCCCTAACAGATTTTTGATGAAAGGTAACAAACTAATTTATGGTCAAGAGTAGCTACAAAACTCCTGAGGTACCACCAACAAGGGGCATTTATCCCACAAGATGGCAAGACCAGGTAGGACTGCTAATGGGGTAACAGAGTATCTTTGTAGCATGATAAAAGTGTCGTAAGACTGATTGTGGTGGTGGCTGTGCAGCTTGATCTGCATATGTCCCAGGTCACCAGCCTGTACACCTAGGTTGGTGACCTGGATGATATCTCAATAAAGCTATTTTAAAAAAAGCCACCATTACCACAGTATTCTCACAAAGACAATTAGACCAGCAAAAAGTAACCCATCTCAGAACCAGATCCACACAGCCAGGAGATGTGAAACGCAACAAGCGCCACTGTGCAAGGGCAGGAGGGACAGTCTCCTCAACAAAGGGCACCAGGAGGCAGGCACTTCACGAGCAAGGAAGATGCGGGCCCCGTCGGAACACAAGCCTCCCGAAGATGAAACTCATACGGCCAATCCATGCCCAGAAATAGGTCCACCTCAGTGGCAATCAGGAAAAAAACATTGACAAACCACTTCGCATCCACCAGTGTGACCAAAAAAAAAGCAGCCGGATGCAGAGGCATATGCCCAGCATCCCAGCAACCAGGAGGCTGAGCATTGCAAGTCCAAGGCCAGCCTCAGCAACTTAGTGAGACCCTATCTTAAAAAAAAGGGATAGGGATGTATCTCAGAGAATCCCAGGGTTGCCTAGTACCAAAAAATAAAGTTTGTATTGTTTTAAAATATACATGCACTCTACCATGGCTCAGCATACAGTTCTGCAGCATGAAGTATGCTCACACTACTGGGCAGCCTTCACCACATCCAGCTCCAGAACTTTTCTCTCAAACTCTGGACCCACTAAACATCAGCTCCCCTTCCCCACAGCTCCTGGCCACCACCACTGTACCCTCTGTCTCTAGGAATCTGACCTCACTAAGTAACTCACATAACTGAAATCATGCACTGTTTGTCCTCTTGTGACTAACTTATTTCACTTAGCAGAAAGTCTCTAAGGTTCACCCATGTTGTAGCATGTGAAGAATTCCCTGCCTTTTTCAAACTGAATAATATCCCATTATGTGCAAATACCGCATTTCATTCATTCATCCATTGAATGGACACATGGGTTGCTTTTACTTTTTGGGGGGGGAACTACCAAAGATTGAACGCAGGGGCACTCAACCACTGATCCACATCCCCAGCCCTATTTTATATTTTATTTAGAGACAGGGTCTCACTGAGTTGCTTAGCGCCTCACTTTTGCTGAGGCTGGCTTTGAACTTGTGACTCTCCTGTCTCAGCCTCCCGAGCTGCTGAAATTACAGGCGTGCGCCATCACACCCGGCTTGCTTATACTTTTGGCTACTGTGAATACTGCTGCTATGAACTCAGGTGTACAGACAAAACTATATAAGTATGAAAAGCAGCCAGTGTTTGCAAAGCTGTGGATCTAAGGTCATTCTCCCATTCAACAGATGGAAGCACAGACAGCATGTCCACTTTAGAAAGTACTGTGGCACATACAAAGGCAGCACATGTGCTCTCTGGACCTGGTGATTCCTCCCACAAAAACTCTGGCACACGGATGGTGAGCAGACATAAATAGAGGTTCACAGAAGCCAGATGCAGAGATAATGTCAATCAATGCTCACTAAGAAACGAAAGGATAAATAAACTAGAAAAGTGACAGTGAAGGACCCACAGCTACACTGCAGGAACATGGGTGGAGCTCAAAACCAATGGGCAAGAGCAAATGAAACCAAGTAGCCAACTAACACAAACGTAGGATTCCATTGACATCAAATTCACACACAGGCAAAACCTGCGCTAGGGCGCCCTTCAGTGGTCGAGCACCTACCCACCATGCACCCGGCCCTGGGTTCAACTCCCAGCAAGGAAAAAATTTTAAAAAAACAGGCAACACTGAACACTATTTTGTTGAAGAATATTTACACATACAAAAACAAAAAACAAAAAAAAATAAGCAAACTTTGGTAGTGGTACTTAGGTGGTAGAGGAATATGTTTGTGAGGAAAAGGGCAGACATTGTGCTTCCCCAGCGGGTGGCAGGTACAGAGGATTTGTGTGGTTAGCCTCAAAACTGTCCATAAGGGGGCTGGGGCTGGGGCTCAATGGCAGAGCGCTCGCCTAGCACAGGTGAGGCCCTGGGTTCGATCCTCAGCACCACATAAAAATTAATTAATTAATTAAAGATATTTTTTAAAAACTGTACATAAGCATTACGTGTTTTATGTATATTCCAAAATCTTTTAAGAATTAAAAATATGGGGGCTGGGATTGTGTCTCAGTGGTTAGAGTGCTTGCCTAGCATGTTCAATCCAAAATAAAGGT
Source organism: Urocitellus parryii (assembly GCF_045843805.1). Taxonomy (NCBI): domain Eukaryota; kingdom Metazoa; phylum Chordata; class Mammalia; order Rodentia; family Sciuridae; genus Urocitellus; species Urocitellus parryii. Next base: position 3,419,529 of record NC_135537.1, on the reverse strand, counting down.
ATTGTATCCATCTACAATATCTACAATATTTTTTAAATGAATTAAAAATATGTATTTCAAATATTATACATAGGTCATGTGTTCAAACATTATATATTTGATGTTATATTTTTCAAAATTTTCAAGAGTTAAAAAAAGGAAGAAAGTCTAAATTCAAAGAGCTTATACTCTAGCATGCAACCAGCTGCTGCATGGAGAACCACAGTCCTCCTCTGCCCTGCGGCTCCTCCCACCGTACCCTCTCCAAGGAGCAAAAGTGAGGACTCACAAGTCACGTGTGCTGTAGATGCCGTTCTGCCTGAAGACAGGGGGACACTGGCATTCAACACGGGTCTGGTTAGGGGAGTGTTCAGTTCCTCTCCTCTGTAGAAAAATGAGAAAAATAGGAATGTATGCTCTTTTTTATAAAACTTAAGCAAACCTAATAAGTGCCTTGTGAACAATAACTATGACCATGATTTTTTTTTTTATACTGGGGATTGAACTCAGGGGCACTCGACCACTGACCCACATCCCCAGGCCTTTTTTGTATTTTATTTAGAGACAGGGTCTCTCTGAGTTGCTTAGTGCCTTGCCATTGCTGAGGCTGGCTTTGAACTTGTGATCCTCCTGCCTCAGCCTCCCCAGCCACTGGGATTACAGGCGTGCACCACTGTGCCCACCTTATGATCATCATTTCTTTTTAGGGTAACTTCTTTCTTTTTTGGTGTTAAAACATTCTTAGCAGCACACATCAGGGTATGCCTGTCATCCTAGCACTTGGAAGGCTGTGGTGGGGGGATCGCTTGAACCCGAGAGTTCAAGACCAGCATGGGCAACACAGCAAGACCATCTCAAAAAAAATAAAAATCTCATTTTTATGAAACGATGATGAGAGTACATAGTGGCTGCGTGTCTCTCTGTTATCCTATCTGAGCAAAAACAAAAACAAGCAACCCAATTATCAACCCTCTAACCTTTGGGATTTTACCTACAAACCAGGTCCTCTTCAGGGTCCCTTCCACTTGTAACTGGGCACAGAGAAACACAGGAGGGGACACACCCATGTCCTGGCACACCACCTCAGCAAAAGTTGTCCCTGAAGCTTCTTAGGACCACAGCAAACTTCCCATAAAAATCTGTCTCAGATTCAAACCATGCCTCTGACCCAAGAAGCAGGAGGTCTTAGAGAAGCTGAGAACAGGAAGTATACTAAAATTGTGGACAACTTTTCACACTTCAGACTTCACAACACCCCTGGGGTAGGTGCAAGTCACCTTCAGGCTCACATGGGAAGCCCAGCCTCATAGCCTGCTCTGGTCCTGCTCCACACTGGCAAACTGGAGCTCAGGCTCCAGCCCGGCCTCCCTACTGCCTCCTTCCAGGGGATCTAATGGAACATAGCCCAATACCAGGCAGACAATGTCCGGGACAAAGCTAGCGAAACTATGAAGACATCAAAATGGATTTGTTCAGCATGGTAGCTTCTCAAAGAGTGAAACAGAGTTGCTAGAAAACTATCATTCTATTCCCAGGTATGTACCCAAGAGATCTGAAAATGTGTCCCCGCAGGTCAAAACCTTGTACATAGCAGCAACATTCAAATTAGCCAAAGTGAGGAAACAAATCAGATGAGCATTGTGCCAAGCAGACACACAAAAGATGGTCTATCCATGCCATGGGATGTTTTTCAGCCACAGAAAAGCACAAAGTATTGACACTTGCTAAAACGTGGATGATTTATGCTGAAAGAAGCCAGACACAAACAACACGTATGGCACTAATATGAAACGGCCAGAACGTGCAAATCCATAGACACAAAACAAATCAGTGGCTGTGGGGAGTGGGGAGCAGGGGGATGAGAAAGGGCTGCAAACAGATGTGGAGCTTCTTTCTGGGATGATGGAAAATGTTCTGGAATGGTAGTGGTTGCGCAATGGTAAATATATTGAAAATATCTGGAAAATACACTTAAACAAGCAGGTTTTCTGCTAGGTAAAGGATTTATCAATAAAGTTGTCATTTTTTAAACATTTCCTGAGCCTGGCTGCATGCCTGTAATCTCAGATACTCAGGAGGCCAAGACAGGAGGATCACAACTTCTAGCAATTTAGCCAGACCATGTCTCAAAAATTTTTAAAACCAGTTGGGGATGTAGATTATAGTAAAGTGCTTGCCTGGCATGCCTGAGGTCCTGGGACCAATTCTCAACACTGGGGGGGGGGGGGGGGTCTTGACAATTATTTTTCCTTCTCCACTACTAGTCTACTCTGTAATTTTTAAAACATAACAAAATCTTGACAAATCTGTAGTACTGCAACATTCTTAGGTCTCCAACATGGTGAGGCTGGTGCTTCTGTTTCAAATATTAATAAAGCTAGCCCAGGAAGTAGCTACTGTGCTTTTTAGAAATGAGCAGTCACTGGTTTAAATGAGGGGGTGGGGTGGGTTTCAGTCATAGCCTCAAACCTCCAGCTCATTATGAAATGAACAGAGCCCTGCTTTCAGCATTTTAATTTCCCTCTCCACAAAAACATGTGAAGACAACACACTGCATCCTAATACCAGAAAACTTCCAGTTGAAAGGCTTTTATGGACGCATAAGGTGGTGCATGCTTGTAATCCCAGCTACTCTGGAGGCCAAGGCAAGAGGATGGCAAGTTCAAGGCCAGCCTCAACAATTTAGGAGAACCTGTCTCAAAGTGAGTGCAGCTGATTGGTAGAATGCCCCTGGGTTAAGTACCCAGTATCACAAAAAAGGGGGGATGGTGGCATTTACGTGGTCGGGAAGGTGAGCGGGCGGAGGGGACACTGACAGAGGCGATCACAGGCCAGCGCGGAGTGACACTTTCCTGCCCCACGGCTGCACCCGCACAAGCACAAGCGAGAGTTGCAGGGAGGGTTCGAGGCGCTCCTCCCGCAGCCGACTTCAGGAGCGCGGCGGGTCCCGGGGCGAGGGGCGTGTCGCCGCCCGCACCGGGAGCGCCAGCCCGAGGGCACCCAACGGAGGCGGCGGGCACCGCGCGGACCCGGCGCGCCCAGGCCCGGCCCAGCGGCAGGTGCGGCCCGGGACCGGACAGGTGCGGCCGGAGTCTGCCGCGGGCGTGGACACGGCCCGGGACAGGTGCGCGCAGGGCACACGGGCACCGGGGCCGCCAGCGGGGCCGATCGCAGCCGGGCGGGGCGGCGACCCGGGGCAGGTGGGCAGACCCGGCCGGGCAGGTGTGAGCTGGCCAGCCCCTCCGCGAGGCCACGGCGGCTGCGCGGCCGCCACACGCGCCCTCCCCGGGCCGGCCGACTCCCTGACCCGGAGCCCCCCGCTTCGCACTTACGCAGCCGGTGGCCCGGGCCGGAGCAGGAGCCAACGGCCTGACGGGCAGCGGGCCGAGCTGCCTCGGCGGCCGCTCCCCCGGCTCACGGCTGGCGCTTCCGACTGGGGCCGAGCGGCGCCCCTCTGCGCATGCGCAGATCCCGTCCTGCCGGCGCTCCGGCCCGGGTTTTCACACCGACGCGGGGAAGCGCGTGCGGTGGGCGGAGCTGGACCGGGAGGAGCGGGAGAGAGGGAGGGAAGGAGAGGGAGGAGGTGGAGGGAGGGAGAGACCTGGAGGAAGAAAGGAAGACTGGAGGGAGAGAAGCAGAAATGAAGAGCAGAGCTTTTGCTCCTGGGGCCGGGCACCCTGTCTCCCGGCCACTCACTAATCCCTCAGGAATAGTAGTAGAGGCCCCTGCAAAACCCCTAGTGACTGGCCTGAGGCTGAAGCTGGAGGATCGGATCGTGAGTTCTAAGCCAGCCTCAGCAAATGGAGGTGCTAAGCAACTCAGTGAGACCCTCTCTCTAAATAAAATACGAAATAGGGCCGGGGATGGGGGTCAGTGGCCGAGTGCCCCTGAGTTCAATCCCCAGTATCTGCCCCCAAATGAAAAAACCCTAGTGATAGGGGACAAAGAGACGTGATGGGCGGAAACATGAGGCCAAGGGAATCATTCTAAAACTGGGTCCCCTGTGCTGACCCCCACGTTTTCACTTTTAAAAAGCAATTTGCCTGCAGCCCTGCCTGTCTTAAGTCCCCAAGATATGTTACATTCCTCCCCAAACAATCTGTCATCTGCAGGAGAAAAGCAGGCCCGGGAAATGCAGTTAAGAGCACATGTTACCCAGGCAGCGAGGGAGTGGGGAGACACACTGTGACCCTTACACAGACCAGATTCCAGAACTCAGGGAGATGAGGATCACCCCCCTGATCGTGAAACCATTAAGAACAAGGTCCAATTAGAACTGGTCAGCCTGGGCCAAAGTGACCTAGAGTTGTCATGGTAGTGGGGACTTGAAAATCTGATGTCGTGGGCTGGGGATGTGGCTCAAGCGGTAGCGTACTCGCCTGGCATGCGTGCGGCCCGGGTTCGATCCTCAGCACCACATACCAACAAAGATGTTGTGTCCGCCGAGAACTAAAAACTAAAAATATATTAAAAAAAAAAAAAATCTGATGTCATCCTGCTGTCACTCAAAAGTCAAGAGGTGGACCTGGGCAGAACTCTAAAGACACTCTAGGACACTCCCCCCACCCAATAAAACCGGAGAGTAAGAGAGGTGGGCTGTCCCCTCTCTTGAGAGGACCCACTCTCTCCCTTGAGAGTGTCTTCCTTTCCCCTTTCCTGTCCTTTCTAATAAACTCATGCCTGCTACTCTTAGCAACATGTCTTGAAAATTTTTTTGGCATGATTACAAGAATCAGGGATTGAAGGGGGATCTTCATGCTGCCTCAGATTCCCAGAAAGCCCCAGCCTTATATGCTTTATGGCACTCAGGGGGTCTCAGTGCACAACTATCCTTTTCTCCTTTTGCAGAAAGACTAAGGGGTGTGTGGCAAGGGACTCTCTCGGGCATGTTTAATCTGCAGGGTGGTAGGGCCCAACTGCTAATGTCAGTCAGAGGTCAGAACATGAGCCTGAAGCCTGCTCATCCCCCACTTGGAGGACCCCAGCAATCAAATTCCATGACGGGTGCAGGGGACGTGTCAACTCCAGGGCCATAGCACCCAGCTTGCCAAATAGCAACAGAAGCCACCCAAAGGTGTAAATTGCTCTGGGTTTAAGACAAAGGAAAGAGGATTCACACACATAGCTTAGACTATGCACAGCACAGAAGGAATTTTTTTCCCTTGCAGTGCAAAGGATCAGACCCTGGGCCTCCTGTGTGCTAGAGGAGCTCCACTCTCCCTCTGAGCTCTATCCCCAGCCTCAGACGGAATTCTTAATAGGTGACATCTCCAGGAAAGACAGAAAACAGGGAGAGGGAGTCGCTCTCCTTTGTGTATTTTTAATGTTCTGTGTGAATATTTCACTATATGCATGCTTTTTTTCCAATTTAAAAAAAGACAGTAATAGAAGCCAGGACTAGTTTTCTCAGAAAACACAGTAGCAACAGAAAAAATGGTCTGAACCAACCCTTATGCTGTAAGCTAGCAAGCATTTATTGGCCCTTTCCTGTATGGCCAAGACTGTTTTATGTCTTATGTTATTATTCATATTTTTTATAAAATAATAATATGCTACCCCTCATCCCTGCCCAGGACCAGTAGGAAACCAATTGAGTTTTTATTGAATTTTAAGGAGTAGGAATGATTTATAAACAAAACACATCTTCTGAGAAAAACAGGTAGAGGGGATTTCTAGCATGCCAGGAAGCATCTTCGGTGGAGGGGGGGGGGGTGAGGACTGAGGAAGGGTGCCCACTAGACAACACAGAGAGCTGGCAGAGGGCAGGGGAGGGCCTCAGCATGATAAAGGTCTATGTGGTTAATGTTATAGAACACAGAAAAGAGACATCTTTAAGAACCACCAGTGACGGAGGGCTGTGTGCCAGGAACCAGGCTCTATGCCTCACTCAGGGACTTCACAGATCCACAAAAAGTGGCTTTTTTGAGTGCTGAGGTCCAGAAAGGACACACCACTTGGCTAGGGGCACACAAGAGGCTGGTGCTATTTGGGGATTCTAATCCTGGGCAGTCTGACTCCACAACCTGTACTCTTCCTGTAGTTCTTATTCTCTATAAATGGATAAGACAAGCAACTGGGAAAGCTGGCCAACTGAAGCATTGTTTATGTTTGTACAGCATTTCCCTATTTATAATCCCCGCTTTATTTCACCTTCTCAGCCTATCTGCAGGGGAGGAAGGAACCATCATTCGAAACCCTTGTCAATGAGAAAACAGATACTCATCAGGTGTAAGAGCTTGCACAGCCCCAAGTGGGGTGGGGCTGTCCAGCTGCCAAGTGGGGGTGTTCGGATCAGGCCCAAGTCTGTCTCTGGGACTTGGTTCTACTTCTATACCAGCTTTAACATCTCCCAAGCATATGAGAAATGGATATTGGGATTCAAAGAGCATACAAAGACTGCCCTGGTTAGACGTACAAAGTTGGAAGGAACCTTTAAAATAATCTGAGCCACCTCATACCCATACTAGATCCTCTCTACAAAGATCCTAAGAAAGGCCAGGCGTACTGGTGCACACCTATAATTCCAATGGCTCAGGAGGCTGAGGCAGGAGGATTGAAAGTTCAAAGCCATCCTCAGCAATTTAGCAAAGCATTAAGCAAATTAGTAAGACTCTATCTCTGATTAAAATATAAAAAGGGCTGGGGATGTGGCTCAGTGGTTAGGTGCCCTGGGTTCCATCACTGGTACCAAAAAAAAAAGAGAGAGAGAGAGAGGATTGGCAGGAGGCTTTTTGGCTTTTTGTTTGTTTTTTGGTACCAGGGATTGTACCCAGGGGCACTTAACCACTGAACCACACCCCCAGCCCTTTTTATTTTTTATTTTGAGATACGGTCTTGAAGTTCCTTAGGCCTCAATAAATTCCTGACATTGGCTTTGACCTCCTGTCTCAGCTTCATGAGCCACTGGAATTACAGTCGTGAGCCACTGTGCCTGATTAGATAAAGTGGCTTTGATGCCATGTATGTATTTTCATGGGCCACTGTAACAAATGACCATAGATTGGTGGCTTAAACGAGTGTTGATTGGTTATGGTCCAGAGGCCAGAAGTCTGAAATCAGGAAGCCAGCAGGGTGCTTTCCAGGGAGGGCTCTTGCTATGGCTCAAAATGAGGAAATTCGGTCCCACTGTGAGGAAAACAGAGGGTGAAAACCTAGTCTGACCTTGGTGTTTAGAGATGGGGCTTTTAGGAGGTAATTACAGTTAGGTAAAGTCACCTGTATGGAACTCCTGTGATTACATGCTGGTGGCTTTATAAGAGGGAGAGACCAGACACATATCCAAGCACCCTCTCTCTGCCCTGTGCTACCTTGATTTCTGCCAACAAGAAGGCACCTCCAGATCCATAAGCCAAAATAAGCCTCTTTTCTTCTGCATTTATCCCGTCTTTGATACTGTATTATTAGCAGCAGAAAACAGACTAATGCAGCCCTCCCCTGGGTTGCAGCCTGCTGACTTCTTATATCTTCACAGCAGACGGAGAGCCAACTAGCTCTCTTGCCTCTTCTGAGGACACAAGTCCTACTGGTGAGGGCAAAGCCCTGACGCCTAACTGCCTCCCGAGGGCCCCACCTCCTAATACCACCGCACATAGAATCAGATTGCAACATATGAATCTGGGGGTGTACAAACAATGAGTTCATAACAAGCTCTATTAAAGTCTCCAACAGAGCCAGAATCTGCTTCCCTGAAACACCCAATCTTGGGGTCTCAAAGAACAGGACTTATGCCCAACTAGGCTTGGTGGAGTTGATAATTATCAGTCTTGAGTTAACAGGGTAAGTTGGTGGTCCTCCTCCAGCACTCCCTAACTATAAACTTCAATGTTGTCTGTTAAATGAGGGTACCACTTATTAGAACTAAATAAAACAACGGAAAGCAATTTTAGACAGTGTGACACAAATTCTGTTACACACACAGCTCTGGGACAAGATGACCATATGTGTCTATTTGCCTGAGACAGTCCAAGGTAATGGCTGTTGTTCTGGTTGTTTCCTTTTTGGATGGTGCTATCATCCCACCTCAGGCAAAAGCCATCATTCCTACAGGCTTTGATCCCCCAGTACTGTGAAGGGTCCCTTGCTCTTTCCCGTGTTGCAGAGCTCTCTTAATGAGTAGACAGGCACTGGGATGCTTGTCAACAGTGCCATGTCTCACCTGGGTTTTCTAGCTCACAGACCAAGGAGGGAAGAAATTATTTCAATAAACCACACTTATTTAGCATCACTGAATGCCAATCGCTTCATTAAACCTTCACATGTCCTCCATCAAAAGAACGCAAGAATGACAGATACCACTTAGGGACCTCCTACCTGGCAGGTAACGTGCACTGTGCTAGTCATAAATCTCTCACATAATCCTCATTCTGACCCGATAATTCAGGTTGTATTAAAGGGCAGTAACACTCTTTCCCCCTCTTCTTGAGCGTGTAACAATTGAGAAAACAAAGAAATCAATCCATTGAAATTATAATTGCAATAAAACCCTGATTCAACCCCAACTTAAGTGCCAAGCTCATTTGAAACCTCACCATCTCTCTGCAAGATAGCTACACTATTCTTTCAGAGATGAATGCAAAGCCAAAGAGGGGGCTAGCCAGGTCTTTCCATGGAAGGTCCCCTCCTTTTGCAGAAATCACATCACACTGGACACGAGAGGAGGGGAAACCGCAATGTCAGCCAGAACATAGGCTCCTCGAGGACTGGGACTGCTTGCCACTCATCTCCAAACCCCCAGCGCCTAGCTCGAGCTTGTACTGCGTGCTCAACCACAACCAACCAATGCTTTCCAAGAATGAACGAGCGGGCCAGCTGACCGCTAGAATGCGCCGCCAAGTCGGCGCCGGGCTCCCAGCCGGCCAATCCACACCTCCGCTCGTCGCCCTGCCTTCAGACACGCCCCTACCCGCCCTCGGGGCGCCCTCCAGCTGCATGCAAATCCCGGAGCGGAGGTTCCCGGGCTCCAGCGGCGGCAGTGCGCATGCCCTAGGGCGGGCCGTCGCGAGGCACCGCTTTCCCGCGGCGCCTAGGGGGCACATTTGAAAGCGATTGGTCGGGAGGACGGAAGTCAAGCTCCGCCCTCCTCCCCACCCCCGGCACAGCTCCTATCAGAGCACCCCAGCCTCGTTTGGGCCGGCCCTGCCCGGGCATCGTCTCCACCCACCCTGACGCTCCGGTCCCTCTGGGAACTTAGCCTCAACCGGGTCTAAATCAGAAGGGGGCAACCGGAAGTGACGCGCCGCGCAAGCGAAAAGAGGCGGGTCGGCGCTCGTCGCCCTGGCAATCGAGCTCCCCGCGTGCGTCACGGCTTCTCTGGCGGCGCCTGCCTTTGTGCGTCTAGTCCGCTGGGAAAGGAGTGCCCGCGGGCGGCCGGCGGGCGGCGGGCGGCCATCGGGGGCAAGCCCTGGGCAGTCCGAGAAGAGGCGCTTCGAACCTAGGTGCTCCTCGTTCTCGGGGGCAGCTCTGTCCCCCCCCCATTTTTTAAAAAACATGCTGTAAGTGGCAGATGGACCCAGGGCCTTTATTTCATCTATTTGTTTTATGTGGTGCAGAGGGCCGAGCCCAGGCCTCACGTGCTCGGGAGCGCTCCACCACTCAGCCCCAGCCCCTCTCCCCCACCATTTTTAAAAATTGGTTGGAGCCACTCTTGGGGTCAGCGTTTTGGTTTTGGTCCAGGGGACTGAGCCCAGGGGTTCTGCCACTACCCCCAGGCCTTTCTAGTTTTCGTTTCGAGACTGGATCTTACCAAGTTGCTGAGGCTGGCCTCAACCTTCCCATCCTCCTGCCTCAGCCTCAGCCTCAGCCTTCGGGATCGCAGACTCTTGATGCCTTTTTTAGAATTAGCTTTTTAACTGTGCTTTTAAGCCAGAAGGTCTGCACGAATTGTAAAAGAAATTCCCATACACCTCTTAAGCATATTCACCATTTTTTAAAGTTTTTGCCTTGTTGGTTTAATCGTTATGTGTGTTTCTCCCACACATCGGCAGTACATTTTAATTGATAAAAGATAAAAACATTACAAGGAACTGTCAAAAGATAGAAAAGTTATAATTTAATGTTATGACCTAGCTAATGCTTAAGTATGCTCACCAATGTGTGGGGGCTGCGTGTAGAGCCAGAAAGGTTGTAGAAATAAGTTGTGATTTGTCCCACTTAATAACAATCGTATTTTACATTTCAAAATAAAGTTGAAAAAAAAATCCTGACAAAGATTACATTTGAGGAACTGCGATTCCATGTGCGAACACCAGATGGCATAAGAAGCTGTTCTAAAAAGGCAAGCATCCATGTTTGCACTGAATTAGGATAAAATTGCCTCTGAATCCTAGAATTTCGTCACCTCGGCAGAGTTCTGTGCGAATTCACAGCAGAGTAGAAATGAGGAGTTGAGGAGAGAGGTTCATCTGTATCGCCAGTGGCTTACTCTTGGGTAATTTAAGAATCCGAGTCATTATATTTGTTCTATTATGTTGTGCTTTGTGTTACCTATACAGTAATATGTAACAGTCTAATTGGAAGTATGTGTGGTGTGTATGTCAGTATCATGTTATAATTCAAGTGATGTTCTCTTCTGTTAACAGGCCTGAAGCAGCATTTTAGAGTCAGGCTGAGGCTGCATCTCTGCTGTCTGCTGACCAGTACAGGGCTTATCTGAAATGGTCAAGTTCCAGAGACCGTGGAGGGGTTTTGGTCATTTAAGCACCCTTGCTCTTTGTTTCCTCCTTTCTGGAAAGCAGGTCATGAGGATCCCCAAGAGGCTGAAAGCAATGCTAACAGAATAGACCTAAATGGTGTCCCACCTGACGTGGCCTCATGCTGTGATGCTCTTGCCAGCCATCACAATGTGGCTCCAGCAGGCAAACAGGGCCTTTGGCAAGGACCTTTCAAAGTATCAAGTCCCAAAATCCCAGGAAGGACAGAGGAACCATTCCAGACTCAGTGAGACAAAAAAGATAGGGCAGAGTCCTGCAAGGCTCCACACTGGCTCATTAAATATACGCACAATACTGACTCCTCTAAAGTATATGCTGGGCTGGGGATGTGGCTCTAGCGGTAGCACGCTCGCCTGGCATGCGTGCGGCCTGGGTTCGATCCTCAGCACCACATACCAACAAAGATGTTGTGTCCGCCGAGAACTAAAAAATAAATATTAAAAATTCTCTCTCTCTCTCTCTCTCTCTCTCTCTCTCCTCTCTCACTCTCTCTTAAAAAAAAAAAAATAAAGTATATGCCAGTTAGAACAGGCAGTGAGATGGAATGGGGCTGAGGATCCCATGGCAGTGACACATTAATGCTAATGTCCTAGTTTTGATGGCTGCATGGAGACTATGCAGAAGAATATTCTTGCCAGGTTTGGGAAAATACGCTACTTCTGCAGGGCACAGTGGCACATGCCTGTAATCCCAGCAACTCAGGAGGCTGAAGCAGGAGGACTGCAAATTCAAAGCCAGACTTGGCAACTTAGTGAGGTCCTAAGCAACTCAGTGAAAACCTATCCCTGAATACAATATTAAAAAAAAGGCTGGGGCCAGGCATGGTGGCGCATACCTGTAATCCCAGTGGCTTAGGAGGCTGAGGCAGGAAGATCGAGATTTCAAAGTTAGTCTAATCAAAAAAGTGGCATTAAGCAACTCAGTGAGACCCTGTCTCTAAATAAAATACAAAATAGGGCTGGGGATGTGGTTCAATGTTCCCCAGTACCAAAAAAAAAAAAAGAAAAGAAAAGGGCTGGGGATGTAGCTCAGTGGCTAAGTGCTCCTGAGTTCAATTCCCAGGACCAAAAGAAAGAAAGAAAAAATAAGATATGTGTACTGTACTTGCAACTTAAGTTAATAACTGCTTCAAAAATTGAGAATTCCAAACCACATGCAGTGGCACACACCTGTGATTCCAGCTACAGGAGGCTGAGGCAAGAGGATCATGTGCTTGAGGCCAGCCTGGACAACACAGCAAGACCTTACCTCCCCAAAATAAAATAAGTTAAAATAAAAAAGGAAAGAGAGAATTTCAGAGAAAGTTCAAGCAACTAAAAAAAAACACACCATGATTTCCTGGCTTGACACACTGAATGAGAACACTAGAGGAATGGCAGAGAGGGGTACTTTTAAAAGCCGGTTAGGCTTGGAAAGGAGCTGCTCTTGGGGCCTGAGACAGGGAAGATCAGCCCACGCAGGCAGACTGATGGCTCTCACCATCCACTCACCAGAGCCTCATGGGGAGCTGAAATCATTTGTTCCATACACGTTGCCTTGTTAGTCGGGCCTCCACTGATCTCAGCTTTGTCTTCCATTTCTGCCTTGACATGGGAGGCCTTCCCTCTCCTGCTAAAGTACTAGTGTTGCGGGAAACAGACTGGGAGAGGAGAACCCCAAACTGTATTTTACACCAGCGGGCCCAGAGGAAAACAAAGCTCCAAATCCTGAGCTCCCATGAGAGCTTCTCACACATTTATAGGCTGTCTAGTGGCATACATCTTCTAGTCTGCTTGGGTTTCTAGTGGGAAGGATGTTTACAACAGCAGTTCAAGAAGGGGAAGGACTGGCTGCTCTTACAAAGCCTCTAACCTTGAGCCCCAGCCCCCACAGGTACATTTACACTTCATAGGGGAGTGGTCAGACCCCAGGGGAAGTTTTCTACAATTCAAAAGGTAGGGACCCAGGTCAATGGGCTTCCTGGAGAAAGGCTGAGGAGGGCAGGGGAGGGGAACTTGCCCAGGCAATGATTTCTTACACAACATTTTTGTAATTTCACTAAATGACCAGGTTTGGATTTGCCATCACACTACTTTAAACAAGCCAACTAAGAGCCTCTTTGAAAATGCAGGGTGTGCACTTCTCCAGCCAGTGCTGGGACACTCCGTGGGTCTGTCTCAGAGGAAAGGGGCTTCTGGAGCTTCAGCACAGCCCAGTGCCCCACTCTGTGATTTTTAGAATCTTTGTGCTATTCAGACAGGTTAGTTCAGGGCTGGGGTTGCGGCTCAGAGGTTGAGCGCTGGCCTAGCATGCGTGAGGCACTGGGTTTGATTCTCAGCACCACATAAAAATGAAATAAAGGTATTGTAAAAAAAAAAAAAAAAAAAAAGACAGTTTAGCCAGTGTGGGGGCCACACCTGTATGTACACCGACATCTCCAGAGGCTGAGGTACAAGGATAACAAGCTCAAGGCCAGCCTGGGCAACTTAGCAAGACCCCCTCTCAAAAAATAAAAAGGGGGATTCCACCTCTTGGGTCCCCTTCTTCCTCCAGGGAGAAGTCTTTTCTGCTGTCCTTTAATAAAGCTTTTACTTTCCACTGTAAACTTGCTTTGGTGTGCTTCTCTGGTGTTTATGTTATGCTCAAATTCGGGACCACCAAAAGACCACCAGAGACCAAGATCCATGTAAGCAGCAAAGAGGTGTTTAATTGTGAGCTAGCTTAGTCCTCCGAGTGCACACAGCAACTGGTGATGCTGAGGGGCCCCGAGCCTGGGGTTTGCAGCAGTTTTATACACTCTTTGGGGAAGGCAGGGACTTCACATACATCATAGCATCTCTTAGCATATCATCACACACCGAGGGAAAACAACTCTAAAACATGATTAGCACATTCACTGGCTGGAACCAGTTTGGTAAGGATGATTGATTAGTACAAGAGGGGGACTCATTTGAACTGATTGGTTTAAGCCATGGGGGAGTACGTGCTGAACTACATGTTTTCCCAATGTTATCAACCACTATAAACTACTGGGGGGTCATCTGGCATCCCAGGTATTTTTCCTGTCTCATGTTGATTGGTGGCTGCTAGGGGGTTGCTATGGGTCCTCACCTAGCCTGAGTCAGGGACACCTGGCACAGCAGATCTTTCCTGTAATTTGTAGACAAACAACTCAGCAGGGTGGGTATTTGCCTAGGAGTGCTCTGTGGGTCTTTCCAAGGACAAGGGTAACGCCCCCTTCCTTGGACAGGCTTTGCTCTGAAGTAGAGGCTGGTTTTTCATTATACTTCAACATTGGGGAAGCAAGGACTCGTCACCAGTAAACAGCAGTAACAGATTGGAGGTTCCCCACCGAGATCTACACCGAGAGATCAAGAGGAAAAGAAGGAGAAAGAGCACAGACACAGAAAACGGGCTGAAGCGCTGGTATTCGCTCTTGGAGGAACCACCCATCACTCAAATGGCCCTCCAGCCTGTTACTTCTCAGTTGGACTTCTATCATGGACCACACAATAGACCCGATTTTTAAAAAGGGGGACTCCAAACTGCTTGCTCAACACCACCCCCTTTCAGCTAGAAGAAGCCAGAAAGGTCATCTCCCCCCTTTCCTTACAGCAAATTAGAGGGGAGAATGAAGCCAGATTTAAAGATAGGTAGTTAGTGTTGGTTAGGTAAATCAGTTCTAATAGCGAGTAAAATCAAGAATGAAGGCCATATTGAGAATGGAGTCCAGGAAAAGGGGAATTGAAAAAGTCCACAAGGCCCAGAGCCCATCCCAAGGAAATATTAATGAAGCAGCTCCCAGCAAACAAGGAGATGCTAATCCAAAAGCCCTTCCTGCCGAGATTACTCCAGATTACTCCCACCTGTCCCCCACCCTTTGGGCCTTCCCACCTACATTCCATCACTGCAAGAGAACAGAACAAAGAACAGAAATGCATGCCACAGGAAATCTGAGAAATCTGAAAGTAGACCTTAGCTATAAAAAAGGGAAGACCTCCCCCTTCCATGGATTCCACCTCTTGGGTCCCCTTCTTCTTCCAGGGAGAAGTCTTTTCTGCTGTCCTTTAATAAAGCTTTTACTTTCCACTCTAAAAAATTTTTAAAAGGGGGGGGGGGCAGGCACAGTGGCACACAACTGTAATCTCAGCCCCTCAGAAGCCTAAGCAACTCAGTGAGACTCTGTCTCAAAATTTAAAAAAAGAAATTTTAAAAAAGGACTGGATATGTAGCTCAGTGGTTAGGCGTCCCTGGGTTTAATCCTCAGTGTGGAGATGGAAGGACAGGTTATAGGAGTTGTGGCCACAGGAAACCTGCTGTATATAGCTCTATTCAACTCAAGGAGTAACTAACTGGATCTAACCATGTTTCAACTTCTCTTAACTATACTTTACATACCCACCACACTTAAAAGCCAGTTCAGGGAGCTTCAGAAAGGCCACTTGCAGTAGGACCTTATAAGGGTCTGGGTTTCCCTATGGTCACATGAACTCTAAACATGTAAGAAGTCAATGAATGGTGGGTTTTCTGATGTGGTTGTGTGTGCGTGTGTGTGCATGTGTGTGCTGCAGATTGAAACATGGGCCTCACACTTGCTAAGCAAACTCTCTACCACAGAGCTACATTCCCAGTCGCTTTGATTTTTTGACACAGGTTCTTGCTGGCTGGCCTCCAACGTGTAATCCTCTTACCTCAGGCTCCTCCTGTAACTAAGTATTACAGGTGTGTGCCACCACATACCCTGACGAGTTGTGATCTTCAAGTGAGTGAATTGTGTGTCATGCCACTTATATCTCAGTAAAGTTGTTTTAGAAAAATTGGTCCCCAGCAGGTGTGGTTGAGGCAGGAGGATCACAAGTAGAGGCCATCCTGGGCAATTTAGTGAGACCCTATCTCAAAATAAAATTTTAAAAAATTTAAAAGAACTAAAGATGTAGCTCAGTGGTAAAGTGACCCTGGGTTCAATCCCCAGTACAAAAAGAAAAATTTCTCCCTTGCCTAGAAGCCCAGCCTCACTTCAGCTCCGTTTTCTAGGGGTCGCCCTCCTACCCCACGGAGCTCTGACCCGTAATTCTCTTCCTGTTCACGCCCATCTGGCATATTTCCCCCAGCTCTCAAATCTTAGTCCTTCCTTGTCTGCAAAGCCTTCTCTGACTTTCCAAGCAGAGGGATCACTAGGTCCTTGGGGTCAACTCCCAGGCACACCTCTGTACAGTGACAGTCCCCTGTCTGCCCTCCACACTGTTCCAGAGCTTCATCTCTGAACAGGGACCAGCAGCCATAAAGACTCACTGGAATGGCATCGAACCAATGGAGAGGAGATGGTAAAAGGCTGTGGAGTAGCCCCAGGAAGCAGGCTCGGGTCAGAAAACTGGGGGGGGGGGGTAAGGCAGTCCCCTGCGAAGGCGGCAGCTGACACAGCCCTTCCGTTTTAGCTATGTCATGCCTACAATGCCACCACTCACCGGTCACATCCAGTATGGGATGCTCCTTGGAGAGCCACATGCGGCTTCATTGTTGAGCACTCCCTGTTCCCCACGGAAACCCCCATTTCCACACGGCCTGTCTCCTGCGGTGTATCTGCTGAAGAGAACACAACTGGAATCCTCGGGAACCCCTGGCCCTGAGAAGAAGGTGAGAGCAAGAGGGGCCACAGAGAACACTGAACGGGGAGATAAAGCGGGGTGTGGGGGTGTGTGCACCAGTAATCCCAGCCACTCAGGAGGCTGAGCAGGAAGCTCACAAGTTGGAGGTCAGCCTGGGCAACTTAGCAAGACCCTGTCTCAAGATAAAATAAAAAGGGCTGGGAATGTAGCTCGATGGTAGAGCACTTTCCTAGCATGTATGAGGACCTGGGTATAATTCCAAGTACTGAAAAAAATGTGGGGATGATCAGGGCTCAGTGGCACACACCTGACATCCCAAGTACTGGGAGGCTGAGGCAGGAGGGTCGCTTGAGCTCAGGAGTTCAAGGCTACCTGTGGCAATACAGAGAGACCCTGAATCAAAAACAAAAGGAAGGAAAAAGTAGTCATGACTTATTTCACCCACACAGTAAATTCATAGCCAAGCCTCATGCATTATCTGTGTATCCATCTTAAAATTATATAAGTGTGTAACTTTGAAAAGTAAAAAGCAAATATAGGGAGAATAGCAGCACCCAAGCTCCGCCTCACTGTGAACCGGGTGAGGAAATGGAGTGTTTTAAAACACTGAGCAGCAGGCAACTTGGGACCTGTCCCTGACACAGGTATAACAGGTGAGGTGAGCTCTGCAGATACTCAGGCTTCTGCCAGGAGTCCATCTGTCCACGGTACATGGAGAGGTCACTCACACACACCATGTGTCCAGGTTGAGGAGACAGAGCCTGGAGAGTGAGGGAGAGCGCCCCAGAGCCGTGTGCGCCCTGGGCCATCACCGAGATGAGCCCACACAGGTCTGACCAAGGTGGTGAATAAGAGGCTTGAGAACAGATCCACAGGTAGACCAGGGCCCGGAGCACAGAGCAGGTGACAGGTGAGGCCTCCAGTCGCAAGTACCGAGGCCAGCCAAGCTCACAGTGACCTGAATACAGATTCTCTAGCTGTACCTTGAGATGCTCACAGCTGTAGCAAGGACACCTCTGGTGCAGCCCCAGGCCAGATCCTGAGCCACACAGGCCACCAGTGCCTCCCAGAGTCTACCCTAAGGCCCAGTCGCTGGTTATGCAGCAATAGGTAAGTGAAACTGAAAAATGCCATGAAGGAAATAAGAAGGCCAGCCACAGACCAAGTGAGAGATTCACAATAGAAGGAATAATGTGAAAGACGTTCACAATGCATCAGTAGGAGGCCAACAACATGCTGGCCAGGTAAAAAAATAGGCAAAGAAAAACAAAGAAAGAGGCAAAGTATTTGAATAAGTGCTTTGCACATACATACCACATCCCCACATCCCTATGGTTTATTGGGCCTTGTGGCTCAGGAGGCTGAGGCAGGAGGATCGCAAGTTCAAAGCCAGCCTCAGCAACTTAGCTTCTAAGCAACTTCGTGAGACCCTGTCTCTAAATAAAATATAAAAGGGGACTAGGGGATGTGGTTCAGTGATTAGACACCTGTGGGTTCAGTCCCCCCACACACTGAAAAAAACATTATTGGGGTTCAGCATGGTGAAGCCTGCCTGTAATTGAAGCTGTGGCAAGGACACCTCTGGGGCAGCCCCAGGCCAGACCCTGAGCCACACAGGCCACCAGAGTCTGTGTGGCTCAGGTTCAAGGCCAGCCTTAGCAAGTTAGTGAGACCCTGTCTCAAAATATAAAAGGGATGGGAACAGAGGGAGAGGGCCCCTGGGTTCAATCCCCAGTTCTGCAAAGAAAAAAAAAATTATTGGGGCCCCAGGGGGCATCGCTTAGTGGTAGAACACTTACCTAGCCAGCACAATGACACAGATTTGACCCCTGCACCCCCCAAAACAGAAACGTAAGTTGCTAGTCTCCAAGGAATGTTGGGGACTGCAAATCAAGTCAAGATGGCGTTTGGCAGTTTGCCAGGAGGAGTGGTTTGTGAGGCAACGCCACCAAGTTATTAAGATGGTGGGGACTCCTTATTGGCTGATTGCTGTATCTGGATGATGCTAATTGAGTCAAGCTGTGTGTAATCAGTTAGGTATATATACCTCTGCTGTTCCGCAATAAAGCAGTTCCCACTTCAACCTTCAAGTTGCTTGTCACCTCCTGGTTATTTTGCCCAGCTGGACTGCGGCAAAGGAAATGCTTGATGAAAGAATCTGTCCTTGAGTAGGACTACCAAGCTCCACTTCTCAATGAGACCTTGACTGTGGCTTCTTTCCTTGAAGGCTTGATATTGCCCAGTTTTAGCAAGAGTTCTGCTCAGTCAACCTGGTGAGGATCCCTGCCCTTGGTATTCAATCACCCTGGCCTGCCTTAAGTGGTAACCCTGCTGCATCAGTTCAGCAAGAATCCCCCAACCCTTGATGTCTCCATTGAGTGACTTTCCACCCACAAAGTCCCTCATCCTGCTGTGGCTACAAGTCCCCAGCTGTCTTTGCTGTGTGTGGAATTGAACCTGATCCCTCTCCCCTTGTGCCAAAGTCTCAGCACCTGTTGCTAGAGTCCTAAATAAAGTCTTCCTAGCTGCTTTAGGAAGTATCAGACTAAGTAAGGTGCAGGGCATGCCTGTAATCCCAACAACTCAGGAGGATCCAGGCGGGAGGATCACAAGTTCAAGGCTAGTCTCAGTAACTTAGAGACCTTGTCTCAAAATAAAAAATAAAAAGGACTAGGGAGGGTTGGGGTTGTGGCTCAGTGCCAGAGCGCTTGCCTAGCATGTGTGAGGCACTGGGTTTGATTCTCAGCACCACAAAAAAAAATAAATAAAGGTCCAATAACATCTAAAAAACAAACAACAACAAAGGACTAGGGATACAGTACAGTGGTAAAGTACCCTTGGGTTCAATTCCCAGTGCCAACAAAGAGAAGTATCAGAATAATTTTCTTATTAGCAATATGAAGACCACGACTAGAAAGCCCTACACATTTATTTGATTACTAAAATTGAAAAGGCTGACCATGCCAATCCTTAATGAGGAGATGAAGGAACTGGAGCTTTCAGACATTGCCCAACAATGTCAAAGAGTTCAAATACTTTGGCATAAGGTTTGGCAATTTCCATCTCACACACATATTTACCACTTAACCCAGCAAATCCCCATTTTTAGGATTTTTGTCTTTAGGTACCACCAAAAGACAAAAACATATGTCCATAAGTGTTCACAGCAGTTTAATTCATAATTACCACAAAGAGGGAAAAAATATCCATCAACAGAGGAACTACAGTCAAGTGTGGTGGCGCACCCCTATAATCCTAGCTCCTAGGGAGTTTGAGGCAGGAGGAGCACAAGTTTGAGGCAGCCTCAGGAAAAGACAAACAGATAGGGTCCAGATTTGTGGCTCAGTAGTAGAGCACTTGCCTATCATGAGTGAGGCACTGGGCTTGATCCCTGGCAACACATAAAAATAAACAAATAAAATAAAGGTATGGTATCTGTCTACAACTAAAAAATAAATAAGAAACAAACAAAACCCCAGAACTATATAGCAAGAAAGGAACAGATCCCTGATATACTGATGTGTTGTCATGTGCTGAATTTCATAAATGTGCTAGTAAAAGGAATCTGACATAGAAGAGGTCATGACCATCCATATGACCCACTAGAAAGAACAGGAAGATCAAGTGTCATGCTGGGCCCAGTTTGAAGTTGACTAGGAAAAGATAGTTTGGGTGATGGGAATGTCTCTACTTTGATTATCATGCTGGTTACACAGATCTATGTATTTATCAAATTGCAAAATGGGTGTATTTATTACATATAATAATTCATTCAGAGGCTGGGATTGTGTCTCAGCAGTAGAGCTCTCACCTAGCACAGGCAGGACCTGGGTTCAATCCTCAACACCACATAAAAATAAAGGCATTGTGTTGTGTCCACCTACACCTAAAAAAAAAAAAAAATTCATTCAAGGGTTGAGGGCACAGCTCAGTTGTAGAGTACTTCCCTAACACATGTAAGGACTTGGGTTCAATTCCAGCACTGTAAAATAGTAACAATATGACGTGTTCAATAAAGTTCATAATGTATAAAATGAATGCGTCAATCTTAAGTTCTTACTTATTAATTTGGCTATTATTCATCTTGATAAGTCATCTAGGCCAGTCTTGAACTCCTGCCTCGGCCTCCTGAGGAGCTGGCCCTACAGCAGGGCCTCTGTACCATTGTGCCCACTCCCCGGTTGTGCCAGGGCAGGGGGATACCCAGAGACAATGCACAAGGGTAAGGCTCTATTAAGAAGCGCTCCCAGGAAGGCCCAACACCCGCAGGCTGAAGAGATGGCACCTCGTCCCTCACTGTCCCTCACTGTCTTGGCCAAGCAGCACCTCCTCTCCTCAGGCGTTTAGTCCAGAGGCGGCCAGCTAGGCCAATGGCATGCGTCCTTTCCACTGTGGCCTCAGCTCTGATCCGTCCCCACAGAGAAAGGGGTTTCCTAGCTTAGGCTGCAGATGCAGGGACACCCTCAGCACCCACCGCTCAGTTAGCTCAGGTGACCACCTCCCGGGGGCAGCTGTCCTGGTGTTTAGGGAGGGCAACTCTCCACAGACCGCCCGGGAGTGCCGGTGTGCTCCCAGGTGAGGTGCCCACACATTCAGGGCCAGACTCACTGTCATTGTTCCCTTAACTTGTCTAAGTTCTGGGGACAAAAAGAGGGATTTCAGGGACATGGTATTTTACAGTCCCCCTTTTCTTAAGGACAACACAGCACCTGGTTTGTTAACTTAATTCTATCGGAGTTGGTGATATATGTATGATGTTTGTGTCAATTGTGTGCCAATAGTAACCTTGATAATATATCAGTGAAGAAGAAAAGTATTCAGATTTTTGTAGCCTTTAGACTTATAGGCCAGGCATACTGTCCACACCTGTAATCCCAGTGACTCGTGGGCTGAGGCAGGAGGGCCACAGTTCAATGCCAGGCTCAGCAACTTCGTGAGACCCTGACTTTAAAAAAATCTTTCAAAAATATCATTTTAGGCCAGGCACGATGGCTCACACCTGTAATCCCAGCAGCTCAGGAGGCTTAGGCGAGAAGACAGCAAGTTCAAAGACAGCATCTGCAAAAGCAAGGTGCTAAGCAACTCAGTGAGACAAAACACAAAGTAGGGCTGGGGATGTGGCCCCTGAGTTCAAACCCCTGTACCAAACAAACAAACAAACAAAAAAAAGTGTGTGTGTGTGTGTGTGTGTGTATACAGAGAGAAATTTTAAAAGAGCCTATAGTCTTAGGAAGTTTTAATTTTTAAACTTCCTTTTTTTTTCTTTTTGTGCAGTCTGGGGATCAAACCCAGGGCCCCATACAGGCTAGGCAAGCCCTCTACCACTGAGCTACATCCCCAGTCCTTTTCTTTATTTTAATCTGTGTTGCTTAGGATTGCCTTGAACTTGGGAACCTCCTTCCTCAGCCTCCCAAGTGGAATTTTTAAATTTTCAATGTCTTTAAACACTTTTATTGAAGGGAGCTATAAAAAAGGATTTCAGCAAAGGACAAAACTCGTTGGGAGAAGTGGAAAGAAAGTGCAACTCCAAGGCCGGAGAGGAGCTGACAGGTGTGTCTTCAGTGGGCCTCCGTGTGTTCACACTCCTCTGGAAACATTGAAAAGGGACATTTTATATCAAAAGTTCAATATTTATTAATGCTGGAACTTACATCATTTTCAGCTACTTATAATGTCAATAATAACGTACTTGGTTACACATGTCAAGTATGTCAATTTTGAGAATTCTTCAGAAAAATCTCAGGTCACTTTTCAAGGAACAGACTTAAAAATAAATAAAATTGCAAATTATGCTTATTTGTAAATTCAAATTTTTTGTGACCTATCAGAAAGGCCCAAATCCAACACACAGACACCACCAAGTACTGGCCGAGATGTGCAGCAAAGGAACTCGCAGTCACTGGTGCTGGGAATGAGGGAGTGGCCGGCTGCTGGGGAAGACGGGTCAGCAGTTTCTTACATAACTAAATCCACTCTCACTATGTGATCCAACCATCATGCTCCTCGGTATTCACCCAAGAGTTGAAATCTTATCGTCCACACAAAAATCTGCACACTATAGCAGCTTTAGTCATAATTATCAAAACTTGGAAGCAACAAGAAGCCCCTCTGTAGGTGAGTGGATAAATAAAATGTGAGCTATCAAGCTATGAGAAGACACGTGAGAACCTTAAATGTACATTACTAAGTAAAACAAGCCAATCTCAAATGACTAAGGCCCTGGGTTCAATCCCCTGCACCCCCCCCCAAAAAAAAAAGACTATGTACTATATCGTCCCAACTCTAAGGCTTTCTGGGGAAGGCAGTAAGATGACAGGGTGGCCTGCAGCAGGAAGGGGGGCTGGAGCACAGGGATCGAAGGGCAGTGAGACTGTGGCGTGAGACGCAGGTCAGTGTACAGGTGTCACACTGTGGAGTGCACACCACGGCAACACCTGCTGTAAACCACGGACTTGAGGTGACCTGGTGTGACAGACAGTGCAGGCACACTCACTGCTTCGAGCACGCCACTCTGGAGCATGCTGTTGATGTAGGGGCTGCAGCCGTGCAGCCAGCTGGGAAGGCAGGTGTGTGTGGGAGCGCGGTCCCTTCTGCGGGGTTTTGCTATGAACTCTTAGAATGACCATTGGAAGCAAAGTCTATTCAAACAAATCAATGTCATAAAATTACCAGGATAAAATACAGTCCTCCTGTGTTACATTAGAGCTGGAAATGTCTTGTACATGTGACACAAGCTGGAAACCACAGAAGAAGAACTGGGAAGTTCAGCAGCATGAAAAATACAAACTGAGTATAAGAGACAGTATTCCTGAGCCACCACACACTTGGGTGGGGGGGTCCTTTCAAGGGTGCCAGGAAGGTGCAGGGCTGGGCTCAGGAGCAGAGGCCCACCTGGCACGTGTGAGGCTCTGAGTTGGATCCTCAGCACCACATAAAGATAGATAAATAAAGGTATGTGTCCATCTACCACTAAAAAATACTTTTTTTTTTTTTTTTTTTTTTTTTTTTTTTTTTTTTTTTTTTTTTTTTTTTTTTTTAAAGAGAGAGTGAGAGAGGAGGGAGAGAGAGAGAGAGAGAGAGAATTTTTAATATTTATTTTTTAGTTCTCGGCGGACACAACATCTTTGTTGGTATGTGGTGCTGAGGATCGAACCCGGGCCGCAC
The DNA here is from genome assembly GCF_045843805.1 of Urocitellus parryii. Taxonomy (NCBI): domain Eukaryota; kingdom Metazoa; phylum Chordata; class Mammalia; order Rodentia; family Sciuridae; genus Urocitellus; species Urocitellus parryii. The sequence continues at coordinate 3,396,092 of NC_135537.1, read as the reverse complement.
GCATGCCAGGCGAGCGCGCTACCGCTTGAGCCACATCCCCAGCCCTAAAAAATACTTTTAAAAAAATGTAGTTGATTAAAAAAAAATGTGCTGGTAAGCCAAGCATGGCGGGGACCCAAAGTCCCTGCTAGTCTGAAGACTGTGGTTGGGGAATGCCTTGAGCCAGGGGTTCAAAACCAGCCCAAGCAACTTAGCAAGACCCTGTCTTAAAAAGAAGAAAGAGGGACTGGGGATGTGGCTCCAGCGGTAGCGCGTTCGCCTGGCATGCGTGCGGCCCGGGTTCGATCCTCAGCACCACGTACAAACAAAGATGTTGTGTCTGCCGAAAAAGCTAAAAAAATAAATAAATGTTAAAATTCTCTCTCTCTCTTAAAAAAAAAAAAAGAAGAAGAAGAGAGAGAGGGAGAATTCAGCAAAAAGTGTGGGAGTGATGAATAATATAAGACTGGTACCTGATGAGGCTTGCCGTTAGTGCACAGGTATCCATTTGGTAGTATTCTCTGAGTTCAGGACCTCGATTTCCAGAACTGTTTTGTCTTTTCTTTTTCCTCTAGTACTGGGGATTGAATCCAGGGCCTAAAGCATGCTGGGCAAGAGCCCTCCCGCTGAACTACATCCACAGCCACTTTTATTTTGAGACAGGGTCTTGCCAAGTTGCCCAAGCTGGCCTCCAACTTGTGATCCTCTTGCATCAGCCTCTCAAGTCACTGGGATTACAGCTGTGCACCGCTGCACCTGGCTGTGACTCATAGAACTTGAAGATAATAAATTTGTTCAGTTCAAGCAACTGAGTTTGCAGTAATTTGTTACAGCAGCCATAGAAAATTGATGCAACCTCTACCTTACAGATGGAATAACTGAGGATCAGTGTAGGGTCCACCAGTTTGTGAGGGAAGAACTAGGATTGAAGCAGAAGCTGGCCAACTCTGGAGTCCGTGTCCTTTCCCTAACATGTCTGTGGGTGCCAGGGCAAGTGCAGAGTTCTGAAAGCATTCCAACAGTCACCTGGACCAAACCCAAACCACCGATGCATGGGAAGTAACATTCCTGGGACTCTTTCTGCCCTGACAGCAGCTCCCACGCCAGGCTGCTGGCGTGCCATTGCTGTGAGCCAGGGCGACACTGCTCAGCTCAGACTACCACGGTTTGCACAGCAGGGCCAGAGCATGGGGGCCAAATTCCATGCAGAAGACTGACTCCAGTGCCACTCTGCACCCCCAGCACCAGGCTGACACCAGGCCCAGCAATCTGTGGGGCTTTTGCTCCATGATCAGAAATTGGGTGCCAGCCCCTGAGATCTCTCTTCAGTGCTGTGCTTCCAATCAAAGTGGGTGATGTCAGCCCAGGGACAAAGTGTACTTGGAATACATTTCCTTTTAGAGGATGTGTCTTAGCCAGAGTCAGGGAAAGTGGGTCAGCACTTGACTATTTTTCAGAAACAAGCACACTTGTATCCAGAGCTCGGCTTGGGCATGGAGCCCAGAGCTTGGCCTCCCCGAGGCCCACCTTCCCCCCACGTTCCAGCCAGAAAGTCATCTGGAAGTGACAATTGTGCATGGACTTAGGAGAACTGGGCTGGGAGCCCAGCACTTGGGGAGAGACTCAAGGACAAGAAGAAGATGGAGTTTGCCCCAGTGGAAAGAGGATGGAGCAGTATATCCATCTCCTGTTGCTATTGCCACAAATGACTGAAAATTTATTTATTTTTTTAAGAGAGAGTGAGGAGAGAGAGAGAGAGAGAGAGAGAGAGAGAGAGAATTTTTTTAATATTTATTTTTTAGTTTTCGGCGGACACAACATCTTTGTTGGTATGTGGTGCTGAGGATCCAACCCGGGCCGCACGCATGCCAGGCGAGTGCGCTACCGCTTGAGCCACATCCCCAGCCCCATGACTGAAAATTTATTTATTTATTTATTTATTTTTAAATATCAGGTCCTTCCACCTTAGTGTGATTGCTATTATTTATTTTTATTTTTTTTTAATTTTATTTTATTTTAAAGAGAGAGGAGAGAGAGAGAGAGAGAGAGAGAGAATTTTCAATATTTATTTTTTAGTTCTCGGCAGACACAACATCTTTGTTGGTATGTGGTGCTGAGGATCGAACCCGGGCCGCACGCATGCCAGGCGAGCGCGCTACCGCTTGAGCCACATCCCCAGCCCATGACTGAAAATTTAGAAGCTGAAACAACACCAGTTGATTATCTCAGAGTTCTGTTGTATGAACGTCCAGGAATCCATTTTCCTGCCTATTTTCACTATGGGCAGAATAGTTCCTTGTGGTTGTAGGATTGCAGCTCCCATTTCCTTTCTGGTGTCAGTGGGGCCTCCCAGCTCCGAGAGTCAGGCTTGCTCCAGCCTTCAAAGCCAGCATTCCCTGCTGAGGCCCTTGCACACCTGGAGACTCCTCTGCCTCTGTCATTGCCTCTGTGTGGCAGACGACTCGCCTCCTTCTTCCTCTTTTGAGGATCCATGAGATTCCATCGGGGCTTCCTGGGTAACCCAGAGTGGTGCTCCCCATTCAGGATCTGTAATCACACCTGTAAAGTCCCTTCGGCCAGCCAGAAGCATTTCCACAGGTCCTACAGATAATGAGCAGCGAGGGCTGGGATTCTGAACTGTGACTCATCCAAAGTCTGAACCAGGCCAGGGTGCAGGATGCGGCCATCCCTGTCACTGGAACTCCCAGGCAGGCTCTCACTGCCACATCCATGCTTCCTTCTGTCCCTCTGTCTGGAACCCTCTCTGCCTGGCCTCAGTATCTGGCTCGCATACCTGTCATGGTTTGGATGTGAGTGCCCCCCAAAAGCTCCTGTGTGAGGCAATGCAGGAAGGTTAGAGGTGACATGATGGGGCTATGAGACCCTTAACCTGATTAGTGCATTAGTCCTTGACAAGGCTTACCTGGGTGGTGACTGCAGGCAGATAGGGTGTGGCCACAGGAGATGGGTCCTCAGTGACAAGCCTTTGGGTTTTATATTTTGTCCTTGCTCAGCAGGGCTCGCTCTCTCTCCACTTCCTGGGGACCATGTCCTGAGCCTCTTTCCTCTACCCTACCCTTCCGCCATGGTGTTCTGCCATACCGTGGGCCCAGAGCAATGGAGCTGGCTGTCTGTTGCCTGAGATGTCTGAAACTGTGAGTCGCCAAACACACTTTTCCTCCTCTAAGATTGTTCTTATCAGGATTTTTGGTCACAGTGGTGAAAAAGCTGACTAAAACACTACCTGTCCCCTCACCTGTGTCACCACTTGCCCTGCCTCCATCCCAGCCCCCGTGGCATCACAGCAGTGGCAGGTCCTGATTTGGTAAGACCCTGTCTCTTCCCTCAGCCTGGACGTCCCCTGGGGACAGGCAAGCACCCTCACCTTCTCTGCAGTCCTGAGGCAAGGCCCGAGATCTGAACACGCCTGGGCTGAAACCACCGTGGAACTGGTGTTCCTTCTCCCTGTGACCTGGTCACATGCTGGCCAGTGGTGTCTAGGTGATGGCACAAGCCTTCGTGCCAACTCATGAGCAGAGCCAGGGCCATAGAGCCGTGCTCACAGTGAGCAAGAGCAGGACTCAAGTCAGCTGCTGCTACCCGAGCAGGACTCTGCCACCTGTTAGCTACAAACTCTTCTCTTCTTTGGACCTTAGTTTGCTGAACTATAGGTGGAGCCAACAACAATCAGGAGGGCTAAATGAGTTGCACTGTCACCTGGCACACAATGACTACTCTCTCAGTGCGGCCGTTCCTTGTTATTAGAGTACAGAGTCAGAGAGCACTGAGCTTGTGTCCAGCCAGCCCACCGGCAGCTGGGTGGCTTCGCCTTTCTGAACCACTTTTTTCACCTGCAACATGGAGACAGTAAAGCTCACCTTGGGGTGCAGTGGTGGAGATTGGATGTGTGTGGGCCTGAGAAGAGCTCTGCATGGGGCCTGGCACCTGCTTTTGGCTACTAGTTGAACTTCTCCCCACAACGACAACATGTAGTGCTGATTCCATCTCATCACACGCACTTGACTGAGGTCAATCTCACCCCTTTTGATCAACTTGATGAGTCATTCCTGGGGACTTACTGAGTGCTGCAGCCAGTATCAAGCTCCATAATGAAGACCTGATGGGTGTGATGGGTCAAGTGCTGCTAGGAAGCAGGTGGAGGACATCTGGTCAACCCCAATGCCCTGGGCTTAGGATAGCACGGAGCTCCTAACAGAGACTCTTGGAGGGACAGAGGCAGACTTGGCCCCAAGAGGCTAAAGGTGGCAAGGAAGGGTGTGGCTGGAGCAGGAGCAGTGGGGAGGGCACAGCAAGAACAATCCATAGGGAACATGCCACTTCCTTCAAGCCACTGAGGGGGACTCAATCCTAGGGTAGAAGCATCCCCTAGAGGCTCAGCACACTGGGAGGAATGGTCTTGGTTGTAAGGACCAGAAAACCCCATTCCACTGCATCCCAGGAAGTCAGTGGGGAAGGTGGCTCAGTGAGGGAGTATCTGCATTGCATGGAGGCCCTGAGCACCATCCCAGCACACACTCAGTAGCCAGGGGTAGGAGGGTTACCAGAGGGCTCATCAATGCCATCCAGAGCCCAGGCACCTCCCATTTTTGTGACTGGCTGCTTCATGTCCACTGTGTCTCATGGCTGCAGTAACCCCAGGCATCACACCCTTTGATAACAAACCCAGAGGCAGGAAAAAACTGTCTGCCTCTGACTTATGCTTCTTTTCTCTTTTTCTACATGAGATGTAATTTATGGAACATAAAACAGCATTTTAAAGTGTACAGTTCAGTGGTTTCAAACATATTCACCATTTTACCATGTTGTGTGACCTCTACCACCATCTAGTTCCCTCTGGGGAGAATCTGATCCCTCTCCCTTGGCAGCTTCCACAGGCTGCCACGTTCCGTGGCTGGTGGCCTCTTCCGCCATCCTCAGAGCCTGCTGAGTCCTTCTTACACTATGGCATCACCTCTCCCTCCGACTCTACTCCTTGGCACCCTCAACCACTTTTAAGAACCTTGGGGCTCTCCTGGGCCTGGATGGTCAGGCCAGCCTCCTGCTTTCGTCAGTTGATCAGCACCCCTGATTTCTTCTGCTGGGTTAATGCTCCTTTGCCATATGACTTAACGAAGTCTCAGATCCCCAGGTTTAGGATGGGGCATTTGGGGGGCCATGCCTCAGCCAACCACAGGCACTAGAAGAGCCCGCAGCTCCAGGTTCTCCAGGTGATCATGCACAGCTGCAGTGCAGAGAGGCCACTAAGTGTGGTTCAGATGGATTTAGACTGCTGAGGTTTTTTTTTGCCCCTGACATAAATCTACTTTAGTGATGTCTTCAAGATAGATTCCAAACAGAACACTCAAAAAAATGTGTTTCCATGGAAATCTTGCAGCTCAGTCAGAGCTCTGTGTTCTGTCTCCATGATGAGAGATTTCTCCTTGAAAGGCACAGAGCTGATGTCATAAGGTGAGAGGAGATGGTTCACAGAGGCAGCCTGAACTGATCAGCCTGATGCACTCAAGAGAAGAAGGTTCCCTGGAATCGTGGCCGTGGAATTTCTCACTTCATTGTTGACTAAAATTTTTTCATTTACTTCAAGGTTTATCTTTCTGAATTCTGCTTGGATTCCTTAAAATAAACAAAGTCTAGAGGAGCTTTAAGGTCATTCTCCTGGGGGCACTGAGTCTTAATTAAATGAACAGTCTTTCTTTTCTTTCTTTTCTTTCTTTCTTTCTTCCTTCCTTTCTTTCTTTCTTCTCTCCCTCCCTCCCTCCCTTCCTTCCTTCCTTCCTTCCTTCCTTCCTTCCTTCCTTCCTTCCTTCCTTCCCTCCCTCCCTCCCTCCCTCCTTCCTTTCTTCCTTCCTTCCTTCCTGGCTTTCCCACTGAGTGATGCCCCCAGCCAAGTGAAAACTCTTATTCCCAGAATATTTACTGAGTACCTACTATGTGCCAGGCACTGGAGAAACAAATGAGCAAGAAATGGTCCCTGCCTTCTGAAACTCAAGGTGGCCCTATATTTGTTAAATGTCCTGGGAAAGATTGAAACAGAGTTCCTGCATCTCCTCAAGCTGAGAATAAGAACTTCCTCAGGCTGAGGACAAATGCCAAGAAGGCCAACACCAACATAGCACAGCCTGGTTAATCTGTGTGTGTGTCACAGGCTCTTGTTTCTGTGAATTATAACCTCTTCTAGAGGCTGGCAGAGGATCTAGCTACTTCTTCCCAGTTGATCAAACTGCATAAAATTCATTTTTCCTTCGTACATTAGTTGCCTGTTTCTTTTGTGGGCAGGTGGCTGACACCAGCAGCTGGGATGCAGGCAGGTCCCCTGGCTTGCTGCCAATAATGACCATGACCTGGACTAGACTAGGCTGCCTTCTGTGGTAACTGCCCCCCTGCAGGAACAGAACTGATAAGGAACCACCCTGCAGATGTAAGACCTGATTTCATTTCAAGACTCTCTTTCCTTCCCCTTGACCAGTGTTGACCATCCTCTGCTGCTTTGGATAAAATGGAAAAGGGAATTTTAAGGAACAGGTCTGCCCAAAGTCTGGCTGCCCTAGTCTCATAAGCAGTCACACAGATCCTCATCCTTTCTTTCCTATTCTCTGGGACTATTTAATACAATTTGGGATTCTTTCTTGAACTGTTTAACAGGAAAATTTGGCCTTGTCTCTGACAGGGGTCATCTGTTTGATGGTGCCAGTTTGTTTGGAAGAGATGCGCAGAGGAGTGGAGAACTAGGGTGTTGCTTTGGGAGATCTCTGCTGAAAAAATGAAAAGCACTAATTCTATCCTGGAGCTCCCCAGAGTCTGGAGTATGGTATGGCCTGTGTATCTATAAGTGCACTCTGATTTAGTGCAACTACTTTATATGCTTAGTAGCTTGACAGTTGGCTTAACAGAGATAAAAATTTGATGGCTACAAGGACAGAAATTTAGCTACATTTTCCCAAACATAAGTCATCAGATAAGCCTCTGTCCAAAAAATGGACGAAACTTACCCACAACCACTTTGTTTTGAGCCCAGCAAATTCACTTTTTGATTGTGAATGCAAAAATTATAAATTTTTGTTTTGTCTGATTAAAAGTTTTGGTTTTCTCTGAGATTTTTTTTTCCTCTATGATAATAAAAACTGGTTACTCAAGGTTTACAGGTCTGAATCTTTAAGATATAAATTTTCTACCTGGCCTCAACTGAGTGTTTTATATTTGGAAACACAAATTTAGGGTTTAAGGACGAGGATCTGCTCTTAGCAAAGTTATAAAAAAAACAAAGATTTTATGCCTTCTATTGATTTTATTAGTTTTTTGATTGCTTAAAGGAGAAATTAAGTCCTACAAGAATTAGGACAAATTATTTTTATAATAATGAAATAAGTTTTATTGATACTAATACTCTAAAAGTTTTTTAAATCTGGTAGTCCTGTTATAATGCTACAAATCATTGTTGTCTTAACATATTTTAAAGGGAACTAAATTGTTTTGCTAAATTGCTAAACTTTCTATATAATAGTAACACCTTTTTTTTGCCCAGTAAATTCACTGGGAGTGGTGGCACACACCTGTAATCCTACCAACTCAGATGGCGAAGGCAGGAAGATTTCAATTTTGAGTCCAATCTCAGCAATTTAGCTGAGGTACTATCTAAAAAATAATAATAAAAATAAAAATAAGAAGGGCTGAGATGTAGCTCTGTGGTAGAGCACCCCTGGGCCTGATCCCCAGTAACACAAAAGGGGGAAAAAAGACACCATATAACATAGAAATACCTTTTGTATCATTTATAGTCACTTTAGATAACATGAGCTGTGTTTCTATAATTAAAAAGGGGCAGACTTACTCTATTTATCCTCTAACTCAAGACAATGGTTAAAGATTCTGACATGATATGTGTAAGAGGGCTGGGGTTGTGACTCAGTGGTAGAGCATTGCCTCACATGCATAAGGCACTGGGTTAAATCCTCAGCACCACATAAAAATAAATAAAACAGCACCACATAAATAAATAAAATAAAGGTATCATGAACATCTCCAACTAAAAATTAAGAAAAAAATATGTGTAAGACTGGCTAGCTTAAGAGTTTTCTCAGTTGTACTGTTTGCATTATGACAGTTTATAATCACATTTAAGTATACATATGTATGTTCTTAATTGGTAAAAATACCCTTAATTCTTGTAGCCTGTATTCAAAATTTTTACAATCTGTAAAATGTACCTTCATTCTAAAGATGTTATAAGATGTGATGTTAAACTTTGTTTTCAGATGGTAATTAATCTTGATTTATATAAGAAGGACTCTAGCTAGCTGGTACTCTTTATTATTTATTTACTTTTTTACAGATCTGGGGAATCTAATCCAGGGCTCTGACATTCTAGGGAAGCACTGCTGAGCCACATCCGTAGTCCCAACAGGCATTCTTCAGTGCAAATCTGACAGGACTACTTTTACAGACAAGTTGATTTTCTTTGATTAGATAAAATGATAAAACTAGGGCTGGGGCTGGGGCTGGGGCTCAGTGGTATAGCACTTGTCTCACCCATGTGAGGCACTGGGTTTGATTCTCAGCACCACATAAAAATTAATAAACAAAATAAAGGTATTGTATTCATTTATAACTAAAAAATTTTAAAGAGATATTTTTTAAAAATGATAGAACTAGGGCTGGGGATGTGGCTTAAGTAGTAGCGCGCTTGCCTGGCATGCATGTGGCCCGGGTTCAATCCTCAGCACCACATACAAACAAAGATGTTGTGTACGCTGAAAACTAAAAAAATAAATATTAAAAAATCTCTCTATCTCTCTCCTCTCTCTCTCAAAAAAAATGATAGAACTAAAGACATGGGGCTGGGGATGTGGCTCAAGCGGTAGCGCGCTCGCCTGGCATGCGTGCGGCCCGGGTTGGATCCTCAGCACCACATACCAACAAAGATGTTGTGTCCGCCGAAAACTAAAAAATAAATATTAAAAAAAATTCTCTCTCTCTCTCTCTCTTTAAAAAAAGAAAAAAGAAATAAAGACATGATGTTCCTTGCACAAATCTACTATACAGAATGGATTTTCTTTGCCTTATTTTTAGGAGCACAGAGCACAGCACATAACTTTTACTAATATATTTTCATGCATTTGGATTTTCAGGAAGTATATTTGATGCAGGGGCTTTTTATGCCCTAAGAAATGAGAGGACCTGGTGACCAGCTTACGGGAGGCCACCTTTGGACTGGAACCAGGTGCTGTATCAAACCTGAAAATGTGCCACTTTTCAAAAAACAGGAGCTTCACAGCTCCTGGTCTAGAAGGTGTCCTATTTTCCAAAGCCAGCGTACAAGGTCCTATGTGTTAGTTCTGTGAGAATAACTTGAAGTCATTCTAGAAAACGTCAGGAGACCTGTAAAGTAAGTTCTTGGTTAATTTTTCTTTTCAACTAACTTTGAGAAGAAAGTATGGAAACATGAAATAATGGAAGAAGAGAACTAGTCATTAAGGGGTGTTGAGCTGTGCGGGGCCACACGCTTATCATCCTACAGCTCAGGTGGTTGAGGCGGGAGCACTGTAAGTTCCAGGCCAGACGTGGCAACTTAGTGAGAACCGTCTCAAAATGAAAGCCTTCCAGGCTGCATTTTCCACAGCTGTGCTTTGCTCTTAGAAGATGTTTTGTATTCGTTCTTGCCCATTAAAATTCTTGACAGTAAACTTCTAGATGAATTTGCCTCAGAACTGATCTAATACCTTCTGTTGCTTACTGTAGGCTAAAGGGGGGGTCTTCTGACAGTTTCCATCCAATGTGGGGCCAATGAGATCAAAGAATGGGACAAGTCTGCTGTGACACAGGACCACAATGCTTGGCAGATAATCAGAGATGTCCCAGGATGTGTCTCCGAGATGGGAGTGGGGTTTCATGGATCCACGAGTCCAAACACCAGAATGAAGGGCAGAAGTTATGGAGAGCTCTCGTGCAGAGGAGCCCCAGGTCCTCCTGAGGTGGGGCAGGCAGGTACTGAGACGTTGCCTCCTCCAGAAACAAGCCTCTGGCTTCCTCGTGCTTAGAGCTCCTTGGTGGGATGTACACACCACCAGTGAACCGCCACACAGGTGACAGGAGCCCGGATTTACTCAAGACAAAGGGATGAATCAGGGCTGGGGCTGGGGCTCAGCGGTAGAGCACTCACCTAGTGCGTGCGAGGCCCTGGGTTCGATCCTCAGCACCACATAAAAATAAATAAATAAAATAAAGGTATTAGGTCCAACTACAACTAAAAAATAAATATTAACAACAACAAAAAAAGGGGGGATGAATCAACAGGAGAGTTTAAGCAGAGAGCTCCTGAACCTCCTCGCGGTGGGAATATAAACTCCCCAGTGTGGAGAGCAGATCTGGGAAGGCCAACGCTGACTTCTCCAGCCACGCACAGCCTCACTAAGTCTACAAGTGTGCATCACCTGGCTTTTGTTTCCATAAATGGCAATGGCTCCTACAGGACCAGGGGAGATGCAATCTAGCTGCTTCTTCCCACTTTGATCAAGCTGCATAAAAGTCATTTTCCTTTTTCCATCATCTGCCTATTATGTGGGCAGGTAGCAAGCAGGATCCAGGCAAGTTCCTGGCTTGGCTGTCGATAACCAAATGTGATTGAAATTCCATCAATAGGCTACTAAACTTTCAGGACATTTTTTCCTCCCTGAGACATGGGCAGAATTTATCTCCCTTCAGAATGAAGACCCCCAGGTGTCCTCCTTGGGTGACCATGAAGACATCTTTCATAAAACATGGGCCAGGATGCCAAACGCAATCTACACTCTCACACAGCATGGGGTTGAGAATTCATTGACTAGCAAGGACTGACAAGGGAGCCATATTTTTATCTTAAAACTATAAGAGGGCTGGGGACGTGGCTCAAGCGGTAGCGCGCTCGCCAGGCATGCGTGCAGCCCGGGTTCGATCCTCAGCACCACGTACAAACAAAGATGTTGTGTCCCCCGAAAACTAAAGAAAAATAAATGTTGAAATTCTCTCTCTCTCTCTCTTTAAAAAATTATTAAAAAAAACTATAAGAAATCTGAAACTGAGGGAAAGAAGAAAAATATTCTAGAATTGGACTACTATACCGCAACCACTGCTAGCAATTAAATGTATTTCCTCCTACTGGTCTAAGAAATGAGGAACAACCTATAAAGAACAAGAAAAAACACTTAAACAATAAGCAAAAAGCAGGATGCCAAGTTGGAAAGTGTTTTTCTGCATACAGAAAAAGCTTGGGAGGGATTTACCAATGGGGAGTCATTAAGTTGGGGTGGGATGGAAACATTTTAATTTATTTCCATTTTTTTTTTTTGTAATGACACAGTGGCTGCAGTTCAGCTATGAGAAGGCACAAAGCCATACCGGGGGCGGGGGAGTTGAGTTAAATAGAGTGAAGTTCGTGAACTGGAAGGATGTGGAAAAAGGCAGGAAGCCTCACCAGGCTGCGGCTGCCATAGACAGCAGACAGGTTTTGGAGGTAGTGAGGCCCAGTTTCAATCCTCTCTCTTCTGCTTCTCCATCCTGTGCCTCTGGGCAAGCTGTGCAGCCTCTGGTGCCTTAACATCACCATCTCCAGCAGGCATGAGGCTGTGGAGAGGCCTGCTGTGGCCGAGCAGAGTGAGCAGGGCAGGGGACCCTGCGAGGCCTGCTAAGGATGCAGGATGCTCCTTTACAATGAGTGACTGGGATTCACAAGAATGAAGGAGACGGGCAAGGGAACTGCAGGCTGCAGCCAGGGTCACAGCAACACTAGGGGCTCTGCTTCGGAAGGCAGGAGGGGGCTGTCTCACCAAGGGCCAGTCCTGTCTGCAGGGGGCTGTGGGATGGTGTTTGGCAACCTTCTCCCCACAAGGGCAACTAGGCTTGTTTTGTTTTAAAATACAGTTGGTTTTCATGACTTGTGGTCATTGTTAAAGTGGCCACAAGCACTGAATTAGAAAATACTGAAGAGCTGCCCCTGGGAGATACTGGGTTAGGCCACGGCCAGCCTTGAGCCTCTCTCTGGTGACAACATTTCTGCCAACTGCCGTTTGATGTGTGCTTTCTGTTTAAAGACACCTTATTTAAAATAGATTGTTGACATAATTAATATTAAACTCATATGGCCAACATGAAGCTCATCTGAGCTTTTCTCTATAAGGCACATCGAAGCCTTCTGGCACCCAGGAACCCTGGACAGTGCTTTAGTGCTGCTCTTGGAGCCCCTTATAAACACGAAAATCTCCAACAAAAGCACAAAAGTGCAAAAAATGTGGCGCCAAAGAGACTGCAAAAAGGATACTTGTTTCAGGTATGACAGCTGAAACAGTAAGGCCAGAGGGTGGCCTTGCTTCATCTCAGCTGGAATATGCTCATCTGGTGATCCAAAGTTTTCACTATCCTATGCATGTACAGGTCCAGAAATGATCTAAAAACACCACGAGCACTAATGTGGGGATACAAACAAACTTTAGCAAGTGGGTGCTAACATTTGCAAAAATGGAATCTATGACAAAGATTGATTGTATACTGTTTCCACTGTAAAAACACAGTATTCTGATTAAAATAAGAGTAAAAGAACCTAAGCCAGTGTGGTGGCACACACCTGTCATCCCAGCAGCTTGGGAGACTGAGGCCGGAGGATGGCGAGTTCAAAGCCAGCCTCAGCAACTTAGCAAGGCATTAAGCAACTCAGTGAGACCATGTCTTAAAATATAGAAAGGGCTGGGGATGTGGCTCAGTGGTTAAGCACCCTGGGTCCTAGTACAAAAAAAAAAAAAAGCTTAAAAAGTAGAAAATAATAGGAAGATAGGCCGGGGTGTTGCTCAGTGGTAGGGCATCTGCTTAGCATGCAGGAGGCCCTGATCTAATCCCTAACATGTGCATCAACACACACACACACACTTAAAAAGAATAATGGCATCAGTGATTCAGACTTAACCACTGTTAATGTTGCCTGATTTCTCATGAAATTCTGATATTTTACCTTATCCACAATTTGTCTGCCACAGTTTCACATATGCTGACAGAAGACTCCAAGTCCTGCTCAGAGACATTATTACTCGCAGCAGTGACTCGTGAGCTGCATGGCTACGTGAATTGCCCCCATGTCCATGGGCATGTGGAAGTAGCCCAGCTGCCTCAGTAGGTTTGCATCATAGATGAAGACTCCTGAGCTTAGGAAACTCCAAACTTTTATAATGAGATGTATGCAAAGTTGACTTTGTCCCAGGTATCTCTGTTACCCACCCAGCAGGCAACCTGCCTTGCTCCAGATGGAGACACTAGCTCTAATTTCAAGGTTGTCCTCTATGCAAAAATCCTTGCAAGATTATCTGGAGCAGAGGCTGTCTGTACCTTTGCTTGCAAGGTGTGTAGAAACTTGAGACCTGTGCAGAATTATCTCCTAAATGCCTTTCCATATTTTCCCTAGCCTGAGTTTCCAGTTAATATAATTGTAATCATAGTGTGTATATAACTATGCCTACTTTTCCATTTAACCAAACCACTTCCCATGCTGCTAAAAGTTATGTGTAAACATCATTTAAAAAGGTTTAAAATTTTATTTCTCTCATTTAAGCACTAACCAGGCCCCTCTCTGCTGCACTTCTGAGATCAGACAAAATCAGGCAACTTCAAGGTGGTATGATCAAGACATAGTTTTATTTCTCACATAATAATCCCATTGTAACTTCCACCCAATCACTTTGAGTAAAATGTTTTTACAAATTTCAAATTATTTTCTTAGAGAAATTCCCAGAGGCACAGTCTGGATCAAAGGCTGGGTCCCCATTTGTTTGGTTATTTTTTTTTTTAACTTTTAAAGGCCTTAGCTACATACTGCTAATAGCTTTCTAGTTAGTACAATATGCACAGCCCAGCAGGGCATGAATGAGGCCCTACCCAGGGAGCCACAATCATTAAGGAATTACTGCCTTGTTTCTAATCTGCAGAAGCTTGTACAAGGGTGACCACACTGAGATGATGTGTTTCCAGCCAAAGTGGATGCCTTTTCAGAGCATTGAATGAGGTTCCGGGCACTGGGACTGAAGCTTCATGCAGGCCCTGTGGGAAGAGAGAGAAAAGCAAATGGCTCCTCCCTGTTTATGAGGGGCGGTAGTGCCCTCTCTGCTTCTGATCAGCTTTTCCTGAATGTGCTTTGCTAGTTGTAGTTATTCGAACTTCTGTTGCTTGAAATTAAGGCAAAGGAGTCCCAAGAGGGTTGCTCACCTGAAAAATTTAATAAGCTTTTGCTCTTAAAACACAAGGATCCTCCTAAGGAGCTAAAAATCTCATCATGTAAGAAATCTAAACTTAATTGGGTAAATCCTAAGCAAACCAATCTGCACCTGAGACACACATGGAGGGGCTCCAACCTTGCCTCTGCAGCCTACCTGTCTGTCACTAAGGGAGGTGACTCCTTCCCAGCCTGTTTCCCAGTCTATAAAATGACATAGAACAAGCACTTGGATAGTTCCTTTTCCTTCCCTTGTGAAGGGATTGAGGTGATTGGTTAGTGTTGGGGTGACAGTATCAATTGTCATCCAAGCCAGGACACTCTGGAAAATGAAAGGGCCTTTGTTAATTAGCTGGCTCAAAGGGTCCTTTCCAGCAGAAAACCTTTTGCACAGACACTCCGTTTTCTATCCACAGAGTGAGATTGTGAATGATGTTTACCTACTGTACTCTCTGTGCCAGGTGCTGCTGGAGGTGCCTCTTCACACTGCTGGTTGAATTCTTGTACGCCCTGCAAATGGGTTCTGTTCTGTTGGAGAAAGGATGGCCCAGAGAGCTAAAGCAACTGGCTTGGACCGGCAAACCTGACAAATAATCCTTGCATGGCTAAGCTTTAGGCAAGCTCTCTGCACCAGCCTGTGAAATGCAGAGCTACAAGATCCCTGCTAACTCAGTTTAGCAAGACTCCCCACCCCCACCTTGCATATCTGATCACCTTCAACACCTGACCCTGTTCCTCCTCCCCCACCACTTAAAGGTCACCCTGGCCTGCCTTGAGCAAGAATCCTGTTAGGACAGTTAGACCAGAATCCTCCTCACCCCCAGTGTTTCCCCTTAGCCATCTTCTGACCCCACTTGCTTCTTGACAATAAATTTCCACTTGCCCCTACCGGATTTGGAGTGGAGCCCAATCTCCCTCCTCTGCTACAAACCCCTGTGGCAGTGGACTCTGTACCTACCTCCACGGTCCTTACCTTGCTTTAAAAAGTGTCACTGAACAAATTTTTAACAAACCATATGTGGGGAATAATGAAACTGGGCACACAAAAAAAGCCTCCAGGAGGTCAGGGCGAGATCAGGAGGCAAGGCTGGACAAGGCCTGAAGAGCTAAGTGGGGAGTCCCCGAGGGCACAGGCCTTCCCCTGGGTTGAGCTGTCCAGGAGGGTCACAGGGAGGCTGATCAGTGGGGAGGACTCTGCCAAAGGTCAGCTTTTATGCAACCATTGGTCCTCCCTGGACCACACTGCAGCGGAGAGAACCTGGGCCTGAGAGGGGCAGCACCCAATCGCTGGGACCTTCCACACCAGGATGTTCTTGGTTGCCAGCTGGCCATTCATTCAGGCCCAGGGGACAAGCCCCAGATGAGAAACTCAATGGTTTCCACTGCTGTAATGGCCACATCACCAGAAAGACAACAGAGTGTTGGTGACACAAGGAGATATTTAGCAGGCCCTGCCTGGAGAGGAGTCTGGCCATGTGGGTAGCACATGGGCACCCTGGGGGCTAATTCCTGAAAAACATCTCCAAGCCTAATCACTGATGCGGTATTTAAGAGTTTTGTGGTCTGTGAATCAAGAGACAAATTCTGTAAGCCAGAGGGTAGGGACCCATGGGGACTATGGTTCAATTCCTGCATCAAAGCAGGATTCCTGGGCTGGGGTGTAGATCAGTGGTAGAGTACTTGCCCAGCAGGCCCTGGGTTCATCCTATCACTGGGGAGTGGAAGGAGCTGGATTCCTGAACCCCTTCTCCCCTCACCTCCACATGGGTAACCAGACCCCCATCATTCACTCTGTGTGGTAGGCTCTCTCTAGTGAGGACTAACTCAGACCCTGGGGAAGCAGGAACCATGTGACCGCAGCGGGACCTCACTTCACACCCCACCTTCATGCAAGCTGTTCCTTCTCCTGTCGGAAGCACCCTTCCCTCTGATCCCTGCTTCTCGTTCAAGGCCCCCTCAGTAGGAAGGGTCTGGAGGATGCACACCAGAGATCTATGCAGGCAGGATATAGTGAAGTCAGAGTTTCTTCTTTTTGCCTGTCTGGTTTTCTCTCTCTCTCTCTCTCTCTCTTTTTTTCCTATCTGTACTCAAGAGGCATTGCTTTGGTAATAAGAAAACAGTTTGTGACGGTGTAGATGGGCAGTCCCAGGTCAGAGTCATCTCTAGGGAGGAACTCTGCTCTCCCTGGGCTGTCTGGCTCCATGGAACTCTTGCATTAGCAAAGGCCATTCCAGTAGCAGCCCTGACCCTGCCCTTGATAAACCAAGGCCTGCTCAAGCTTCTTTCCTAATTGGGGAGCTAGCCCAACCTCAGGGTCCTCTGTGAGGCCACAGAGCCCTGCATGACACTTGCCCCAGGTGTTGACTCCACATGCACTCTTGTCATTACTTGCATTACATCCCTCACTCGCGGGCTTCATGAAAGCAGGGACTGTGCCTCTTCTTTTACATCAACTTCACTGGGGTATGATTTCATACAGTAGAAGACATCCCTTTTAAATAGGCAATTTAATGAGTTTTGACAAATGCATATGCTCCTGTAACTATCACCACAACTAAGATACAGAGCGTTTCCTGCATGCCCTCAGCAGCCAGTGCCAGTCCCCACTGGCTGGCCACTGCGATCTGTTCTCCATCACTGTGCATTAGTTTAGCCAATCTAGCATCTCACACAATGGAATCGTGCAGTGTGAATGCCTCTGGGTCTGGCTTCTTTTCCTCTGCATAATGCTTCCAAGATAATAAGAAAACAGTTTTCTGTGCACCAGATTTCTGTGGACCAATTCTCTGCTGTGGAGTGTCACTGTCACTGACGCACTGAGTGCGCATAACACAGGTGTTAATAGCCCATGCGGGTGCTTCTATTCCTGGCCATCATAAAGAAAGCTGATGTACCAGTGACAATCTTCTCCCTGGACATGGTATTAGTTTCTTTGGGTGAATATCAGTAGTAGAGTTGCTGGGTAACATGGTAAGAGGATGTTACCATGCTAACTGTTCCCCAAGGGTTCTATACCATATAACTTTGCCAGCAGCAGTGAGAATTACAGTTACATACACTCTATCTAAGATAGACACCATTGGATCTCTTCTTGCAGAGTGCATATACCAGCAACTGGCCCAGGGCTGCTACCGTGGGCTCCCACTCCCTCAGTATAGAATGCAGGAGTGAATGCACTTAGCTATTGTTATTTTTGTCATTTTCAAATTCCTGTTTATTCTACTTTCACATCTGCTGTGTTTTTAGCTTTTGTTATTTTATTTCATTATTATTATTTTTTGGTGCCAGGGCTCAAACCCAGGGATGCTTAACCAGTTAGCCATATCCCCAGTCTTTTAAAATTTTTTTTTATTGAGACAGGATCTCACTAAATTGCTGAGGCTGGTTTTGAACTCGAAATCCTCCTGCCTCAGCCTCCCAAGTCACTGGGATTACAGGCATGTGCCACTGCCTCTGGCAGCTTTTGTTATTTGAAATAATTACACAAATAATGGCCAGGACATAGAAATTAGGACCCTAATGCAAAAATATATTTTTAAACTTACCCCTTAATCTCTCAGTTTCAGATTCCAAACTGGGCTCAGGGAAACAAAGATGAATAAAACATATTCTCTGTCTTTAAGAGCTCTACAGGCTGCTGGAGCTCCAGCTTCACCGACAGACCACAGTGGCACAGGCAGGGGTCCACCGGAAGAGAGAGGTGTAAGAGAGGTGGCAGTCCTAGGGCCTGCTAGGGGAGGCAAGTCTTTGGGAGGAGGAGAGGCATGACAGAGTATGTAGGACTTTGCCAGGGAGATGGGTGGGCCGGAAGTAAGCTAGATCAGGTAGATGGGGTCTCCAAGCCCAAAGGCTAGTGGAAATGTCAGTATTCATAAACTAGTCTCCTGCCTGCTCCAATGCCTTACTGCAGCAGCAGAACCTCAGCCCGGGCCTGCAGAGGCCTGGCTCCTGGCTTCCTTCCGATTTTCATGCATGGGCACCATGGCGACTACAGCAAGCCTGCTCCCCAGAGCTTATGCTGCCTGTGCTGACTCCATTCCTCCTGTCCCCTGTGAGCAATACCAGGGTGGACCTGGCTCCCGGCATTGCCTTTCTCCGGCTATTCTCCTTCCCTGGCCACCCTACCAGGCTTGTGGCTCTGAATGCCACCCAATTTCTAACCCAGCCAAGCTGTGGTGTCTGCCGCACACATGAACTTTCCACTTGGCTATTTCATGGTCATCTTGGACTTTGGTGTCCTCTGTGCAACTCTTAATACCCATCAACCTTTTTCATTTTCCTGTCTTCTCCATGCCAGCAATGGACACTGTTGTTTGCTCCAACTCCAGGCCGAGGAGTCATTCCTGGTTCTTTCTTTCCCTCCTCACCCATATCCAGTCCATCACTAAGTCCTACTGATTTCATCATCCAAACACTTGCTAACTCTGTCCAGGCTAATCTGTGTCTGGTGCTATCTCAGAAGCACCATTCATTCCCTCCCCTGCTACCTCCTAACTGGTCTCCTGCTTCCACACCCACCATACCCCAAGTTAAAATTACACTTTAGTCAATGTTTTCTGCAGAAATAGAAAAATCCATCTTAAAATTTGTAGGAAACCTCAGAGAATTCTGAACAATTAAAAGAATCTTGGAAAAGAAAACAAAGCTGGAGGTCTCAAAGACTCTGACTACAAAACTGACTACAGGGGATTCAAGATGGCAGGTCAGAGGAAGGCTGCATTTCTAGTTGCTCGGTGGCTCAGGATTCAAGCAGTAGAAATGCTGCTCCTCAGGGAGCTACCAACCAGTAGTCAACGACACAGATGCTCAGTTTGAGGCCTTTCTTCAAGAAGAACTGATGATTAAGTGTTCTTTCTTGATACTCATGCCCATGTGAGCCTTTACTTCATTTCACCTACAGGACATTCTCTGAAATCTTTTGATCTATTGACAATGAAGAACATTGACAATAAGGTGAACATAGTATCATTGATTGCTTAGGCAGATACAATTTGTAAAATGACTTACAGAAGTTTAAGAGTAAGCCGATGAATGAATTGATTAGCAATAACATCCAAATATATCAGTTCCCAACAACAGATGATGAAACTATAGTTGAAGAAAACTCTTCGACTAATGGACTGCTACCTTTTGCTGTGGTAGAGTATGGATGAGGTAAAAGTTGGAAAAAAGATGGTCAGAGGCCATCATTACCCTTGGGGAATTTTGCAGATGGAAAATTAAAATCACTGTGACTTTGTGAAGCTCTGGAATATGCTTCTTTGTACCAATATGGAAGGCCAGAAGGAACAAACCCACTGTCATTACTCTGAATGTTATAGATGCTGCAACTTCAGGAAATAGGCTAAACAGACATGGGACCAGAACAAGACAGTTACTTTTCAAGAGCTGTATGAAGCCAAAAGATAAGAGTTTTATGTTCAATGTCAAAGGGAAGAAGATTGAAACAGGTTTAAGCAGCGAATAAATGAGAAAGAAACAACACTTAAAGATGCTGGAAGAGAGTTAAAGGACAAGTTTGAGAACCTTAAAAGATTTCAACAAGAGGAGAAAATAAGGCCTGAAGGAAAGGGAAGACAACTGGAAGAAAAAATCATAGATCTCCTAAAATGAAAGCTGCCTCTGAAAACTTGCAGACTCAGGTGTGCACCTATATAAGGAAGAACAAAGGGTGTAAGGAGGAGTCCTCTTACCATTTCAGCTGCTGTAGAGTTCTGTCACTTTTTATTCCCTCAACCTGAGAGATTTTTTTCATAGCATTTAACTCTGATTATAGTTCTAACTTTTTTAATATTTATTTTTTAGTTGTAGTTGGACACAATATCTTTATTTTTATGTGGTGCTGAGGATCGAACCCAGGGCCTCACGTTTGCTAGGCGAGCGCTCTACTGCTGAGCCACAACCCCAGCCCTAAGGTTCTAACTTTAAAATGTTGTTTACTTAATGTATATCTTCCTCAATTGGAATGTGAAATCCTTAGGAAAAGAAACCTTTTCCATTTGTTAGATGCTGCAACATAGATATGCAGAAAGTGTCACTCATGGTTGGGGCTATAGCTCAGTGGCAGAACACCTGCCTCTCATGTCTGGGGCACTGGGTTTGATCCTCAGCACCACATTAAAATAAACATAAAATAAAGATACTAAAATAATATGTAGCACAGTATAAATAGAGCTGGTTTGGTAGAGGAAATTCTCTTACCATAGTGATGGCTGTGGCTCCAGTAGCGACTTTTAAAATTTATATCCCAATAGAAACTATGGACTTTGTTGTGAAATGATAGGTATGAAATATTAAAAAGTCATAATGAAACACATTTCCTTATCAAATTCTATTGATAATAATTCCTTGATAATTATCATTATAATACAGTATTGACTTTTTTTTTTTGGTGTAGATTGTCACAACACAATACATTTTATTTTTATGTGGTGCTGAGGATCGAACCCAGGTCCCGCCAGTGCCAGACGAGCCCTCTACCACTGAGCCACAATCCCAGCCCCCAGTACTGACTTTTTAAAATTATTTTTATTTTTTTTTTTTAGCTGTTGGATCTTTATTTATTTCATTTAAATGTGGTGTTCAGAATCAAACCCAGTGCTTCACACATCCTAGGCAAGTGCTCTACCATTGACTTTCGCAATATCTCCGTCTATTAAAATGTGATTTTTGAGGGTCTTGGCCTCTATTTACTCCAGCTACCTGTGGATCAGCACACACAGCCCTTCTCATATTCCTAAGAGTAAAGGTTGGGTCACAACCCCAGCCCCCAGTATTGACTTTTGATTAGAATTCCTGTGCTTTGATGTCAGAGTCTGTAGAACTGATATTAGAAAAAAAGATTCAAAAGCTAGAGGCAGAGTCCAATGGGCAGCCATGAGTACCATTTGATGTTATCCTTACACAATCTCACTGTAAGTTGAGTTTAATATTATCAAAATTATGGAAAATAAGCCCAGCGTGGTGGCACACACCTGTAATCTCAGTGGCTCAGGAGGCTGAGGCAGGAGATTTGAGAGTTCAAAGCCAGTCTCAGCAACTTAGTGAGGCCCTAAGTAACTCAGTGAGATCCTGTATCTAAATAAAATATAAAAAAAGGGCTGGGGAGGTAGCTCAGTGGTTAAGCACCCCTGGGTTCAATCCCTAGTGCCAAAAAGAAAAAAATATGGAAAATAAGATTTTTTTTTCTTTTTTGAAAACTTCCTTCTGGCATTATATACCATGTTTCCTGAATTTAAAATGTTTTTCATCATTTCATATATTTGAGTATGGTTACTTTTGCAATATCTCCGTCTATTAAAATGCGATTTTTGAAGGTCTTGGCCTCTGTTTACTCCAGCTATATTTGGATCAGCACACAGAGCTCTTCTCATATTCCTAAGAGTAAAGGTTATTTGTTGAAATTTCATTGCTACATTATTTAAAGTACAGAATTTTTAGGGTATCATATAATACTGTAGTGTAACTTCAAAATACTTTCAAAAACATAATCTTTGATTATACCTTTACTTCAGAGCAAAGTTTTCTTTTTCTGTGAAGAATAGAGAATGAAGGCAAATCCACAATTAGCTTCATATATGTGTTGCTACATCATGTTACAATTTGGGGGAGGAAAGACATCTGCTATATGATCTTTTGTGAAACTCTGTAAGGACAGAATTTCTGTTTTGTTCACTCACCTATTCATCCCTAGGCTGAGAATGATTCCTGACCCATAGTGGATATTTTTACTTGAATAAATGAATACAGTAATAGTACTTTAGATATATTATATGTATAAACAAGTGAATTTCAGAAGATAAAGTAGCTTATTAACATGCTTACCTGTTGTATTGCTGACTTGTATTCTTATTGTTTCATCTTAATTAAATGGTATTATAATCAGAATCACCAATGTTACACCATATATAAAAACAATAAAATGAACCTTGTTAAAAAAAAAAAAAACTGACTACAAAGCGACAGCAATCAAATCAGTGTGGTACTAACATCAACAAAGACCAACAGGTAATGGAATAGAATAGACATCCCAGGATTAAGCCCTTGCATATATGGGCCAAATGATTTTTTGGAGGGCACTGGGGATTGAACCCAAGGACACACTACATTCCCAGCTTTTTCTTTTTTTCTTTAATTTTGAGACAGACTTGCTAAATTGCTAAGGTTGGCCTTGAAATTGTGATCCTCCTGCTTCAGCCTCCCAAGGTACTGGGATTACAAGCATATGCCATTCTGGGTCAAATGATTTTTGATAAGGGTACCAAGATCATTCAATGGGGAAAGGACAGTTTTTTCAGCTTGAGAAAATGGGATATCCACATACAAAAGAATGAAGCTAGACTCTTGCCTTAAACCATATGCAAAAATTAACTCAAAATGGATGGAAGAACTAACTGTGAGTCCTAACACTTTAAAAAACTCTTGGAAGAAAACACAGGGCAGGACTGGGGCTATGGCTCAGTGTGGTAGAACACTTGACTAGCATGTGTGAGGCATTGGGTTTGACCCTCAACACTGCATTAAAAAAGAAAAAAAAGGTCCATTGACAACTAAAAAAGAATATTAAAAAAAAGACTTAAAAAGATGTAGGGCAGATGCTTCACAGCACCATCATCAGAAATGTTTCTTGGATATGACATCAAAGGCACAGGCAAAGGAAAACCAGACAGCCTGATTTGATGAAGATATTTTAAAACTTGAACACTAAAGACGTTATGAACAAAGTAAGACGGCAACCCACAGAATGGGAGAGAATATCTGCAAACCATAGAGAAATACTAACTTAATAACAAAACCATCAACCTCCAATCTGAAAATGGACAAAGGACTAGAATACACATTTCTCCAAAGACATACACATGGCCTTGAAGCACATGAAAAGATGCTCAACATCACTAATCATAGGGGAATGAAATCAAAACTACAATGAGATACCACCTCAGGCCCATTAGGATGGCTACTATCAGAGAACAGAGTTCTGGAAAGGATGTGGAGAAACTGGAGCCCTTAGGTTGTGGGTAAGAAAGTTAGATGGTACAGCCATTGTGGAAAGCAGTATGGCAGCCCCTCATAAAAGCAACACTAGGGCTGGGGTGTAGCTCAGTGGCAGAGCGTTTGCCTACCACATGCAGGGCTCTGGACTCAATGCCCACTACAGAAAAGAAACATTACAGTTAGAATTGCATCTGATCCAGCAATTCCACATCTGGATAGAGACCCAATGGGTTTAAAACAGGTGGTTTAATAGATATTTGTATTTCTATGTTCACAGCAGTACTGTGCACAGTAGCCTAAGGGTGGAAGCAACCCAAGTGGTCACTGATGGGAAAATGGACAAGCAGGACATGGCACATGCCTATAACAGAAGGAGATTCTGACTGCTGCAGTACAAGACCCCGAGGACACACGCTAAGCAAAAGAAGGCCAGCACAGGACAAACTCCACATGGCCCAACTATCACCAGGTGCCAAGAGTTGTGGAATTCACAGGGACAGGAAGTAGAGGTGTGGCACCAGGGACTAGGGAGGAGATACATGGTGGCAATGTTGGACGACGGTCTGAACTTAGTGTCTCTGAAAAGTTAAAATGGGTACAGCGCTCGCCTAGCACTTGTGAGGCCCTGGGTTTGATCCTCAGCACCACATAAGAATAAATAAATAAAATAAAGGTATTGGGTCCAACTGCAACTAAAAAATAAATATTAAAAATAATTAAAATGGGGGGGGGGTCACATCTCAGAGGCAGAGCACTTGTCCAGCAAGCTCAAGGCCAAGGGTTCCATTCCTGGTATCACCCCAACCCAACATTCAAAAATAGTTAAAATGATGAATTTTATGTTCTATATAATTTACCACATTTTTTGGGGGGGGGATCAAACTCAGGGTCTCATGCATGCAAGACAAGCACCCTACCACTAAGACAGGATCTTGCTATACTGCCCAGGCTGGTCTCGACTTGTGGTCCTCCTGCCTTAACCTAGTAGTTGGGGTCAGAGGATGTGAGCCTCTGCATCTGGACACAATAAATAAAAAATGTTAGGAATCCTGTCAGCACTTGCTGCTCTCCTGTTGCCATTCCGCTCTGCCATCCTGGTCCCTAAGGTTCTGTGGAGACTGGCTCCCACTGACCTCTCTGCTGTACCCACACTGCTGCTGCCTGCCTTGTTCCCAGCTGCCAGGTGCCCCCAGCAAACATGAAGATCTGCAGTGGCACTCAAGTGCCTGCCTGTGGCAGCCATCATGACAGAGGGCTCTTCTTACCCTCATTATCCCTGTATTTAGGCCATTATCTCTAATGATAGCCTGGCATCATTTTATTTTCACAATTTATATAATCATATTCTTTGAACTAAATCATCACTGTTAGTATTGAGTGTTTATGAAGCACTTGCAGCCATGCACTGCACCGGAAGGTGAGGCATCAGCTCTGGACTCTTCCTTCCTCAGTCCATCCCATGCATTCCAATTTCAGCAGTCATTCCTTGGAGAAGAAGGAAGCTTAAGTCTGGGTCTGGGGCTTTAAACGGGCAAGAGCTCACAGGAGCGCCTCAACAATGCTGGGGAGCAGATGCTACTCCCTTCCTTTCCCATACTTCAATTTGGATTTAAAAGTGAAATCTCTGAAATTTTAAATACTGGCAACTTTAGCAAGTAATTAGTTATTGCCTAAACACCCCACCTTAAACCTCATTCACAGTCCTCTCAGTAGGCATCAGATATCCTTTGATCTCAAGAAGCCAGCTCACATGTTTGCTGAAGTTGTTGATCAAATGGAGCATAGTTCTTTGCAGAAGAGGCCAAATCTTTGCTCCAGACTCTGGAGTATATGCTGTGACTCTCAAATTGGGACATGCACAGCCACCCTGAACACCACAGGACCTGGGGCCATCTGGTAAACAGGTAAGAGCAGAATGCTCAAATGTGGTCTACACCGTCTCCAAAAGTCAAAGAAAGCCACCAGTGAAGGACACTCAAGTCCAGATCTCTCTCCACATTTGCTGGGCAAACTGCACGATCTCTATCTGCTAGAGCTACTACCAAATCTAGAACCTTAGGTAAGTCTGCTATCTTAACAGATTTGGCTTGATCCAGTATTATGCTCCAGACCAACTCCATTTGAACCCACTTCCCATACACCCCCCAGGTTCCGTCTGGTAACCAAGGATTAATATCCTACAGTTCTTTCAGTGAGTGAACTATCTCCACAACAACTTTTGCAGGTGTCTCCCAGAGGCACACTGAGGTGTGACACAATGACAGGAGCTGGGAGGGGGTCACCTTGAAGAGACAGCATGCCCTAGCCAGGTGGACTCCAGGGAAGTTAGTGAGAGGACCTTCTGTAAGGAAAGGCTCTTGCCTCAGATGGCGGGAGGCTATCAGCCATATCTCAGGACAAAGCAGCTTAGAGGGACTGGGGTTAAAGGTTCTCAGGCTTCCTTCCAACACTCCCTAGTCCCATGCTCAGGACCCTATTCTTCCAAGTCAGTAGCCTGACTTCACTCAAAACTGTAGTTCCAAATTGAATTTCTGCTAATTATGTACTGGGCAGGCCAGTCTGACAAGTAGCCCTATCTGCTCAGAATAAGAGAATCTCTTTGGGTTATCAGGGAAACTGGTTTTCTGACTGAGTTTGATCTGACATTTTAAAACCTGAGTTTTGACTTCCTGAAATCTATTACAATCAGAAGCTGGCCCATTCCACAAATCTGTGCTCACCACTCCCACTGTGATGGCCACAGTCTTGGTCCTGCCTTCAACAGACATACCATACAATGACTGGCAATCATTGAAATAGCTGTTTGCCAGGGCACTCTGTAGTGAGACCAACTCCAGCTTCCTCTGCATGTGTGTGTTGTGTGTGCACACATATACATACAAGCTTTTAGGCTCACTCCAGGAATCAAGTGCACATATTCAGCACTCAGCCAGAAAGGCAGTATGAGGATGGCCTGAGGCCTGAAGCCTAAGCAACTTTAAATATTCCATTTTGAAACCTGCAGTCTCACCAGGCACACCTAGGGAGCCCTCCAGTAAGGCCCTCAGACACAAACAAGTCACTACCCTCCATCCTGATAAACTCAGACTGAAGCCCTTGGCAGACTGTCCTCTCGGATAAGAGGGAAAGGCGAAAAGATCAGGGTGGGGACCACCAGACCAGATGTTTTAACCCCAGGGTAAAGATGTCACTGAGAGACCCGGTGGTAGCTGATAAGGATTGAAATGGGGGTCAGAGTCCTCAAACTTAGTATAAATAATAGAGTAAGTGAACAGACATTCAGCCTGCTGACACTGATGCACACAAGCCTGAGAGCCTGGTGAGGACTTGGACTGACATCCCTATTCTTCTCATTTGCCTGAATCTCTGTGTAGTTCTCATCGCTCTCAAACTCTACAGCCACATCTTGACCCTGGTGAGTCGCAACTTCTCCCTAGGACATGGTCTCCTTAGCCAGCCATCAGCTCCACCCCAGGAGAACTCAGCCAGCCATCAGCTCCACCCCAGGAAAAGCCTACCTTGGTTCCAGACCTGATCACCGCAGTCTTGAGTGTGCACATCTGCTGGACTTCAAGACAAAGGCTGGAGACTTTTGATCTGACACTCTAGCATTCAGAGAGAATGTTTGTCATTAGCCTGTCATGATTGTGTTTGCAGTGCTTAGAATTAATTAATCTAGAATTATTTGCTGTGAATTGATTATGTTTATTGTAGTGCCTAGCATTAAGGATTGTTGTTTTCTTGATTAAGAAACTATAGAGTGAAATTGTATTGAGTGATTTGAGTGACTAAAGCATTGAAAAGGGCAGAAGGCATGGACATTCTTTATTTCTCCCCCTGGACTGCATAAGTCGCATGAGACTTTTGCACATCGCAACATGCAGACACTTCTCCATGTATTTCAAACAGGGATCTAAAGCCAAGAAATGTTTCCAAGGATGCTGGAAACGCTGGAGAGGCTGTAGGAAGGAGAGGAAGGTGTTGGGCACCCAAGGGAGAAGATGCTACCTGGAGGTCAGAAGTGGGTACTGCCCCTTGCCTGGAACCTTGTAGCCTGCATAGCTCAAGCCCTACCCAATCTGGTGGCACTCACTGTTACCCGCCTATAGTCAGCACCTGTGCCAGTGTCCTCACCAGCAGATAAACAATGCTTCCTCCTCCATCCCCAATATGGCCCCTTGGCAGAACTTAATGGAAGCCAGCAGGCAGGGGATTCTCAATGTGTCCCCCAGAGTGTCATCGGGTGCCGTCTAGCACTGATGAGATGCTGCAGAGGCATCAGAGAACCACCATACACCTCTCTGGGAGGTGCAGACAGGAGCTAGCAGAAAACACACACACACACACACACACATGAATTTTAGTTGTAGACAGACACAATACCTTTATCTTATTTATTTTTATGTGGTGCTGAGGATCCAACCTAGCACCTTGCATGTCGTGATAGGCAAGTGCTCTATTACTGAGCCACAACCCCAGCCCCGACTTCTTTCTTTTAAATAATGGGCTGGTCCCCACTTTTCCAGTATTTTCCGAATATTTCCTTCTTTGCTCTTCTAGCTGCTTTCCAAATGATTAATGCTTGCAAATATCATTTGTCACTTCCAAATCAGAACTTCTCATCCCTCTACTTGAATTCTTATGGATATCTTGTCTCCAGAAAACCTTCCTACTGTTTTCTTTCCTCATCTTAACCAACTCTACTGTCAAACACACTTGAGAAAGACAAGCCATTTATTTATTCAAAAAATAACCAGCCAAAAAACACCACATTCAGAAACTTAAAAATACGCCAACATGAGTGCTTGTTTCTTGTGTGAAGTAAGAGTCTTACTGTATGTGGTTTGCTGTTGAGCAGTTCTCTGACTTTTGTGAAGGTCAAGGGCTTCCCTGGAAAGAAAGCGCTCTGTTCAAGACCTGAACCCTGAGATAGAAGCAGCACCTTCTACCCCCTGCAAACCCAGAAGGTTGGTTCTGCTTGGGGTGTCATTTAGCCATTGTCACTTAGGCTCCTAAAATGGATCTGATCCCTTTCTTCACACCTCTTAATGGTTTCCACTGGTCTCAGAATGAAAGCCAAACTCCTTACCTAGCTGCCTGAGCTGACCCCACCTGCCCTGCTCACATCTCCCATGCTTCCTTCCTTACTGAGCTCCCTTAACACTGGCTTGTTCCTTAAATTGCCAAGGCATGTTCCTCCTGGGGTATCCTTCAGGCTATCTTGTTCAGAAAACTCATCATGTGCCAGCTTTTTGCACCAGATCTGAGCACAAATACCACTTTTCAGAAAAGCCACCCTCAGTTTTGTTTTCCTCATAGCACTCACCACTGGAGATGTTTTTACTTTTTTTAAAAAATATTTTTAGTTGTACACAATATCTTTTATTTTTGTTTATTTTTTTAATGAGGACCTTCCATATTTAAATGTATATTTTTTTTTTTTAGAGAGAGAGAGAGAGAGAGAATTCTTAATATTTATAGTTTTCGGCAGACACAACATCTTTTTTTGTATGTGGTGCTGAGGATCGAACCCAGGCCTTCCATGCACGTGCTAGGTGAGAGCTCTACCGCTGAGCCACAACCCCAGCCCAACTTTTCTTTTTTTTTTAAAGACATATTTTAATCATCAATGGACCTTTATTTTATGCATTCATATGCCTTGCTAAGAATCGAACCCAGTGCTGGGCAAATGTTCTCCCACTGCATTACAACCCCAGCCCATGCTTTTACTTTTAAATGTGCCTCGGAACAGAAAGTAAGAGCCACGAGAGCAGGGACTCTGGCCATCTTACTCGTGGGCTGTATCCTTTTGCCTAGTGTTGGCCGACATGTAGTCATCCCTCAGTATCCATGGATCCCACATCCATTGCTTCACCCAAACTTGTGTTACCGCTGTTGACCGGTGACGAGTTCTTGCTCCCCGATGTTGAAGAATAACACCAAAGAAGCACGCCGAGGCAAGGTCAGAGTAGAAATTAGAAATTTATTAAAGGACAGAAGAAAAGACTTCTCCCAGAGGAAGAAGGGGACCCAAAAGGTGGAATCCAGTTAGCGGGCAATGTGTTCCCCTTTTTATAGGTTTGGTGATGTAATGTAGGTGGGAAGGGTTTGGGACAAAGAAGTAATCTGGTC
Organism: Urocitellus parryii; assembly: GCF_045843805.1. NCBI lineage: Eukaryota > Metazoa > Chordata > Mammalia > Rodentia > Sciuridae > Urocitellus > Urocitellus parryii. The sequence goes on along the minus strand of NC_135537.1, from coordinate 3,366,745 downwards.
ATTTCCGAGTCAAGTTTGCTGTTCATTAGCACTTCTTTGGGATGAGCTATCTCCAAATCTGTTGGGGGCTGTATCCTGGGCTTCATTAACATTTCTTTGGGATGGGCTGTCTTCGAGAATCTGTTGGGGGATGTTCATTAACATTTCTTCCAGGTGGACTTTGGCCTAGGGCCTTTTCGGAACTTTATTAACACTGCATGAGTTGTCCTGTTTTCCCTGAGTCATTCCCAGCATGGCCTCCATTTTAGATTTCACTCGATATTAGACCCGATTTACCTAACTACACTGACTACCTAACTTTAAATCTGGCTTCACTTGGACAGAAAACATTCAGAAAAATAAACAAAAAGACTTTTCTGTCTTTTTCCCCAAACAAGACAGCATAACAAGCACTTGCAGAGCATGTACTTTTTATTGGCATTTTAAGTACTCTGGAGACGACTTAAAATACTGTGCGAGGGAGGATGAGGGACTCCAGCTTCTACAGAGAATGCGGGTGTGTGTGTGTCCTGGAACCAATCCCCTGCAGATACTGAGGGACAACTGTATTGTGTGCTCCCTTATCTAGGCCAGGACTGGAGATCACGATGGTAAACAAGGCACTAAAACTGAAGCCAGATTTAAAGTTAGGTAGTCAGTGTAGTTAGGTAAATCGGGTCTAATATCGAGTGAAATCTAAAATGGAGGCCATGCTGGGAATGACTCAGGGAAAACAGGACAACTCATGGAATGTTAATAAAGTTCCGAAAAGGCCCTAGGCCAAAGTCCACCTGGAAGAAATGTTAATGAACAGCCCCCAACAGATTTGAAGACAGCCCATCCCAAAGAAGTGTTAATGAAGCCCAGGATACAGCCCCCAACAGATTTGGAGATAGCCCATCCCAAAGAAATGTTAATGAACAGCAAACTTGACTCGGAAATGCCCAGATTACTTCTTTGGCCCACCTGTGTCCCAGCCCTCGGGCCTTCCAACCTACATTCCATCACTGAAAGAACTATAAAAAGGGGAGACAACTGCACTTCCACGGATTCCACCTTCTGGGTCCCCTTCTTCCTCCGGGAGAAGTCTTTTCTTCTGTCCTTTAATAAATTTCTAATCTCTACTCTGGCCTTGCCTCGGCGTGCTTCTTTGGTGTTATTCTTCAACATCAGGGAGCAAGGACTCGTCACCGGTCAACAGCGGTAACAAAACTACACATGCTCCACACCAAACCACTGCCAAATTTGCTCGGCTCACGGCTCCCGGCAGAGTAAGGAACCCATCTTTCTTTCACCCATTCCACCTCACATCAGCAAGTGCTCCTGGCTGTTGTTCCAATCGGACCTCAATTCCTACCACTACCCAGGACCCCTCCACCAGGCTCTTCCAAGGACCTCCCCAGCACAAGTCCGTGGGGTCAGCGCGCCCTGCCCTTCCGTCCGGCTGGGTGGGCCGCAGGGAGCTGGCCTCCCAGCGCTTGCCTGGGAGGACCTGGTGTCTCCGTTTCCACCCTTACGCTCCCGCCCGTTCACAACCAGTAGCCAAAGGGATCTTTTCAAAACCTAAGACTCGGCCCACCGATTCTTCTTCCTCGGCGACCCGCTGTTCCTAAACACAGTGCACCCGGCGCGGCTGCGGCTCCCCACTGTGGGCTCCCTAGGCCTCCCTGGGCGGCAAGTCCCGGCGGGCCTCAGGGCCTCTGCACCTGTTTCCTGGGAAAGCGTTTCTCTTTCCTGTCACCCTAGTGCTCGCTGGCTCACCCATACATGCCTTCGTCTTCCTTCAGGTGCTGCCTACCACAAGCGAGCACACGTGCACATGCGCCGTCGTCACTCGACCACGTGGCCGAGAGGTGTCGCCTCCCGCCGCACCCCAGGCCGGCGTTCAGGTCGGCGCGCTGGCTCTGCGCAGGCGCGGCGCACCACGAGCCGCCCGCTCCGACTACAACTCCCAGAGACTACAATTCCCAGCGGGCAGCGGGGCGCTGGCTCGCGCAGGCCGCCGTGTTGGGCGGCAGCGGAAAGATGGCGGACGTGGCCGTGGGCAAGGACAAGTGCGGGGAGCAGCGGCTCGTGTCGCTGCCCCTGTCCCGCATCCGGGTCATCATGAAGAGCTCCCCCGAGGTGTCCAGCATCAACCAGGAAGCACTGGTGCTCACGGCCAAAGCCACGGTGAGGCGGAGTGAGGGGCGGGCGCCCTTAACCGTCCGCCCCGCTGGGCCCCGCGGCACTTCCGGGTCTCCTGCGGCCTCGGTCTCTCGCGCCCCGCTTCCTGCCCTCGCCAGCGCGCGCTCTAGCGCCCGAGCTGTCCCGCCATCCCCTGCGTGCCCTCACCACGCCCCCGGCCCTCCTGCTCGCCGCACCCCCTTCCGCTCCCGTCGTGCCCTGCGCTCCTGCCGTCCCGCCCCCGCCGCGCCCTGCGTTCCCGCGCCCTCCACGGTTTCCCGGTCCCTGCGTGCCTAGAGTTGAACGTGCGGACCGTCGCGGGTGTCTACCACCCCTTGCCCGGCCCCCAAGGCTCTCCTTGTCCACGCCTAGGCGAGAGGGTCGGGTCGGCGACGCGTGCGGCCCCCCCGCCCCTCCGGGGCCCTGAGCGACGAGCGCGGACCACAGCCTTCCCGTTCCCAGGCTGGGCCGCGTTTAAGTCTCACGGCTAATTGCTTCAACTGTCTTAGGCGGCTTCCAGCCCCACTAACTCGGTGCGTGGTGTTTGGCGGTGAAGGTGGGCTGGGGGCGAGGAAGCGGAGGTCGGGGTTTTCCCCGTCGTGCCAGAGCTGTGCGTTTTTAGAGCCCAACAAAATAGACATCGCTGGGTGTTCTTGTGAGGTGGCTCTCAAGATCTCCAGACACCAGAGGCCTGGGTGCTCGGCCCCAGGTAGGAAACGGTGTGGTACTCACATAAAAACCATCACCTCCTTCTGTATACTTTGAAACCTGTAAACCACAGGGCAACTGCGATTGCATGTTCCCGTGAGATCTTGGGACTTTCATGTCTTCCGGTTCAGTTTCATGGTTAGTAATAAGGAACTTAGTTATGCAGTCACCTCTGTAATTTATTACTAACTGGACTGATGGATTAAAGTGTGACCTTTGAGGAAAAAAGTCTCAGGTTGTTGATTTAAGGTGGCTTGAGGATTGTGGGTTAGTTCCCAACATAAAAGACGTGTTTGGGCAACACAGGATATGTCCATTTTTAGCTCCGAGTGCTTGATTCTATCTTTGCACAAGGGATTCAAATAGGAAGATAAAAATGTGTTCCTAATGCACAACTGTAAGAATGGAATCCTAACTAGAACGTCATGCTACATGTATGTATGTCAAAATACACTATGCTCTCATGTATATCTAAAAAGTACAACAAAACCGTGATTATAGATGGACATGGTGGCACTCACCTATAATCTCAGGTACTCCCAAAGCTGAAGCAGGAGAATGGCAAGTTCAAGACCAGCCTGGGCAGTTCATTCAGACCCTTTCTCAAAAAGGATTAGGAGTGTCGGTGTAGACCTTTGCTTGTGCAAGGCCCAGGCATTCCTAAGTTGTATTAGTGTTTTTTTGGCTGTTTTGGGAATTGAACCCAGAGCCACCTGCATGCTAGACAAGCACTCCACCCTATATAGAGTTTTTTTTTTTTAAGAGAGAGTGAGAGAGGAGAGAGAATTTTTAATATTTATTTTTTAGTTCTCGGCGGACACAACATCTTTGTTGGTATGTGGTGCCGAGGATCGAACCCGGGCCGCACGCATGCCAGGCGAGCGCTACCGCTTGAGCCACATCCCCAGCCCCCTATATAGAGTTTTTGAGTAGTCTGTTGCTACCTATTTTTACTGAAGAGATTGAGGCAGGAGGGTTGCGTGTTCAAAGCCAGCCTCAACAATGACAAGGCGCTAAGCAACGCAGTAAGACCCTGTCTCTAAATAAAATACGAAATAGGGCTGGGATGTGGCTCAGTGGTCTAATGTCCCTGAGTTCAATCCCCAGTACACCCCACCCCCCACCAGAATAAAGAAAGTCCTATGATTTTAAAAGCACACTTTGTTTCATTTTATTTTAGGAGCTCTTTGTTCAGTACCTAGCCACCTATTCCTACAGACATGGCAGTGGAAAAGAAAAGAAAGCACTGACTTACAATGACTTAGCGAATACTGCAGAGGAATCGGACACTTTTCAGTTTCTTGCAGGTACTTAATCTCTGAAACATCTGGTTAAAGGATCCCTAATCATTAATCTTTTGTTGTTTTAACCCTGGTTCTGCTTGCAGTGAATTAGATTAGATCCTTTGCTGCTTTCTTCACGAGCCACAGTTTATCATGATCTGGCACAGGGAGATATTTCTAGTCCTTTATGTTTGAAGACTACACATTTTTAAAAAACATTTTTTAGTTATACATGGACACAATATCTTTATTTTGTTTATTCATTTTTATGTGATGTTGAGGATCGAACCCAGTGCCTCACATGTGTGAGGCAAGCATTCTGCCACTGAGCCACAACCCCAGCCCCCTAAAGACTACACATTTTTGTTGCGAAATTTGTTTGTCCACCTAGAACAGTAATGAAGTCAATAAATGGGGAAGATGGTTTGCTGGGTAGACCCTCAACCCCTGCCACTGAAAGGAAACTCAAAAACAGAAACTAATGCTTGCTTCTATGGAAGAGGCCCTAGCTAAAAAAAAAAGCTTGAGTCTGCCCTTGGTCTAGCTTTGCCCATCTACGGTAGGTTGGGCAGGGTTGCTCACAAAACCAGCACATAGAAACAGCATGGTTTACCTGGGCACGGTGGCACACACCTGTAATTCCAGAGGCTCCAGAGGCTGAGACAGTAGGATCGTGAGTTCAAAGCCAGCCTCTCAGCAAAAGCCAGGCACTAAGGAACTCAGTGAGACCCTGTCTCTAAGTATACAAAATAGGGTTGGGGATGTGGCTCAGGGGTTGAGTGTCCTGATCCAATCCCCAGTTACTGCTCCCCCCTACCAAAAGAAAAACAGTATGGTTTGCTGCTGGAGGAGTGGGAACAGGTCTGTAGCATTGCTAGTTTCCCTGATGATTTATTTCATCTTGTTTTGGAACCTGTTCTAGAGGTCAAAATAGGAACCAGTTTCTTTGATTTCAGTTTGTACTGTTCTATTCATAGTTTATCATAACCAGTTGCTGATGTCAGCTTTATGTTTTTAAGATATATTACCAAAGAAGATTTTAGCTAGTAAGTACCTGAAAATGCTTAAAGAGAAGAAGGAGGAGGATGAGGACGATGAAGGAAGTGACGATGATGAAGCGGAGTCCTAGACCAAGGAAGAAGGCTTCTAGAAATCACCTGGCCAGGACCCTCCTTGGTGACCCTCTTGATCTGAAGCAATCAAATCACCATGTGGCTTTGGTCTCCCTTTCCAGAAATTTCCAGTATAGCATATTCCTTCATGACTAAAACTGAGCATCTCCTGCATCTACACCATGAAGAGCTGAAGGGAAAATAATGCAACTGCGGTCTGACAGGCCACCCTGCAGCTGAAACCACTGTCCTTTCCTTTGAACTTGCAGACAGATTCTGACAAGCTTCTGGATAAGCTGTGGACTTATGATTTATATTCTGAAATTCTTATAAGAACTGGATTTAGTTTCAGCTAAATATGTAGTTTATAGTCATAAGCTTCCTTTCAGTTATGTATTTTTATAAAATTTGACTATTTGTTCAAATTTTATTTTTTTATTGTAAAGAAATATACTTTTTCTTTTCTATTAAGCTCTGTACATATTTTTACAGTAATGTGCTTTGTGGAACTAGTTTTAGGACTCATTTGTTCTAATCCTTTGCTTACTACCTGAAAGTTTTGTAAAATTTAAAAGCAGGCATTTCTTTATGGGGCTGTGGCTCAGAACCAAAAAACAAAATCCCACTTTTATTCCCAAAGGTAAACTCCCAGATTATCAAATGAAATGCAGAAACACTGCCTCTGCCTTGGTATACTGTCCTTATAACCTACATCCAGTAAAATCGCCCTTTTTGGTTTCAAGTGTATTAATTTTGACAAATGTATGATTTGGGGGATATTATTTAAGACAGGGTCTCATGTTGGCCAGGCTGGCCTTGAACTAGCAGCTGGAACTGTGGGCACCTACCACTGTACCAGCCACAAATGCAGATTTGTAGCCAGTCAATACACAGGATAGTTCCATCACCCAAAGGCTTACCCTGTGCTGCCTATAGTTGGTCTATCCCCTACTCTCTGTACCCTCTGGCAACAACTGACATTTCTGTGCCCACCCCCTTTTTTGGTACCAAGGGCACTCAACTGCTGAGCCACATCCCCAGCCCTGTTTTTATATTTTATTTAGAGACAGGTCTCACTGAGTTGCTCTGCACCTAGTTGTTGAGGCAGGCTTTGAACTTGCAATCCTTCTACCTCAGCCTCCTGAGCCACTGGGATTACAGGCATGTGCCCCCACACCCGGCTCCTCATGTTTTAAGTATTTAGAAATCCACTTCTGTCGAGTAACCATCAGAGTTAAGACACAACACTTCTGTCACCCTCTGGACAATGCCCTCCTGGTCAATCCACCACTTTACCCTTGCAGCCTCTGAGCTGTTTCCAGTTGAAAACTTCTGGAAAAGGCCGATAGCCACTGCTCAGCTCTGTTATTATAGTACGAAAGCAGCCAGAGATAATATGTTAAATGGAAAATAATTAATGACTATTTCTGGACCCTGAAATATGAATTTTCTATAATTTTCACGTGTCATGAACTATTTGGATTTTCTTTAACCATTTAAAAATGTAGGCTGGGTGTGGTGGCACATGCCTATAATCTCCATAGCTCCAGAAGCTGAGGCAGGAGGATTGTGAGTTCAAAGCCAGCCTCAGCAACTTAGTGAGGCCCTCAGTAACTCGGTGAGACCCTGTGTCTAAATAAAACACAAAAACAGGCAGGAGATGTGGCTCAGTGGTTAAACACCCCTGGATTCATTCCCCGGTACCAAAAAGTAAATAATTACATACTATATAAAAGGTTTCATCCTCATCTCTACAGCCTCCTTCCTCCTATCAAAGTAATTTCATGAAGATTAACACCTTTTTTGTCATTAGTGGAAATGGAATTGAAATTCCAGACTAGACTTTTCATTGAACCATGCAGCTTAAGAAGTAGCGTTTCCACAATCGGGAAGGTTCTCAGTTTAACATTCAAGGCCCATGAGACTGATCTCACTCTATTGTAGAACTTTTCTCCATTGACTTTCATTTCCTGCCGATACAGGCTGCTTATCCAAATAGAGCAAAAATGTCCACATGCAAGGAGTTCTTTGGAATCCTTTCCAAATTCATTTAACATTAACCATCATGCACTGCTTTTACATTTAGGTCGCTCCAATCAGATTGTGACTGCCTCTAGCCATTCAATAAATGACAGTGAACAAGAGATTTTAATAGGTCAGGCCATAGTAAGTATATTGTAGATTGTGGGGCGCCACCCGGAATGCCCCACACCTTCCAGTCCTGAAGCATAAGGCTCTGACCGATCACTACATTTCTTACAGCTCAGATGATAGCAAGATGGGTCTTCAGGTGTGTCACCCTGAGATTGAGTTTTACTCACCTGTCCCTTGTAACCCTGCCCCGTCTGTCCTTTTTTGGATAGAACTTTCTAAATAATAAGAGTCCCCCCAATAAAAGCCCAATTCCAAACGTGCTCGCTCTCGCCAGCCTCTTTCTCTTGCTCTCCCTTTTGGGGAGCTTGAGGCTGAGAGTAGAGATGCTGGCCTGAAGCTTGTGTAAAGGTAATTTGTGTTTGTTTTATTTGGTGTCCCTGCAAACTCTCTCAAGTTCAGCTGCCTGTGCAGGTCGGGGCCGCATAGATCTCTTGTCAGTTTGAGTATTCTTTGGATTTTGACTAACATGTTCCAGGGCTGGTGGGCACAAAGGTATTTTGTGGCTTTCTTCTTTTGGGTGGTACTAGGATTGAACCAAGGGTGTTCTACTACTGGGCTATGCCGCCAGGCCATTTTGAGACAGGATCTGACTAAGTTGTCCATGCTAGACTTGAACTTGTGATCCTCCTGCCACAATCTCCCAAGTTGCTGGGGTTACAGGTGTATACCACCATGCCCAGATGTAGTTTTTTTTTTTTACATTTAAGTAGTAGTAGTACAGGGTTCTAGATACGTTAAGAAATCACTACATCTTGACTTTGTTAAAATAAGTAAATAAATAAGAAAAAGGAGACCAGAATGTCAAAAGTAATAATTAATTCAATAATGGATTATGGTAACTTAAATGACAAGATATGGCTTGTGGGCTGGGGCCTGGGTTCAGAGGTGGAGCACTTGTCTGGTACATGTAAAGCCCTGGATTTGATCCTCAGCACGACATAAAATTAAATAAAGGTCTAAAATAAAGTCTACCCACAACTAAAAATATTAAAAAAAAAAAAAAAAACAAACAAAAAACTCAGTGGCCTGCTTTAGCAAAGCATATATCCTAGGGATTTTCAGCTGTTGGCTTTCTTAATCCAACCCTCTTTTCCTGTTCTCCTAGCACCACCTATTCTTCAGTATAGACAGAAGAAGTCAAAAACAGCCCAGAATGAGACCACCAGGAATTTCAGAGCAGCATGGAGGTGTGTGAACAGCCAGGGTGAGGGGTAAAGGGACTTACCAGCAAGAAACAAGGACAGTTTGGGCCCCTTCACTTTGTCCTTCCTCCCTGGCTGCTGGTGTGGGACCACGTAGGTTTCCTGCATGCTGCGTTCACCCTCAGTCCTGTCCCGCTCAGGTCCTCAGGTAATGCTTGGCTCTGCCAAGTCCATTTATCAAGGAAGAGCCCCCACAAACTGTGTAAGAGGGCTCTGGACTTCCTCCCTCAAGGCCTGCAATGACCTTGAAATCGGACTCAGCACCTGTGCGCAAGGCAGCGCCCACAGACAGACTTCGTGAATAACTGGAGATTGTTGGAAGAGGCAGCTGTAAATACGAGGAATTTTATTTTAATTTTTGCTGACATACTATGAGGCAAAACAAAATCGACACCATACAAAATAACTTTATAAAATATCATTCACATCATATTTTATCAGATTTACAGCATTCTGTGCATGTTAGGGGTTATGTAAGGAGGTGAAAAAACACTATGCCAAACTTTTAATATTAGTTTATATACACACAGTAAGAAACAAAACAAGTAACTGTTAGGTTTTTCCATGAATTTATTGCAAAAATAGTGCAAACTACTTAACCTAGTAAGCTGTAAAAACAAACTTGAAAGGACCCAGCTAAGCTTAAACACAACAGGTGCTCAGTGTCTCAGCATTTAGCTTTCTTCACCAGTTTGTCTTGTCCATCCAGACCACCCCCACCAGTTCAGCCTGGGGTGAGTGCAGGGGAATGAAGAAAGGCGCAGGCTGGCTCCTCAGAGGCCAGGCCGACCAGCTGCTGCCACCAGCAGCACTGTAGGGTCACGCACTTGCCCAATGGCAATGACTCTATGAGGTCTGTGTTGAAAAACTAAAATGCCATGGTTTTCAACTTTGAGCTTAGAAATAAGGTCTCCAGCCTCTGATGACATGGAGAAGGGAATCGAGAGCAGCATGAACAGAAAGGATCCGCCACATTGCTGTCTGCCATGAACGTCGCACCCTTTCCTCAGGAGTGTCTGGGTACGGTACTCTAATGCAGGGCAACCTCTGAATCAGACATTGCAGTACGTTAAAAAAGGATACTATACCTCGACAAGAGAAACTTTGAATTTTCTTTCAACAGTCTATTGGGGTCCAAAAAGCATATATCTAAACAAAATAACCAAAGCAAGACAAAATGCTACATGTAAAAGCTAAAGAAACAAAAATGCAGCATATGCAGGTTCTTTTTCTTGAGGTACCTATATAGATTTTAATCACCCCCCACCCCCGCCCCCAAGTACTCTTGTTAGGGGAAAACAAAATGCTTCCTGGCGAGCCAATTGTAGGGCATTTATTATTACCGAGAAAGTGCAACAACTCTGATCTTTATATGCAGCATACTAAAGGATGATTTACTCTTTATAAAATATAGCTTATGTATCAACCTGATGGAAGTTAAAAAATTAAAAAACATTTAAACTAGAATTATTATCTTTTTTTTTTTTTGAGGTCCTACAGCAAAAAGCCTCCCAAATCAACTTTCAAAGTTTTGCCACTAAGGAATGTTGGTTCTCTTGTAAAATTCAGAGATCTCCTTAAAATAGTAAAACTATATACTACAGGAAAGATCCCTAACTTTTATTTCTTATTGTTATAAAATCAAATTCTTAAGATTCCAAAATATTGTGTTACCTCCAAAGAATTAAAAAAGATTGCCACAGTAGGAAAAGTCTAGAATTGTAAACTGCCAAATATAAAAGTGGAAAGTCATCGATCTCCTATCTGATTTTCTTACTCATCAGGAAGCCTTCTTAACTTTGGAAACCTGCCTCCAGACAGCTGTGAGCCCACCCTTCCTCTGCTCCTGGTCGTCAGCACCTGCACTGGGTGGGCCAGGAGATGGACCAGCAGCAGTCCATCTGCTGCTCATGAAGAAGCTCTTAGAGAATTCGCCAGAGGAAGAGGGGCATGAATGGCTACACAGCGATGAAGAAAGTACTTATGATTTTTTTTTTTTTTGGCCGCCCCTTCATTGGCACAGAAAATGAAGTGATAGCTTTAAATATATGCATAGAAGAATTTGGAATTTTTTAAACGGTAAATTTGCTTTTAGACATAATTTTTTCCCCTTCCACAAGAGGGTAGTTGGGATTCTGATGTACTGCAGCAGTTGGCTGGGAATCTATCAAATTCCATGGCCAATTGGGCTCTTCTCCCCATCTGCAATGTAATTCTATACTGATTTTTCAAATGCATTAGGGTTCAACATAAAAGGCACAAAATAAATAAAAATATTATTAAAAAAACGGAAACTGTGATTTCAAGTTTCATGTGGAGTCAACATCTCACTGTTTGGTTACTTTTTCCAATTTAATTTGACAGACTTAGTAATAGCACCCAACTGTTTAACTGAGGTAGATCCACATTGTAAAGAAAGCTGGGTCCCCTCTATTTTATCTCTAAACTGAAGATGCTTTTACAAAACATAAATCCGTTTCAATCATATGCAGAAGCAATGACAGGTGGCACTACCTGAAGAAAGCTTATAGAACATGAGCAGGTTTGCAAGTAAGACCTACACCCAAATCGTACTCTCCAGTAGTATAAATAAATCTCAGACTGGAGGGGAAAAATCAAACATTTAAAAAACAACCCTGAAAAAGTCTCTAGACTTTCAGAACAGGTCTTTTGGACTGACTGCCACAGAAATGAACAACGGTCCATTTTCATCAAACAAGGGCAATAGCTAAGCCAGACCAGAGAGAATGCAGGGATGGGTTAGGGTAGGGTGGGGTGGGGAGGGTGGTAATTACTAGATGCTTCCCTTTTTAACTTCAGAGAAAAACATTTGTTTATTTATGATATAGTGTATTGATTGGAACAGTTTAAACTCACTCTGCCTATCATTTTTGCATACTCTGAATCTCACAAATTTAGTATCTAATTAAGGCTTAATTTAAAGTGGCATTACCGCCTAGCATCACGCAAACACTGGACACCCTCATGACACACAGAATGGTATCAAACCAAAGATAATGACATGAAGCCTCAGACTGGATTTAGCAGGTACTATAATTTTATAATTAATTATACAATCCATGTAGCAAATGAAAAATTATACAGAGAGGCCGACGTATATAAATAATGGTGTTTATACAGGAACTGTCAATTTACAAAACAGCACTGCATGGTTTCCATATTGCAAGCACAAGACATGTTCACGCAGATCCACCGTGCAGGGACGACCGAGTCCAGGACAATACATGGAGTACTACCTGAAGTGAGGCCCTTTAGCTGCTCGACTTCTTAGAAAACAGTAAACTTCAAATGGTCATAATACATTTTGATTCAAAATGTCTTCTATAATGTGTTACTATTGGGTAAAATTAAGAAGGGGCAAGATCCATTATGGGACTTTTGAATTCATTTTTGGTTCTTTTTCAATTATTTTATAAAAATAAAATAAAACTAGAAAAATTGATAAAACTAAGGGCTAAAGCCCCTCAATACATATTAGGCAAGTGATCTTGAAGTGTACCGGAGGTAAGGAAAATCTGGATTTAGATACTACATTCTCTGCTTATATTTAATGAGCTCTTAGCCACTTTGCTGCACAGAAACTTACAATTATTCTCTTAAAACTTTTTTAAAAATAAAAAACTCACTTGCCTCTACAGTTATAAAACATGAATTCATACCTTTAACAACTATTAAAATCCACTATCAAACTCAGGACTTGAATTTCAGTTGAATGCTAAACTACATACTTTAGAATCTTAGTCACATGGGTCTATTTGGCTTTGAAGAGGAACCAGAATTGTTAATGAATCACCCTCTCTGCAGCCAGTGACTCTGCCAAGGGAAAGGCCTTTTCCATATATTTAAAAAATAAACACGATGGATTCTGTCTCCAACCAAAACCCACAAGGTCATCCCTTGACAGGGACGGGTGGTTTTCAATTAGACCACTGACCAAGAAGCTGCTCAATACCTGGCTTGGAAAAGCTAGAGATGAAACTGCTCCTGGAAGCGGAGCCCTCTGTGCACAGCTCAGGTGACACCAGGCCCAAGTAAATGGCGTCCCCGAAAGTCACAAAACAGCAACAACAAGAACAGAAGGACTTAAGAGCACCTTACGTCTGAGGACGTCACACACATTCACAAACACATGATTCCAACTCCTGTTTCAACAATCTACTTCCATTACAACAGACATTCTTGCTGAGTCACTAAGGGAACAAAACCATCAGGCTTTGCTGATGGTCACGGTCAAGGCCTGACTAAGAGGTGGTCACACCAGTCTCCTAAAACCGCAGCAGAAGTGTGCTCCTCAGGGCGTAGGAGACGCTGGGGATGGGATGGCACCAGCAGCACCCGTGGGCCACCTGCAGTGGTAGCCAGCCCACATCAGGTTGTAGCCTGGGGCTGAGGGTGGCAGCGCAGTAGCTGACTTGTCAGATGGCTCAGGCTTGCTCCCACTACAAACACAGCCCCAACACCACTCCAAAAGGACACTGAGAACCAGACTTCAAAGGCACAGAGTCTGGGACTGAGTTTCCAGACCCGGGTAGAGACCGGAGGAAGACCTGGGGCCACCTGCCTCTTGGGTGGGGGCCTGCCCCACTCCGCCCTTCAGACTGTTCTCACAATCTCCCGGGTACCAAGGAGCCTTGGTCCTGTGCACACAGCTGGCTCTGCCGGGCAGCCTGCATCACACCCTGCCCGCTGCCAATGGGTGGCGCAGGTGTTGTTGTGATCAACTCACTGGTTTTAAGGACCTTGAAATTACAGAAAGAATGAGAAGAGTTAATATTTGGTGTTTCAGCTTTAACTCAGAACTATCTAAATCCAAGGAGGTTTTAAATGGGAGATAATCCAGCTTCCTTTCACTGCCCCCAATAAAAGGGAGAGGGACAATGTGAGGATTTAACCCCCCAGTCACACCACCAAGGGCTCTAGAGACCTAACATATCTGAATTTCTCACCGTAACCAATAAGAAAAGTGTCAGCAAAAGCACCAGTGGTCCTCAGTGCCTTCCTTCAGAATAAGCTTTCCCCCACACCTGGAGTGGGAGAAGCCACCTCTGTCTCCTGGAGTCACGTGCAGAGGCAGGCAGACAGATCCAAGTGCAGCGGGGGCTGGGGCTGTGCATTTCTCTCAAATGCCCTGCACTGGACTCTGGCTAAAAACCCAAGGCCAACACAGAGGAGTCAAGCAGCCAAGGAGGCCAGTCAGGGACGTCACTGGCACCCAACCTAAACACCCATGCTTCCTGGGGTAGAGAACAGTGTGAGGGCAGGATCCAAACATTCTTAGACTGTGAAGGACACTTAGCTCTTTCAGAATCGAAGCACCCCAGATGGCCCGAACCCCATCCCACCCCAACCACAGTGTTACAGGCAGCTTCTCCAGGGAATGATGTATCAGGCCACTCAGGGCCAAAGCCACAGGAAGCACAGAGCCATCTCCACACCAGACACACACAGTGGTGAACCTGTCACCTGTCCCTCAAGAATTCCAAATCCAACCAATGGAGGAGGGGCTTTGGAGTGACTGCAAAGCTCCAAGACCAGAGACCATGAGGAACCTATAGAAAGAAGCGAGGCAGGCCAGGGACGAGACAGACCCACAGTGCAGGGCGTGGGGACGACACTGCTGAGAGCAGAGTGGGTCCTCACTGAGGGCTACTCAGAGGAACTGGCGCTCTGGGGCCAGACTTCCTGCAAGACAGCATGTTATCATCCCCAGGGTGGGTGGCAGGACCTTCCACTCGAGCTATGGTCTTCTCAAAGGACCCTGGGTTGGAAGAGATCATTTTACTCTTAACCCTTAGTTCCTTTATAAATGGGGAGTGACAGAAATTCAGGATCCCGCCCTCTTTTGAAACTCTGCAACTATCTCAAAAGTATCTCTTAAAAAAGAGAGCCGGTGTTAAAGCACCTTGGTGACTTTAGAGAGTGAGACTGGAGAGGAGAGCAGGCGGGGGAAGCCATTGTTTACCCATTTATAAGCAAGCAGAAAAAACAAGGGCTGCTTCCCTTCAACAGGAAAGCACAGGAGGCAGGACAGAGCACCCCGGGCTCCATCGCGCGTGCCCTGCAGGGTGCTCCTCACGGCCTGGCAGAAGGCACTCCAACTGCGCAGGGAAGCCCTTCATTCCCTTTACACCTGGCCTCCCAGAGCACTAGACCCTCGCAGCTGGACAGCGCCGAGAAGTCCCTGGTCCACTGCCACAGCAGAGGATGGGGGGCTGCTGCCCTGGTCACAGTATGGCACACACATTTTCAAGCCAGAACTGAACAGAGAGATGTTCCAAATTCAGTTTACTCAGGCAACATTTTGGCTATTTTCAGTGTGGATAGCTACACTTAAGAGCAAATAAGAATCTACTGAGATTTCAGAGGTAGCTTTTTATCTGTATCTGTTTTAACTAAAAGGTATTTAGAAACCACCTTCTGTTAGTGACTTGGCTAAGCCAATACATTCACTTGAGACAATAAAATGGCAGGACACATCCACAGAAGCAAAGTGGGGGCAACATGATGGCACTGATGACACACACACACACACACACACACACACACGCACGCACGCACGCACGCACGACCTGTTTGGGTTTGAAAGCTCCTTTCTGTATCTGATACTGGGAAGCCTGACCACAGACACAGTTATACATGGCGGCTGGAACATGTCCCTTGCATCCAGCAGAACACAATGTATGAGCAAGCACTGACTGGGCTTCGGGTCTCTCTGGCATTAATGGATACAGCCACAAATGACAGTCTGACATGACAGTACCCTTGTGGCTTTAAACAGACAGCTGGCCAAAGAGATGCAAGAGAGGCCCCCGTGGTCTGCTAATACGGGCCATGCAGATGCTTCTGCCCAAACTGTCAAAGGCTGGATGGAACAACAAGGAAGTACTTTGGGGAGCCATGACAAACAACAAAAAACTGAACAGACCAAGAAGTGTCCCAAAGGTTTACAGTCAGTCCTCTTGAGTTTGACTCTGCAGCCATCAGGAAAGCAGACGGAAACTTCCTGTCAGAGACACGAGAAAAGGAGGCTTGTCTGTCCTTCATGAATGGTCAAGACACGAGGCTAACGAGCAGGAAGCAGGGCAGAGGCCAGTCTGCACCACCCTAACACACCACACTGAGACGTGAAGCCAAGCAGCGTCCATCCTGTCTTCACATCATTTCTGCTACTACGAGTCTATTTACAATCATTTCAAACAAGTACAGCAGATGCAAAGTTGGACACAATAAAAAGAAGTTGTCAAAAAATCAGTGCAATTACTTGAGCTGAAAAATTTTCCTTACAAAAGCGTCAACATGCATGTAACAGGGACACCCCCCGTGACAGAGTCACATGTGCACTGTGTCCACATGGAAACACGTCACAGCAAAGAGACTGCTGGCATGGCAGCTGGAGAAGGGAGGGCTTGAAGTATAAATAAAACATGTGCATTCTGCAGGGGAGGCCTGTGAACACTGACGAGGATCTGTTTCTACTTATTATACATTCCTTTTCTCATGAGCACAGAGATGAGTCAAAGAGAGGTCACAGGGGAGCTTCTTATGGCTTGTTGGGGCCACTGGGATTGTCCACTGTCTAATTAGGTCAGCGTCTAAAGCACCTCCTAATGGAGCTGCCATAGGTGCAGGAGAATGCCCGTGAAGTCCCTTGGACCTGCCTGCCAGACCAGAGCCGCACTGAAAGGCCCACCCACTTCCCGGGGCCCCTGCAACAAGCTGAGTGCTACCACGACCCTGGGCAGCCAGGAGCGGCCACCAACCCCCAGAGGCCCCTGACCCTCTGGTGTCCCACTGCATGGCACATGGCTGGTGTGCCCTTGACATATTGTATCAAATATATAATTTGACTGAAAAACTGCCTTGTAAAAATAAAATTTAAACCACCCGGCAGATCAATGTGAAAGCACACTGCTGCGTATATTAAAAAAACAATTCATCCAGAAAAACTACATTTGTGGCTTTCAAAAATAAAATCATCCAGCAACCTTGAAGGTAAACATTAGGTCATTTATAAAAGTTGGGGAAAATCATTTCTACCATATCAGGTACCATGCACTGGAATACCCACATCAGCCAAATCAAACCAGAGCAGAAAGGAAAAAAATAAAAAATAAATAGCAATATTTGCATTTAACAACAATAAAAACAACATACAACAATAAAACTCCCCCAATCCCGAATCCCGCTGCAGGAACTGAACCTAAATGTTTTTTCTAAAGAGCACTCAGCAATGGGGCAAGCAGGGCCCAGAGCACCAGCTTGCTCGCTGCGAGCAGCCACGCCTGCCCTGGGGAAGGGGGTGGGGGCAGGCAGCAGGAGGCTTGGACCCTCCGGCCAGGGCCACCTGGTGATATGGAGAAGACCAAGCAGACCCTAGAATGGATGCCAGAAAGTGTGTACACAGACTTCTCCGTAGGAAACCCAGGCCGAGAGCAAGCGACCCCTTTCTAAAAGCACAGACACACCCACCCAGTCATACAAAGTTTTTCTGAGCAAGGAATCTGAGCTCACAACCACCAAGTGACAGGATGGTATCTTTGCTAATGTCACAGGGGGCTCTCCTTTAAATGGTCTCCTGGGCCTTGCATCACTTACTATCACAGGGAGGAGCTGCTGAGCATGAGAGAGAGTGGTAAACGGGAGTTCACTAATGGTTTTTAAAAAGTGAGTGTTTTAAAGTATACTAGGAAGAGTCCCAGGAAGAATCATTGTTAATTGGCAGGCCTCTTCTAAAGAGATAAATCCCAGTTTTCCTTTTAGATGAATCCAGATTTCTACACTGTCATCTTCACATTCAGTTTGCTTAAAGCAAGGCACACCTTACTTAACAGTGGGGTGGGGACAAAGCCAGCGACTGAGCGGTCAGCCCTCAAATTTGAACATAAGCATAGGAGCCCCAGGGGCAAGGAGCCACCTGGGAGCCAGCTTCCTTGGGCACGAGTGTGGGCAGAGGTGGAGGGGCACCGCTCCTGGCTTCCACGTGAACGGGGTTGGACTCACGCTACTTACTGCGCTGCCTCAAAACTTATGCCGATAATGGGGTTATTAAACAATTATTTACCTGAGAAACTGTGACTACAGCCATTTAAATTCTGAATCATCTGACACGTACAAGATATGCAGCTGACAAATGGGGACATTTGGTCTGTTAATGCTTTTAGTTTTAAAAGTTTTACAAAACAAGCAGAGGGTTATAAAAAAAGTATGCTTCTTCAAAGAAAACTCATCCTTCAAAGTGATCAAAACAAGACTAAACTAAAATACAACAAAACAAAACCAGGTCTGATTTCCTGCCAGCCTGTACTTGCTCACACCTCCTGGCTTTGCTGAGCAGGCCCTCCCTGCAGGTGCCCTGGGAGGACGTCCTCAGAAGGCCTCCCCCTCCCCAGCTATTCCAGAGCTGGCAGGTGATACCTTCAAAAATGCAGATGCCCAGCCACTCCCCAGAACCTGACTCAGGTTGTTTGTTTGTAGACAGCTCAGAATCTGCATTTGAACCAGACCTGCCCTTCTCTGACACCCAGATCCTGTTGCAGAGGGTAGAGAAACACCTTTGGGAAACAAGGTTCCAAATAGCTCTAAGAATGGCTGAAACTAAATTTCAGATTCTAAAAATTTACTAGCCAAAACATTCCCTCTTCAGCTTCAGTATGCCTGGTGAGCTCAGCTCAGTGTATCTGTGTCCTTCTGGAAGCAGGAAAAAGTGCCACTTGCCAATAAGACAACAGGCAGCTGTAGTGCTTCTTAGAGCGGAGGCTGCTGTCACTTAAAAAGATTAAAAAAAAGATACAGCAAGAAAAGACTAATGTCATTAGCAAGAGACCCACATGCACACATAGACACCCCCCCCACTGAGTACTCATCTTCACCGACCATAGCCACCTGTCACTGCCGCCAGCCCAGGCCCAGGGTCAGGATGCTCTGCCAGGGGCTCACCAACACTCCTACCACCTCTGGAGTGAAGGACAGGAACAGGTGGGTGCCTACCTCAGCATGAGGCACCACCTTTGGGACCCTCACTCCACCGCAGTGCCAGAGGTAACGTCACATAGGGATGGGGAAGGGACATCGGCAGGGAGAGGGGAAACCTGCAGAGCACAAAGCAGCACAGGGGAGGCTTGTCCCCTTCCTTAAGGTCTACATGGAGCATGGGCATGATTCTCAGATTGCACACGAGGACAACAGGCCCATTCAGCACAAATAGCCACATCTGCTGTTACCTTTAAGCTGTCTGTGGCGTCACTCTTAGTGCAATGGTTTCTAGATTGGCAAACCCACGTCTGGGGCCCTGGATGCAAATCCCCACAGAGCGTTCTGTGTCCTCTGCTGGCATCTCCATGGGCGATCCTCCCAGGGCAGGTTCCACTGCCCTGACTGCAGCCAGGAGAGAGCTACCGGCAGCAGCTTTCCGTCTGTCTCAGTGCATAGATCCTATGAAACTCGCCTAACAAGACTGCACGCAGGGAGAAGTGCACTCTGATACATGAACTTGTTTCCCAGCGATGGAAGAATAAATAAACTCCATTTGTGCTTCATCGGCTGAGCAACACATGGGGAGGAGGCAGAGGGAGGGTGGAGAGTGACTGGTGGACACGCCGTCCCTCCCGGAGGTACAGGCCACACAGTCCACATTGGGGGCAGATGGCTGTCACACAAAGTCAGTTGCATATTCCTGTACTTAAGCACTAAGAGCCACAAGAGGTGGCCTGTCTCCAGGCTCCAACCTCCTGATATGCAAAACAGGTCACAAGAAGCACCCCGTAGTCAACAAAAGGAAAACAGCATCTACCTATCACATTAATACTGCAAACCAGATATATATATTCTTCTCTTACATTAAAGACATAACAGTGAAAAAGGATTGTACTGTATTTCTCACCACAGACCCGTATTCTTTAGAAACTTTGGAAAATAAACGTCACAGTCCTATAGGACAAATCTTATGATTAGACTGTCGGTATATTGTCTTTCTTCTCTTTTTAAATAAATTGTTATTAAAATGGCACTTATCTGCCAATCTCTCTGGACATGTCACTGCTGTAAACACACGTGGCCCTCCTTCTGCCACTGTACCTCGGCTCACGCTATGGGAGGTAGGCAATGGCAGAGCAAGACACACCTGTGGATGCCGCGCACGGCCACCTGCCCTTGGGGCTGAGCTTGTGCAGCCAGGCCACAAGCACACCACGCCTCTTGGAAATCAACTTCAGTGACAACATCAGAATGTTCAAGGCTTTAAAACCACAATGTTTTGTGTTGCTTTCACTCTCAGAACATTCACAGCTAGTTTGAGCCCATCAATTTCATAGAGAATTATGTGTTAAAAACAAGTAAATTGAATGACCAAATAAATTAAAAAATGTTTTAAAGCCCTGAGTTCATAGACTGGTTTTAGGATTTTTAGGAAACACGGGATTCTATTTTAATAAGCAGCTCATAGATTTTGGCAAACCATATTTCCTACGACAGTGGGGTCTCATACAGGTCTGCAGTTCAAAATCCAAGTTTGAAATCTGGGACGGAAGGCATTCTGGAAAATGGAGATCTGATAAAATCAATGACGTCTCATGTTGGATGCTGGCTGTCACGGAGGGCTGGGCATCTGTTGGTCTGAGTGAGGCTGGTCTCGTGTGAATCCAACTTGGTGCACAATCGCTGGACACTAGACACGTCAAGCAAAGTACATGGTGCGCAGCGTGTCCTGATGGACCTGGACCGCCTTGGCCAGGGCCTGGTGGTCTCGCCCGTTGCTTTGCCCCGAGGTATGGCTCCCCTCAGCACTGCAGGGAAACAGGAGGGAGAGAGAACAGCCTTTACTGGACAGACACCTGGGGAGGGGAGCAGTGTGCGCGGGCACACAGCTGATGAGTGGCTGCAAGGCTGCCATGTTGAGGGACCTGTGTGTTCAATGGGCCTAGGTGGCTGCTAGGATACCTGTCTATCAGAGGCAGTCCCTGCCCCAACGGGCACAAGACTCACCTATCGTGTTCTTTGTCTACCAGGTGGTACCTGGCCCGGAAGGCCACCAGGTGGGCATAGTAGGCTGGCGCTGGGATGGACACAGAGCGTGTGCAGCGCACGTAGGTGTGACACAGCTGGTAGGTGAGAATCTGCAGCTCGTCAGAAGAGAAACGATTGTCATCCCAGAGGACATGGTAGTGGGACGGCCTGCTTGTCCCCTGAAAGCAGATTACAGGATGAAATCAGCCAGATGCACCGTGAAATCTGCCCAAAGAACACTGCAATGATGTTAAAGACAAAAACTGATGACTGGCCCAGGTGGGTGTGTCCAGACACGGCGACAGCAGGGTGCCAGCTCCCCGAGCCCCCCACAGCCCCCCAGAAGGCTCCCCCCTATAAAGTCTCTGGGCAGAAGAGAAGCCAGAGGCCTGAAAGTGAGGGTTCCCCTGTCAGGAGGGAAGCGGGGTGGGGGTGGGGGCACACAGCAGATAGAGGAGACATCTCGGAAACAGTGTGCCTTCACAGAGAAAGCTGTGGTGGGGGACGGGACCAACGGGACAGGCCATCTGCATCAGGAACCTGCATAGAGACCTTCACATTCTCTAACTTTATTTTGTTCTTCTTTTTCCTTTCCTCATAAACAAGTTTCAAATCTGTAAAAACAGCCTCAATTCTTAGGTCTAGCAAATGGGCTGCAGGTGGCCACACCCCAGGCTGCAGTCCTCCACCCGAGTGGTAAAGACAGTGTGGCCTGAGGCAGGTCAGCTTCTCAATGGAAATGGCACTTTGGTGGCCACATGCATGTGTCCACCCTTGGCCAGATAGGGGTCTTTTCCCCGAAGGAGCCTGACAGGGTCACAGGAGATGGCAACTGCATCTCCTGGTGCCAGCACTCACCTGGAGCCTGCCCAATCAGCCAGCCCCCACGGAGGGGCTGCAAGGTCGGCCAGCCAGAGCTGCCTCGGCCGCGTGCACATTCAGGTCTCATTTTCTAACTTGCTAAGCGCCGTCCACAATGTAGCCTCTACCCCCTCAAGTGCCCGGGCACTCCCAGCTCCTTCTGCCTGGACCTCACTTCCTTCAAGAGGAACTCAACTGGGGAAGCCCTAGTGGCCACTCCACACGGTCTACCCTAGCACCTCTGTGGTTCTCTCCTTCCAAGTGTCCGACATGGCCACAGTCTCCTGGGTCCCAGGTTAACTACCCATCTCTCAGAGCCCAGAGTGTGAGCCAGGGGCGGGGGGTGGGCAGACCCTTGTCCATGCCACTCCACCATGTCCCAGGGCTGATCAGAGCACAGGAGTTGGCTGACTGTGTGATGACACTGCCAATATCTCAAACTGTGTGAACGGGGCCCTCCGTCCTCACCTGGATGCCGGCATGACTACACAGGTAGAAGTCAAACTCCGTTGGGTGGGTGATCTTCGTGTCCACAGTTGTGCCTGCTGGAATGTTCCCACTCTTCCCAACCTGCAGCAACACGAGAGCCTCATCAGACAGGACACAGGTAGTAAGGAAGATAGTCCACACAGGCTTTCTGGCCAAAGCAAATCTTTATTTTTATTACATATTTTTTGTGGTGCTGGGGATTGAACCTAGGGCCTTATGCATGCAAGGCAAGCACTTTACCAACTGAGCTATGTCCCCAGCCCCGTGACAAATTTTCGAACTGCTTAATGCATGTGTTCAGAGGAGAGTGTGAAACTCCAGCCAGTATTAATAACTAGACTCGCTCTGTTTCTTCACCCTCACATCCTATAAGCTGCACAGGCCAAGTGCAGTCTTCACCGAACCATCTACTCTAAGAGGGTATTGCACTGTTGGTGCCACTCTGATCTGGGGCCCAGGGGTACTGCCAGCAACATACTGAAGCAACATGCTATCTACATCCAAGCTGGGCGAAGACCCTCTCAGGCTGGTGCCCAGCATGCCCACGTAGCAATCAAGGCAGGGAAGCAAAACCCTAAAAGCTGGCCAGGGCTCCCACGAGTGGCTGGCTCCTGGCCACCACTTGCAAGAGAGCAGTGCAGCCTTAGTAACTTAGTCTCTGTCTTGAAATACAAAGGGTTAGGTATGTATGTGCAAGGGCGAGAACTGAGCCCAGGCCACCTCACTCAAGACCCTGGACCCTTAACCCCAGCACAATACCTGCATCCTCACACTTGGGATTAGCAAGCCAGCCTCAGAATGTAAACTAATTCCCCCCCCCCCATTCCTGATCTCTGACATGGTAAGAGAGTTTTCCTTGAAGGTTTGATAAATCTTACCTGCAAAACTCTCACTACACCCATAAATACACCAAGTAACTCTGTGTGTTCTGTCATACTTAAGATGATCTGTTACTGAAGGTTTGGAGAAACTTGCTTGTGAAGCTCTCTGGGCCAATACCTTAGAATGATCATATAGTGATCACATAAAGGGTCACGCTCCTATGCTTGGACAATGTCCTCTTCTGTTCCTTGTGGAGTCTTACTAGGTCTATTTTCAAAGAGGCAGGTTCTGATTTTAATCTCCTGTCTTGCTTCTTTACTTTGTACTTATTTTCCATTCTGGGAAGGGGGAGAGGGTGTAGGTGTTTCCAGGAATAGTTGCCTACGGAGCCTTCTTGCTTCCTGGCAACGGAGACCTGGGGACTGAGGAGAGGAAGGAGCCCAGCCCCCGAGCTCTGCAGCTCTCCCTCGACTCCTGGGTCCTGGGGTCTCTTCTTTCCATTCTGTCTTTATTCTCACTTTCTGTCATGGTTCTTATTTTATACCCAATGCATCTAAGTCTACGGGCTGCACTGTTTTAGCTACACTGCACAGGTTTGATATGAAATCTTCAGGTTTTTGTTCATTTCTGAGTGCTCTGCAATTTCTATCTTCTTTATATGTTTAATGCATGAGCTACTTAGCAGTAAATTGAAAGTTTCAAGTGTTCTTAAACTTCATTCCTACTGATTTGGAATTTAACTGCATAATGATCAAAACATAAGGTTTATTTTACGAAACTTGAGGTATGGAAATGTGAGTGGCTCCTCTGTCCTGGTGGAAAGCCGGCTTCGTAGCCCTTCTGTGTGGCCCCAGGTGCTGTGGCAGGTCCTGTCCAGTGACGGTGCCTGGATCATCCTTTTCACTCTTGCAGTTTTCAGTTCTCATTTTTTCCCATTTCAACTTCTGATGAAATTCTGTCCAGTTTTGCTTCACTTTTTTTTTTCCCATTCTTATATAATTTTAGGGCAGAGTACTGGGTACATTTAAGATCACAGATGCTCAATCTTGATAGTGAATTAGTCCTTTTATGAGACAAAATATCCCCTTTCCTCACTGTAACATTTACCTTTTGGTTCCTCCATTTACATCATAACATTGCTTCTTGCACTGGTGTGGCAGTAAGGCCACCAGGACTGAGCTGCAGTTAGTCCTCTTCAGCACCCAGTGCATCTAAACCACCAAGCTCTTGCCTGCTGCCACCAGTGTGAGGGCTGTGGTTCTCAGCCTGGCTCCTGCCCTCCTAGGCACTGTCTCTTCCATGGGCAGAGGCAGGACCATGTGTCCTATTAGGTGTGTGGAAGACGCTCTCAGCTATTCCCACCCATGCGAGAGCTCCTCAGGACACCCAGCAGCACTTCCCAACAGTCCCACATGGGCCCGTGCCGACTCCATCCTATCACACTCCACGCTTGCCCAGTCCACGGCTGTGTGTCCAACGGGTTCTCAGAATCATGTCTTTTGGTAATTTATGAGATAAACGACATTTTAACACTGGACCTATCCCAGATCTGCGAGATTCAAGATAAAACTGCTCCCAAGGCAAAGAGAGCCATCCAGGACACTTGAGGCAGGTTCCCAAGAAGCTCCTCAGAGCACAGTCTCCCCAGGGCCTGGGGCAGCAGCTCTGAGTGGCTGGTAGGAGCTCTGTGAGGTGGCTCAGGTCCAGGGCTCAGGACCCTGAAATGACCTTCGCATATCCCCAGGGCCTCACCGGGACATGCCAGGGGGGCTTACCCGCTCATTCTTGTCAGTGCAGAAGAGCCGTGTGTGGTGCCTCTTCTGCACCACGATGAACGTAATCCCCGGCTGGTAGTCCTTTTCCAGCTTAATACAGGCCTCACGGATGGCCAGCAGCTCGTGGTGAAGGACCTGAAAGGGAGAGAGAGACAGGTAGGTTTCAGGGTCGTTCTAGGCCTCGTGCTACTCGAAGTAAACATCTTAAAAATATGTGCCACTTAAACGCCTAGAGTCAAGCCTTCCAGCTCTGCTAACGTGTGCCTGGGCACGCAACTTCCCTTGTGACTTCCTGTTTTCATTTATACAATAGAGCTAGGGACACCCAGGTTTCATGGCTAACTGGTTTTTAAGTTAGAAAATGCATGAAAATGATGAGCACAGCACTTGGAACACTCTCAGTGCTCAGTAGACGGCACTCACACCCCTCAGGGCTGAGGCACTGCAGAGGACTTAGAGCACTGAGAGAGTCAGTCATTCATTAAGCTGCTGCTTTTTAAATACATATCTAATGGAAAAGGCAATGGCTTAGGAGTCAGACCGGAGTATGAATTTGAGCTCTGCCACCAATTACCCATGTGGAAAGCCACACATTCTGACCCTCAATCCTACCTGTAAAACTTGCATGCCCTATCTGAGTCCCAATGGGAAGACGGAAAATGACGGGCACAGCCTACGAACCAGGGCACTTTGAATTTCTGTTATTTTTTAGGGTCTTGCTGTTCTGTTCAGGCTGATCTTGAACTCCTGGATTCAAGCCATCCACCTGCCACAGCCTTGTAGCTGGGATGACAGGTATGTGCCTCTGTGCCTGGCTACACTATAGATTTTAAGCAATAATCTCAATCAAAATACTCTATTACAATGTCTCAAGAACATAAGCTCTGGGTGCAGAAAACTCAGTTGTGGGATTCTATAAGACAGAGCACTCAGAGCCTAGGAAGGCAGATCCCCTCTCTACATGGGCATGGCACTGTGACATGGGGGGAATGGCACTGTGACATGGGGGAAAAGGGCCAGGAGCTCAAGGGAGGAAGAAGAGTCCCTGCTGGGGGAGCCCAGGAGGTCTGTCAACATAACAGGACCCTGGGCTGTGAGGGCACAGAGGGAGCCACCAGCCCAGGCTCTGCAGCAGCTCAGAAAGGCCACTTGGTCAAGAAGCAGAATCTGTTTTTTTTTTTTTTCCCCCCTAGGGGATCCTGCGCTTAAGGAGCACGAGCCACTATTTCCATAGGTACCAGGAAGGCAAAATATGTGTACTTGGAATCAGCCTGTGACCAAGGAGGGGCAGGTTCCTGTGCACCCGGAGCCTCTGAAGTGCACAAGGACAATTCCCTACCATGAGTGGCCCCCACTGCCACCACTGCTTAACAACACACTTGCTTTGGGAGTGGAGAAACAGAAGTGCAACCAGCCCAAGCTGATGGGGAGAATCTCAGGGCCAGGACAGAGTTCTATTGCCACAGGCAGGGCACCTTGACCCAGCACTGTAGGAGGCAGAATCAGGAGAATAAGGCCACTCCCATGCCCTCGCTCACCCCTGCATGTGAGGGCTTTCTTCCCCTTCCAGACCCTCTCTTACCCACCGGGCCCACCCATCTCTGTGCACCCACGGTGCCAGGGTCATGATGTTGCCCAGCCCCTTCTGCCCCATGCAGTTCTTATCCTGCTGCTGTGGTACCTGTTCCAGCCTGTCTCTCACACTACAGACAGAAGGGTCGCCAGATATAAGGTCTCTGTCGTGCAAAGACCTTGTTCCCCTGACAGCTCTTCATATCCTCCAAGGCAAAGTCCACACTTCTGGAAAGCACGGGCAGTGAGCTATGCTGCTGAGCCCACTGCTGGCCAGGTGAGACCCTCACTCCCATGTCTCCAGGGCCCAAGCTCATACCCACTCCTTCTCCACTTCCTCTGCCCTGACTCTGCACCATGAGCCCGACTAGGGCCAGGGCCTGGACAATCCCGTGCCCTGCAGTCTCCACCACTGCCCGCCTTCAGGTTGACTCTGACCGCATCAACCTTGGGTAGAAAGCCACTGAGTCAGTCTGCATTAGTGTACTGGGGAATCTTAGACACCAGACAAAGATAGAGAAGCTCAAAGGGAGGATAGCCAACCTGCTGGAACTGGCCTTCGGAGACACCATCGCGGTAGAAGATGATGCGGGTGGGTTTGAAGCGTGTGGACTTGTAGAACTGGATGAGCAGCTCACGCACCATGGCCGCCAGGTCCTGAATGATCTCTTGCCGGTGCTGCTGCACACGCACAGTGGCGCAGTAGCGGTTGGGGTGCGCATCCATGCTGCCCACGACCTGTGGAAACATGCAGTGAGCATTTGGCAAGGTTTCCAGGCTCCCTCTTCTAGGTACGTGGTGGCGCTGGCCTGCAGGTGGGCAGAAGGGTCTCCACCTGGATGTCCCAACACAGCAAAGTGGAAGTGGTGTCCTTGCTTTCTCTGAAGGTTTGGCACCTGCTTTTCCAAAGAGCCCTCTGCATTATCAACACACAGCAACCCAGATTTTGGTTCTCAGGAAAGGGGAACTCCCAAAGGCCAGAGGCTGTATGAGCCCCAGTATGAATGCCAACCAGAGGGAGACAGGGTGAGCAGGCGAGCGAGCAGAATGAGCTCGTGACGACTCAGGTTGTCTGGTCGGGGTATAGGGAGTGTCAGGGACAACGGGAACTCAGCCCTGTAGGACAACGGACCAGGCACTACCAGGACCTGCTCACCTCTGAGTTGGGAGGCAGGTTCCTTACACTGGAAAGACCGAGGGAAAGCTTGTGCCCGTGGAAAGCAGGCTCCAGGAAGCCAGCTTCTCAGGACACCCAGGCAGGGCAGCACTCCCCGGGCCAGCCCCCAACGCCTTGCCTAGGTCCTGCCTTGGCCAAGATTTTCCTCTCAAACAAGTGAAAATAGACAGACCCTGAAATGTTAAGTTGGTATAAACAAATAAATTAACATAAACAGAAATCTGTTTCTATTTATTGAGAATTTGGGGGTTGGGGTGAACACAGATTTCTGTTCCTGAAAACTTGAAAACATAACCCTCTAAACCCAGAGATGACACTACACCACATCTGTCCAGAAGAACAAACACGAACAGGGACAGGCGAGGCAGGGAGATGGGAAGACCCAGAGCTGGAGCCTGCAGGCCCGCAGTGGGTGCAGAACTCGGCCGGGGAAGCCCCGGGGGGCCTCCTCTCTAGGCCCAGCTTCCTCCTCTGCAAACCTCAGCACAGCCAGCCGCGCCGAGCAGAGCTGCTGAGCTGCTGCTCTCTGACCAAGGGAGGAAGGAGCTTTATAAAGGCATCCAGCAAAGCGAGAAATGCTGCTCGCACGGGAAGTGCTGGGTCGCAGTTACTGGGCCAGGCAGCAGGAACTGCCTGGCTTACATGACACTGATTTCATAAGGAGAGTGACAGCCAAGCACGATTTATGTGTGCTGCACACACATGCACCCAAGTACCATGGCAGCTCCCTTCCACCCAGGGCTCACCTGGCTCCCCACATCCCTGAGACAGGGTCCTACACCAGAGTCCCTCCAGACTTATCAGATGATGCCGCATTTTCTTAGCTCCATGGGCCGGGCTCCATGCTGGGGCTTAACTACACTGTCTCATAATAATCTTTAGAGATCCACAGTGGTTTCCTCACTTTACCCAAGAGAAAGTTCAGGAATGTTAAGCTTAATTGCTCAAAAGAAACAGATGCGAGCAGGCAGAGTCTGCAGTAGTCCAGGGCCGAGCTCGGCCGGTGCTTCTGTGATCCATCCAGGGCACCCTCTGCAGCTGTGCCCTGCCCAAAAGGAACCCACCTTCAGGGGCCTCAGCTCTCACTCCTGCCAGCAGCCCAGCACTTCTCTGAGGCAATTCGGCCAAGAAAGCCAGGGCACATGGCAGGGCTCTCAAGAACCCAAGGTGACACTGGGGGGTGAAACCCAGTGGCTCCGGACAATGACCAAAAAGAGACACCTGATGCTTTCTGCTTTCCCCCACTGCTACGAGGCCAAGGCCCTCAGAAAAGATGGCTCTCAGGTAACCCCCTTTGCTCTCTGCACTCCAAAGCTTAAACCCTCACTACGAGGAAGGCATGGTTTGGTTCTCTTTTAAAAATGAAAGGCCACTGTAACAGTAACCCTAGACTCTCCTGAGAACAATCAGCACTGCTAGGCAGCAGGACGGAGGCCCAGCTGCAGAGGGTGGAACGCCAGGCGGGCAGCCAGTCCACGTGCGTCTATGGACAGCGCTGGTGCGTGCGACTCAGCTTCTTGGGGCCTGTTTCATGCCACCGTCAGTGTCCCCTCCAATCACCTATTCGCCATGAGGCCCTGAGGTTCTGAGCAGCTGGGCAAACCTCCATGCCCTTCAGCCGTATGGCTGCAGAGACCACATGTGTCTTGGTGGTCTCTGCAGAGTCCTAAGCACCACGCCACCAACAGAGGCTCAGGGGAGAACACTGACACTCACTGCGGCAATCGAAGGCTTCTTCCCGTCCCCCGCAGGTGGGTGAGTGACATCTGCTCCCAGAAAGATCACAGGCTGCTGGAACACTGGAGGCCTGCAGAAGTAAGTGGCATTGGAGGCCTGGATCAGTGACGGGGTCAGTTACCACCCCTGTGACCTGTGCAGTCGGCAGAGTGGTTATATGCTTTTGAGCAGAACCTTTACTTTAAAGGTCACAGAGAAACCTCACACATAAGTAACATGAGGGCTGAAATATGCCTCAGAAGGACCCTGAGAAAGTGGAGCATGGGTGGAATGTACCCAAGACAAGACTGGCCAGGCACTGATGGCTGTTGAGGTCAGAGGTCAGACACATGAGGGTTCATTGTTCCTCATCTTCTTTGTGTTTACTTTAAAATTTCCAAAAAATTTCCCATGGCTTGGGCTAGGGACGTAGCCCAGTGCTAGAGTGCTTGCCTAGCATGTGGGAGGCTGTGGGTTCCATCCCTAGCACCAGAGGGGAGGGGAAGGGAGAGGGAGAAAATCCCACGGGTTGTTACTCAGGCTTGGTGCTGCTGCAGGGAGTCTCTCCACCCACGACTCTATTGTGGGAGAGGCTGCTCTGAGCACTGGAGGAGGCCCAGCAGCACTCCTAGCCTCCACTCACTCCTCCTGGGAAGCAATGTGCACAGGAGGGGTTGCTCTAGGGAGGGTTGTGCTGTCCGCTTTCAGGGATGCTACATGACCACAGAAGCTCATGCATGTCCAGTACTTTCAGAGGGCTCCTCTCACGGTAGCACTAGCAGCTGGCCCCATTACCATTTCCATGCTGATGGAGAAAATATCATGAGAGTGTAGAGACCTGTGTCACATCTTTGGGTGCATCCTGCCCCTACAGCTAGAGACTGGGTTGGGTGTAAGAAAGGGTTCTGTTCCACCTGCGGTGGGTCTTAATCTGCCCTCTTCCAAACTGCATCAGCTGCTTAGTCTCAGGACTACCCTTTGGTGCCAGAAGGATGAGTGGGTACCGCCACAGAGAGAACTGAAGAACAGACACTCCTAGGCAGGGAGTGGCAGCCAGGAGAATCTGTCCGAGCCACCAGGGGGTGTGGAAGGTAAGGATGTGCTCCCCACCTAGCGCTGGCTCAGGACCTCCCACTTGCTCCTGGGCAGGTCTGCAGTCTCTGACCATACTCCTCAGCAGGCTGGCAGAAGGGATCCCGCCAGGGATGCTGGCCATTGGGACCTGCTCCCATCTCACTTTGGGTGTCCCTTGCTCAGCTCCAGGGACAGCCCTTAAGCCCAGCATGGCTGTGCATGCCCACCTCTTCACTTCCTCAGGATGCAGAAGGAGCTTCATATACATATGCCCCGTGCCAGCTGCCTCAGCAGGTGGCCAGGGTCCCTCCAATCCCCACTGCAGTTCCAGCTGCACCTGGGGCACTGGCTGGCTGGGTAGGGGTTCCTGGCAGACCTCAGGCCGCTGTCTGCTGCCCCATTAAGGCCAGGCAATTCACAGGCACCTGCTTCCCGCAGTGCCACATCACTACTGCTGCCAGGTACAGAGGCAGACGGCATGGAGAATGCACACCCCACACTGTGAACTCTGGGGAGGCCCCCAAATGGCATCAGTCCCACTGACCAGGCTCTAGAACCAGCCAGCACCCCATGTGGCCTCACTATGCTCTGTCACACCAGAAGGCAGGAGCCACGGGAAGCCACACCACAGGCCTTGACACTCACTGTCAGGGCGCTCAGAGTGCAGGGCCAGCCCGTGACAGCCTCACTCACACATGCAAATCACAAGCAAAACCACACCTGTCCCAGCAACCTCGCCTGCCTTGCAGCCAGCTCCCTGAATCTAACAACCTGTGACTGCCTCCCCGACGCCGGAGGACCACCTTCCCACTGCCTGGCAGTCAGGTTCCTCGGCAAGGTCTCCAGGGACTGTCACCTCAGCTGGCCCAACAGACCTTCCTGTATCCAGAAACGCACTCAGGCCTCATCAAGCACGGCTCACTGCGGCCTTGCGACCCAGGACACACTTTCCCAGGCATCCAGAGACCTGGCCACCTTTCCTCCCGCCCGGGCCTCACTGCTGTCTCCACTGCTGCCCCCAGGGCTGCGACACCGGCCCTCCCAGCACTCAGAAGCTCCCTCAAGGGGTCTCCTCCAGCCTCCTGGCTTTGAACACCATCCAGGATTCCGGGATCTCATGGCCTCTGGGGATCAGACGCCTGCTTCCCACAGGCCACATCACATGACACAGGGGCTCTGCAGAGGCCTGAGCAGGAGGCCGGAGCGGCAAGCCTGGGCCCTCAGCGTGAGCATGCGCTTGACCTCTCGGGGACAAGGCCGAGGGCTCTGAAGCCCTCCTTGCTTCTTCCCTAAACACACACCTGCCTGCCAGTTCCAGGGTTCTCTCTTCAAAGCCACCTGGAGTCAGGGTGTTCCCTCTCCACATCTGCCTCCAGCCTGGCCCAGGCCAGTGGCCCCTCTATGCAGAGCCACAGGCAGCCCTCCAGAACACAGGTCAGGTGTGTCCCCGTAGCTGCAGCTTACCTCACGGGCCCACCACTCTTGTAGCCTTTCAGCGAAACAACTACCATCGCTCCCTCGACTCCCATGTCAGGGCTCTGGAGGCCACGTCCTCTGCCAGACGCTCATCTGAGCTCATCCCCTGCCACCGTGATGCAGCTCACGGGCACACCAGGTGTGACGTCCTCATAGCCATCACCCCTCCATTAAAGGGGTACAGATGAGGTCCCGGGGCTCTCTGTTTATGGCCTAAACTCCTTGCACACAACCACCTCAGAGCCTGCCGGCTAACGGAACTACCCTTGGGGTTGCCAGCTGCCCCTTGATGAGTCTTCATTCGTTCCCAGGAACTCGTGGGAGTGGAATGGCTCTCGCTCAGAGCTGGGAGCAAATTCAGGCAGAGGCCAGGTTCCTCTGCACCTCCTCTCCGCAGCTGCGAGCATAACTCGGCAGTGCTTAGAGTGTGTGTCCCTGGCCACCACATCAGCAGTGCAGGGCATGCTGTAAGGAGAGTGGATTCTTGGGCCCGAAACATGACCTGCTGAGCCAGACACTGACCAACCAGACCCACAGAGTGTCTTATGTGGGTGCTCTGGTGTGGCCCCAGAGTCGTGTTTTGGAGATGTGGTCCCCAGTGCGAGGCTACGAGAGGTGTGGCCCAATAGAAGATGGTTAGGTCACTGGGCGTCACCCTGGGAAGGGACTAATGTCCATCTTGCTGGGATGAGTTAGTTACCATGAGAGACTTGTTACAAACTTCTTCCGCCATGTGACCCCTCTCCATGCATGTGAGCATTCCCAACATGAAACCATCCACCAGGAAACCTCGGCAGAAGCCAGGGTTGGCTCCTCACTCTTGGACCTTACTGTACCTTTAAATAAACCTCTTTTCCTTCTAAACTTTGAAGCCTCAGGTATTTCCTTCTAACAACACAAAATGGAAGGAGACACTAACCTAACCCCAGGGCAGGCTGGAGGTTACACCTGGGCAGTGCTTATCAATGTCTGCCTCTACTTTTCACCATCATCTCTTTTACACTAGGACAGTCAGGTTCATTGAACTATTTCACTGTCTTCACCATGTTTCTGTCATTCCTATACTAAGACAAGGCCCTGGGACTGTCATCATAACTACCCCTTTCTTCTGTGCTGGAGGCCCTGGTTTCTGAGGAGGGGTACATGGTAAACTTGGTTCTGCAATTTAGTACCCAGGGCAACAAGCCAGCCCCAGGGGGCACTCAAGGAAGGCATAGCTGCATCACACCCGCCCCAGCTCAGGGACATGCAGGCAGCTGATGCTCAGCCACACTTCCTGGGCTAGCCTGGGATCCAGCAACAGTGATTCCTGTGTGGCACTTTTCAGACAGAAGTGCTCCAATCACAGCATCAAGTGCCATCCTTCCCTGGTAGGGAGCCTCTGGCAGGAACTCCCGTGCAGACTCTAGAACATCCCGCTGCTCCAGGGTCCTGCCGGTGAACAGGGCACCCCTCTCCCAGCCATTCCAAGTGTGCCCCTGCTGAGCCTCACTCACCTGCACAGATCCTAGCACAGGGAGGGGTGCCCACTCTGGCCCTGCACTTGCCCCCTGCATATTCCCCTGGTCCTGGAGAGATTGTGTGTAGTCGGGCCCCATGTCCTCAGCACTGTCCAGGACGGCCCTCACCCAGGCACCTCTGCACACCATGCCCTGTCCACTGAAAACCATCCACGCACCCGGCACACAGGCAGAAGGGCTGGCTCACCTGCCCTGGGGCAGCAGGATGTTGTTGACGCCTCCCAGCTTGACATTGATCTTCAGGCAGAGGTTGGACAGGGTCTGTGGTGTGGTTCTCTGCACGTTTTTCATCTGCACGCACTGTGTGGCCATCCCAAGCACTGTGTCACCCACGCGCTTGACCTCAGCTGTGAGACACAACGGTGCACACATCACAGATTCCACCAGTGCCTCTTCCTCTGTTGGCCTGGGGGCAGCAGCTGTCTCTAGCTCTCCAGCCCTTCAGCCCCGACCTGAACTGCGCTGGTGCAGTGTCCAACCACAGCACTCCTCTGGACATTCTTGGTCATGAGTGACTGCGGTCACCTATGTGACAGGATCTCTAGCAGGTGGAGGGGCCGAGGTTCTGGCCAAGTGCTCTTCAGCACCTGTGCCTGGCTCACCCTCATTGGGAATGTGAAGCTGCATAGGCATATCTCATCCTTCCAGTCTGTGAACCAAGAGCACTTAAATGAGTTACCCAGGGCCAAGGGCAGGAAGACGAGGCACTGCTCAGCAGGACGACATCTTCTTATGGCACAGGCTTGAGTGCTTAGATATAAAAACACTCACACCTGGGAACCCTTGGCAAACGCAGATCTGACATCAGAGCTCTCCAGGCCCACAGGCCTCCACCCTGGACGCTTCCCCAGCAGGTGCTCCTGTGGCAGCTCTGAGGAAAGAGGACGCTCAGGGCAGCACCACAGCCTTCTTGTTACTGCTTTTCTGGAAGTTGAACTTGGAGGGGAGAAGCGTGGCTTTCACTTGTCTGTAACTGGACTCCGACTAGACAGGGAGCCCTGCTGGGGACACCCACCAAGCCCCCGTGCTTCCCTGGGCCCTTCTGGGTTCCGCCCTGCTGCCAGAGGCTCTCCCCAGGCTGTCCGCCTGCTCTCCTGCTTCTGGACGCAGGGCCGTATCTGACTTCTTTGTATTCTCCAGCAGCTGGGGCACCACAAGGCTCAGGATACCATGGCTATTCCTCAGAATCACGAATAAACTAGAGGCCAATGCTCCCCAGTGGGGCAAAACACAAGGGTGCTCAGGTTACAACCTACTCCTACAAAGGCCAACATGGTCCCTGAATCCAACAGTCACCAGATACCCACCATAGACTGGGGTCTTGCCAGGCAGGATGACCACCACCAGCTGCAGGCCAGCGTATGTATTCTTCAGGTGCCGGAACATGGGCTCCACACTGTCCGCCCCCTGGGCATATTTGCAGAAGCACGGCTGGCCCTGGATGGGCATTCCAGCATCTCTTGAGATCTTTCGAAGTTGCTCTGTGAAGGACCTGGGGAAGAAGGTCCATTTCATTAAAACGCACAGCTAGTGGCAAAAGAATTTATACCAAGCACAAGGTTCATGAAGCCAAAAGTACATTTACAGAGGTCAGAGTTAAGTTTTTAAATTAAGTCTCAGACAGGGCCAGAATTCAAAGTAGTGTGTGCTGAAACATCAGCCCATGAAAGAGCTGACATGCAACCATCCAGGGGGCTACCAGAAAGGGACAGCGGAGGCAGGGCTGAGACCAAGCAGGGACTCCAACTTGTACTCATGTCGCCTCTCAGGCCGACACTCCCAGGGTGCAGAGGTGTCCTTTCACAGGACGGTGCCAAGCTGCTGCTGCTCCGCTGTAGGCCAGGACAGTCCCTGTGTCAGGTAAGAGCTTGGTTTCCCCACCGGAATGAAGGCACAGAGATACAGAAGACGACCTGTGTGCCGTCATCCTAGATTCGCCCACTATTCCTGGGGACACGGGCTGGACTTGACACACCCATAACGGGAAAGAGAACAAGCCACAGCACCACCCACAGCCACAGCCAAGGGGCCTGGAAGCTCAGCTGGTGGGACAGGGATCTACTGCTTCTTTGTGGAGCTCAGGGATGAACCCTGCGTCATCTTCTACCATCAGGCAGAGGACAGTGTGCTCCAGCATAGCGTGTCAGTGTCCAGTTCCCCACACGTCCTGCCTCTGCACTCTTATCTACATGTGACCATGCCCCAGCACCACGGAGCTCCAGGTGAAAGCCAGAGGAAGGGATGGAGGACCACGGACAGGTGGCACCCAGGCTCTCACCTGTCCCCAGAGTCCTCTGTGATTCCAGCCCATTCTGCCAGCAGTGCAGCCTCCGGGAGGTGATGGACTCTGGCCCTGGGTGGTTGCCTTGAGCTTTCAGAAGGCCCCTGGCTGGTCTCGTCAAGTTGTCAGCTATACTCATGGGCTTTGGGATTTCCCCCTTCTACCCCCCAGACGGGGAGAAGGACAACCGCACGAACCACAAAACTGTGTTTCCTGACAGCAGGTCAGGACTGGTCCCTCCCAGTGCCCCTCTGCTGAGTGGTTCTGCACAGCACACAGCAAACGACCTAACGCTCTTGCTCCTCTCCCCCCTCTTGAGCAGGGAGGAAGAAGACACTCCCAGCCTTGTCACCTCCTTATTTTACCATCAGCCCCGTCTTGTTTTCTCAGTTTATAGATGTATCAAATTAAAGTATTTTTTAAAAATTTAGTTCATGGATCCAACTTCTTCTTTTGTTTCTAATTTATTAATTGACTTATTTTGTTTTGTGAGACAGGCACTTGCTAGGTTGCCCAGGCTGATTTCGAGGCTCAGTCCTGAGCAGCTGGACTATAGGTATTGCCACTACACCAGGCTTGATCTTGAGCCAATCACCAGCCCATTTTAATATTTTTTTGAGACAAGGTCTTGCTAAGTTGCCAAGGCTGGCCTCAAACTTGCAGGGCTCCTGCCTTAGCCTCCCGGGTTATAGGGATTATAGGTATGTCACTGTGCCTGCTCTGCCTACATTTTAAACTCTCTCGGCAGGTATTGTCTGTAATCTGTACTACCTGCTCGTGCCCATGTTCGCAGTGGTCCTGTGGGTAAGATGCACACCAAGAGGGCCACAGCTCCTGATCTGGCTGTCCCACCATGTGTTCTGATAGGGAAAGGCTGACAAGCCCTGACATCAGGACCCTAGTAGACACCCTGTCGCCCAATCAGAGTTGATCTTTCAAGAAGTCACTTGATTACCACCCCCCACTCCAGAACCACTGCCAGGCATGTCTGGTGTTCAAGCTTACTTAAGATGGACTTCCGTGCACTGGCGCTGGGGGGCGAAGCAGGCAATAGCCCACACCTTGATCTCGATGCCTGTGTGGAACTGCTTGTTCCTCATGTCCCAGACACCCTGGACAGGGGTGGCAATTGCTTTGTTCTGCAAGCATCAAGAAGTGTAGAGTGAGAAACAATGGCGAACACATTCCCCTGATCAAGAATGACTTGAGGGCAAAAACTTAACCTGTCTATTGTCTCCTGTCTCTCCCGCGGGGTCACAGGCAACCTGCACCTATCTGCAGAATGGGTGGACCACAGATGGTGGTGTTTGGGGAGGAGCTGGATGACTGACAGGTGGACGTGTGGCAGGTGGAGGGGAGACGGAGGCAGGGTGGGGTGTGCACGGAGAGTTGTAGGAAGAATGGATGGGTGTGGGGTGTACGGAAGCTAAGCCAGGAGATCAGGAAGGGCCCAAATCTCCATCCAGCCTCCTAAACAGCCTGGTGGGACACAGTGTCTTGTGAGGACACAGCAAGGCCTCCTGCTATACGGAATGTGCCCCTGATGTCACCTCCTCTGCTATCAATGAGGATGCCAGAGAGGCAAACAAGTCTAAGGTCTGGGCTTGAAGTCTTCATTCCACCACCTGGCCGGCCCTGGGACCACCCTGGAGCCACCTGGAGGGAGACAGGTGCTGTTTATACAGTGTCCAGGCCCATAGTAGGAGGCCTGCTCAGAAGTCCTTTCAGGACAGGGAGCATCCTGTGGCCCGTGTTCAGCAGTGGAATACCACACAACCGTCACCAAGAATCAGAATCTCGTCTCATAACACAGATGACCTGTGAGCCCTCTGTGAGCTGTGAGAGTAAACAGGACAGTGACAAGAGGCAGGGCACAGAGTGTACTTGATATGAACAAAAAGGCATGAAAGCATATAATGATGACCCCTGGGTGGTTCACAAATGAGAAAGATGGCTCCATGGTTTCCCTGGAGGGCAACTCTGGATTCACATCCTGCCTGCACCAGCAGCAAATATAAGCCCCGCTACAGACCTCAAAGACTACAGCTTCAAGTTGTAGTACGTAAAAAGGGAACAAAGACAGGTAGACTCCTCCCCCAAGATCCGTCGATGTGCACTAGGTACCTCTGGATGCTCAGGGCCATCACCCGGTCTCCTTCCAGAGGGCCCTGACCAGAGAGTGCTCCATGTTTTGCACCCCAGAGAAAATGAGGAGACTCTTCTCATGAGCCCTACCTTGCTCAGTGGTCAAGATATCTTGGCACACACACAGTCACTACAGACACACACACAACAACAAAAAATCCAGGTTAAACTTGCAAAAATTAAGTGCATGGTGGCCAGGCCTGTAAGTCTAGCAACTTGAGGGGCTGAAAGAAGAGGTCCACAGGTTAGAGGCCAGCTTGGGCAACTTAGTGAGCCTCTCTCAAAATAAAATTAAAAAGAAAAGGGCTGTAGGTGTGGCTCAGTGGTAGTGTAATGCCTGGCATATAAAAGGCCCTGGGTTCACTCCCTAGTAACAGGAAAAAAGAAAAAAAGACACACACTCACTCACACACACACACACACACACACACACACACACACCAACCACCTAAGGTGCCATGCTTGCCACCAAATACCCGTGAAGCAAAAGCTAAAGAGGAGGAAACAGGATAAGCCTCTAGAGAAGAGTTCAGAACCAGAGAGCACTGATGACGGGAGGAACGACATGGGATTCTGAGGCAACCTTCCCCAAGGCCCCAGGGAAGTCAGGTCCTCGTCAGGTCTTTCCTCCTCATGGACAGCCAAACAAGGCTCAGAGACCGCTGCTCCACAGCAGACCTGTCCCTGGCCCTGCGCACCTACCCGGCCTCCATAGAGGATGGAGGGTGGCTGTAGGACCCGCCCCGTCACATCAGTCATCTCGTCTTTCACCATGATTCCAAACTCACGGACATATGGGTCTGTGTTGAAACTGGCACTTCGCATCTTGAAAAGGGAAAGGAGGGAAAGCCTGGAGTCAGACAGGCCTCTGTTCTTTCCAGTGGCCACATCTGTCTAACGCACAGGAGGTCTCCTAGCCTTGGTGCCCACCCCAGATCCAACCTCAGGACACATGCTCACCAATTTGCTGATCTCTTCTTGCCTATCGGGCGCTGACCGGGCAGTCGCTCTGATCATAGTTGAGGTCTGATTGTCGGTTAATTTTTTTATACATCTCTGTCCTGCTACTATGTTACAGACCTACAGAAGAGATGAGGAAAGGAGTCAGCACCTATGCCGTGTGCAGCCAGGAAGCAAAGGGGTCTCAGCAGTGGAGGACAAGCACCCACACTGGAAGAGAGGTGCTGCAGGCCTTCTGGCTCACCACAGCACCCACGCTGAGGAAACCCAGCATGGCACCACGGGCACACCACGGGCACACCATGGCACTGACTCCAGCCTGCGAGGCACAAGGGGCTGGGGCCCCTCCAGAGTCCCCAGGCCATCTCAAATCCTCAGCAGTACCAACGTGAAGTGTGTGAATGTGAAACCAGCTGCCCAAGGCCCTGTGCCATCTGAAGACTGACGTGCAAGGATGAGTTAACGTGGCTTGTGGCGCAGTGTGGATCTTTCCCCAAGCAGCCTTACTCTGGATGGAAACTGAACACCTGGCCCGGGCATGGAGCCCTGACTTATTTCCTGCTGGGCACAGGCCCTAGACCTCATTCACCCACACACCAATCCCACTAGAGCTGCTGGTCCAGTCCCCGTAAAGGGAAACCAAGGTTTGGCAACACCCGATAACTCGCCCAGGGTACCATACACCAGACGGTGACCAAGCTGGGACCGTGTTGTTCCTGAGATGGCCAGGCCTGGCCCAGTGCACTCTCTCCTCCAAGCCACTTGCCTCCAAGGGAAGGTAGGTGTGTTTCTGCTCCTGTCCGACTTGTAAACACGGGAGGTGGGGGTAGCGCAGAACCAGCTTGTGCCTGTCCTTGAAGTACTGGGCCACTGTGCATTCCACGGTCTGCCCACTCTCCTGCTGTAGGGGGAACCTGAGGGCAAAGAGGCGGCTCAGACAAGAATATCCTGGGATCCCTGGAGCAACTGCTGGAGTCTGCAGGTGCCCACCCAGGGCTCTGTCACTGTGCTTGCTTTGCTGGGGTGATGTGTGGGAAGAAATGCTCAAGGATTTCTGGGAGTAGAAGCCAAGCCCTATCTCCTAGTTGACCTCAACTATTCCAGAGCCTACCATTCTCATTCTGTCTCCACTGGAGGAAAATAAAGAATATCCCCACACAGAGACACAACAGTCAGAAGTTAACCATATGTATACAGGAAAAAAAATAATTCATGATCAACAAAGACAAATCTAGAAACCAAGGCTGTGTGCTTCCCAAAAGACCACGGTGACTCCCAGAGTCACTCCTGTGTTCAGGCCCCAGCAAGCCCCACTGTTCATGTGTGCTCTGCCCTATGTGTGGCTGAGGCAGGAGGAGATGCAGGGGACCAGGACGGGAGAGCCAGCCGATGTTCCCCACATCGGGGAGGGCAGCCCCACCAGGGGACAAGGTCACACGGCACAGCCTTTCTGTGCTGACTCCTCTGCTCCATCTACCATGCCCAGGCAATCTGTAGCCTCTGCCCAGACAGAGACGGCATTAGGCCCAAACCCGGCTGAGCTCCCCCTACTGCTCCATGTCAGTACCCCCAGTGCTATGCCACAGGCTAGGGGTTACCATACAAGACGACAAGACAAGGCCTCACTGGGCTCAGTAGACCCCAGGTAGGCACAGGGTCCAAACCCCTCACCCCACTGACACACAAACACATACTCAGGGCTGGGAGTGTAGCTCAGTGGTGGAGTGCTTGCTTAGCACACGTGAGGCACTGAGTTTGATCCTCAACACCACATAAAAACAAACAAATAAATAAAGGTACTGTGTCCATCTACAACTAAAAACAAAAGCAAAAACACCACCTATTTGGTGGGCACAGCTCTGCATTCCCAGTCAGGCCATGGACACCACAGGCGTGGACACTGAAGCAAGTGGTCCACGTGAGGAGACAGCAGAAGACACACGCCAGGCAGCCAGATGGGGCAGTCTAGGCCTGGTGGCCCCGAGGGTCAGGACCATGTCCACAGCCGCCCACTATTCCCAGCCCCACTTCTTCTCCTGTGACAGCAGGAAGGAATGACAAGGAGCCCTGTCCGCCACTACCCTTCACAGGTGGAATTCTACTATGTGAGTTTATTTTATCAGGTGAACTCTGGGATCTAAACAGCCATATGAAGTAGGGTACTGTCATGCAAGAGCAAAACAAATGATCCCCCTAGGAGGACCAAGGCCCCAGAATTTGAAGGGGTAGCCATCTTACGTTTGGTGGCTGGCAGGCCGCCTGGTCACGTTGCAGACGCGGTACTTCCTCTTCATCTGCCCACAGTGCGTTATCTCCACCTTTAGACCTGGGGGACCAGCACAGACAGTGTGAGCGTGCAGGCTGAACTCCCCTTCGGAGTCGGTTTTC
This sequence comes from Urocitellus parryii, assembly GCF_045843805.1. NCBI lineage: Eukaryota > Metazoa > Chordata > Mammalia > Rodentia > Sciuridae > Urocitellus > Urocitellus parryii. The sequence goes on along the minus strand of NC_135537.1, from coordinate 3,325,864 downwards.
ACAGGAACTGTGTCCACAGACCCAGACACGGGGGTTCCCAATCTGCTGCAGGATTCCCCGAGGAGGGGAACACAGGCTACCACAGAGGTGGAGTCCACTTCCCTGCAGGGAAACTTGACGCTGCAGGACACAGCATCTCCGTCCCTGGGGAGCACGTGGATTGTGCAGGGGGTGCAGGCTCCTCTGCCCCCCATGGGGCCACCATGTGACATCAGCAATGCTGACGGCCCTTTGATGGCAGGTGCAGCCAGCTCTGCCACTGATGGGCAGGGGTCCCCAAGAAAATCCCAGAATCCTGGACCCACACCTCCTAGAGCGGATGCCAGGCTGAGAAGGCACCGTCAACGTGAGGGCCAGAAGGCATCCTGCGGTCTGGAGAGGACAGCCCAGGTGCGGCCATGCTGGCACTCTGAGGGAGTTTCTAGTCCTCCATCTGCGACTCAGACAGCACTGACCCATCAGCTGTCCCTCCCCACCCCATCCCACAAAGACAGCTGCATTTATCTAGAAAATGACCATTCTGGCTCTGTGGAATGGATTCCGACCATCTCCACCAGGAGAGCTGACGGCTACCTTCTCCTGCCACTTCCACCTCCCTCCACATGCAAAGAAATCAGAACTCAGAGGCCAGCGGGCCAGGAAGGGCTGCCCAGCCCTGTACCCTGGAGGTGGGGGTGGGTTGCTCATTACCTTTAATTTCTTTGGTAAACTTTACCCTTTGGGAATCTGTCAGAGGTTTTTGTTGTTCTTCAATACTTTTAAAATCCAAAACTTCACAAACGAACTCAATTACTGGCTGTGCCTTGTAAAACGCTGTTGCCGACACTGTGGGCAGGAAAGGAGAGCTGAGGCTTGTCTGTGCCCCTGCAGGTGGGTCCTGGCAACCAGAGGCTTCTGCAGGCCAGCCTGCCACCCAGGGTTCCCACCGGAGAGGGGGCGGGACCAAGACCCAGGGATTCAACATCGAGGGGTTGGCTGAGCCTCGGTGAAGAAGTCAGTGACAATAAAACTAGTTCTTAAAAAATAAAGCCTGACAATCATGACAGCTGGGGTTTTCTAGATACCTCTGAAGCAGACACTTCTAGAAGTATTAGTCCCTTTATATAATCATCCTTTAATAAATGTGTATCTGAGCAAGATAGCATCTTGAGGCCTTTCTAGAGCTTTCCATAGTAGCTAACTCTCACACGAGAATTCTTTTTTCTGAACTTCACTCTTGTCTTGTTAGCAGAGAACAAATGGAGGCCCAACACTGAGGAGCAACCATCCTCAGGAAGGCACAGCCACGCCCACGCATGGCTGGTGCACAGACGGTGCTCTTTTGTGAGTCTACAAAGACAGGGGCAACTTGGGAAAACTGTGGCTATGACTTGGGAAAGACCTGCTAAGGGTGGCCAGACACAGCTGGCCCCCACTGTACTCGAACCTTGCAGCAACTTGCGAGCCTGAGACACGAGGGTGAGAAGTCAGGCGTGCAGTGCCAACCCTACGCCTGGTGACCTCAGTAACACCAAGGGCCATGGCAGAGGCAGCTCCTCGGGCCACCTCAGCCTCCCAGGGCTATGATGCCTCTGAGAACCACTCCTGACCTACATACCACACAGGCGACACAAGCCAGGTGTCAAGATACACCAGTGCTTTGCCATAAGCCATTTTTGGAGCTGGCCACAAGAGTCCTCCCCCAGGTCTTGGCTCCTCCACATGTTCCCCAACCCACCCACAGTTAGGGCCCAGGGCTTTGCTTACCATCTATATTCAGCATCATTTTCCAAAGAGAAGGTCGGACGGATTGATGGAAGCCAAACCACACTTCTCGGCCCCCACCAAGAGGATTGGAGCAGCCCTCAGAGGCAGTGAAAAAAGAGCGGCCCACGGGGGTGTACCTGCAAGCACAGAGGCCTCGCCTGATGAGAGCACAGCCCGGCAGGGGCAGGCCGACCGCACCCGCCCTCCCTCCACGTCAGCCAGCAGGCAGGCACACTCGGATCATTCTGTCTTACTCTTCTGTAAGGTTGCTTTTACCATACTGTACTCCAGGCTGTGTTCACAGCCGACTGAGGGACACTGTGCGGGCAACAGCCCTGGGGACTCGTGGCCTTGCAGTAGGGACAGCATGAGATGTTTAACCTATTACACAGCATGGAGACCCAGGGGACCATTCTCCTCAGTGCTGGTGCCAGATGGCCCGAGACCCTGGGGGCCACAGCTCACGGGCGCATGGCTGGAACTAGAGGGTGCTCTTTTGTGAGTCTACAAAGACAGAGGCAACTTGGGAAGGTTCTGGCTGTGGCTCAGAGCCTCCAGGTACATTCAGAGTCCCGGCGTTGCCTGGTAATTTCCCCGCCCACCCCAAGGTCATCACACTTACTGCTCATCTTAAGAGTAGCAGCTATGCATGTCAACTCTAGAACAGGGCTGTATCAAGTACATGGGGCAGACAGACGGATGTGAGCATTTTCCAAGTGCCAACAACTACCAGGCTGAGGCAGCTGGACTGGCCAGCCCCAGGCCTTGGGGAGAGGTTGCTTTGAACTGTGTGGTTGCTGAGGATGCCACAGAGATGCACAACCCAGCATTTATTTCCCATTTTGCTCAGCTGTTTACTGAGTGCTTCCCAGGCACCAGGCACCCAGGGGCAGGGCTGAAGCTTATGCACAGGGGACAGTAAGGTCAGCACAGGAAGATCCACATGCCTGGGGTTACAACTGTCTGGAGTGCTGGCCCAAGCTGCCACCTGGATACATTCTCCAGAGCAACCTTGCCTAGGGGCTGCCTGAGGTGTGCCACCGCGCATGACCTGAAGGAGGATGCGCGGTCTAGCAGAGATGCACGTGAGTCACAGTCTTAAAGATCACGTGGTCCTTTTCATTTTCCACCTAAGATGTGTTAAATCTGCCACTATTCCTATTGTTTTTCCAAAATGAAAATAACCATTTCTTCCTGCTATAAAATTAATGTAAATCACCCAAAAGAATTCAGAAACAAGATCACTACAGTCATTCCTGCCACTCAATGAAAGATATAGACAACATTTCAACAACTACCCTTCTGGATGTTTCCTTCTACACACACACACTGCCTCTCCCCCATCCACAGCGCCAAGAACCGTACTGAGAGAAGCGTTATCAGTCCAGACAGTGGCAGATTACATGCCAAGGCCCCAGCAGTGTCAGCTGGTCCTGGGTATGGTCACCTCCACAGGCCTCTCCATGGACGGAAGGGAGCCTTTCACTCTCTCCTCAGTTTAGAGTGTGCTCAGCCCTGGGGGCACTTGGAGTGGAGCTGTTTCAGTCTGAGGTTTCTGCTTTTCTTTTTTTTTTAAATATATATATAGTATATATGTAGTTGGACACATTTATTTTTACGTCGTGCTGAGGATCAAACCCAGGGCCCCACATGCACCAGGCAAGCGCTCTACGGCTGAGCCACAACCCAACCTCCAGTTTTTGCTTTTCACAGAGCCATTCACATAGCTCCTGAGGTCCCACTATGTGCCAAATGTGTGTGTGTGTGTGTGTGTGGCGGGGCGGGGGGAGGTGTGAAGACCCAGGTCTGGATGTGGTGAGATGGCCTCACTCCTCTAAGCTGGTCCCACAGAAGTTAGCACAACCCTCTGCCCAGCAACTGGGCAAATGAGGACTCATTAAAATGTTCACCTGCCCTTATTCCCAGCAACTTGTGGTAAAAAGCTAATCCCACAGAATGAAACAAGAAGTCTGGGGGCTGGAGCTGGGTATGGTGGCTGATGTCTGTAATCCCTCCTCGGGAGGCTATGCCTGGAGGATTACAAGTTCAAGGCCAGCCAAGGGAACTTAGTGAGGTCCTATCTCAATAAGTAAAAGGCCTGGGGATGTGGCTCAATGGTAGAGTACCTAGGTTCAATCCCCAGACACCCCCCCCCCCAAAAAAGTCTGAGGCCTCTATTCTGCTGTCCACAGTCATGAAAAGCTGTGGAGAAGGTTTCTGTGGGGTAGACCTGCTGCTCAGTAACATACTGTGACTCCAGGGGAGACAAGCACAGGAGCACCACAGGATCCTCCAGGGGGGCCTGTGGAAATCCACGCATGTGGGGTACAGAGATAGGGAGGTGACCTTGAGGTGACCTTGTTGTGCTTGGCCGAGAATGCAGGTGATTCATCGTAGCATGGGATGCTTTCCACGCCAGCACTGTCTACTGCCTTCACACAGAACACCCGCCAACTCTGCGAGCACCCTGTACACTTCCCAGCACCCCTGGGGTGAGAAACCGACGCCTTCAGCCCTGGTTCCCCGGGCACCCTTACCTCATGGATGGCAGATGCCTCATGACCACATCCAGGGCCTGGATCGTCTCAAAAGGGACACTGGGCAGACGCCCTGAAAGTGCGTCATGCAAGGCCTGCAGGCTCACACAGGACACCCACTTGATGGACACCTTGAAGATCCGATCTTTGCCTTCTCCTGGCAGTGTGACCTCCAGCTCCACCTGCAGAAGGTCAGAAGCACAGTCATTCCCTCCTAAAAAGCCACTCCAGGATCGCTGGCGGTGGGCAGGCACAGACTACCAGGCCCAGACACTCCCTGAAGCTATTTACCCATCCTCTGGCCACACATGGCTACTGAGCATGTCAAATGTGATCAAGAAACTGAATTTCTAGCTGAGCTGCCTTTTAGTGAAAGCCTGTCTATACAGCTGTTTGTGGCAAGTGGCCCACATAAAGAACAACGGTCCAAGACTCGCACTTGGGTTGGTGCTTAGCAAAAAAAGCCACTCTTCCCTCAGGGAGGGCCTCTAGATCACCCTTCACGCACCTGCCTTGCTACACAAGAGGACAGGCCTGACATCACCTGCTCGCTTGGCCCCACCACTTAAAACCTGCGGCTTGAGTGCCACCAGGCCATCAGCATGTCCTGACTGTGGTACACACAAAGCCCCCAGGGAGTCACTTAGGGTAGAGGCGGGCTACAGTAGCTTCACGCTGCTGATGACACTTCCCAACACCTCTGCAGTCATCACTGACATTTATGGACTACCTACATTTTATCCTCAAATGCCAGAAATCCCAGCAAGGGAGACAAGGCTCACCTTCTTTTAAACACACTCAGACTTTACAAACAGCCCAGGGCCACAGCAACATGCACGGGCAGGGATGGAATTGGAACCAGGCTGGTTTGCACTGAGGCCTTTCCACTCAGCACGTGATGCCTGGGCTACGAGGACCTCAGGCACCCTCAGGCATGTGACTCAGATGCATGGACCCAGCCCCAGGCCCACTTCATGCTTGCACCTGCTGCCTCTGCCCCATGTGCTTGTAGCACCCTTCCCAACTCAGGTACCCTGCATATCCTATTCAGCCTCGGAGTCCTGGTCAAGTGTGATCCAATTGTCCTGGGCATTCGCTCACTCACAGGCCAAACACACTCTGCTCCCAGCTGCTCATCAGCCTCCTCTACACAGCCTTCCCTCCTGTCCCACCTGCCATTCCTTGCTTGAGCCTCCCAAGGGCAAAGATCAAAACCCACTGCTGCTCTGCACATGCTTTATATTCGGGCCTTGGCCTCCAGCTGTGCCCTCACACCTGGCCACACCTGGAGCTCTGCTGCACCTGAGACTCCAAACTGGAAATTGCCCGAAGTCCATCTGCTGGGGAAGGGGGCTGTGAAAGTTTGAAGGCTGGTGGTCTTCAAACTCTAACTCTGGGGAAAGGAAGAACCACCAAGGGCACTGCACCTGATTCCCTGCAGACTTCAAAACCAGACTAAGCAAAACAATGAGAGGGGCACGTTCACTAGAAGTCAGGGTGGACCAGCCCGAGTCACCGGGACAGGGAGGGTACGTGAGAGGGCACTGGGGGCTAAGTGTGGATGGTGGGTACGTGGGTTTATTTCTACTTTTGGTAAAAGCTGCAGTCAGTCATCTGATGCAGCACTGATAATGTAGTAGGCGTCTTCTCCCGTTACAGCCACGGCCTTGAGATCCAGAGCGGCTGAGTGAGCTTCTGGGACCACAGGGGCAGGAAGCAGAAGGGTTGTCCCTACCTTGTGGAGCTGTGATGGGACCAGGCTGCCATGCAGGACTGGCAGAGACCTGCATGAGGCTCCACCACAGAGGTGACTGGAGCAGAGTGCCCGTGGGAATGGAAACCAGCATGCAGGTCTCTCAGTGGCACGCCCACCTCCACAGTGGGGACTTTGAACCTGCTCACCTCTACCAGACACATCCCCACGGATGTGAAGACTATGCAAAGAAGTGGTACCTATCAGATGCTTATTAATGTCATTCTTAAAAATGCCTCTAGAATCAAAACTGAGGACCCTATACTTTCAAAGTATAGGGTATAGAGCACCCCTAGGTGCTCTACCACTGAGCTACACCCCAGCCCTTTTTATTTTTATTTGAAAACAGAGTCTTGTTAGGCTGCTGAGGATGACCTTGAATTTGCAATCCCCTTGCCTCAGTCTCGTGTCACTGGTATTACTGGCGTGAGCCACTGCAACTAGCTATACTTACATTCTTACCATGTTCCAGCCCAATCTCCTCTTGGCCACACAAAAAGAGCTGCAATGCCCACCCTGGGCTTGGCAACACCCTCTGGACAGGCGTGCAGTCATTTAGGGTAGAGGCTGGCCAGTTCATCCCCTCTTAGGCAGAGTGGCCTGGCAGCTTCTGGAGAGCAGGCCTCATTTGTGTCTGGGCTACTGGCTGTGCCCATGGCACAGCAATATCTGGGCCCCATTAACACAGCATTCCAAGAGCCCCAACTGAAGCACGGTCCTGTGACCCTAAGGCCTGATCATGGCAGGTGGCTCCGTTAGGCCCTTCTGCACGTGAGGAGTAAGCACAGGGCTGCAGGAGGCTGTCTATGCTGCAGGGACACCATGACTGCGACTTCTGAACATGGACAACCAAAACGTCAGCACGCAGCACCAACCTGCGGCCCAGGTAAGCAACCTCCCCAGCAGACCTAACACTGAACCACGGACCCTGCTCAGAGGTCATCAGAGCTGCTTCAGTGCCACTACACAACTAAGAAGCAACGGAAGGAAAATGACACTTTGAAGAACACAAAACAACACATGTGTGAGCCTGGGGACAGCGAGCTCAGTGTAGCAGCTGTGTTCCCAGGCATTCTGGCACAGAGCTCAGCTGTCAGGCCACTGAGGCCTGGAGGTACCCTGGAGAGAAGGAGAGGCAGCTCTAGCAGGTGGGTTGGCATGGCCAGGACCCTCCTGGACCCAGGAAGGGTGTCACACCCACTGCACCAGCCAGGCTGGGACGGAGATGCATCTGTAGGTAACATCCTACTGAAATGTGACCAAGGAGCTACTGTCTAAAGGGCTTCTATGATTGCACAGCCACCAATCATCTTGAAAAGCAGATCACCGTCCCTTCAGATACGAGGGATGAAAACGAGTCTCAGCCAGTGCATCTGCAAGGTACACGGGACCCCTGCATGATGCTTACAACTTTCCGAGTCTGTCTCTTACTTTGAAGGTGAGGGTGCAGGCCTGGGTGGTGAGGAGTCTCTTGGCTTCTTTCCACAGGGAGGAAAAGCAGGCAGGTAAATACACAAGTGGGAGGGATTAAGGAAGGGTCTGGAGGGAAGCCACCTCAAACAGGTGTTGTGCTTGGACATCACGCAGAGCCCAGGCAAGCGCTACTAAAGTCCCCACTGAGCCTCTGGGCAGACAGGGGTTAGAGGGACAGCAGGAGATTCTTCCCTTACTACAGGTGATGAAAAGCAAAAACAAAGAAAAGCCCCAAAGATGACTCTGCTCCATGCCACATAGCAGCACGGGTACAGGAAAGGGGACGGCTCTTAGCTCTGACAAAAAGGCTTCACCTCACTGTCCCACAGGTGTGTGGCAGAACCGTGCCAACAAGTGGGAGGGGTGTGGCAAGAAGGGGAGACCATGCCCACTGGAGCAGGCTGCACCCAGGTCTCTGGGAGGTCATGAGCCCCGGAGGTGTCAGCTGGGTGCATGAAGGCCACTGCAGGCACTGGACACCCCAAATGATGCTCTGGACCTGGGCCAGGATGACAGAGCAGTAACAGCAACCAAGTACCTGTCAAGTGCTACCACGTGCTGGCAGGGGATGAAGTGCTTCACACACCCGCTATGCAGAATGAGATGCAGGGGTCAGTGCAGCATTGGGGACTAGCTGGAAACGCAGAGCCCCAGAGCCACTAGAATCTCAGGCGGACCCATCCTTCCTGGGTGTGCCTTCCAGCACGATTTGACCTCTAGTGCTGTTGAGGGGACACTGAGTCTTGCCAGTGGAGGCTGTGCCAGGGTCCCAGCACCAAGAGGGGCAAATCTACTTTGGGATTGACTTTCACAATGACTCGTTTCGAATTTGAGCAACAGAGACTCCCCCACACCTTCTTAAGGAAAGCTCTCCTCATGTCCTCCTGGTGTCTAATTTTAAATACGTACAAACAAAACTGTGAATCATCTCCTTATGCTTTTCTTTCTTACATAAACTTAAACCAAAATAAATGTAAATTAAACATAAAACTCTTTAAGATCAATAACTCACATCACAGCATGTTGATCTGCAAAGGAGATCACACTCAGCCTGTTTGCATCCAGTCCTGGATGCCCTCCAACCTGGGACAGGCCTTCCACCACCCTGAGCTGGCAACAACAACCCACACACCACTGGTGACCCCGGGAATCACCATGAGACCAGAGCACACTGAACAGAGCCGGGCGTGGATGGCACCTGGCCTCCAGCCTCCTAATGCACAGCCCGCCTGTCAGCACACAGCGCTGTGCGCAGAGGGCCTGCAGCAGAGGCAGACAAGCTGGAGCAGCTACAGAGCTCACCTGCTCTAAGATCATTATTAAGATGCAAAAGCACAAAACATCTCCACCTCTGCAGAGGAACCGCAGTTTGAGATGGCAAGTCTTTTCTTCCTCAGGGACTCGGGGCTGAAGGGGCTGGTCCTGTATGTCCTTCCCAGAAGGGATCAGCTGGCACATTCCCACAGCTGGTAAGTGGCTCCTTTTTCTAGTGTTTGTTACAGTATGTGTAAGGGTTATTCCTTAGCTGGTCTCTGCTCCTTCTGAACTTACAAACACCCTCTATCATCCTAGAGCAGCAGCACATTTGTTAAAAGCTGATGCCAAGAAATGACAGCTTCCAGGGAGAGATTTTATTACTTTTTAAACAAAGCCACAGTAAGGATAAAGATCATGAGAAAAGGAGGCATTTTAATGTCACTACCTGTGTGACTTGACAGATACCCTCTTCTGAGTCCCCTCGATCACTGGCTACAGCAGAACGTGCACTTTGTTTTACTGCCAGTAACATACACTACCCCGTGTGAGCACACTTCTTTCGTGGAGATGATGGGGATAAGCCCAAGGCCCACGAAGGCCTGGCACACTCATGCCACGCTACACCCCAGCCATAGACACACTCATCCAAGGGCCTCGCTTGGTGCTGTCTAGGGCCTGCATTTGCGGTGCACATGTACTGTGTGGAGTGGTGTGCTCTGTATCTAACCCATGATCACTGTGAACTGTACCACATGCAAGGTGGTTTTCATGGGGCTCAGGATGAAGCACACAGGCAATTGGCCGCCTTTTCTCCTGGTAAAATGATGCAGTATGTGATAAGAAGAATCAACTTCAAACCATCTGCACTGCATTCCAATGCACTTTACCCAATTAATGGCCTTACCTTATCCCTCCCAATTGGAAGGGGCATAGCTGTGTAAAGATTCTTCCTTCCATCAAACACTGGCTTCCGATCCCCAAAGATCTGTGTTTTAAAGTGCTGGACCATATGTTCCACTATTTCCCTGAAACAGAGAGTTCAAGTCAACGACAGTAAACATCAAGGAAGGAGCTCAGCCGGACAGCGCCCTTCCGACACGGACTTTCAACAAGCCTCCTAAGATCCAAGCTTCGTTTAGGAACGTGAGTTTTCACTCTCTTCTGTAACCACCACCTAGAACCTGCAGTGGGCTGATGCCTGTTCAATCTGGTGGTGCAAGTACACGTACCCACAGCAGACAGCAGGTACCTCTGGAACCTCCAGAACTCTCGGGCACCCTAAAGAGTGGCACTGATGGGGTTCTCATCCCAAAGTTATAGATCAGACACGGTGTCTCTGCCATGACTGTGCAGGGCCCCCGCAGCGTACAGGGGATACACAGTCGTGGGTCTCATGTGACTGGCTTGGCCTTTGGTGCTCTTGGGATCACCAGACCAATGCGTCCCATGTCATTACCAAGAATGAAGACCTTGAAGTTGACTCAAAGCCCACCCAGAGCGGCATGGCCCAGCTGGCCCTGCCAAGACCCAGCCCACCTGCGTAGGCAGCATGTGAGGTCTCAGCATTCTGTGCTCCTCTGGCGTCACCTCAGCACAAACCTGATGAACACACCCATGTTGTTCTGCTGCTCGGCGTGCAGAGGACCGGAGGGCTCTATGTGTGCCCTCTGCACCCAGCACACATGTGCAGAACACCGCAAATGGCCAGGACTTGGCTGCCCGCGGCTTGGAGGCTTAGAACAGCAGCCCCTCACCTTCCCGGCTTCCGCTTCTGGAGGCCTTTGCTTGGCACATATTCCTGGCATCTCAGGGGCTTCTGGGGCATGTTTCACCTCATTAGCTACCTGCTGCTTATCCATGCTGTCTAAGGAAGTCCTGACACCAAGCCTTGGCCCTCACCTCTCCAGGCAGATGAGGCAGTTCAGGACCAAACCATACCAAAGAAACCTGCCATGCTAAGAGCCAACGTGCTTATCTAGAAGCAGCAAAACAGAGAACAGGGCACTTCTCAATAAACTGTACCAGGGCAACTGGCACCCAGTATTCAAGAAAGGACTTGAGCCCACGCTGCACGAACACTCTCTCTCCTGAGCCGAACTCATCCCATGGGGTGGTCTGGGGCAGGAGTCGGAGCCCAGCACTGGGCAAGGCACCAGGCATGCAAGGGCAGGCATGTCCTAGGTGAGCCAGGAGCCTGCTCAGCCGTGACAGCCAGGCCACTGCCCCAGACAGCCCTGTGCTATCCAGACCTGTGTGGCCAAGATAACAGCCCCCAGACCCACGAGCTACCCCCAGGCCTCAGCACTCCGTTTCTGTACAGAAAAGCCACTACTGTTCCAGGTAAAGTCCAACAGAAATTGGCCAGCTGAACAGGCCCTGTAAACCTGCCAGGAATCCCAGCTCTTCTTTCTTTATAAAATGATGGCAAGGGGCTGGGGTTGAACTCTGCACTTGCCTGGCATGTGTGAGGCCCTTGCAAACCATCAAAAGAAAACTGAAATATAAAACTTAAATGAATAAAATTACATCATAGTAAAATAAAAGGTGACATCAATTCACCACTTCTGCCACCTCCCCCATGTGCGGGGGGTGGGGTGGGGGTGGGGGTGGATAAAGTGCCAGACCATTCGTCCACAGACTTTCTCATCTTTCTGGACCAAAGCTCCACACCCATGAAGCATTACTCCCTGCCCTGTCCCCAGGAAACCTGGGAGGAACAGTTAGGACGCTATTCCCAGAGTCCCCGGATCCAGATCTTCCTCGACATCAAGGTGGACCACGGAAGGCCAGGGGCTGCACTGCACCACCCGGCTCCCCAGAGAGACCCTTCCCCAAACACAGTCGCAGGATGGGCCAGGCCTCACTCAGAAAGCCAGGACCAGGAGCCCCCTGTCCACCCGGTACCTGACAGGGAAGTCCTGGGCCACAACAGCGAGGACAGGGATCCAGCCTGCAGGCGTCACTCTCTCCAAGACCTGGAGCAGAACCACTGGCTCAGCCCACAAGAAGCTAGGCGGCAGACACTGTCACCTGCACTTCACACCCGGGACAGGAGGAACACGGCAGGGAACGCACAATGACGTGGCCTGGGCAAGGGCTCGCCCGGGTCCCTGCTCCTGACCCCACAGGAAGCCACCACTCCATAAGCAGAATGGGTCACTGCTGTTCTCGCCGCCATCCCTGAGGAAGACTCTGCCTCAAAACAGTCCTCTCCCGGGGCCCCCATTACACAGGGCTGGAGTCCACGCATTCTCAGTGCCAAAGCCAAGACACCTCCTGAGCAAACACACAGACACATAAAAATAAACGCACTATTATTTTTTATATACATGGTATCCACACATGGTTTGAAGCTTGCTGTTTTCCTAATGTATGTCTCAGAGCCCTGTCCTTCTCGCCATAGTTAATGAGGCCACGTGGTCTTGAAACACTGGCTTCCTGCACCGTGCCATGACACTCCTGCAGTCCCCAGGTCTTCGCACCCAGAGGCTCCACCTCAATGGGTTGATGGTGGCCCAGAAACCCACCTCACATTCACTCGGCACTGCCATTCATTTTACCTCCCTACGGACTGACATTTAACCAGTGGTGTGTTCTCTCCTTTTTTGGCCATTGAAATACTAAGAGTCAACATGGTGTGTGTGTGTGTGAGAGAGAGAGAGAGAGAGCTTGAGATGAAGATCCTGAAGGACAATCAGCAGGCCCTGGGGCACACAGCACTCTTATGTGACTGTGCACACCCGACTGCCTTCTGAAGTCTACGTCAATCCACACTCACGGGTGGTCGGTGGGCAGTCCCGGAGCACAAAGGGGAGGCTTCAGACACCACTGCTGTGCGGCCAGCTTCTTTCCCTGGCCTGAACCAGAGCTGGAGAGCAGCAGGGAGGAAGGGACAGGCTACAGTATAAGGTTGGCAGTGATGACCACATGAGGTCTTTCTAGATTTCTGCCCCACTCCTGCATGTCCTGCCCCGGAAGGTTCTGAAGTGATGTGCACTTCGACAGCTGGGCTCACAGTAGCAGCAGAGGTGGGTCGGGCTGTGCATGTGGCCACAGCCGGCCCGACTCTAAGGTTTTAAGAAACTTGAGTGCTGCCTTCTCCAACCTGCAGCCTCCCTGTGGGCTCAGCAAGGCCACATGCCTGAGTGATGCACCCTGAGACAAGGGACTGGCCTCACAAGGTTCCCTACTGCAGTGTCACTCAGTCACAAGGGTGTGGCACTGCTAGATACAGAGGTGAACAAGAGGAGTGGTCACAGGCACGCCCCATAGCACCCCCACAGAGGGGAGGGCAGAGTCTTCTCACGGCGCTGCTGAGAGCTGTGACGTTGGACTTCACATTTACCCTACGCCACGTATGTGGTGGTGGAATCGTCTTCTTGGTTTTCACACATACTACCGGCATCAAACAGAGCAGACCGTGATGACCAAGTCCAAGACACACCACCACGTGCAGTTACCATTTGGAAAACCAGAGGGCTGGGATGTGGCTGTGGGACAGGCCCTGGGTCCCGCCCCAGCCTGCAAAATAAGTAAAAATGAAAAGCAAAAGGAGGGAAAGCTCAGAGTCAACAGAGGAAATAAGCAGAATAAACAAACAAACAAAAAACACTTGGCAGACACCAGGGGTGAATGTCCTCTGCCAATGAGGACAGAGAAAGTTGGATCCACAAGTCAAGGAGGAGGCCATGCCCCAAGCCCATGATGTATGTGAGTGCCCCGATCCTGGACTTGCAACCTCCCAAACCATGAGGATCCTGTTGAGAAAACAACAATGAACCCCAAAGGGAAAAGAGAAGCAAGAATAAAACCAGACACGGGGCGGGGTGTGACTCCCTGACAGAGCACCTGCTGAACATGTGCAAGCCCCTGCGTCCATCCCCATTCCCCAAAAAGATACCAAAATAGAAAACAAGTGGCAAGATGGTGAAATCAAGTCCAGCCACTGATGATGAGATAAAACTGACACACACAACACTCCAAGGAAGAGACAGAGACAGTCTGATGGTGGGTCAATGCTCAGCAATCACACAGACTTTTTTTTTTTTTTTTTTTTTTGGACTGGAAAAAGTAATGTCTATAAGGAATCTGCTAGAAATGCAAAGAGAAACATATACGTGCCTGACACACAGGGTGGGACTGGACCTTGAAACAGGGAGAAGGCTGCTCATGCGGCTGAGGTGATAGGCAAAGGAATCATTCCTTAGTAAGAAGGGTCAAGGAGGGATACTTCCCCATGACAAAAGGGCCACTTTAACATTAAGACACAGCAAGGACAGGTGTGCATCACTCACAGCATTTTAAACTACAGAAGGTACAAACAGAAAATGCGAGGCCAGAGTTAAATCCATGTTGGAAAACTCAACAACAACAACAACCAACTCACCCTCGGAGAACGGCAGGCTCGGTAACTCCAGAACACAGACCTGTGGGGCATCTATGAAGATTAACCCATGCTTAACCCCAACACCAGCCCCAGAGTTCCAAAAGACTCAAGTGCTCTGACCACAGAGGAAGTAAATCATAAATCAACGTCAACAATATATTTACAAATCCCCCAGATAGGTCTGGGGCTGTAGCTCAGTGGTTGAGCACGTGCCTCACACGTGTGAGGCCCTGGGTTCAATCCTGAGCACTACATTAAATAAATAAATAAATGAATAAATGAATGAATGAATAAATAAATAAATAAAACGAAGACATCGTGTCCAACTAAAAAATAAAAATAAAAAATCCTCCAAATAGTTAGAAATGTAACAGCACACTTCTACAAATCCAGAGGTTCAAGAAATCACAAGGAAAATGCAAAACTATTTAATGAAAATTAAAATGTAGTATATCAAAATTTACTGGTTACAGCTAAAACCAAGTTCAGAAGGAAACTCATTGCCTTAAATATTTAAAATTGATGATCTGAACCTAGAGTGAGTAGAAGGAATGAAATAATAAAGATCAGAGCAGAAAAACAAGAGAAAAAAAAAATCAACAAAGTAAAAAGTTGATCCTGGGAAGAGACGAACGGATTGTCAACCCTCAATGAGGCTGACTGATGAAAACAGGAGCTCGACTATCAGGACTGAAACAGGCTTTCACTTCAGGCCCAGGACGTTGAGAGAAGACCCCAAGCAGCTCTCTGCCAATGACTCAACAACACAGATGGAACTGAAAGAGTCCTGAAGGCAAACCCAAACTGACCCAAAACAAAAACACAAAAAAGCCAAATGTCCACAAGTCAAGGAGGAGGTATGCGATAAAGCAATTTAATGGCAAAAAAAAAATTCCCTACAAAGAAAACTCTGTCAGTATAACGGGAATGCCTTACAGTGTTCTCAATTATGCCTCATAACCCTCATATCAGCACATGACAAGAGGGCTGGGGACGGTGGAAGAGTGCTTGCCTTCCAGGCCTGAGGCCCTGGGTTCAATCCCTAGCACCGAAAAACACAGAACAAAACCTGACAAGAAGATCACACACCAATGCCCCTCCAGATACAGAGACACAAAAATTCACACCAAAACACTAACAAATTCAATCCAGCACTACGCAGAAATAATATGTATGAATTTAACAGCAAATACAAAAAAAAAAAAAAAAAAAGAAAGAAAGAAAGAAAGACAGGCAGGCAGGCATGATGATCTCAACAGATGCAGAAAACGCGAATCCAAGTCACCACTGAGAACAATTTTCAGCAAACTAGGCTGATAAACCCTCAGCCTGACAAGGTTCTGAGGGTCTGGAGGAAGACCCGACAGTTAGGACCACATCTTTCAGGCCAGAAGAGACAGATGCCCACACCTCTACCACCATGCTCGACACTCCACGGGTGTCCCACTCACCTGAAGGCAAGAGAAATAAAACACATTACAAACTGGGAAGAAAGGAAACCATCTTTATTAATAAAAAAATAATGAAAATGTTTTTAACATTTCTATTGGGATACTGTTCAGATAAGTATAAAATTCACCATTAAGTGTAAAATTAGGCAGGTGCTGTGGCACACACTGGTAATCCCAGCAACTTGGGAGGCTGAGGCAGGAGGATCACAAGTTCAAGACCAAGCTTAAAAACTTAGGGAGTCCTTGTGTCAAAATCAAAATTGCTGGGTATGTGGCTCAGTGGTACAATGTCCCTGGATTCAATCCCCAGTAAAAGGGAGGGAGGGAGGCAGGGAGGGAGGAAGGAGGGCAGGGAGAAACACGCATAATTCAATGATTTAGCATATCCTGAGTTTTTGACCATCACCACAATCTAGGTTTAAAGTATTTTCACCACCCCTACAAACAAACTCCAGACTCATTAGAAGTCACTCTTCCACTCCTAGAAAAGTCACTCTTCCACTCCTAGAAAAAGAGATTTTAAGATACTATTCCCAACAGCAAAGAACACATCATGTGTTTATTAGAGTCAAAGCAACCAGAGTTTAAAAACTCCAAAGGGCTTTTAGTAGATTCTATCTGGAAAAGCAAAGGACCAGGTTCTCTGAAGAACAGGAGTCCTGGTCTCTCTGAGCCAAGCCTGTCATGAAACCTCAGGGAACAAGACTGTGGCCTACAGGAGAAGAGAAGCAGCCCACACACAGACCCACACCCGAACCACCAACCCATTCCCCTTCAGAGACTTGCATCTAGAATCTACCAAAATCTACAAATTAATAAAAAGATAATCCAATAAAAATAGAAAAAAAACTTCAACAGACACCTTACTAGAAACAATATTTGATCAATATTTAATACATGAACATATGAATGTAAGCACATGAAAAGGTGCTCTGCCCACCAGTATCAAGGAAATGAAAATTGAAACCACCAGGAGAAGCAGCCACACTCCCCCAGAAGACTGGCCCCACTAGGAGCTCACAAGGGCATGGAGCACACTGCTGGTGGAAGCAAAGTGCTGCAATCACTGGGGACAATCCTGGGGGTGGGGGGGTTCGTAGACAGCGAAACCTACACCTGCTTTGCACCTGGCCATTCCTCTCCCCGGTATTTATCTAAGAGAAATGAAAACATATGTGCAACCCCCCCCCCCCCCGGAAAAAAAAAAGACTTGAGCAAATGTTCTTAGCCGCTTTCTATATACTGGCCAAAGCTTAGCCTGCCCAAGTGTCTAAAAGTATGGTGTTTTGAGTACACAATGAAGTTTTTCTTTTTTAAGTATTTCTTAGCAATAAGAATAAGTTACAGTACATAAAATGATACAGTTGGTGGATCTCCAAAACTAATCCTGGAAAAAAAAGAAGTTAGGACCCGAGGACACTATCCCATTGTTGTCACTCAAGTCTCTATGAAGAGAAAAATGATCTATCGTGACAGAAATCAGAACCTGTGACTGACTCACAGAGCTCTACATTTACAGTGTATTTCACTGCAACTGTCTCAATAATAAAATATTTTTCAAAAACACACACAACAGAAACTTTAAGAAAAAAAGTCAGAAGGCCACGCTGAGAATGAGAGTTGGTTAGTTTAAAACACAGAGTTTGTCTGCACAGACCCCGCCCCATAAATCAGTGAAAGAAGTGAAGGATGGAGTGGAATACCTGTTAACTCTCCTTGGACACTTCTCTGGCTTGATATCCAATTCGTAGTGATAGATGTCAATTTTGGGGATGTCCATTTCGAAGAAGTTGGCCTGTAGTTTGATTGTTCTTCCCGAGGTCCCAAAGTCAGGTCGAGGTGGAGGCTTGAAGGCATATCCTTGGATGGGTGGTGCGGGGGGCCCAGGAGGCACAAGCACTGGAAAACAGTGGGAAGAACCCCTGTCATCAAGGACAGCAGACTTGTCCCAGGGTGGGGGCAGGCCCTGCCTTCACACCCCTCAGGACTTCCTGTGCCTTCTCAGCCTCTTCTCCTCTTGGGCTCTCACATTCCTGGAGGAAATCTGAGGCTCACCACCCAGCTGGCCCTTGTCCCTGTGCAGACTCCCCTCATCCCAGGGACCCCCACTGCCAGGCTCCAGGGACTGTCTGCAGTGCCTCCCTCTTCTAATGGCGTGGTGGCAAGGAACACGGTACCATGCCATTCTCTTCCAAATTTTCTGCCCAGATCTTCAAAATGGATCTGCTCTACGAGGCCCTTCCCTGGAGGCTCACTGCAGCTCAGACTCGGCATCTATAGTCACCCTTCTCTCCCCAGTACCCTGCTTCCAGGGGCAGCCAGGAGCCTCCCACACAGTGCAGCGAACTGCACAGCATGCCTCTGCTCACCTGCAGCCTCCTCTACTGCCCAGCCCTCACCCTACCCAGCCTGGGGCTGCACGTTGTCCTGCAGGGCTCCACACACAGGCCTCACGGCAGGTGGTGGTGGTCTTGGTCTCCCCTGCATCCATGTGCCCGGCTATAGCCAGAGTTTCTGATCACTTCTGGTTCAGATGCTTCTATGGCTCCCACACCTAGGACACACATTCAAGCACTTGCCAGTCCTTGCCATCTGGCCTCAGATTTAGTTCTGCACTCTAACCACCTCCAGCCAAGAGAGCCGGCCTTCAGACACTGCGCCTTGGCTCTGCCTGGGGTCCTGATGCAGTGTTCCATTTGAGGCCCTGCTCAGGCATCATTAGCCAGGACCGCACCCTCCGCCATCTCCACCTAACCCTACTCCTTTCCCACTCTAGGCCATGCTGTCATCTTGTTTATTGTCTGTTGCCCCCAGGGTCTTGGAAGGCACAACAGGAGCCTAGAACCATTTGATCGACCCTTGAATGACTATTTTAGGAGGTACAGGAAAGTCCCCAAAGTCACCCAGAAAGCATCCTCTGTCATGACTGAAGTCCCAAAGGAAGATGTGCATGCCATTCCAAGTCCAAGGCCAGCTTTCCTAACGCTGAAGTTCATGCATACATCTGCCACAGGGCCTGAGCAGCACTTGCTGTGTGCACCCACTCCCTGGTGCCTGAGAGCCGTGCAAGCTACTCCAGGCATTCTCTGCAGCCCTGGAAAGCACAGCTCCATGCCCTCGTCTGCAACAGACCAAAACTGCATTTCCACAGAGGAGGTGTCTCGGTGTCAACCTGATCACAGACCTAAAGGACATCTATCACCAATGGTTTGTCACACCTGGGGCACTGGAAAGACAGGCAGCATCAAGCACTGGCAAGGCAGATGAGGCCAAAGGGCAAGGCTCAGCTGTGATAAAGGGGTCCAAATGTCAAGGTGGAGCCCCTCTTTCACTGCTATTCAAAACAGTAATTCACTCAGAAACACTGGTACACGACATGGGAAGTGGAAAGAAACGTCATGTCAAATTTTCAGGCACTCCATATTGGTAAAGCTCAACCTGTGGATCTAGGAAAAACACAAGCACTTGTTCAACAAGGACTACTCTTACTTCCAATTAAATGTCTGTCTCAAAAACCAAACCCTTTCCATGTAAAAAGAATTCAGTATATTTCAGTATTTATTGATATTCACCTGAAACAAGTAATTTATTAAGAAGAGCAGGAGTGATCTGTTCTTACTGTACTTCTGACCTAGGAAAACTCAGTTCTTGAACTGTTTGTGTTTTGCTTTCTATGGACAAACTTATATGGTCCGGGTTACTAAGGTCACTGAGCTGCTTCCATAGGTACCGACTTGACTTCAGGGGAGGAGTCGCTTGTGCAGAGGCACAACACTCACCGCCCAGCAGCACACCAACTGTGCCCCTTCCCTGTGGGGGGCCCAGGAACAACTGTTGTCAAGCAGCTTCCTGTTGTTTCTGAGTGTAAGTCACCCCAACTGGAGGAAGCTTTTCCCTTTTGGGGGGCAGTACTGGGGACAGAAACCAGGGCCTCACATGTGGGGAAGTGCTCTGAACTAGGACCCCTAGCCCAATCTTTTCTCTTTTGCCAGTGGTACTTTCCACTGTAGACTCTGTGTCAAGGAATGGACATCACTGTGCACATGAGCTCTGCAAACCTGGTCCCTTGAGGACCCAGGGGGGCTGGACAGAGAGGATACCCACAGACAAACGCTCTAGTTCTCAGGTCTCCATCCGTCCAACCCAAAAGTAGAAGCAAAAGTGACATTAGTGCCCCAGGAAACATGCAGACACAGAGACACCAACTCCGCCCTGCGGTCCATTTCAGGGCCAGAACACTCTCCTGGTGGAAAAGAATGAGCAGTCCTTGCTGGCAGGTACGGTTTACAGGGTGCTCACGGGCGTTCCTGACCTGAGCCTCTCCAGCACAGAGGAGGGGTCCGAGGCCTTGATGGAGGAGCACAACCTCATGGTGGAGCAGAGACAGCGCCGGCCAGGCTCCCCCTGATGGACTGGTACTTAAAACTGACCAGAAGCACAGACTTGGGCCGGGTCCTCTCTGGGGTCAACCCTGCTTCTCCCACGGCGCATCCCTGAGGCCCCATTCCTTTCATATTTACTGTGGGAAACAAGCCTCTGTTACTAACCCCAACGAATAAAAGCCCTGAGAAAATACAAAGGCAATGTATTTATAAAATGAACACCTTCCCACAACAGTTCTTCCTTGCTGCTGGGGACAATGAAAACACTGAGGACTCCGCTAGAAGGCACATGGAACAGAAATCCCCAAGTTAAAGTCATGAATGTCTTCCAAGCAGAGCGAGTGGACCCACACCTCCTCCCCGGGGAAGGAAATTCCCTGAATAACAGGAACCCTACACAGGCCTCAAGCCCTGGGAGTGCCTGGGCTATTTTTATCACTCACAGGGAGTCTCAAGTGTAGGCAGAGGGATCAAAACCAAGGCACCAGAGAGGAGAAAGCTGCCCACCCAGCCCCTGTGACTGCGCATCTTCCCCAGGGTCCTGGACACACCAGCTCCCCCGCAGGCATTTCCTCCAGACCACAGGCAGTACACCAGTGCTTCTCATCTGGGATGGACCACTTGGGCTTGTTTTAAATGATGTCCACTTGTTTCTGGAGCCTGTGTGAAGAGAAGGAAAATCCCTCTTTTTCATCTAGGGTTCCCTGGACCCTAACAGTGGGAAGGGACCTTGCGGCTCCAGGAAGGAGCAGTGCCATTGCTCTGTACATAATGACATACCCCTTGGCCAGGCACTCCTTGCTGAGCACCGCTAGCAGCGAGAGTCCTGAGGCCCAGAATCCAGCAGTGTCGGGGACAGTGGGTGCAAGTGTCTGCTGACTTGCATGTCACTCAGCACAGCGGTGGTAAGATCCCATTTTAGAGAGAAGCAGCAAGCAACTGACTTCCTGCGTGAGAGGTTGGGTCACCACCAAGTCTCAGTGTGGATGACAGAGAGGCATGCCTGTGAATGAGGCCCTCCCAGAATGCCCAGGGAGCGAGCCTCAGCTTCTCAGAGGAGGGTCACAGAATGGGCTGTGACACCTGCCCAAGAGCCACCTCCTGGAACAGCTGGCCCTACCTCTAAGTAAGGGCGGAGGACAAGGGGAGGCCTGCAGGCAGAGGGACAGCGCCTCCTGGGTGGCCAAGGGGACAGTCCTGATGATGAAAACTCGCTCACAGAGACACCGCTGAGAGCACTGGTGGCAAGTCACCATGCACCCAAGGGCTGGAATTTTCACCCCTGGAACTTGGAGCTGCAAACTTAGATCAGGAATATTTTAGCTGTTCTCCCTTCCACTAGGAATGTGTACCGTTAGTCACTGCAAGGCCAGGAGTACTTACAACTCAGACAGAAGGCACAGCTGACCCCATGTCACACAACAGTCATTATCAAAGCCACAGAGTGCACTTCAAATCACCCACTTGTGTCCTTGTAATCAAATGTGATGAAGAACTCATCTGAAACTTTGTCACATTTGGCTTGGTGTCTTGATGACCATGCCTTAGTACAACTGGCTGGCTTCATCTGCCATCCTATTTTGTTTTGTCCCTGAAAACCATTTTTGGAAAGGAATCCTCATTAGTGTCACCAGACTGACCTAACCTTTGAGAACTACCTCTCCTCGGGGCCCGGTAGCCTCCTCTCTAAAAAGAAGGTGCCTCAGCTTGAGAACACCACCCAAGCCTGCCCTGGTCACCGCTGGGGCAGGATGGGCAGGGCCTGCTGTTCCTCTGCCACAGCCCCCAGGCATGTCACCTGCCGGGGTTCTGAGGAGAAGCAGCTCCCAGGATAGGCTCACGCACTGCAGGTCCAGTGGGGGCTCTGCCGTCTCCATGGCTGCACTGATGTGCACTGAGCTCACGACGTACCAGCTGCCATGACAACCAGGCTCTCAGAGTCTGTCTCACCACACAGGCTGCCTGGGTGTGGGTGGGGCTCAGAACTGGAAATCAGAAAGCAGCCATTCTGACCAGGTCTTACACCCTTGCGTCAATGCTGTGCCCCCGGTTGCAGCACCCCACTAACATGTGCCTGGAGAGCTAGCAAGCAGGTGGCCAGGGGACCTGACACTCAAGCTCTGCTGGCACCCCTGCCCAGAGAAACAAGCAGCCTCTGCAAGTAAGAGGGTCTAGCGTTGAAGGCACTCTGGAGGGCATGCAAGCAGAAGAGTGCGACTGCCAGAGATGGAATTTCTGGTATTTTCTATAGACTTAAACATAAGCACTTCAAAAAACAGCTGCTCAACCCATCAGGTTGGGCATATGGGTCTCAAACCTACAGGGCAAATGGCCTCATCCCAACCCCCCACCCCAATCTCATCCCATTCCAAGTGGCCAGGCTTTCACTGTACGCCAACCGTGTAATGAGCATCAGCACAGGGCCCAGGACCACCCCCTTGACCACAGCCCACGCCTGACAAACCTCAGGACTGAGCTGGAAGTCACCTTAGAAGCCAAAGCGGGAGAGAATCGCTCACTCCTCTTCCAAGCTGCTGGACACACAAAGCCAAGGAGACAGTCTAGGGCCTTGCTCCATCTAAGGAAGGGGAAATGAAAAGGGAACTGCCAAGAGGCAGCACCCAGACTTCCCAGAAGGGCTGGCCACTGGCTGCAGCTTCCCATCACACCCTGCCTGCAGCCCGCATGCCCTGCACGACATCTTAGTATGAGTTACGGGGCCTTCGAAAAACAGAAAGATCTGCATCATGTTCACTCTCGGGTCACTCGTGAAAACTAAAACACACGTCACCCAATTAACCCCAAGAACCCCAGGGAGGGCCCAGGTCTCCCACAACGTGCCATGCTGCTGTCCGAACCAAGGATGGCCTGGAGCTCGCAGCTCTCCAGGGGGCAGGCCCAGCAACCTCCAGGAGGTTCCAGCTACTCACCTGAGGCCTCAGGGTGAGCATCACTATTCCAAGCCACACCTCCCTGACCTCCCTCGAGAACTCTTGTTGTCACACCGGTGCCCTCTAGGAAGAGTGAAGGCCACATAAGTGCAAAAACGGCTCAGGATTGAGGAGCACTTCTGTGCTACAACCTGGGCCAATCCGGCGCAGACACCATCTTTTTTATGCCTCTGGTAATACCTGCAGGGGGAGTCACAGGCTGCAGGGTTGACAGCCTCATCAGGGTCCGATGGCCAGGCAGTGGCCAAGAGAACTGCCACCTATCACTGGCTCCAGACAAGGAAGGATCCCTGATGGCTCACGGGAACACTGATTGGAGAGGAGAACCACCAAACACGTGCCCTCCCGGGAGGCAGAGGACCTGTGGCTGGAAGTCATCTGCTGCCTAAATGGCAAGCCCCACTCTTGGTCACCAAATGAACTGGACTGCATTCAACACAACCACAGCATCCCTGTGGAGAAACCAATAGGGCATTAAAAATAGGTGCTGAGAATGTAATCAGAGCCAGGTGTGGTAGCCAAGCCTGTACTCCCAGCTACTTGGGAGGCTGAGGCAGGAGCATGGCAAGTTCAAGACCAGCCTCAGCAACTTAGAGACCCTGTCTCCAAAAAAAAAAAAAAAAAAATGCAGCTGGGAACCTGGCCCAGTGGGCTGGAGAACAAGCCCTACTGCACACCAGCCACAAAAGTGCAGGGCGCAACCTGGAGCACCGCCCCGCCAGCCGCAGAGAGGAGACACAATGAAACTGGGCCTGCATCCCACGGACACGTGTTTCAGAGTGGTCAGTGCTCTCCTGTCCCACTCGAACCTCACAGCCAAGCAGAGCTGGGACAGCAGCTACATCGGCAGCCAGGCAGCTCTCATCCCAGTTCCAACCCCCAAGACTCCATCCAAAATGAGAGCCTAAGTTTTCCAGGTGTTCAAGGACACAGGAGAAGTCACATGGGACCAGAGCGGGAAGGAAAGGAGCCCTGCCCTGTGGAGGCCCCAGCTCCCAGACCTGGAGACCCTGCCACAACAGCACTGAGACAGGCACACAAACACTCCAGGATGGAACAGGGCGATGGCCCCAGCCTTTCTAGCCACCACTCACAGCCACCATGTGGGAGGCAGCTCCTGACGCCAGTCCATGCAGGTGAAGTGAGCGCCAATCAATACGTGGCAGCATCATGTTATCAGTTCCCTTTGAAAGGAGTACTACCTGTCCTCAGGTGTGACTGGCACCACCAGGGTATGTAAATGCAATGGTAATTGGCCCAGAGTCACAGGTTCAGGGAGTATGTCCCAGGGACTGCTACCAGCCTGCACTGCTCAGGAGAAGGACAGATCCTAATGGCTTCTGGGAACAGACACCAGAGCACAGGAGCCATTTACCTAGTGCTCTCCCGTGAGACCCAGGACGTACGGCTAACCATGACTGTCCCTTGTTCCTAGAAACAGACCCCTAATGTGGCCCTCAGGACCTCGTGGGTTACAGCTGAATAAAGGACTCCTTCCCCCTCTCCTGCAGGCACATCCGTCTGCCACAAGAAGGAACGTCACTTCCAATTCTCCTGACCCCTGGGGAGGCTGGGCCAGCGCTGCCGGCTCAGGAATGAGGAGGTGAGGAATGAAGGGCCTGCAGGAAGCCCCGAGCAGGCCCAGCCAGGACTGGAGGATGTGCAGGAAGGCCAGAGGATTGCTCTCTGGAAATGCTGTATCGGCAGGCAGGCGGTACCCAGTTCCTTTTGTTATCCCTCTGAAAAACCCCCTGAGCATCTCTAATCCATCACAGCCTGGGGGAGCACCAGAGAGGGGCCCTGGTAGACCACCCGAATGGGGAGTCACTGGTCCAAAGGGACATGCAGGAGCCCGCAAGCATGGCAGAGAGCACACCCCGGGGAAGACAGCGCGAGAGCAGATCCTGATACAGTGCAGCAGGTGAGGCCGGCACAAGTGGAGAGCTCCCCGACACACAGCAAGTCTACTACCATTACTCACTCAGCTCTTTTGGTTTCATGAGTACTCTTCTAAAAATACTCTGACCTTATTTTAGTGAGCACTATGGCATGCAAAAGAGAAGCACATGACACTGAGTTTCAGATGAACTGTAAACACTCCCAGTTACCTGGTGGGCAGGGCTTGCTGCACTCTCACTGCAAAGCATGGGCTTCCGTGATTCAACCTCAAACTCCAACCATCATTCTTTGAGAGATGGTCCCCAAAGCCAACCCTGTGTCCCATAAAAGGACACCAGCATGTGGCAGCAGATGGCAAGGCAAGGACTATTGTATGCTCTTTTACTGTAACGTACTCACCCTAGACACTAAGAACATTTGTCAATACCTACCATTTCCCCTTTTTTGGAGGTGGGGTACTGGGGATTGAACTTGGGCACTCCACCACTGAGCCACATCCCCAGCCGTATTTTGTGTTGTATTTAGAGACAGGGTTTCACTGAGTTGCTTAGCACCTCACTTTTGCTGAGGCTGGCTTCGAACTTGTGATCCTCCTGTTTCAGCCTCTGGTGCTGCTGGGATTACAGGTGAGTGCTACCATGCCTGGCCCTACTTATTTTCCCTTCTAATTTTAATTCTGCCTAAGAATTTAAGTAGCAAGCACCACCATTATGCCAAACACTATGCAAATGCCATCCCACAGATCACTTTGTGAGGTCAGTGCGGCAGTGGAAGTGGGTATGGAGGAGGGAAGGCGGGGCATGTGTCCCGGTGCCAATCTCTAGGCCAGACTGCCCCCCTCTTAAGAACAGATGTGTGTGCATCTATCAAAGGTGCACAGGAAAAAGAGTGCATGAGGCTCACCCCAAGGAGCCAGCGCGGCACACTGCACAGCAACAGTCTAGGCAGAGGCCAGCTTGGACAGCATCTGCACTGGCCACACCCTGCACCTCCCCCACACCCAAGGCAGGTGTGAGCAGGCAGTGGGTGGAACCAAGGCCCACTGCAGAGATAGTGTGGGAACTTCCTGCGGAGCACCTGAGGGAAAGTAAGGCCTCTCTCTCACATCCATGAAACAAATTCCAAATGGGCACAAAACTGACTGGTCAGTATTTTTCAGATTTTTTAGTTGTAGCTGAACATAATACCTTTATTTTATTTATTTTTATGTGGTGCTGAGAATCAAACCCAGGGCCTTGCACATGCTAGGCGAATGCTCTACTGCTGAGCCACAACCCCTGCCTGAATTCAGTAATTTTTTATAATTTTTGGCAGGAGGCACTTTCTCAGAAGCAAAAAAAAAAAAAAAAAAAAAGACAAACTTGACCACCATCTTCTTCTTGGTCGCCTTTTCGCAGTGCTGGGGACTGAACCCAGGGCTTCATGGATACCAAGCAAGTTCTCTATACCACTGGATCACATGTCCAGCCCGACCGCCTAACATTTTGAGCTTTATGTTTTATTTGATCTTCAGTGCGACAGATGAAACCCAGCGCGCTAAGCAAGCCCTCTACCATGGAGCTGCATCCTCGGCCCTACACAGATTTTTTTTAAATGTCTCTAATTGCAAGACAAAACCAGAAAACTTATGGTATCATAAATTCACAAACCTAAAAGTATAAAAACTCAGTTTATATAAAGTAACAAGGAGATTTTAAAATCCAACAGGAAATGGACAAGGAAGGACGAACGCCAGGGGCCAACAAACATAAAATATATTTAGCCTTTAATCAAAGAAATACAAATGAAAACTGCAGATTTTTGCCTCCCCATGTGGCGAAAGCAGGGAAGGTCCCACCTCACTGGCACTGGACGCAGTGCAGGGTCTGACTCACTGCCTCTCATCCAGAAACTTCCTCCAGCCACTGTCCTAAGCCAGGCTCAGGCACCCATACCCAGAGTGCTGTTCCCAACCCACCGCAGCTGACACTGAGTGCAAAGCAACACACCCATCTGTTAAGTCACACTGTGCAGCTGCATTTATCACATGAAAAGGTCCACACACTAGCAAGTGGGCAGGTTCCAAGATGGTGGAGGGCACCCATTTGTCCTATATTGACACACATAGTCTTGTTGAAGGAATGAGGAAATTTACGGGCAGATTAAAAAACAAAATGCTAACAGTGATTATTCCTGGGCAACCAAGTCCTGGTTGGTCTTCTGGCTCTTTGATGTGTTCCTATACTTTATAAGTAGGTATATTCTATCTATTATTAGAAAAAATGACAGGGACAAACCAAGTGGCCTCTGGAAGGAAGGTCAAAATACACTTGACATGTCATCCTCCTGACATTTCCTAAAGTTGTGTGCAGTCACTGCCTCACTTCAGGCCCCGAGGTGGGCCTGTCTCCCCACTGTGCATCTCATGAACAACAAGGTGGGGGTTACAGGTGAAGCCCTTACCAGGTCACACAGGTGCTAGGAGGCAGGAGGTATAGCGGCAGGTTAAGGGGTAGGTGCCTAGCACCACAGTGGAGCACCATCATCACGCCACCCTGCGGCCAAACAGCTCTGTCCTAGAGAATTCCCCTGGCACCACCAGTCCCTGGGGAGCTGCCCAGGAGCCCCAGCCAGCCAGGGCAAGATGGAAACAACATCCTTGCATGGAAGTACACCCTGCTCTTCTACAGGACAGCTGGTGATTGTACCATCTGAAAGAAGACAAAAGCCACAATCTGGGTTTATATCACAGTTAAAGAGAACTCACATTTCGACTCGGCCAATCTCTTTCTGTTTCTAGCTCCACCCGACCGACCGACACGGCCTGGGCAGCACCTGCTGCTCACTCCACACAGGCAGGGAGGTCCTTCTCCCACACTCCTGAAGTGTCGGGAAAACACCTCATTGACACACACCCTTTGCAGTGGGCACCAGGAGGAGTCCATCTCCAGAGCCCGACTGCCCACTTGGCACCAGTACACACTCTGGGAAGTGTGGTGCCCACTCGGGCAGCAGGGTCACCTGACCTGCAGGGAGAGGGGAGTGCTTCTTGTTCACAGCAGTGCACCTTGCCAGCTAAGTCCCCTCCGTCAACTTCCATCTGTGTCTTTCTGATCTGCACACGCACGTGTGAAAGAGATGTGGAAGGCCAGTTTCTCACCCAGTGAGGGGAGTTTTGCTCTGCGTCAGCCTTGGTAAGCTGCCTGCCACTGCGTTCTCCAGTTGCTTGGCTGGAACAGCCCCATCCAACCAGGACCAGGCCTCGGCCACCACAGAGCAAAAGGCCCCAAAGCCCGCGTGCTGGTGATGGGCAGTGGTGACTGAGCTCTCAGCTGTCCTTGACGGCTCTGCAGGTCTTGAAAAGAATGTCTATTTTTGCCAATGAAGCAACAAAACCTATGAATATCTTCCACTTATCTGCACATCACATACTCTATATACTCTGCACAAGACACTGTGTCACCTACCACCTGGGAAAACTGGAAAATGACCCTGCTGCCCAGGACCTCGTGCCCCATGCAGCACTGAGCTCATCATTCCACACGACATAACACAGAGGGTGAGAGAGAGGGAAGGGATGAGAGCCGGCTGCACCAAGGGGCTAGAAGTCCCGCACAGCTGCCCTGCCACTGGCAGCAGCCATTCGGGAAGGAAATGGACATCCACAAGAAAGCCCACAACCCCTATGGGAAGAGGCTCTCGTCACAGGAGAGTCACATCCTGTGCTGTCACAGAGATCAGGGGCTTGGATCAGATGGTTTAGGGCCACTGCACCAAAAGAACCAACTTGGGCAAAAGCAACAGGACTTGACAAGACCTGAGTCTGGTTCCACCACTGGAAGCCTGGCCGTCCAGAGAAGCTTCTGCTCATCCACGTCCAACCTTGCAAGAGATCAAGCCTTGCCAAATCTTTGCTATTCACCAGTTTGATAGCCAGCCCTTCCTCAATCCTTGCAGGCCAAACATTAGGGCCCTCCAGGAGCAACCGATGTCCCCACACCGAGGAGCCCACGGCACAGACCAATTGCTGGCTCCCCTGTGCTGCCCTGCACTGCTGAGCTCCACCAGGAAAACATGCCCTCGCCACACCCCTCCCGGCTCTGGGATCCTGCCCTTCTCCTGCTTCCTGGGCCTCAGGTCATCCAGAGAAGCTCTACCTTCAATGAGGGAGAGGCTCTGACCCCAGAGCCTCCCCTGGAATTTCTTGTACCTTCCGGCAGGACAGGAGGACCTTCAGGCGCAGCCACCATCCAGCCCCTCACTCCCTGCCTCTGCTCTGCCCAGTGAGGCCACCAACCTGTCCTTTCTCCAAGTCCACCTGTGTGTCGTGGTGTGTAGGGGGCTCCTGAGCCCCCTGCAGACAGGGAGGGCTCTGCATTTGCCACCACCCAGGGGTCCCAGCACCATGCTAGCACCCGGCAGCCTGGCACCTCGGCGAGTGCTCACTGCAATGCAGTTGTCACTCAGCATCTGTGACCACGTTCTGTAAGTCCCCCAGCAAGCCGCATCTGAAGGGGATGTTGCTGAACCCCTACTGTGTGCTAGGAGCACTGTGTTCACTTTCTTAACTAGTATGAAGAATTTTACCTTAGACAAGATGGGGCGAGATAAATCAAGAAATTATCAGAGTCACAAACCCAGGCTGGTGGCCTCTGAGGGCACCACAGACCAGTGACAACGAGGACACAAGGTCTGCCCAAGAGCAGTCAGGAGATGGTGGAGGCAAAGCGCAGGCTCCCTTAGCCACAGGCTCAAGTCACAGGTTAGGCTTTGAATCTGCACTCTCTGTAGGATCCAGAAAGCCCAGAGAAACTGAACTCACACATGAAGGGCCCCCAGGAAGCTCACAGCTACTTCTTTTTTTTTTGGGGGGGGGGGGGAGGGGAGGTGAACTCAGGGGCACTCGACCACTGAGCCACATCCCCAGCCTATTTTGTATTTTATTTAGAGATAGGGTCTCACTGAATTGCTCTGCACCTCACTGTTGCTGAGGCTGGTTTTGAACTAGCAATATTCCTGTCTCAGCCTCCTGAGCCACTGTGATTACAGACGTGCACCACGGCCCCCCGCCCCCTCACAGCTATTTCTTTAAATGAGGTGGCAGCATACACACCCCCGCCATATAATTTGCATCTGTTCCCCTGTCTGAAAAATCAAGAGCCTCTCATGACTTAAAATAAACAGATGAGAACCCCCAGCGGCTCAGGACCGGGCTGCTTCTCTGGCCTGAGAAGGCCTATGACAACATCACGCTCACTGGGGAAGTGGAAGATTCAAGCTCAGAAACAACGAGGCCGGAGACCACAGCTTCCACAGGCCTCAGCAGGCTCAGCAAGAGCAGCGGCAAGCAGACAGTGAGGCTGGCGCAGTCACACGGCCACACGCCAGCAACGGCGCCGCGGGAGCTCTCGTTCCTGTGTCTGAGCAGCGCTCATCTTAAAAGTTGATTTTACAAAGAGGCCATCTGCAAACAACCACTAAAGTACAAAAAAGAGAGACGAACGAGTGTAAGAGCTACTTGAAAGAGACTCTGACCGTCCCTCCACACAGGAGGACTTCCTAGGCTATCGGCCTTGGGTGACTGCAAGTTCTCCACTCAGGACCCCGCAGCACGGGGACAGGTCGGCATGGCGCAGGCTCAGGGATCTGAAATGTTCACAAACTCAGAAGCAAATCAAATCAGACTGTAGCGGTGCCACATCTAGCCCGTACCAACATGCCTTCCCAGGAAGCTGCTGCCTACCCCAGGACTGAGCACCAGGCGGCTGGGCAACTAGCCCAAGCCTTCTGCCTGCTGTGCAGGGAACTATGGCTGCCCAAAGGAGGACCAGCTTGGCTTCCATACCAAAGACGGAGTCTCTCTCCACCGGCTCATTCCCAAAGGCACACGAACATGCTGCTGTCCAAACAAGACAAAGGCAAAGAACCCCAAAGGACGAGAGTGAAAGACTGGTCAGGCATACAGCAGCCTCAACAGCAGCTCCGCTCGCCCAGAACAGAGGAGCCGCACCGTCAGAGCACAAAGAAAATGACTCTAGACGTGCCTTCCGAAACCTCCCCCTGAAGAGTGAAGACAAAGGAGTTTCAGGTAAATACCAGGTCAGAGCCCACAGCATCCACACAAGGAACACCGTCTCCCAAGTGCACCTCCCCTCCAACCTGCCAGCCCACCTTCCATTCCCCTGTCCATTCCCACCCCCTCTCCCAGTCAGACCGAGCAATGATCCTGACCCTGCAAAGTCAACACCCACAGTCAGACCTCAGCCCCTGGCCTGTCAGTGTCACAGAGACGGTCAGACCGCTGCTTCCCTGGCTTCCACTACCACTTCGCTGGCTGCCTTCCTTCCACTCTCTCAGTTTGAAACCCAGGGCTGGGTCCCAACAGTCAGCTCTGCACAGACCTACACCTCCCCTGGGGACCTCACCCAGCACTGCACCTCTGCCTGGATATTCAACAGAGGCCCCCAGGCCACCTGTGCTGCCAGCTCCAGGTCCTCCCCTCCAGTCAAGCAAAGGCCTTGACTCCTCTAGAGCCCTGTGACGAGGCCATGTTAAACCCCCCACACTGCATGTTCTCATCTCAGTTAGGAGGCTGCTGCTCAGGCCACAATGTCAGCAGGCTCGCTCGAAGGCTCTCCTGTCCCTCTCACACCTAGCTCACGACAAGCACCATGCCCCAGCTCTGAAATACGGAAGCACGCCTGGGTGAGAGACAGCAGCCTGGGGCCGCCTTCAGAAGAGCCTTAGTGGGATCCAACTGTAGCCCTTCCCTCTGCCCAACCCAATCTCAGGATCAGCCAACGATGCACACTGTGACCCCGGGCTCCTCCAATCAGGAGGCAGGGCCGGGCAGGTGAGGTCAGGTGCACTTGCTAGCCGAGTCCTGGCAGCAGCCCTTCAGCGTAGGAAAGTCTGCCTCACCCACCCGCTTTCCAACACTGGTCTGATTTCTTGTGTCATCTAAGTATCTCTTCCATCCGGAAGTGCTTCAGCTTACCCTCTCTACTCTGAAAGTGCCGCTGTAGGCCATCATTTTCTTCTACCTGGCACCTCCCCCTGCATTTCAGAAGCAGCCAGCGACTGGTGAGGTGACCGGGCCTCCCTCTGGCATCCGTCTCTATCAGGTAAAGGCCCAAGCCAGGCCTCTTCTGTCACCTACTCTTCTCCTCCTGGCTGCCTGCCCCAGGGCCTTTGCTTGTTCATCCTCTTCAGATCTTTGCTAAACTGTCACCTTCTTAGAGACCACTGCTGACTGCTCATTGAAATGGCGCTTGCCCTCCACCACCCCCCACTCTTCTCTACACACTGGTGTATCACATCATCTGTCCTCCCCGCACCAGGTAAACCAAGAAGGGCTGCCTCCTCGGCTTTTTTCACTGGTGCACCTCCAGCACTCACCCACTGGCAAACAGCAGGTTGAGGAACGACAGGAACTGGATGGGCAGTCTCCAGGCACAGCATCTCTTTCTGCTCTAAGTATCAGAAGCTGCTGGCTGTCCACTGCAGCCTGCTGACTCTTCTACAGCAACTGGGTACATAGCTGCCCACCTGTACCATGCTCCAGGTGCCCCCGGTGTTTTGGTATGTGGTAGGCAGGTCAACTGGGGGTGTCCACAGAAGCACCCCTGCTACATCTTTACCCTTGGGGCTGCATGTTCCAGTGACCTAGGTGGCTGCACAGAGCAGCATGAAAGCCACACAATCCTGGAGAAGAGAAACCGGTTTCGAAGGGTCTGGATTCCCAGAAAGCCACTCTGTTTGGTTCTGTTGTGCTACTTTTGTTTCATTGTCTTCCCTCTGGTGCTAGGGACTGGACTGGAGTCTCACGCATGCTAGGCAAGTGCTTCATCACTGAGCTACATCCCCAGAATCCACCCCCTTTTAAGACAAGGACTAAGTTCCCAGGGTGGCCTCAAATGAGCCATCCATCTGCTGCCCTGCCGCCTACTGCGTAGCTGAGATGGCAGGTGTGAGCCAACGCACCAGGAGGGTCTACCTGCTTTAGAGTTTTGCCCACCTCGGCAACACATCCCTTCCGGGCCACTTTGCTTTCTATGGTGCTTATTTTTTTTTTTTTTAGAAAGTAAGAAAATTGATGTTAAAAGTAAGCACTATGGTAGGGAAATGCAGCCTCTGCTCATGATCTCTTGTTTGAGATAAGTGTGGCTTCCATGACACAGCAGGCCTCCCCAGCCTGGATTTTCAGGTCCCCGTGTGACACATTTAGAAACCTAGCACTTCAACTCAGCAGGTCATCAGCTACCAGAACACTCTCCATTTACCTGAGATTACAATCACAATACATTGCAAATGGAAATATTGTCTTAATGTTGACAAAACAGGGCACACGTTAAATAGAAAACTATTTACATATCATTGTGTATTAGAAGACCATTATGTTCCAGATGAAAACCAGAATGTTCATTTAAAAAAAAAAAAAAACCAGCCTCAGCTTTGTTTTTATGAAGTAAGATTTCCCTGTAAGCTAGCAATGCTTTGCAGCCAATACCTGTGGCTCAATCCAATCCAGCCAAATGCAAATTCTACTTCAATTCCTGGCCCACGGAATGAACATAATCCCCTGAGGAGACACTTAAAAGTGAATTCAACAAATGACGGAATCAGAAAATTCCCCCAATTTGTCCAACCAGATATTTGAAATGTCACTTCTTAAATACTGGCATCCTGTAGAGGTACGATTTTTTTTTTCTAGTCAGAATAATTAATTAGGAGTAAATTGCTGAAAATCAAGCAGATAAAATCCCCAGGACTGTTTGGCTTCTTTAATCAATTCATTCCTGGAGACAAGCTCACAACTTAAAATAAATTACAATTGTATTCTGTGTTCTTCAGAAGACTGAAAAAAATCAAAGTTGATTGCACATGTTTTGGACTGTGCACTGTGACTGAAGCAGAACCCTGACTGCTACCTTTCAAATGGCACAATCATGGGGTCTCTCGTCCCAGTCAGGCTCCAGCACTTGCTAAATGTTTACTCCTTGCTCTACCAGGCGAAAGGTGGGCCCTCTGCTGCCTGGGGATTCTTGCACAACTGCCCGGTGGCCCAGGCAAGCAGCCGGGCTGGCTTTCTAAGGCTCCCCAACTGCAGCCCAGGGAGATGGGAGACTGGGTCTATGTGCCCCAATGAACCGCTATGTCATTGGGAGCCAGTGGTCCAGAAGCATACGCCTCAAAGCAGAGTCTGGGGGCCTTCAAGCTCCACACAGAGCTGAGTTTGGAAAGTGAGGCTGATAAATATATATGAGATGATGTAGAGCCTGCATTTATCCTTCTCTGTATTAAAGTTCACATACAACTTGCCACCTTAACCATTTTACAGTGTACAACACCCTGGCTTTCCCTATGCTGGCCATCACACTGATTCCAGAGCACCTTCGTCACCCCAGAGGAGCCACATGCCCTCCGATGTCACCCCCATTCCTCTGCCTTTGGATTTGCCTGCTGGGATACTGCCTAAGGACATCGTGGAGCACCCGGCCACTGTGCCTGGCTTCTCCTGAGGCTCCTCCACGCTGTGGCTGGCCTTGAATGCCTCGCTGTCTCACCTGAACTGGTTTTCTGGGGCTTCAGGAGGGAGCTGGCACCTGGGACATGAGGCAGGGTGGGGAGAAGAGAGGTGGCACTGCTGGCCACTCTCCCTGCCACTCTGGACCCTTCCACAGACTCAGGCTTATCCAGGTGACTTCCCCTGGCCAACAACGGTTCCATAGCCACTGGAGGCTTATCAAAGTGCTTGCCTGTTTCTGCCCACTCTCCTGGGACCCCCATCTCCTGGGGATGAGCCACTAGTTCCACCGAGAGAACCTGGATATCCAGGTAGCGAGAGGACCAGCAGCGGTGGCTGAGCTGCTCAACTGGCCACTGTCCAGATCGGGTGCACCAGGGAAACGGGACCAGGAAAGCACACATTCTTAAGCTCAGCAGAGCGCTCTGCACCTTGAAGAGTGGCCCACGACACAGCCTCCACTAGAGCAGACTCCTTCAGCCGCAGTTCGCCTGCACCACTTGAAATCATTGGGCAGCAGCTAGGAGTGCTGCATGGCCCACACTGCTCAGCACCAAATCAATCTCAAACTGAAAATAAAAATGCATTTGCATCAACTGGGGAAACCAAGTGTAAATCTGGTGACACTGAGAAGTGGCCATTTGTTGTGGTCATGATGCTGTGATTCAGATACACACTCAAGCCTTTATGGATCAAATATGGGGATTTGCCTCAAAATCCCCAGGTAAAAAAGTGAGATTAGATACCTCTCACAGTTGGCAAAAAGCACAGTGGACTCTCCTGCTTATGTGACATCTATGGGCATGTCTTAAAGCTTAAAGAAATACAACAGCTTTCTTGGGAAACTGAGGCAGGAGGATCACAAGTTAGAGACCCCATCTCAAAATTAAAGGGTGGAATGTAGCTCAGTGGTAGAACACCCAAGTTGGATCCCCAGCACCAATATATACTCACCATCGCCTAGCAGCACATGAGGGAATGACAGATGGGGTGGAATGCAGCTACCCAGCCAGGAATCCCCTGGGCCAGCAGCCCACCCGAAGGGCTGCAGGCTGGGGGATGGGCAGTGGGGCTGCTGCGCTCCCTGGGGAGGTACACAGGGATACCCCACCAGGTTCTTAACTGGACTGTGTGCACAGCTGGAGTTCACAAGATCCTGTGGGTGAGGCCTGTGCTTCCTCCAGGCAGGGCCTGCAGCTTCATCGGGGCTGCCAGGGCTGGGAATGGGGCTGGCAGGGTTTCTCATCCAGAGCCATGATGGGGCCCTCTGGCGAGGAGCCTGGCACACAGGTATGGGTCTAGATTTATTTCCCAGCATGTTTCTCCTGACCATAAAATTGAACAAGAAAAACCATGGAAACAAACACCTCAAGGAGAAGAGGGGAAAGCCAGAAACCCGCTCAAAGGGTTCAAAATTAGCCAGGAGCTGACAGAGGTAGGAAGGTCAGCAGGTACTGTGCAGTAGAAATGCAGCCCAGGAGGTCCTTGTGGGAACCCTTGTTTAACTCCTGGGAAATGAGGCAGTGACAGTAACTCCATTAATCTCCCCACTGTGCTGAGCTTAAATTCTAAGCCTTGAGCCTTGAGATGCAGTAAACATGAGCAACGCTATACACAATCTCACAGAATAAGCTGTTTTTCATGGTTACAGTAACAGAAGTCATGCTCCCAGCAGCACACTTACAACTCAGAAAGGTTTACCAAGAATAAGACAAGTTTTCCATGATCACATGCACATAGAGATGAAGCTGGAGCCGACCCTCCCAGAACAGTGGTGACATTCCAGCTCACTGAAGACCACTCCAACCCCACAGAGGGGCCAATGCAGATGGGACACGGGGCTCCCACCCATCACTCGGGGCAAGCGAGAACCAACTTGTGACACACGCTTCCTGTGCTTTCAGTACAACATGAAAGAACAGTCAAACTGGCCACTGTGTCCCCATAAGGTTGCACACATTTATAATTCTGGCACAGCAAGCTAATTCTATAATTTAAAACAAACTTGAAAACAACCCAAATGTCTACTGAAAAATGACATAACAAATGTAGTACTTATGCCTGCAGTGGAATATCACACGTTCATAAAAAGGAGGGAAGCACTGATACACGCTATCCCTATGAACTTGAAAACACTTGGGCAGGTGTAGGGTCGTAGTCAGTGCTGGAGTGCTTGCCTAGTGCTCGCTAGGCAAGGCCCTGGGTTCAATCCCCAGCATCACCACCAAAAGAAAAGAAAACACCTGAACAACAGAAGCCAGCCACAGACCACCATGTGCTGCGTGCAGGCAACGTCACAACAGGGAAAGCCACTGAGGCGGGCACAGACGCAGCAGGCACCCTCCTCACTCTCTGGAGCAGCTGGAGAGTGACAATCTGGCAGATAAGCCTCCCTTACTGGGATCCAAAGGGGGTTAGGGAATGACTGCTAAGGGGCATGGGACTTCCCTCTGGGGCAATGGACATCCTGAAGTGGGCAGGAGGTGGAGGATGCACAACCCTGGGTACACCCAGTGCCAACAGACACCTGACAGTGGGGGCAGATTGGTTTTGAGTGCCCTGCACACACATTTACAATGGACCCAACGACTGTCCTCCGCACTGAGCTCCTGCCCACCCTCCTGGGCAAGGAACGGCCCTCTTCTGTGGAGACGACACCAGGAAGCCATGCCTGGCACCTAGAGTTCAGACCATCTAACCCGCACCCCAGCCCACACCGGAATCCGGGGCCTGGCCCACTCTTTCCTGAGGAGACAAAGCTGTGGTTTTTCCAGGTACCTGTGCTCTTCAGGACAATGATGCCACCCTTCCCATTCACTGCCATTCAACGTCACAGCCAATAAGTCACCAGCTTCACAGCACAGGCCACTTCCCCAGAGTTCCTTCCTAAGAAAACTGCCACTAGGCTCTGCACACTCATCAGTCCACCTTCATCCCCTGCAGTCTTGCTGCTTAATGACACCTCTATCCCTTACTGGTGCTACTAAGAACTCTGAGCTGCCCACAGGCTGGGCAGGCAGCCAAGCTGGCAGTAATGTGGGCAGACACCTCTCGCTTCTCAAAAGCCCACAGAGAAGTGGAGAGCTGTAGCAAGGTCACGGTCAGCAGCCACCAGCACGTCACCTGTGAAACTCACCCACAGCAGCCCTAGCCAAGAGAACTACCAGGTGCTGGACTCCACTGTGCAGACCAGGCAGTCAAATGAGGGCAGTTAAGGGAGGAACACCTGCCAGATTATTACTCTCCATGATGAGAGGTTACCTGGTGGGTCACAGAACAATGTCCAGTCAACCCTGGCCCCTGAACAGGCCCTGGTAAAGGGACAGTCCATGGTAAAGAGCCCCCAACCTGGCCCTGACCCAGGACCTGGCCAGCCGGACTTGGCAGGTCCCGCTAGGTGCACTATGCCAGCCTCGTGGGCTCCAGCTCTTCTGTCCCCACAGCTCACTGCAGGCAGCCCTCACCACCCCCCAGCACCTCAGTTCCAGCAGGGCAGGGACCTGTGCCTCCCCAGATCCTAATACCATCCGGATCTTGTCCACACCTTACCTTGCGAGCTGAGGTGCTGAATGTCTACTGGCAATGGGCAAGGACGAGCAGGGCGGCAGAGCCAGGGCTCCAGCCCCTCCCCCAGGCCACCACATGGCGAGGCACAGACCCTGCTGCAAGACCCAACAGGTAAGGGGAAGGGAAGGGAACTGGGTTGCGAGCCAGCTGCTGCCCCAGACACCTGGTGAGGCATCCAGCAGGGCCCAAGAAGTGGAGCTTCCACCAGCATCAGAAGGGCCAAGGTCACACAGGCTAGGAGCCACATGGCACACATGGCACACGCTCTGCAATGGTGCTCAGTGGCCATGGGGACTTGGGGTGTCCCCAGGCCCAGCTCCAGGGGTTGGGATGCTTTCTATATAGGACCAGCAACCTCTCAGATCCTCCAGAGAGGTGTGGGGGTCACAGCAGGCTAGCACAGGGTCCCCTCCCACTGTCACTGCTGCTCTCCCAGCCTGGGCTCCAGCCACACCAGGCCTGGGGCTTCCACTGGGGCCCTCCCCTTCTGCACAGGCCCCGGAATGGCTTCCCTCCCGGAAACTCTCCATTCCACCAGGCCTCCCCCGCCACTGTCCCTGCATGCTCTGCACAGAAGGCATGACGCTCTTTATCCGCACCTGTCTGTCACCACCTCATCACATCATAAGCTCCCTGTGGGCAGGAATGGTCTGTTTGGATAAGTGCTCTCTCTGCCACACCTGGAATAGGGCCCAGCACATAGTAGGTGCCTGATACAGTGAAAGGGATGATAGGAAGGAACTGACGTCCAGCAGAGAGAACTGTAAAGACAGAACCTAGGAGGAGAGAGGACTCTGCGAAAGGGCAGGGCACCACCCCAACAAAAGGCAACAAGGGTTCTGTTCTGGCCCCTGGGCTGGGACCGTGGTGAGACCACACATGGCAGATCATGACTCCCAGTGACAGAGCTACCACCCAGAGGGCTGCCTGTGATGAGGGACCATGTAGGATGCACGCTCACACCTACCTCACTGCAGCAGGTCAGAGCCCACAGGCACAGACAAGCAGAACCATCCTGGAATCAGCCATCAAGTAGAGACCTTCCCAAGCCCCACCAGGCCTCCTGGTGGGCTTCCACATGGTCCTGGGAGGGAGGAGTACACTTTATTTTTGCATAGAGTGGAAGTGAGAACCAGGTAGGGCGGGTGGAGAGGAGGCTCTCTTTCCCCAACAGAGAAAAACACAGAAAGACCTAAGGAGTCATCTCTGCGTAATCACCCAAGTCGGGGTGTGCAGAAATGATCAGACACACCCAACGCATCACCACAGGAGGCTTCTCCACAGAAAGCACATCCAAAATCCAGCACTCACGACCCCACTCCCCAAAGGTGCCCATTTTCAAAAGAAGGTCATCAAGATGAGCAAGGAGCAGCACTTCTTGGCCCCTGATCAAAAGGGGTTGGCGGCTCTTGATGCCGAGGGCAGCCCTCTGGGCCACCTACTGCACTGGAGGCATAGGGAGGCCAAGATTCCCCACGCAGCCCCAGCACACACAGCTGACAACAGACCCCAGGCAGGCTGCCTGCTCAGGCATCTAGGAAGCACGCTTATCAATCAGTGTGCAGCTCAACTAAAGGGCACATCTCTAAAATATCCTGGAACGAAGTACTCTCACTCACCATCAGATCGCTCTGTAGAGCAAAACAACAGAATTCAGGATGTTTCTAATTCATTATTACTGGGTGTGATCCACCCAGCCCAGGGGCTCATGGGGTCCAGGGCAGGTACCCACAGAACAGGGTGGAGCTGAACTCCCGGCACAGCACCTATCACCAGAACACACTTGCATCATAAAATGCCAGTTTAAACCAGGCACGGCGGTGCATGCCTATAATCCCAGAGGCTCAGGA
Organism: Urocitellus parryii; assembly: GCF_045843805.1. Lineage (NCBI taxonomy): Eukaryota > Metazoa > Chordata > Mammalia > Rodentia > Sciuridae > Urocitellus > Urocitellus parryii. The sequence goes on along the minus strand of NC_135537.1, from coordinate 3,286,107 downwards.
GGCTGAGGCAGGAGGATAGAGAGTTCAAAGCCTCAGCAACTTAGTGAGGCCCTAAGTTACTCAGTGAGACCCTATCTCTAAATAAAATACAAAAACAGGGCCTGGGAATGTGTCTCGGTGATTAAGCACCCTTGGATTCATTCCCCAGTAACCCCCACCCCCAATACGCCAGTTTACTTTAAAATGTCTAGCGTGGAGCTGTATACCACCATCAACCTCAAGCTCTCACCACCTTGTGAGGCAGAGAGCGGTGACCAGGCCTGGCAGCACTGCCCAGAGAAGAGGAGTGCTGGGCTGGGAGCCGGCTCCTTTCCCTGGGCAAGAGCAGGGTGGGGCTGGGCAGACAGTCTCAGGTGAACAAGTGACCTGCCCTCCAAAGAAAGTGGCAAAGTGCATGTTGCGATTATGCAATTCAAGCTGTGGCATGAAACCAGAATGGAAAACTGAAAACTAGAGACCTGTGCTCGCCACCATGGCTGAAGTCTTCTCGGCCCTCGGCCTCCTGAGGAGATGGGCTGAGCCACGAGGGGGACAGTGGTCCTGGTGATGCGGTGTTGGTGCCTGGGAGGGGCGCTGTGTGCCATTATGAAATGCCACAGGGCTCGCCAGGCAGCAGGGCACAGCTATCTGAATATTTTCTCAAGGTATGAGGTTTCCTCCGGCATGGAAACATTGGCAGCCTCAGGGACACACAGGAACCGCAACCAGGACACCTACAGAAATGTCAACATGGCCAGGTGTGGAGGACTGTTGGTCTTTAGGGCCTGAGATAACTCAGTCCTCCTGCCGCTCTCGGGAGGCTTGTCCACAAGGCAACTCGACCCAGGTCAGAAGGCACTTCCTCCTCACAGTGGGTGCAGAGCGGGGCCTTGAAGACAACCCACCGCACAGGAAAAGGCCACTCAGCCAACATCAGCAGCCAACAGATCTAATCAGCAACCAGATCTCTCCAGAACGCCTGGGGTCAGTGTATAACAGGCCCGGATGTTTAAAGGTAGCTTATAAATGTCTTTTAAGCCCCTTGTTTTTTCCTAGTATCAACAGCCCAGAATGGAGAGGGAGGTGGGCACACGTTCTACAAATACTGGACTTTCAGAATCCCTAATTTAGTGACCAGGACAGACTTCCTGTATTTTTGTGGAAGTTTGGCAAATCATCATGTTACCTCTGAGTTTATCCAGTTACTTCAGTTTAAACAACTACTTATCAAGTGCTTAACTCAAAAGACAGCAAACATCATTCACTTCAAAATACATAAAACCACACCAGGGAAAAGAGCTGAGCAAACAGGTGCGCCTCTGCCCTCTGCATGAGCAAACAGCCGTGCGCTGCTGCAGAGCTGCAGGATTAGAGGCCCGACCAGGTCCTCACCAGCCTGCCCCAGGAAGCCCCTGACCCAGAGTCAGGGCACAAATGATCTCAAGATCTGGACTGCACTGCTTTAGGGACGCCACAACTTTTCCTTTTCCACTTCTTGCTATTGTTGTGTTTTTGTTGTTGTTGTTGTTGTTTTTGTTTTTAGTTTATCCTTAAGGAAAAAAGTCTGGGCTTGGAGTGAAGCTCAGTGGTAGAGCCTTGCCTAGCTAGCATCACGAAGCCCTGGGCTCCATCACCAGCACGGGATGGGCGGGGCGGGGGTTGCTATTGAATGCAAGTGTCATCTTACTCCAGCTCCTGCTCCTGAGGGCAAAGGAGTCCCGAGTACATAAGCACAAGATGGGGCCAGATTTCAATGTGGTGGCGGGCTATGAAGGGATCACCTGACACACAGCCCAACCTCATCCACAGAAGTGGAAGCGAAGCATCTACTTGCAGCCACGGTTCCGCAGCCACTGTACCAACAATACCTCTTTGCTCTGATGTGAAAGAAGGAAAGTGGTAGAGAGCCAGGAGCCGGTTGTAAAAAGGCATTTTACCCTAGTACCCAGCTGGTGCCATCAGCCTTCACAGAAGCAGATGACAGTGACTTCAAGCACAGCCCCAGGAGACTGGTGGAGATCCCCAGGGAGCCCAGGGCCCTGCAGCATCAGTGGCATATAGTATACCACAGAGCATCACAAACCCATGGTTAAAACAACAGAAGAGTAAAACTCAAGTCAGGGGCTGGGGCTGGGGCTGGGGCTCAGCAGTGCAGCGTTTGCCTCCCATGTGTGAGGCCCTGGGCTTGATTCCTAACACGGCATATAAATAAACAACTAAAATAAAGGTCCATCAACAACTAAAAAAAAATTTTTTTTAATTTAAGTCAACATTCATTTATTCAAAACAGCATCCTAACATAATCTGTTCAGCTGACTGTTCTTTAATGAAATCGCTAAAAAATCCAAATCCACTAATTCTAAGTCAATTCTGTCCTTTTATTCCTTTATTAAGTTTGGTCTATTTCTAGGAATCCCTTATACAGTTCTGTAGGCCTGTTTTGACCTCTGCACAGCCACAGCCACCTCCTAGGTCTAACACATGAACTGCATAATCCAGACCATGTGGACAACAGTCAAGATACTAGAACCTGCAGGCACTACTCAGGTCAGAATCCAGACTCGGCACATATACCTGAGGCCTACAACTCAATTTGGAGAATAAACCAGTGACATGAAATTCAATCTTGTTCAGAGTTTTTTGTTGTTGTTGTTTGTTTATTTAGTACCAGGGTTTGAAACCAAGGTTGCCTAACCACTGAGCCACATCCCTAGGCTTTTTTTAATATTTTACTTTGAGACAGGGTCTCCCTGAGTTGCTTAGGACCTTGCTAAGTTGCTCAGGCTGGCTTTGAACTTGCAATTCTCCTGCCTCAGCCTCTCAAACCTCTGGGATTACAGACATGTGCCACCAGTGCCTGGCTCAGAGTTGTCTTTTAAAACAAGACAACTCTGCTGCATGTCCATCTCTGGCCTTGCTAGAGACAGAATTGCCAGCCCAGCCCAGCATCAGGCTTGAACTACATGCACTGCCGAGTTGCAGCACTAACGTGTCTGCTGTGCCTCTTCTGCAGCTTTGTTTCGAAGACAACTTTAACAACATCCAAGCAAACACTGGGACCAAATGCTGGTAAAGTCACTTAGAAGAACAAAAGAAGGACATTTTATGAGACATATGCTGCCATCACTCTTCTGAACCAACATGCACTCCCCACCTACAGTCTTGATCCCTACCTCAGAACACGATGGAGATGGCGCCAAAGCATGGCCCATGCAACGAGTCTTTTGGGTGGACAGACAGCTCACACTGTCACAGCTCCTATGTCCCCTGGTCCAAGCCCAGGTGAGACTCCCCAGGGAACCCCAACTCCACCTCACCAGCACCCCTGCTCTACCCAGGCAGCACCGGCGCCACTTTCAGACCCCAGCAGGAGCAGCCCCCTCAATGAATGTGTGGCATCCCTTCCACCCACCAGGCACTTCCTGGGCACCAGGAGACTACTCACACATTTATTCATTTCCCTTCATATCATGATTAGTCATTATGATACTATAAACTAGGTTATATATAATACACACAAACTACTATATCACTTTACCATATATAATACAATGCATTATATTATTCTGATAGTCATGATACAAAATTTTGTACTAATATTAAACTTTTATATTAACAATTTTATAGCACAATAATTAACAATAATAACAGGGACTATTATCCTAGTTTTACAGAACTAGACACAAGCCCAAAGAGCTGAAGTGATGAGCAAGGCCAGGGCGGAGTCCAGGGACCAATGGCCCACTGCCCAGGGCTCAACCCTCTCCACTGGACCCAGGTGCTCAGAAGTCCACACGGCATGGTCCCTCTGTATCTGACTCCAAGGAAATGTCACAGTACAAAGCAACACTTTGCTCTCAGCTTCTACTGTGCTAGATGCTAGGGACACAGTCAGGGTATGGCCCAGCCCTTAGGCAGCGAGACAGGACATCAAATCATCCCCTACACTATTAGGGATTAACAAGCACGCTGCAGGCAACAGAGAGCTCTAGGAATACATGCTGAGTGTCCGTGATGAGGCAGGCAGGAGCACCTGCTGTATACCAGCTACTCCTCTATGACTCACAGGAACTGGGAGGAGAGCACTGTGGTTATGGCACCACACCAAACAGGAGATGGGGAGTTTCTAGGCACCAACGCCACAGCTGGGACACCACTGCCCCATGCACAGCCCCTCCTCATGGGTGCCCACCATCTTATCTGAGTGCAGTCATCAGCTTTCTAAAGTGCAGAAAGCCTGATTCCATCAGGACAAGTAAGCAGCACTGAGAAATGCTCAAGATATTAGGTAGAAAGAAAAGAACAGCACGGTGTGGTGGTGCACGCCTGTGATTCCAGAAACTTGGGAGGTTGAGGCAAGAGGATCTCAAGTTCAAGGCCAGCTTCAGCAACTTAGCAAGATCCAGTCTCAAAAATAAAAAGGGCTGGGCATGTGGCTCAGTGTTAGGCACCCTGGGTTAAATCCCCAAAAAGAAACTGAAAAGTAAGCTGATCTATATCTACGCACACACAGGAAAAGATCTGCAAATAAATACATCGGGTCAACAGCTTTTTCTCGCAGGTGATTATTAAAGGCTATTGTTTCTTTTTATTTACCAATCATCTAAATTCTCTGGGAAGAGTGTGTATTCCTCTTTATTAAAGAGAACAACTTAAAAAAAGAAAACCAAATTAAAGCAAAACAGTGCATACCCACGCAACCGCACAGGAAGAGTGTGCTGGGAGCCTGGAGAGCCTGCGCCTCCTGACCCAAGATAAGACTGCCTGGGACCTCACCCTGCAGAGACTGACCACATGGGCAGTGCCTCCAACGCAGCCAGCGCCGCCCCTACTCCAGCAGCTGCTGCTGCTCCTGGGTCACCATCCAGGCTCAAGCACATACTTGGCAGTGGCGCCAGAGGCAACTCTAACCTTCAGGGACGACACCAAAAACAAGTCCACGGGGTCAGAAGTAAGGCCTCCTCAGACTGGTTCAGTCCTAACTGCAACGCGAGAAGACACACGGGAGGACCCAAGCCGCGGCAAAGAGGAATGTCCTCTGGCACCCGTGCAATTCAGAATGCACACCTCAGAGAGAAGGGAGCACAGCCTGCCGAGGAGCACCAGGGACAGGGTGGGCAGGAAGCCCCGGCCACGCCAGCCTCCCAGGTGCACGTGGTCTCTGAAGGCCTGGCCACTGAAGACCAAGGGCTCCACACACACCAGATTCTCACAGGAACACTGGCTGGCAATCCTGAAGCACTGTGTGTACACTGGGTTTGAACAAGTAGGCAAACTACTGTGGGTGAGGAGAAACCAGGCATTTTCTGATAAAGAAGTTATAACAAGCAGCAGGAAGGCCAGTGTGACTCAAATCAGAAATACTCACATGAATTGTGGATTTTAATATTAACACAGAAGGATAAATATAGAAGTGTGTGCGCAAATCTATCATTTATACAGGATTTCCTGGCTGTGTCCACCCAGAGGACCAGGTCACTCCAGCAGCCACAGCATGCCAGTACCCAGATCTCCAATAAAAGGAACAAGAGCTCGCTGACGACATGGACTGCAAAGGACAAACCCAAGACAGGCCTGGAGCACCTCAACAGTGAAAAGGGAGCTACACATGTTACAGAATGTGAGGGGCACCGTGCACCCACAGGGACCCACCAGAAAGAGCACTCAGTTCAAGGTTGCAAGAGACACGGCGGGCTGAGGAGCTGTCAGTCAACCACACAGCAGTGTGTTGGAAAGGGTCCAGAAACAGAAGGTAGTCAGACAAATTGGCAAGTGGGCATCCATCTGCAGGTCGGGGCTGAGCACTATGAGAGGCGGATGTCCAGGTTTCCGCGGTGGTCCCAAGACTGGGCAGGATGACATTGGGCTAATCAGCAAACTCCAGGTTACATTACTATGGCCACTTTCTGTAAGCCAAAATCATTTCAAGTGGTTCAATGAAGAGTCAAGGAGCTGGGAGCTGGGGTGCAGTGCAGTGGTGGAGCATGTGCAAGGCCCTAGGTTCAGTCCCCAGCACCAAGAAAAGTCAGGAATTAAATGACATGCTTCAGGGAATCACGGAGGGTGGGGATGACCAGGCTGCTCGAATCCCATAGCTGTAAGGGTCACATGGTGGGTCTCAGAGTCTCTCACCTACTTTAGTGTATATTATAACTTTTCCACAATAAAAAGACCTTTAAAATATTTTTTTCAAAGTTTACCAACAACATAAATCTGGTCTCTGATCAGTGAGTCACACCATCTAAGGCAAAATCACAGAACCTGGGGATACACTCTGACCCACCTGTTCAGTCCAAGGCACCTCTCCCTGCCTCGTTCCCACCTGCCACTGGCGGGGGGCCTTGTAAAGGCACTGTGCATCTGACATTCCGGAGGAGCTGGCCAGAGCTGGCCATTCCTGGCCACTCTCTGACCCTCACAGACCCTCACTTAGCAGGAGACGGTGCCCTTCACACCACGTGCTGTGAAAGATACCTGGAACTTCCTATGGATGCCAGTGACCCCTTGATTCACAGCTGTACTCACAAGTCAGTGAGCCCCAAAGGCAGCAGCCAATCTGCATTTCCCAGCCCCAGGAATGATGTCTAGGATATAGCTGTGCTATATCTAGGATATAGCTCGGTGCTTGTAAGAATGAGCTGCTTTGACATTAGACCCCAGGATTGAATCAGGATTCTTCTTTGGGGGGCGGGGGCCTGTTATGTTGACTTTTCTGTATTCATCTGGTTGTCTGAGTTCCAAATACTACACTCTGGCACAAAGAAATCAATGTGCCTTACATCTCTTAGGTTGGTCTAGGAAAAAAAAAAATGCATGAATTTAACATTTTCCCCAGCTTGGTGACTAATAAAATCTGTCACGAATGGTTTACTACTTAAAAAGTTCACTTTTTTAAAGACGTGAGGTGCCAATAACAAGTGTTGGCAAGGATGTAAAGAAACCAAAATTCTCGTGTTGCATGGAAACACGAAATAGCACAAGCATAGGGAAAACAGCTCAGCTGTTCCTCACAAAGCTGCACACAGCAGTCACCACACAGCACAGCAATTCCACTCCCTGCTGTACACCTGCACACACAAAAAACCAGGTTCACACAAAAATTTGTACCCAAATGCCAAAGGTAGAAATAACAAAAACGGATGGATAAACTTGGTATAACCATATGATGGAATATTATTTGGCAATAAAAAAAGGGAAGTTCAGAGCTGGGCATGGAGGTTTGTGCCTATAGTCCCAGCTACACAGGATCCATGGCCCAAGGATCACTTGACACCAGCCAGGGCCACATGGCAATACCCCATCTCAAAAAAAAAAGAGAAGCGGCTGGTGTGGTGGTGCACAACTGCGATCCCACAACTCCACAGGCTGGGGCAGGAGGACCACAAGTCTGAGGCTCTAAGCAACATAGGGAGATCCTGTCTCAAAACATAAAAAGGGCTGGAGATGTAGCTCAGTGGTAAAGAGAAAAAGGAGGGGAGGAGAAAGAAATTTAGTTCTGATACATGCTCAAATGCACCCCTTGAAAATACACTGCTAAGCAAAAAACAGCCAGACACAAAAGGCCATTCACTGTCTGACTGTCATCCATGATCTTAGGAAGAGGTGGATCCACACAGTCAGAGCAGACTCGTGATTTCCAGAGGCTGGGGGTGGGGGGGTCAGAATGGAGTGACTGCTCCGTGGGTACCATTAAACCTTTTCTTTAAATCGTTTTTTATTTGTTTTAATTAGTTATACATGACAGTAGAATGCATTTATGAATTTTGATATATCACACATAGGTGGGGTATAATTTCTCACTTTCCTGAGTGTACATGCTGCAGAATCATATTTGTCATGTAGTCACATATACACATACAGTAATAATGGCTGTTTCATTCTTAAATGTTTTTAAAATGGCTATGATGCATGAATTTCACCTCAATTTTTCTTAAATACACATTTTGAAATAACTTTCTCCCTCTGAAACATGGACCATTTTTCTTTTCCCTCTGCTAACAATACAGACCCACTTGACGAACCAACACAAGCACATCGGTAGAAGCCGAGACTTGTATTGGGTCAGACTCAGCCCATGCTGGGAAGGCCCAAGTGGGAAACAGGCCGTGTCTGGGAGGCCAGAGCTGAGCTGGCAACTGTCCACAGCAGGGCTTAGGAGGCCATTCTATAACATGAACCTAAAAATACTTTATTCTGATTTTTTAAAAAGGAAGCTAGGCTTGGTGGCCCACGTCTGTAATCCTAGCAGCTCGGGAGGCTGAGGCAGGAGGATCCTCGAGTTCAAAGCCAGCCTTCAGCAAAAGCAAAGTGCTAATCAACTCAGTGAGATCCTGTCTCTAATAAAATACAAAATAGGGCTGGGGATGTGGCTCAGTGGTCGAGTGCCCCCGAGTTCAATCCCCAGGACCAAAAAAAAGGTAAAAATAAAATAGAAACCACACTTCAAATAAATTGTCACTGAGTGATACCTGGAACCATGGGAGTGCTCAGGAAGGCTGGGTCTTACAAACCACAACTTAAACTTCATTCCTGAGTAGGTCTGCAGGGAGGGCAGGGCCAGGCACAGGGCACACCCTCCCCGCCCTGCCAGTGGCACACACTGATAGTGCGCCTGTCCAGGAAGCCCTCCTCAGCACAGGGCTCCAGGCAGCAGGTTCTTACCAGGTGAGAGGATGCTGTGGAATGAAAGAAACTCAAATCCCTCCAGGGCCAACCCTAAAGAGAGAGCGAGCGAGCCAGACACAGACGCACGCAACTGCTGCCTCTCAAGATTCTGGGCATTTTTTATATTTACTTCACAGCATTTATCTTTCATAAGAAAATTCTTCAAATAAGAATCTCCCTCCAAGACACCCATTTTTTGTCTTCGTTCACCTCCAAGCTTTTGGCAGAGGGCAGGCAGCTCACTGGGCTCAGATAATGGAAAAACAGAACTGCTGTCGCGGGCTGCCGTATCCCCATGAAACACCAACCCCCATTCAGTCTCCCCGAGTCATGTTCCAAGTCTGGGAGGCCAGAGCTGAGCTGGCAACTGTCCACAGCAGGGCTTAGGAGGCCATTCTATAACATACCTAGGCCCAGAGGGCCCGCTGCCTGGCTCAGAGAAGCCCCAGGCCACCACAGCTGATCCACATAAGAAGGCAGGCGCCACCATGGTCCCGGCTTTACAGACACGGAGCACTGAAAGGCCCTCAGCTTCCTGCCTGTGCCCTGAGGGCCCAGCTCTGGACAGCAGAGAAAGCAGTCGGGCCACCTGTGTGACAGGGTGGCAGGCCTGGAGCTGCTGAGCTCCACACAGAGATGGGAAGGAAGGAGCCGCCTCACTGCTATTAAGGTCTCAGGACTTGACCTGCCCTGCCGTCCTCTCCACATCCCCTCAACGACTGGTCATGTCCAGTGGGATGGACGGGTGCTGCCTCCTGCCCTGCACAGCCGGGCGGAGGGAGCCCACTGCCACCCAGAACCTAGACATCGCAGGGGTGGCCCCACAAGGGAAGGCACCCAGGGACCAGACAGCTGCCTGAGGGATTCTCAAACACGGGGACAAGTTCTAATGCACAGATTTAACTTTTAAATAAACTTTCAAACTTTTTTATCAATTTAAAGTCGTCAAAAAGAAGATACCACTGGGGCTGGAGTTGCGGCTCAGCCCAGAGGCTCACCTGGCATGCGAGAGGCCCTGGGTTCCATCCTCAGCACCACATATAAGAAAATAGATAAAATAAAAAGATCCATTAACAACTAAAAAATATTTTTTAAAAAAGAAGAAGACACATTAGATCCTGGAAAGCAGACAAGGGTGACCATGAGGATCCTCAGGCAGCAGGGGGTTTACAGCAGGAAGAGGACACAGACCACTGTAAGGCAGCACACCCACCAACGTACGCTCGATGGGTCTTTTCTCCTGTGTTTCTTAGAATCACCTTAAAACTTGGCCTAAGAAACCTTACCCCGTGCTCTTCCTCAGCTTCAGGTGACCATAAAGCTGGCTTCTGTGCCTCCCCACCCCAGCCACTGCTCCTTGCTCAGCCAGCTACAGCCTGTCACCACCTGCTCAGCGCTGGGGTCCCCACTGTCCACACAGCCCAGAACGCCCTCCCTCAGCAGCCCCTGCCTGCAGCCCTCCCCACTCAGGTCCCAGCAGTGTCCGCCTTCAGTCACACGCTGGCTTCCCTTTTGCCCTCAAAATCCCAACAGCTGACCAGGGAAACTAATGTGAAGAAGTAGAATTTAAAAATACAAATGCCAGTGCTGGGGATATAGCGCAGCTGATAGGGTGCTGCCTAGCATACACAAGGCCCCAGGTTCCACCCCTAGCACCAAAAAAAAAAAAAAATCTGCATGCCACAGCTTTGGAGTAGCGCAGCCCAGTGATGGGGGATCAACAGCAGGAGCCACAAGACAACCAAGAGCCCTGCATGCTGGTGAAGAAGGTGCTAAAACAAATAGGAAAACTGCATCAGTTAGGCTACCGCTCACTACTCACCTGCAGCAATACACATGGGACTGAGGGACATGCCGCAACACACCAGGGGACAAGCCAGCCAGATCCAAACTGTGGGAAACCTAACAGCACAACCCGGCCAGTGTCCTCCACAAATAAACAGTAAGGCTGGGAGAACAGGAGAAAGCCACAGTACCTGCATCCCACTTCTGCCACTGTGGGATTCCCACCCCATGAGAAATCCAGCAACTGGAACTCTGTGGCCCCAGGGAGCATCAGCTCTCAGGGGCTCTCAGGGGCCTGTGCACAGGGAGGGAGGCAGAACCACACACCATCACAGGGACACCTTCGGGAACATAGGGTGAAGAGCACCTCGGCACACAAGGCACTCCTGTAACCCAGCCACTCGGGGAGCTGAAGCATGGGGATCCCAAGCTGGAGGCCAGCCTGAACAGCAAGACCCTGTCTCAAAAAATAAAAAGGGCCGCCGCACACCTGTAATCCCAGTGGTTCAGGAGGTGAGACAGGGGGATCGCGAGTTCAAAGCCAGCCTCAGCAATGGTGAGGCACTAAGCTACTCAGTGAGATGCTGTCTCTAAATAAAATACAAAACATTGGGCTGGGGATGTGGCTCAGTGGCCGTGTGCCCCTAAGTTCGATCTCTGATACTCAAAAAACGGGGGCCTGGGGGCTGAAATTGTAGCTGAGCGGTAGAGCACCCTGGGTTCAATCTGTAATACCCAAAATAAAATCCAACAGCAGCAGCAGGACGAGCCACACAGATGTTGGCTGGTGTGAGGACATGCACACATGCTCTTCCAGGTCCTGAGAGGGCTCGGCCGGCCAGTCCCACCACTGAGATGCCTCTGATGCCTCTTCCAGGCAGGTGTGCCTGCTTTCGCAGCACCCCGTGTCTACTCTCACCGGGCATTACATTCAGCTGGTGCCCTCCCCTGCTGGGCCTCTCCTGGGATCCTCCCAGGCTCAAAGTTAGGCCATTGTGCCCCACCAGTCCTCAAGGCCCTTGGCCTGCCTCTCTCCCTCCCCTCCTCTAGTCCTTGCTTTTTGCTTCAGGGACCCCCTCCCCAGCACACAGTGGGATTTCTCCTGCAGTAGGCACAGACATATTTGCAACTTGAGTGTGTCATGTTTGGAATGTCCGTCCCCCAGAACATGGTGCAAGGCCTCTTCTCCACTGCTCCTTGTGAGCTGGCACCCACCCTGCCCTTTAAAAGTCCCTTGCAAATGGTATTTTCTTTGAAAAGCATTTCCTGGGTTTTCCAACCAGGATTCCCACCCTCTCTCTGCGAAACTGTCCCAGTTCCTATGTTCAATGCCAGGTGCTAGTGTGGCCAGCTGCATCCACAGGGTCCTCCTCAAATGTTCCAGAACATCTCAAGAGAACACACTGCACTCCTCAGGGGAGTCAACAGAACAGGGACCTCTCCCACCTGAGTGCGCTCCTGACTGCCCCTCCCCCCAAAGCTCTGGATGCCTCTGAAAAGGGTTAACTGTAATTTTCTGTCTCAGGTGCTAAGAAAATTCCCAAGGCTCACACAAGCACACTCAAAACAAGCCACCTGTTTTAATATTCAGTGAGCAACAGCACCCTTGCGGGGGGAAAAGGTGTTCCCAGTGAGGTCTCCCTGCCAGTCACCCTATGTCCCATCTAGAGCCACTGCAGGGAAACCACACAGTGCTACCCAGCTGTGACCAGTGGTATGATCTGGGGACATAACATGGCTCTCTTTCACCAATGTTCCTGACCCCGTGGGTAGGCAAGGCTGGTCCCCAACTCCAGCCAGCAGCCAACTGCAGGTGCTGCATCACATTGAGCAGGGCTTGGGGCCCAGGCATTGAGGCCATACTGTCACATCCCCAAGACACACCTTACCAAGGAGCACAGGCACAAGCACTTGGCAAATGCTACCCAGCTGAGACCTTTCTATTCCTCCCTCCTTGCAAAGTAAAGACCCAGAGGTCGACAATGGAGCACAGAGGTGGGAAGGAGACACCTGCAGGGTAAGCAGCCACAGCGGGCAGGAAAAAACAGTTGCACCAGCACCTCATCTGGCCAATGTGATCCACGTGCTCTCCATTCTCCATAAGGAGAGCAGGAGACTGGGGGTCCAAGAGGCACCTGGCCTGTGACCAGGCTCACTGAGAGGCACTGAAGGGAGGCACTCCAAGGCCTGACTCCCTGGCTTTCTCCAAGTGCACCTCCTCTCCCGGGGCTTCTCCTCAGCTTCGCCCACTCTTTTCTTGCATCACTCTATTAAATGATGCGACCACCTGCTAGAGCTAAAGTCTGGGGAAGCTGCCATCTCTGCGAGCCTGGCTCAGCTTCCTCACTCATGGCTCTGCCAGCTACATGGCTTGCTCAGGTAAGAACTGTGCTAAGGACTCCCAGAGCATCAAGTGCCACGTGAAGGGAGCATCAGTCACTGTTCCTGAGGCGCAGAGGCAGCCACCAACACAGTGCCTAGAGAGCACCACCCTCACCAGCACCAGCCCCCTTCCTGTCTTGAAGGGGCTCAGGCAAAGCAAGACCGAGGGTGTGAGCACCTGAGTTGGGGTTGCAGGGTCCTCCTGCTGTCAAAGTCCAGGAAACAGCCCAAGCAGGACACCCCAGTGAGTCCTCGGTCATGGCGACACGCACACAGGGTTCAAGCTCCCCCAAGAGATGGCCATCAGGTCGTGAGACAAAAATCCCAACTGTCGCATTATTCTACTTTAGAATTCAAACTTGAAAAACATCTCCAATGGCTTTTTGGCTTTTTTATGTGTAACTGCCAGAAATTTCTTCTTGTTGCCTTCTTTACACAAAGTATGCCCTAGAGTTCACGGTGGAAGCACCCAAAATAGCTTGGAGAACTCCAGAAACACTGCCATTGGGTCACTGTTGTAGAAAGATGCTCAGGAGATGGGAGTAGCTCACAGTAAGAGAAACGTGGCTCAGGAGCCGCCGGGACTCCTCTGAGTCTGGCTGTTTCTCACTCTTGCTAGAGTTCTGTTTGATTCAGGCCACAGGTTCTTAAACACGGAGGCAGCATGGTCTCACTGCACTTGCTCCCCCGCAGCAGTAACCCTGAGAGGTCTCCTCAGGCTTGCTCATGGCCACCAGGAGCCACAAACTGCAGTGCATACAGTATCCAAGCCCAGCAGTGAGACCTCTGAGCTTTTCTGAAAAGATGCCCAGGTCACCTGACTGATGACCCAGCTCTCTAGGCTGTGCCCAGCTTTCCTCTGTGGCCTGGCTGAGCAAGGTGTCCTGGAGTGGGCTCTGGCCCATTTCCTACCTCCTTTCCCCACCCCACTTCCAGCACCAGTGGGACCCAAGCTCCACCACACAGCAATCATCTGGGACAGGCAAAGCCCACTCCCTGGGCCTTCACGTACCTCTGGAGCCACTGCCCAGGTCACTCTGCCCAGGGCTGGGTGTGCCTGAGGCCAGCTGGGGACCAAGGAAGAGTATCACTGACCCTGGAGCCCCACGCCCATACCACATTCCCAGCCTTTCTGAGCCCATTTCTAGTACCAGCTTCAGCCCTGCCCTGACCTCTCCATGCACACCCCTTCTCCCCAAGCCTGTGCTAGTCAGGTCACCACCCACAGGGCCTGAAGCTAGATACCACAATGCATGTAGTCACTCATTCAAACTTCCCCAGAGCTGAAGTTACAAGTTGAAGGGCCCGTCAGGCCTAAGGTCATGCATGGGTTGCTTCCCCAACAAAGGGTCCCGTGCTGGGTTCTGCAGAAAGCCCCTGGTAAGGCAGGGTGACACCCACCCGAGTGATGAGCTCATCTTAGAGCAACTCTCAGGGAGGTGCACTATCACCTGCATTTTCTAGGTCAAGAAAGAGGTCTTGTGTGAGCCTTGTACCTTGTCCAGGCCAAGGAGCTAGCTGAGTGGAGGCCAGAGGCCACACACAAGCGAGCACCTTACCTAGGTGAGCTGGGTTGGCTTCGGGCAGACAAGACTCTAGCCTGAGTGAGCAGCCTCACCTGTCACCTCCCACACACAGTACCAGAGCATCAGCTCCAAGTGCTCACCTCCCACAGGGCCCAGGTGCTGAGCAGGGTCTACAGGCTCCTGCTCATCACCCCTCCCCCAACCTCCCCCAGTGAGTCCTACCTCTCAGGTCCCAAGGACCCACCTGCGATTTCCCCTTCCCCACTTCCAACCTTTGTCTGCCTCCCAGCACTGCTGCCAACTCCCGCCCCCACAGTGCTATTAGAATGGCCTTTCTAGAACGAGTCTGACCAGCTGACACTCCATGTGCCTGGGAGCACAGAGCCTTTCACAGTCAAAGCAAGCAGCCTCTTCCCTGCATACCCACACATAGACGATGGGTGTCCTCCAGCTGTTCCTAGGGCTCATAGACTCTCCCCACCCCCCACTCTCTAGAGAGGGGCAGGAGGGTCTCATGCCACTCTGTTTCCCAGGAGAGCATGATCAGCCTTCCAGTGTTCGTGACAAGAATTCCCAGAGTCCAATCCCTCCCCACTTTTTTTTTTTTTTTGATGTGTATGGTGCTGGGGATTGAACCCAGGGCTTCACACAAGCTAGGCAAGTGCTTTGCCACTAAGCTACATCCCCAGCCCTTTCTATTTTTTGAGACAGGGACTCACTAAGTTGCCCAGACCGGCCTTGAACTTTCGATCCTCCTACCTCAGCCTCCAGAGTAGTTAGTTGGGAGTTCAGGTATGTGTCACCAAGCCAGGTCCTGATTCTTTAAACAACTAGCACTGCCCAGCTACCAAACCGCAAACAACCTCCCTGCTCCAACCCTGCCTCTCAGCAGCAGGGATCTACTTCCTCCCCACAAAACCCACCTCCAGAGCACCGCAACCTCACCTGCTCTGACCTACTGCTTCCTGGACAGCTAGTGCTCCCATCCTGGGCTGGCTGTGCTTCTCAGGGAAGCATCTGTGCAAGCGAGTTCCCCAGAGTCAGGGAAGTCAGGGACCTGGGGCCAGCACACATGGAGGCACAGGTACTTATGTTTGCACATGGCAGGAAGGTGCTGCTCTCAGCATGCCCCATAATTCCACTCAGATGCTTCTAAGATAGGCCTGACTCTGGAACCCGTGGTCTATTTGGACACACAGAGTAAGAAGCTCTGCAGGCGACACAGCACAGTGGCTGCGAGCAGAGTGTGCCCAGTGGACTCCACTGAGGCTTGGCCATCCCTGCTTGGCCTGGAGCAGCCTTCTCTCCCCTAGGTTAGGTAACTACCCACCCTGCCAGAAGACTCTCAAGACAGCAGAGGAAATGTGCAGCTCTCCTCGGCCTCTGGCCCTAGAGGTAGGAGGCAGAAAAGCAACTGAGTCACAAGATCCAGAGACGGAAAGAGCATGAGCCATCCAGGTCAGACTCCCGGCCATTACAGATGAGGAAACTGAGGCCCACACAGGGGACAACTCCCCACACCACACCAGTGAAGGAGGACAGGGCTGGAGCTGAGAAAGACTGGAAGTGGGAATCCAATTCCCCCTCCTGGCACACCCTTCAGTCTCCCAGGAAGCGCAGGACCACTGAGGAGTGGCACAGTTAAAGGGTGCAAGCCTACCCTTCCTGAGGCTACGCACCAGCCTTCAGTCAGGGAGCAGCCACCCCAATGTGCCCACAGTCCTTGCATGTGCTCACAGTCCCAGGAAACAATTAGGAGGACCCCGTTTTACTTATAAAAGTTCCCAGCCAAGAGGACAAGCTGTGGTCACTGGGTACAGCTCTACTGAAAGATAAACCAGAAGGGCACAGTTATCTGGTCACAAAAACTAAGGGACCAGGGGCTGGGGTTTGGGCTCAGCGGTAGAGCACGCCTAGCATGCGCGAGGCCCTGGGTTAAAAATAAATAAATAAAATAAAGGTATTGTGTCTAACCAAAAAAAAAAAAAAAAATCTTTAAAAAATAAAAGACTAAGGGACCAGAGAACAAATAGTGGTTTCAGGTTCTTAAACTTTTGGGGAGAAAAGGTGGAGAAACAAATTAGAGTAGTGTACTCAATGACATTTCACCACACCAAGAGCTCGATTTTAGCCAGCCAGAGGGAAAAGGCCAGGCCACAGCCATGGCACCAGCTGGGGCTCAACAGCACGGGTGTGGGCTGGTGGTGCTCACCCGGAAGATAGCCACGCCAGGGGTGAAGCTGCCAAGTGCAGGGAATGGAGGGCAAAGATAAGGGCACAGCGAGTTGGGGGAGGACCTGGAGCCCTCCTCATGCCAGAGAGGCCCTCTCAGCCCAAAATGGGGGAGGGGAGGTCCATTTTCTGAATAATCTTAAGCCCACAGTGTCATTTCCATTTTCTAAGTATTAGGTCACTCTACTGAAAGATGCTACACGAAGAGGGCTCTGCTTCACCTGTGACTTAAAGTCAAAGTGACCTGTCAGCAAAGACACTTGGTGAGTGTACTGGAGTGAAGTTCACAAGCCCTGTCTTCAGGGAACCAAGGACTGTGAATATGGGTTCTCTATAAAACTGATTAAAGAAAGAAAACAGCTGGGCAGAGGTGCGAACCTGAATTCCAGCAACTTAGGAAGCTGAGGCAGGAGGACGGCAAGCTGGCGACAAGCCTCAGCAACTTAGGGAGGACCTAAGTGAGACTGTGGCTCAAACTAAAACACAAAAAGGGCTGGAAATGGGGCTCAATGGCAAGATGCTGCTGGGGTTCAACCAAAAGAAAGAAGGAAGAGGAGGGAGGAGATGCCTACTCTGAAAAAAAGATAATTTTAAGGACTTAAATGTTTGTAACAAGTAAAAAGAAAGGACAAAAGGGGGACTAGCTTTCAGGGACTCAGTAAATTGCCTCAGAAGACAGAAACCCAGATTTATGTACGACTTCTATTAAAATTCAGGAGAGAAAACAGTCCATCGTAAGCGTGTCCCTGAGTGAATGAGAACTGACAGCCGACTGGGGTGACAGTAGCCTCGTCTAAAACTTCCCTGGCCTCTGGGTGCACACGTACAAAGAGAGGAAGCCACCTGGCTGGAACCACCTTAAAGGGTATTCACGGAGGGGCCGCAGTGACAGCTCAGCGTAGAGCACCTGCCTAGCACGTGTGAAGCGCTGGGCTGGTTCCTCAGCATCACAAATAGGTAGGCAGGCAGGCAGACAGAGCGAAGGTATCATGTCCATCTACAACATCCACAGAGAAACAAGAGTGGGGGAAACAAGCAAAGGTAGAAAATTCTGAAGGCACATTGTGTACTAATCACTCTACTTTTATGTTCTTCAAATTACTTCACAATAGTAACTCTTTCTAAAAGAAGCCAAATGTTACATTTTCAAAGTTCACAGTAACAATTCATAAAATAAAAACACATTTCATCAGACTGGCACACTGCAGCAGAATATTGCTTAACTCAGAGAATGAACTAGACCCTTGTCAACACATTCAATATAGCCCGGAGCAGTAGCACACCCATAATCCCAGGCACTAGGGAGGCTGAGGCAGGAGGATTGAAAGTTTGATGCCAGGGCTGGGGTTGTGGCTCAGTGGTAGAGAACTTGCCCGGCATACAACAAATCAATCAATCAAATGAAGTTCCATTGACAACTTAAAAAAAAAAAAAAAAGTAAGTAGGTGGGAGTGGGATTGTGGCGCAGTGGTAAAAGTGCTCGCCTAGCATGTGTGAGGCCCTGGGTTCGATCCTCAGCACCACATGTAAATAAATAAAGTTATTGAAAAGAAAGAAGGTAAGTAAGTTTGATGCCAGCCTCAGCAACTTAGCAAGAGACAGTCTCAAAACAAAAACTAAAAAGGACTGGGGATGTAGCCCAGTGGTACAGCACCTAGGGGGGTGGGGATGTAGCCCAGTGGTAGAGCACCTGGGGGTGGGGGTGTAGCCCAGTGGTAGAGCACCTGGGGGTGGGGGTGTAACCCAGTGGTAGAGCACCTGGGGGTGGGGGTGTAGCCCAGTGGTAGAGCACCTGGGGGTGGGGGTGTAACCCAGTGGTAGAGCACCTGGGGGTGGGGGTGTAGCCCAGTGGTAGAGCACCTGGGGGTGGGGGTGTAGCCCAGTGGTAGAGCACCTGGGTGTGGGGATGTAGCCCAGTGGTAGAGCACCTGGGGGTGAGGTGTAGCCCAGTGGTAGAGCACCTGGGGATGGGGGTGTAGCCCAGTGGTAGAGCACCTGGGGATGGGGGTGTAGCCCAGTGGTAGAGCACCTGGGGGTGGGGGTGTAGCCCAGTGGTAGAGCACCTGGGGATGGGGATGTAGCCCAGTGGTAGAGCACCTGGGGGTGGGGATGTCGCCCAGTAGTAGAGCACCTGGGGGTGGGGGTGTAGCCCAGTAGTAGAGCACCTGGGGGTGGGGGTGTAGCCCAGTGGTAGAACACCTGGGGGTGGGGGTGTAGCCCAGTGGTAGAGCACCTGGGGGTGGGGGTGTAGCCCAGTGGTACAGCACCTGGGGGTGAGGATGTAGCCCAGTGGTAGAGCACCTGGGGATGGGGATGTAGCCCAGTGGTAGAGCACCTGGGGGTGGGGGTGTAGCCCAGTGGTAGAGCTCCTGGGGGTGGGGGTGTAGCCCAGTGGTAGAGCACCTGGGGGTGAGGATGTAGCCCAGTGGTACAGCACCTGGGGGTGAGGATGTAGCCCAGTGGTACAGCACCTGGGGATGGGGGTGTAGCCCAGTGGTAGAGCACCTGGGGGTGGGGGTGTAGCCCAGTAGTAGAGCACCTGGGGGTGAGGTGTAGCCCAGTGGTAGAGCACCTGGGGGTGGGGGTGTAGCCCAGTGGTAGAGCACCTGGAGGTGGGGGTGTAGCCCAGTAGTAGAGCACCTGGGGGTGGGGGTGTAGCCCAGTGGTAGAGCACCTGGGGGTGGGGGTGTAGCCCAGTGGTAGAGCACCTGGGGGTGGGGATGTAGCCCAGTGGTAGAGCACCTGGGGGTGGGGATGTAGCCCAGTGGTAGAGCACCTGGGGATGGGGATGTAGCCCAGTGGTAGAGCACCTGGGGGTGGGGGTGTAGCCCAGTAGTAGAGCACCTGGGGGTGGGGATGTAGCCCAGTGGTAGAGCACCTGGGGATGGGGGTGTAGCCCAGTGGTAGAGCACCTGGGGGTGAGGGTGTAGCCCAGTGGTACAGCACCTGGGGGTGGGGGTAGTTCTAAAACAAAACAAAACAACATTTTCAATACAGAAATTGCAAGTTGAAGAAATACTGCTACTTCTTAAACAGTCGTTTTAGGAGTCACAGCTCTTGCAGTTAGGGGAAGGAAGACTACAATGCAGAGCCATGCTACCATGCCTCCTGGCCCAGGTGGAGGCACTGCCATGGTAAACAGGCACCATCACTGGGAGAGCTGCTCGAATCCTTGCTGGGACAACTGGACAACTCGGAGTCACGGAGAAATGGGGTTTAGAGAGAATTAAGTGTACCAGAAATTACCAATGAAAGCCAGGTATTTTCAAAGTCAAGATCCTATTTAGACAACTCTCACTAGGAATTAGGTGTCACAGAGATTACTTTGTAGCAAACCCACAAGGGGTATAACATTAGGCAAAATCCTCAGAAAACCACCCCATTGGAGGAAATAATCCTTTAGATACTATTTAAGATCTTTAAATGGGCGGCAAGGTGGGTAGCATTCAGGTGGCACATGGGTGTATTCCCAGCCACCAAAGCAGGAGGATCAAGAGTTCCCAGTCAGCTGGGCAACCTACCAAGTCCCTCTCAAAATAAAAAATAAAGCCGGGCGTGGTGGCACATGCTGTAATCCCAGCAGCTCAAGAGGCAGACGCAGGAGGATTGTAAGTTCAAAGCCAGCCTCAGCAAAAGTGAGGGTGCTAAGCAATTCAGTGAGACCCTGTCTCTAAATAAAACACAAAATTGGGCTGGGAATGTGACTCAGTGGTCTAGTGTCCCTGAGTTTTTAATCCCCAGTACAAATTAATTAATTAATTGGAAAATATGTGGGACTGGGGATATAGCTCAGTGGTAGAGCACTTGCCTAATAGGCACAGGCCTCCAGCTTCAATCCCCAGTACTGGGGGGCCAGGGGAGCCCACAACTAATTGATTGATCTATGAAGTTTCAGGGTCAATGCAAAATCCACCTATCCTCACTCTTTTCAATAGTTCAGAAAAATTAAGAAACAGTAACATTCCTAACTTTGGAATCCAAATTTCAGTTTCACATAGGTAACAGTATTTTTTTGTAACAGGCATAATAATATAAACCTACTGTGAACTTTATTTTTAAAATTAATTTACAAGTTGCTTAGTAAGTCTATAACAATTGGAAGTAGCAGAACTATCTGTAACTTTTCTACAATTCAGATGCAATTAGGATTCTAAATTAGGAAACAAAATATTAGAAAGAGTCTCACTGAAGAGATTCTATTCCAAAAATTTCCTTTTAAACAAAATTAAAAGCTTGGGTAGAAAAAAAAAAAAAACTGAACCGCATAATTACAGCACGCTTGTACACCTGGAGCTTGGGCTCAATCCTGTCCAGCCATTAGCTAGGAATTATCCTGCAGACATTTATTTTCCCCATGAAAGCTGGCTAAAGGGTGTCCCCGCTAGGCCACCAAGCAGAAGCCCACAGCACAGAAGCCATCTTCAAGCAGTGTTCCATAGACAAGTCAACAGCCTGGCGCAGGTACACATAGCAAGCAGCCTCAATGCCACTTCCTGAAGTTCTCATTTCAGTTACAAGTACGCAGCATGGCCTAGTCTAGCCTAGACTTAACAGGTATTTTTTATTGTGGGTCAAGGTCAAAAGGGACTGAGAGCCACTTTCTGTAAGGAGGGTTCAGAAAATCAGCTCAGGAGTGGAGCCAGGCAGATTGTTCTAATGCTCCTGGCTCCATGACCTTGGCAGAGTTCTTAACCTCTCTGAGCCTCTGCTGCCTGCCTTCAAAATGAAGGCGCTCCACCAATTTCAACAAGCTGAACCATCAACACATAAAACAAGGCAGAAGCCTGACCTTCCTCAAGGTTCCTCACATTTTCTGGGCCTTCAACTTTAAAACTGATCATCTGAAAAAATGTACAGCTTCATGACTCACATCTGCTGGGTTCCTTTGTAACTCTGCTCTAGAAGATTCTCACATTACAGGGCAGGGGCTGCCCAGCCCACTTCACAGTTAGGGGGCTGACTGCCAGGATCTCCAGAGGCCAGCATTCGCCACAGGTCTGTGGCACCTTCTAGGTGCAGGTTAAACCATTCATCAGTCAAACTGTTGAGGGCCCCTGAGGGTTTAAAAGTTGGTCAGAGAGCCTGGGCTCAGCTAAGTGACATCAGGGGAAAAAAAAAAAAAAAAAAAAAGCTGCTCAGAATTCACAAAGCACAGAGCTAATTGTGTACAGACACAGCCGTGGGGCCACCATTTAGGGACCTGAGTGGATGGGGCAGGCTTCTAGACCTTACAATCTGGAGCAGGTCTGGAGAGACCGGGGACGTGAACCACCTAGCCGTGGACCAGGTGGACAGGCGGCAGGCTGGAGCGTGGCGGACAAAGGGGAGCAGGCAGTGCCCGGTCCAAGTGCCGGGAAATTTAGGAGCCACGTGCCTGGCGGGAGAAGGCAAAAAAGCCGTGGAGCACTTGACCGTTTTCTCGGCCCAGCAAGTAAACGGCCCCACTACTCTGCATTGGAAACGAAAAAGAAAAAAAATGTTTATGGGTTTAAGTTTTTTGGAACTTTTCCAAGGAGAGAGGCAGAGTAGTCGAGGGGTGCTGAGGACACCGACACGTCCCCCCACCTCTCCTAGCACCTCGTACGAGGCAATTAGCACTCGCACCAGCCGCGTGTCTGGAATGAGAATGAGCCGCGGCCCGGCCAGCGGGCGCCTCCCGGCCAGCCCCGGGCCCGGCCCCGCCAGGGGGGGGCCGCCTCCCACTCCCCTCCGAGCCGGGGCCTAGGAGGGGCGGCCCACAGAGCCGCCGGCGACGCCCGCCGCCCGCCGCCCGCCCGGGCCGCGACCCTCGGCCGGGCGGGCGGTGGGCGCCGGCCGGGCCTAGGCGCGCGGCCGCCGGGGCGCAGGCCCGAGCGCAGGACGCAGGCCGCGCGGGCCCGGGGCCGCGCCGAGCAGGCCGGACGGCGACGACGGAGGACCCCGGCCCCGCCCCGCCGGACCCCCGCCCGCCGCCCGCCGCCGCCGCGCGAGCACTCACCGGGGCCGGCTCCCGAGTACATGGTGGCGCCGCCGAGGGCTCCGGGGCCGAGGGCCGGCCGCCGCGCCACGGGCCCCGACGCCGCGAGCCGCGAGGGAGCCGCCGGCCGCACGATCCGCCCCGGCGCGGCCGCGTCGCCAAACAGGTTTACCCGACGCGGCCGGCGGCGGGCGGAGGCGGCGGGCGGGGGAGGGGCGGGGGCGGGGCGGCGGCGGGGGCGGGCGCGGGGCGGGGCCTGGGCGGGGCGGGGCCGGGCGCGCGGGGCGGGCGGGGCGGGCGCGGCGCGGCGGGCGGGGGCCTCGGCCGGGCGGTGGGGAGCCCGGGGCCGGCCTGACGCGGCGACCCGAGGCCCCGGGGGAGCGGGGGGCGGCGCGGCGGGACTCCGCCCGGGCCCCTGCGGGCGCGCCCGGGCCGCCGGGCGGGACCGTCCCTCGCCGCGTGGGGAGAGCTCTGCAGGCCGGAGCGGCGCTGGGTCCGCTGGCTGCCCGCGCAGCCGGCCCCAGCTCGCGGCCTGGCTCTTTAAGTTATTAACAAATGCGAAGCTTCTGCCGACCCGGAGCTTGAACTTGAGCGCAGCTCGGCCCTAGCACGCGACTACACTGCCACCTCCCGGCGCGTCCGAGCACCCAGATAATCCGCATAAAGCACTTAAAAAGTAGTCAGTCTTTGGTAAATTTTCACAGTTGTCAAGGATCAGATCAAATACCACTCCCTCTCCCCGGTCAGAGCATCCAAACACACTCTCTTTGCCCTGCGGACCTCATGGACCTCCCTCATACTCCTTTTGGGCATTTCTGTACCTTCCCCAATTGCTGGCTTCCGTTTTTCCTCCAACCCAAATACTCTTGGTCCTTCATTTGCCTCTGAGTCCAGCAGAAGCCGGACAGTGGTTTCCTGTTTTCTCCCCTAATTGGTGATTAGAAGACAGAAGGGGAAATAAAACCCAGACTGGCTCATCATCTTTCAACATCCGTGCCAACCCCTTCCCTTGTCCTGTAAACAGGTGTTATCAGCTTGTGGGGTGCAATGCCCAGTGTTGAGGATCCAGGTCAAAAGATAAACAGGTGTCCTGCTTGCCAAGAGGTCAAGTAGGTTTGTTAGTTACTTGCAGTCCTCAAGGAAGGCCCAAAGTTAGTGCAGGGAAAGTACCACTCTCCTCCAGGTAAACGGAAAAGGGGGACCTAAGTCTTCACAGTGGATGATACTAATGGATCATCATAGCGATAGGTGGTGGCCTATGGTCCCAGCTGCACAGGAGGCTGAGGTGGGAGGATCTCTTGAGCCCAAGAGATGAGACCCGCCTGGGCACCACAGGGAGACCCCACCTCAAACAAACAACAGCAACCACAAAAAGCATCATGATAAAAATGGGTTTCTGTGCTTCAAGAATCTTGGATGGGATGCAGTGCTGCTCACACAGCCAGGACTGAACACTGCTGGGGTTCCTGGGTACCCACTAGCAGTACAATGAGAAATCAAGCCTCTGCTAGAATGGAATCCAGCTATTAAAGAGAACCCACTGCAGCACATACAGCGACACAGATGAGTCTCAGCACACTGAGGCTGTAGGCATTCTGCCCGGCTCCATTCATAAAGTTCTAATAACCCTTAAGTTAAACTACATTGTTTAATGTGTTATTAAATTTTAAAAATCCACAGAAAAACAAGACAGATATCTGTAAGCGTCAGAATGATGGGCAGAGCTGATATGGTGCACAGCCCTGGGCCTCTTGGGTTTCAAGCCTGTTCCTACCAGCAGTACTGCTGGCTGTTCATTCTGCAGCCAACCCTTAACACATTTTTATGTACTCAGACATTGACATTTTAATGTACTTTTCTGTACCTTTGCTGTATTTCTCAACAAAGAACATTGCAACTAATCATGAAGGTTATCACTCTCCTGCTTATGAACCACACCACCTCATCAGTTTCCCAACGCCCAGACACCCATCACTCTGCCTCTCTCCTTCACCCACCCACAAGACTGGCTTCTGCCCTAAATCGCTGGAAGCCGAACTGCTCCTAGGGCCTCAGAAAAGGAGGAGACCGGAACTTAACAGTATCCTAATGGGATACTTTGTTGCCAAGCTTCCCTCCTGGAGGACAGCAAGATACTGTCTCCTCGAGCTGCCCTTGTGTTGCTTCACTGCGCAGACCTGACACTTGGGGGCCCCCTGCTGGCAAAGGGTTGCTAATACAGTCTGCCTGTGCACTTCCAGGGCGAAAAGCAATGGCTGGGTTCAGGTCCCACAGCACTGGGACTCAGGTTACTCCTTGGCCAGGTGGCTCTTGGACGCCTGTCCTCCTCAGACGCCAGCCCCTTCCTGCAGCCCCAGTTCCCAGCCTCCAAAGAACTTCAGGCCCACAGCTCCAGCCAAGTGCATCATCTCCTCTTCCCACCTGCTCTTCCAGCTTGGCTAACAGATTCACCATCCACCAGAGAAGCTGGAAGCTCCCTCTCCTCGGCCTTCTTCTCGTGTAGTTAGTGACCCTACTTCCTCCATGTGGCTGAGTCCTCTCTCTTCACAATTCGGACCCTTTCCAACCCTCCGGTCCTGCTCCCCAGCCCTCTCCCAGCACTCAGCCTGCCCCCAGGGCCAGCTCCTCCCTGCTGCAACTTGGCTCTTTACTAGGGGTTCCTGATGCTGTGATAAGGCAGTGGGCTCCAATCCCAGGCAGGGAGACTGGACAGTCGAGGCTGTTCTGCAGCTGGCAGGGCACACAGGACCTATCCAGGAAAGAAAAAAGAGCCTGGGGGAAAGCCAGCACAAAGCCAGCTCCCGAGAAGGGGCCTGTAAAGCTCTCAGCTCGGGGGCCCTTAGTTCCCTCAAGACTAAAATATGAGCACTGGGATCAATATTCATTCCCAAAGCATGATCTGAACATAATTCAGAGGGTCCAGGAACAAACTGAGAAGCACTGGGTCAAACAACACTACACTATTTTGTTGAGTGCAGGCCTCCTCAGGGCCTTTAGCAAAGCATGAGGAATCTCACTTCTACAAAGAGAAACGAGGGAAACAGAGATGGTATCTTAGTCTCTTTTCTGTTGCTGTAACTGAATGTCACAAATTGAATAATTTATAAAAGAACAGAGCTCTGGCCAAGCACAGTAGTGCACACCTGTAATCCCAGTGGCTTTGGAGGCTGAGGCAGAAGGATTGCAAGTTCAAAGTCAGCCTCAGCAACTTAGCAAGGCACTAAGCAACTCAGTGAGACCCAGTCTCTAAATAAAATACAAATCAGGGCTGGGATGTGGCTCAGTGGCCGAATGCCCCTGAGTTCAATCCCCAGTACCCACCCCAAATATAAATATATAAATATAGATATAGATATATAACTCCTGAAATGCACAGCCACCAGGAGGAAGCTCAAGAGAACTCTGTAGGGTAAAGAAGAATTCCAAAAGGTCACATGCTGTGTAACATTATCAAAATGACAAAGTTTACAGGAATGCAAAGAACAAATGGTTCCAGGGGTGAGGAAGCTGGTGGATGGGAGGCAAGAGGGTGCAGCCATAAAGAGCCCTGTGAGGGACCCCGAGGCGAGGTAGAGCCCTGGACCTCACATGGGCCAAAGTCACTGCCCTGGTTGTGCTATTGTGCTGCCCTTTTGCAAGTGTCAGCATTGGGGACTTGAGTCAAGCATCCCCAGGATCCATCTTCCCTCCTTCCTGTCCTTCCTTCCTTCTTTCCTTCCCTTCTTTTTGGTAATGGGATTGAACCCAAGGGCACTCTACCACTTAACTACCTCCCCAGCTCCTTTTTAAATTCCAAGTCAGGTTCTCAATAGGTTTCCCAGGCTGCCCTTGACTTGGGATCCTCCTGCATCAGCCTCCTGAGTAGAGTGGCTGGGATCACAGGAGTGGCCACCACACCTGGCAGAGTGAGAGTGGTCCTCTTCAGGAAGGACTTATTAGACCTGCATGTGAACCTACAATTATCTTAAAATAAATTTAATCTTGGAAAGGTCTCACACTGAGAATGTAGTGCAGATTTCTGAAATAAGACAAAATAACTACTGTGAAGAAAAATTTGAGTACATTGAATTAAAAATTCTATTCAACAAAAGAAAGTATGCCCCGGATTTGCATTTGAATATTTAAAAAACTAAAAAGAAATCATAAGAGTATAAGGAAAATTTGAATTCTGATCTGAGTCAGTGGGGTGGGTAGTGGGCATTGCTGTTTCAACGTGTGTGTGCCCTCAAATTCCTGTGCTGAAGACCTTATCCCCACAGTGTCGGTATATGGGGAGCCTGGGGTGATGAGGACGTGAGGGCAGAGCCTTTCTCAGTGGAGCTGGTGCCCTGGGAGCAGAGACCCAGGGACCTATCAGGCAGGATAAAGCACCAGGCACCACCTGAACCAGGAGGCAGGCCTGCCAGGCCCTGGATCTGCCCTGCCTTGACCTTGGGCTTTCCCTCTCCAGAACTACGAAAATCAGTTTCTGTGGTTCTGGTTTGGGGGGTGCTGGGGCTCAAACTAAGAACCTCGTGCAGGAGGCAGAGTTCTCGCTCTGAGCTGCCCCACAACCCTGATGTCATTCTTCTCTCCCCTTCCTTCCCTTGTGTACCTGTCTCCTTCCTTCTCTCTTTCCCCATCCCCCTCCTTTTTTTCTGAGATGAGAGTTGCTGTGCTTCCCAGGCTGGCCTCAAAGTCCTGGGCGCAAGTGATCCTCCCACCTTAGCCTCCTGAGTACCCAGGACTAGATGGGCAGACCCCCCAGGAGCCCTGATTTCTCTTGTTTGTCAGTCACCCAGTCTATGGTGTTCTGTTTTAGCCCAAAGGTACCAAGGCCTATTATTGGGCCCTCCTACTGAGAAGGGAAGAATCTTGCTGCTTCCTGAAAAAGCAGACCAAGAATGGTTCCTTGAGAGGAGTAACCTCCTAGCTAGGAGACAAGTTCCCATCAGAACCAGTAAACACTGGCACGGTGCACTTCTGCCAGCCCAGTGCCTGCTCCAGGCAGTGCATGAATTCCCATATTCAGGGGCTGGGGATGTGGCTCAAGCGGTAGCACGCTTGCCTGGCATGCGTGCGGCCCGGATTCAATCCTCAGCACCACATACAAACAAAGATGTTGTGTCCGCCGAGAACTAAAAAATAAATATTAAAAAATTCTCATTCTCTCTCTCACTCTCGCTCTCTCTTTAAAAAAAAAAAAAAAAAGAATTCCCATATTCACCCTCATCCTACAGATGTGAAACTGAGGCCTTGAGTTCACAGCAGGCTTTGAACCCAGTAGGTTGGGCTAAAGTGTAGAACCAGCCACCTCCTAAGAGGCACAGTGGTACCGTCACACCAAGGGACCTGGAGCTTGGTCTCTGGGTTCCTTCTGACCCTAACAGCCTTTTTTTTTTTTTTTTTTTTTTTTAAGAGAGAAGGAGAGAGAGAGGGAGAGAGAGAGAATTTTTTAATATTTATTTTTTAGTTTTCGGCGGACACAACATCTTTGTTTGTATGTGGTGCTGAGGATCGAACCCAGGCCGCACGCACACCAGGCGAGTGCGCTACTGCTTGAGCCACATCCCCAGCCCCTAACAGCCATTGAAAACACTGGCTACAGTAGTCTTCAAACAGTCTTGTTCATGAACCCCTACAATCTGAAATATTCCATCCCCCAACACATTGACACCTAAAACATTACATAAGCTTAAGTAGTTACAAAGAATGCAACTTCTGGCATACTGTAAATATTGACACTTAGAAGCAAAACTGTCATATCACTTTAAAGAATGTAGCCAGATGGAATATAAATACCACATCCATTTGATGTCCCTCACAATCCTTTTAAAATAGCACAGGATGCAGACATAGGACATCCTGTGCTCCTGGAACCCATATTCCATTTTAATTCTTCTACAGATATTTCTCCTCAGGTAACATTTTTATGTTTGAAAGTTTCACTGATCCCTCTACATACTTCTCTACAGCAAAACTGGATGTATAGGGGTTGGGGATATAGCTCAGTTGCAGAGGGCTTACCTAACATGGGCAAGACTCTGGGTTCCATGCCCAGCAGCAACAAAACAAAACCAAACAACAACAAAAAAATCTATAAGCTGAAATCTTCAAATTTGGTTTCCTGCAAAGCTCCATTTGTTAGGGGGAAAAAATCCTTTCCAGGCCTGGTGTTGCACACCTGTAATCCCAGCTATTGGGAAGGCTGAGGCAGGAGCACTGCAAGTTTGAGGTCAGCCTGAGCAACATAGAGAGACCCTGTCTCAAAATAAAAAGGGTTGTGAATGTGGTTTAGTGGTAGAGGGCCTCTGGGTTCAATCCCCAAAAAGAAAAAAAAAAAAAAAATCTTGTTTATCACCACAATTACCAGTGCACAGCTGTTGCAGATAGGTTACAAATTTGGATCATCATGATGAGTCAGGAGAAGTACAAGGTTGTTGGAAACGCATCTTTCTCTTGGTGCCCGGGGTGGCACCCAGGGCCTGGCTAGGCGGATGCTCTGGGGCCCACCCCGCCCTCGTCCTGGAAGCAGATCCAGGAGGCCCTCATCCCTGGTAACCCCGTTTTGCATTTCACCACGTGAGCTCTGCAGAGGGCTGTGCCCTGAAGGCCGATGGGAACGGAGGGTGCTCCGTCACGGCGACGCCAGGTCCTGCGCGCCCTCTCCCACGTGCCGCAGCGGGCAGCTCGCGGGTCCCAGCCCGGGAAGAAGGCGAGGGCGGCCTGGGGGGGCGCCGGGTCTGCGGAACCCGGCCCCGGGCGACCCCGCCCCTCCCTGGGAACCCACGTGACCGGCCCGGCCCCCGGACTCAGACTTGACCCTCCCCCGGAGTGGACGCCGAGCCAGTCCAGCCCGGGCAGCGCCTCCCGCCAGCCCCACGGCTTCCGCCGACGGCCCGCGGTGCCGGGGCGGGACGAGAGTCGCCGGAAGTGCCGCGCCCCCAGGGCTCCCCAAACCCTGGGAATGTGGGGCGAGGTGGAAGGCCGCGCAGGAGCCCTCCCTAGGAGCCAGGAGTGAGTGCAGCCTCTCTTTGTAGGATGTGGGCACCAAGTGTAAGAGTGACTCCCAGCAGTGACTCCGAGATCTGTTTCCCATCGCCTCTTGCCAGAAAAGGCGACCTGACCTCTTTTCTTCAGCGCGCACGACCTGGCTTCCCCCAGCGCGCTCCTGCGACTGAGCCCAGCGAACCCGGGCGGGTTTGAGGAGAGGATTCCCCCAACCCGAAGGTGCCCTCCACCCATCAGGGGAGAGTGAGACTCCAGGAAGAGCCGCGGGTGGAGTCCTGCTGACGCTCAGTTCCCCGCGGTGTTCCTTAAAGACAGACCTCCTCCTGGTGGACGGGACAGACCTACGTGATTTTGCCTGTTAAGATCATCACAATAAAGAGACTTCACTTTGCAAAGGAAAAAAAATTGACAAATTGACTCTTTTTTAAAAAGTATTTTATTATTTTTTGCAGTGGTGGAGAGAGAACCCAGGACCTCCTGCAGGCTAGGTGACCTCTGTA
Source organism: Urocitellus parryii (assembly GCF_045843805.1). Classification (NCBI taxonomy): domain Eukaryota; kingdom Metazoa; phylum Chordata; class Mammalia; order Rodentia; family Sciuridae; genus Urocitellus; species Urocitellus parryii. Next base: position 3,256,093 of record NC_135537.1, on the reverse strand, counting down.
CCACAGAGCCCCACCCCCTACCCTGAAACCAACGAAGCCATCCCAAAATGTACCTATAACTTAAAATGAATTAGAAGAGGCATAAATAAAATATCTGAAAAAGAACAAAATGGGATAGCTTGTACTAGGCAATTTCAGGATCAACTCTATTCAATTTCACATCTGATTGAAAATCTACAGTAACCAGGTGGGTATGGTGTAGACACAAGGAAAGACCCAGAGATCAGCAGAACCCAACAGCAAGCTGGAAATACATCCACAGGAATGTCAGTTCGCTTTCAACCAAGCTGCCCAGGTAACCGATCGAGGAAGCTTTTCAATAAAAGGTGCTGTACAAATTGGATGTCCACATGGAAAATAACGTCCCTCCACACCCACCTGGTGTTCCTCCACAAATTAAGATAAATCACAGAACTAAACATGAAATTGACACTGTGAAGCTTTTAGAATAAAATGTGACTATTTTGTAACCTTGGGGTAGGCAAAGATACCTTAGAAAAGGTGACAAAAAGCACTAAAGTATTTAAGAAAGTATAAATTGGACTTTCTCAAAATTAAGAACTACTGCTCAACAAAAGATAGTTTTAAGAAAATAAGAAGGTGGCAAGCCACAGAATGAGAGAGTACTTGTGACACTGATGGCTGGCAAAGGTCTTGTATCCAGCGTATATAAAACATGACTACAAATCAACAACCCAAAATAAGTAATTTGATTTTTTAAAAATAGGCAAAAGACTTGACCAGGCATTACACACACACACACACACACACACACACACACACACACAGTCAATAAGCATGTGGGAAGGCTCTCAATGTCACTAGTCATGAGGGAAATGCAAATTAAAACCACAATGAGTCACCACTTCACAACCACTTCACAACCACTAGAATGACTAATAAGAAAGAGACCAACAAAACCAAGATGGAAAGGGTGAGTGGTGTGAAATCCTACACTGCTGACGGGAGCCCACTTGCTGCTTGCCCTCCCCTAAAGTGTGGGCTCTGAACAAAGGCAGAGTACATCCACACCATGAGCCAGCAGTCCACTCCAGAGACTTGCCCCACAGGAGGGAAAGGGGCAAACCCTATAAACTTGTGCTCAGTTTATTTATTTATTTATTTATTTTTTGTACTGGGGATTGAACCCGGGGTCGGGTGGGGGTGGAGGTGGGCCTTTTACCACTGAGCCACATCCCAGCCCTTTCTATTTTGAGACAGGGTCTCAATAAGTTGCCCAGGCTGACCCTGTGATCCCTTAGCTCAGCTGGATAGACAAGCTGTGTCCCACACCCTGCTTTATTGATTCTTTTTTTTAAAATATTTTTTTAGTTATACATGGGCACAATATCTTTATTTTGTTTATTTATTTTTATGTGGTGCTGAGGATCGAACCCAAGGTCTCACACGTGAGAGACGAGTGCTCAACTGCTGAGCCACAACCTCAGCCCCTCATTGATTCTTTAAATACACTTTTGTCAACCCCTTAGAGTTGTAGACTTAGCTTATTTAGTTTACGGGAAAATTTGGCATGCAATCTGCTTGGCTGAATTTGACCTTCTTTTTACCCAGACTCACTCCCTTCAGGAGGCAACTGTATCTTCCAACCTACCTCAGTGCGCTCAGACACATTTCCAGGAACAGAACAGAATCTACTGAGAAATAAACTAAGGGACATATAAGGCAGATTACTAACAAGCAGTCAAGATTTAAATGATAAAAACAAAATTCATGTATCTATTTTATCATATATTGAGGAACAAGTAAATCAATCATACGCTCTTTGACATCCTTTACAAGTATGCAACAAAACACATACCGAGTGGAACAAGTTACTTATGAAGCCAGGAGTGTGACAGAAGTTCCCATGGTCAGTTGATAAATGTGTGTGCCTGTGTGTGTTCGTGTGCAGTTTCGGCTTTGAGGATTTATTAAATCAGCACCAGGTATAAAAATCAGAGAGGGGCGAGGGATGTAGCTTAGTTGGTAGAGTGCCTGTCTAGCATGCACAAAGCCCTGGGTTTGATCCCCAGAACCATCAAAAAAAAAAAAAAAGTCAGAGAAACTTTCATTCATTTTATTAAACATCAGGATCATCTTCTTACGATTCTAAGGAAAGAGCAGGGTAGACACTGCTCTGAAAACACTCACTCTGACAGCCCCCTGCCAGTTTTACTTTTTGCTGTTAGAGCAGAAAACACTAAGTGCAGGTGGCAGTGGTGCACGCTATGATCACAGCAGCTCGAGAGGCTGAAGCAGGAGGATGGCAAGTTCAAAGCCAGCCTCAGCAAAAGCCAGGCACTATGCAACTCAGTGAGACCCTGTCTCTAAATAAAATACGAAATAGGGCTGGGGGTGTGGCTCAGGGGTTGATGCCCCTGTGTTCAATCCCTAGTACAAACAAACAAACAAACAAACAAACAAACAAAAAAAAACAAGAAGAAGAAGAAGAAGGAGGAGGAGGAGGAGGAGGAAGAAAGAAGAAGAGGAGACTAAACATTTGAAAGTCTGGGATAAAAGGACTGGCCCAAAGCAGAGCCTTTAAAGGTGATTTAATAACCCAGTTTGACCTACTTCATCACTTCCTGCCACCCACATTAAAGAGAACAGGCCTGAGCCTCACATGGATGTTAGTGCATGGCTCTTGAAACACTGGGAGGTTCCAGTTCAGACTTGTTGTCATTAAGCCAAGGTGGTCTCTCCTCACAGATGCAAGGGAGGGAGGGAGGAGGGAGAGAAGTGTGGGGGGAGAGGGGAGGTGGGGAAGAGTGGGAGAGGGTGAGGGAGGGAGATGTGCTTGAGTGCTCCGTGGAGGCTCTGGGCCTTCAGAGTTTCCTAGCCGTGTCGTGTCTTGACTTTGCCCGCAGATGCTCCTCCATCTTGTTGGGTGGGGGGCTGGAGGGATGAGGTCCAGGCCACTCCATCCCTGTTTTTAAGTCATAGCACCCCTACAAAGCAGGGAGTCCAGACCCCCAGAAATGTCTTCCTGAACAGTGTGCAGGTGGGATCTGGGGAGGTTCCAGCAGGTTCTCCTTCCACACAGGGAGGATCCTGTACAGAAATGGACCATTTGGGCCACGTGTGGTGGTACATGCTTTTAATCCCAGTGACTCAGGAGGCAAAAGAGTCCCAAGTTCTAGCTCAGCCTGGGCAACTTAGTGAGCCCTGCCTCAAAATAAGAAAAGGACTGAGGATGTGGCTTGGTGGTAAAGTGCTCCTGGGTTAAATCCCCAGTTAAAAAAATAAATAAATAAAATTTAAAAATGTAGATCCTCTGGAAACTGCCCTTCAGAGTCCTCCCAGTTCCTTAGCGAGAGCTGGGGTGCTCCTGAGGCAGGCTGCCCAGGTCAGTCACTGCCCCCACATCCTGGGACACAGACTGCACCCAAGACCTTGAGGCTCTGAGTGTGGTCCCTAAGTGAGGGACGCAGGAGCCACATGAGACAGATAGATGCAGGTTTGGGCTGTGGTTTGGGGCACTGTCTGTAAAACGAGGTGTAGACAAAGAACTGGGGCCTGCCTGACAGTTCAAGGTGCATCCGGGTGGCAGGCCTGCTGTGGATTCAACAGAGAGCTGCCCAGCATCACCCAGATGCCCCTGGGCAGGGTGTTAGGTGGCTCCCTAGAACTGCCAAGGGAGCCAGGGTGACGGCCTCCGTCCCCACATTTGTTTCCCTTTTTCCTACTTTTTTCTTTCTTCTCTTTTCTTTCTTCTCTTGAGACAAGGTCAGGTTGTGTTGCCCAGGCTGGTCTTGAACTCATGGGCTCAAGTGATCCTCCTGCCTCAGCCTCCCAAGAAGCTGGGACCCAATGGGGCACCACCATGCCCAGCTGCTTTTAAAACTGGTGGTAAACACACCAATGTGAAATTAACCCTTACAGTGACATTAGGACAGGGACGACATTGTGCAGATGCTGCCTCCAGCCAGGTCCTGACCATGTTCCTCACCCCAGCAGAGCCCAGGAAACTGGAGATGGCCACACTGCGTGGCCTCCTCCCAAGCCCTGGCAAGCCCTGATGGACTTCCCAGCTCCATGGACTGTGGGCATGTCCTGGGAATGATTACGCCACACGCAGCATGTTGACCCCGTGTCAGCTGGGATTCTTTGAAGAAGTGTAGCCAACAGGAGCTGGCCAGATAACCAGCCAGCTGGGGAGGGATTCATCAGGGACTGAAGCATGGAGGATGGGGCTGAGAAGTCCTATCACATTCAGAGTGCAAGTCAGAGAACCAGGGAAAGCAGAGGCGGAGTTCAGTCCAAGTTGGACTGGAGACCCAGAGGGGCCGCTGGAGAACTCTCAGTCTGAGGTTGAAGGGTGGAGAACTTGGGTGCATGACGTCCAGGGCAGAGGGTGTGTCCTGGTTCCCAAAGAGACAGGAAACAAATTCACCTTTTCTTGGCCTTTTGGACTCCTCTCTAGATTGGCCTGGTCCTGCCTGACTCCAGAGCCAGACAGGAAGCGAGACAGACTCCAGAGCCAGACAGGAAGTGAGCCATGCACTTTTGAAACAGTAGTCCAGGGGTGGAGGACATGCCGGTTTGGAGAGTGACCTTGGGGCTTCTGTCCCGGCCCCATCCCCTCAGTGCAAGGCTGTGGCCAGCTAGGACCAGGTGGTGGGGAGAGGGCAGCGTCTGCCGCCCAGGAGAAGGGCAGCTTTCCTGGACACTGAGCTTAGGAAGGAGATTCTGGAGGCTTCATCACTGTCCAGCCTTCCTGGTCACTGAGCAGCTTGAAGAAAAGGGCAAGTCACAAACCGAAATCTCACATGTGACTTCTGAACATGGTTTTTGGCCTCTGTAACGGGCTGTTTTGATGCTAGGAAATGAATCAGGGCTGGGAGCAGGGAGGAACCAGCAGAAACCTCACCTCACTGGTGAAATCAGGTCCTGCCAACATCAGAAGTCTCACAAATCCTGGTTGAGGTTTTAAAAAGGGCGGGACTCTGCAGCTCAGCGGTAGCAGCAGCCAGGCCAAGAGGAAGGTCAGCTCCGCCAAGGAGGAGCCCCAGAGGAGACTGCCCACCCAAGGTGGAGTCACGCCCAGGAAGGCGGCAGGCAAGGATAAATCTGGGGCAAAAACCTTCAAACAAAAGCGAAAAGGGGGAGCACAAGGCAAACAGGCTGAAGTGGCTGACCAAGGAGCTAAAGAAACACACAGGGGAGAACAGGACCTGAGAAACGACGACGCGGAAGAGAACAAAGCCAAGTCTCACTGCTCATACACCATGTCTTACAGTGGGCCATCCAGAGGAATATTTAAAAAATATTTCTAGATATTAATGAACCTTTATTTTATTCATTTATTTAGACGCAGTGCTGAGAATCGAACCCAGTGTCTCACACATGTGAGGCAAGCGCTCTACCACTGAGCCACCACCCCAGCCCCAGAGGAGTATTTTCATCAACTATTTTACAAATGCAAGTTTTATAGTAGCTCTAGAAGCATTTTTATAAAAGAGGGAATCCTACATCATCCCATTTTTTAAGTGTAAATGATTTTTTTTCACAAGTGAGATAATTTGCTGGTTGTTTATTTGGGGGTACAACCAGAAAATAGTGGGGTATTGAATCATGGGAGGCTTGGACTGTCTTGGGTGTCAGCTTAACATGCCATGGGTGAGGGGTTAGTTTTATATCCTACAGTACAAAGCATATTAAATGGCAGTTTAGAGTCACAGTCTTGCATTTAATGTCTTGAATATTTTAAATTACTTCTTGTTTTTTTTTTTTTTTTTTTTTTTTTAGTAGAACTATTTCCTAAAGAAGGTCACTGCTGGACCATTGCTGTCAGAAACGTGTGTACTCTGTAACTTCTTTGGTTGTGGAAGTCTACCTTTCCTAATATTTTTAATGTGCTATGAAAGATGGAAAATTTGAGCATGTTGTGTGTGTGACCAAGTTTTGAATTAGTGGAACCTAAATCACAACAGTATTCAAAGATACTGGTACTTGATATTTCATTAAGAAAAATTTGCCTCCAAATTCAAAGCTGGAAAGTCACCAGGATAACTGAAAGTCGTATATGTTTTTTTTTTTTTTTTTAAAGAGAGAGTGAGAGAGGAGAGAGAGTGAGAGAGAGAATTTTTAATATTTTTTTTTTTTTTAGTTCTCGGCAGACACAACATCTTTGTTGGTATGTGGTGCTGAGGATCGATCCCGGGCCGCACGTATGCCAGGCGAGCGCGCTACCTCTTGAGCCACATCCTCAGCCCTCATATATGTTTTAATGCCAATATTGTTCGCGTTGCTTTTTCTTCTCAATTTAAAATATCTCTAAACTTCCTTGTAAACATGAGTCTCTCAAGCGAATACTAAATTGAGGTATTTACTGAGAACTCTGAAGAATTTTTTTTTTTTAAAGAGAGAGTGAGAGGGAGAGAGAGAGAGAGAGAGAGAGAGAGAGAGAGAGAGAGAGAGAATTTTAACATTTATTCATTTTTTCTTAGTTCTTGGCGGACACAACATCTTTGTTGGTATGTGGTGCTGAGGATCGAACCCGGGCCGCACGCACGCCAGGCGAGCACGCTACCGCTTGAGCCACATCCCCAGCCCTCTGAAGAATTTTTTAAAAATTCAATGACAGAGAAAGTGTTTGTTCACCACATAATCCTAAGTATGTTTCTTTCTATATTTATTTTCTCCACAAACACTCAAGACACTGAAATTAGTTTAGTAAAATGAATGAACTGTAAAAAGTGTTATTCCTTGTAAAGCTGACTCTTTTTTTTTTTTTTTTTTTTTGGTACCAGGGATTGAACTGAGAGGTGCTTTACCACTGAGCCACATCCCTAGCCCTATTTTTATTTTACCTAGGGACAGGGTCTCACTAAGTTGCTGAGGCTAGCTTTGAACTCACAATCCTCCTGTCTCAGCCTCCCGAGCCACAGGAACTACAGGTGCACGCCACCTTGCCCAGCCTGACTGCATTTTAAACACTGCAGCTTAGACCACCCTGCCGAATAGGCCCTACTGGGGTGAGTACCTGTGTGCCTCTGCAATTATACACAGGAAGACTGTGCGTGTCCTGGAGAAGGCTGCCCTGCTAGAGAGCACAAGGCCCCTGGTGCTCCCTATTTATATCCAGAAGTCAGGATTTCCTCTCATCAGAGTGATGTGTGCTCCCCATTCTCTGCCCAGTTACATTTCATGCTAATCTCCCTCGCAGTCCTTTGTGCCAGGTCTTGTGGGGACCCAAGCCCTGGGGCTTCGGAGGAGCCATGCTCTCTGGACCTCCTCAGGGAAGCCCGTACCTGCATGACCGGTGTGTATTCAGGTGGATGAGGAGGAGGCCCTGTCTTCCCTCCAGGCACCTGACTGCTCTGGGCTGCTATGGAGTCTCCTCCACGTGCCATTCTCCAGGAACAAAGGCAGCACCTGCTTCCATGCTGCATGGACATGGCAGGCAGGGTGTACCTGGCCCTGCTATCTACCCCTTCCCACACAAGTCGAGGTGTCACCAGGCTGCCATGGAAATGGACACCCAAGGGGAGATGGGCAGTCAGCACCGAGGCACAGGAATGCCAAGAGAAACTTTCACGGAACCAGTGTCACGACCCTCCTGCTCAGCCTCTAGAGCCCCTGGGATGGCAGGTGTGCGCAGTGCCATCCTGTGGTGTTCTCCTTTCCCTACAAGGATACCCTCACTGGATTGGGGCCTAGCGTTGTCCAGAATGGCCTTATCTCAATGATGACATCCACAGAGACCCTGTTTCCAAGAAGGGCATGTCTACAGGTTCAGAGAGCAAGTGAGGTTTGGGGTTCCCTGTGCTACCCAGTACAGAGGTAAAAGCACCTGATGTGGCAATGTCTTCAAACCCTGGGGGAATCAAATCAGAAATCAGTAACAGGAAAGTCTCCAAGTGCTTGGAAATTAAGTGACAAATATGTTTCCAAATAATCCATAGCTAGAAAAGGAAGTCTCGAGGAAAACAAAACATTGAACAGAATTAAAATACAGGGTAACAGGGCTGGGGCTGTAGCTCAGTGGTGGAGCACTTGCCTTGCAGGTGTGAGGTATTGGGTTCGATCCTCAGCACCACATAAAAATAAATAAAGATATTGTGTCCCATCTACAACCAAAAAATATTAAAAATACAAGGTAACAAAGTGAAATTCTAGATGTGGCTAAAGCAATGCTGAGAAGGGAATTTGTAGCACTACATAAATACATTAGAAAAGAAGGAGAGTCTCCAATTATCCACGTTTCTTTCTTAAGAACACAGGGTTATCTGAGTGTGGTGGTGCAGCCTGTCATCCCAGTGACTTTGGAGGCTGAGGCAGAAGGATCACAAGTTCCAGGCCAGCCTCAGCAATTTATCAAGGCCCTAAGCAACTTCATGAGACCCTGTTTCAAAATAAAACAAAAGGGATTGGGGATGTGGCTCAGTGGTATAACACTTCCCTTGTATGTTTGAAGGTAATGTGGGTTCAGTCCCTAGCACCACCCAAACTGAAAAACAACAAAACCAACCAACCAACCAAAACCAGGGTCTCTCAAAAATAGAAAGGATTAGGGCTCAGTGGTATGTGCCCCTGTGTTCAATCCCCAGAATTAAAAAAAATGTACATACACCACCACTACCAAGTGGGACTTATTCCAGGGATGCAGTGTGTGAAACTCCATCAATGTAATCTGCCATAGTAATGGTATAAAGAAAAATCATCATGTGAATAGATGCAGAAAATGCATCTGACAAAATTTAATACCAATTCATGATAAAAACTCTTATTAGAAAAACAGCAAAACATCTAGGGGAAACTAGGCTGAGGGTATGCAGGGTCTCTTCCCCCTTTCCTGTTCATTCCTTCTCCCTCCCTCCTTTTCCAGTGCTGAAGATCAACCCAGGATGCTAAGGAGGGCTCTGTCGCTGAACGATACCCCAGCCCCTTTTATTTTGAGACAAGGTCTCCCTGAGTCACCCAGGCTAGCCTTGAACTTGCACTCTTTCTTTGTCAGCCTGCTTAGTAGCTGGGGTTACAGGTATGCACCATTGCAACCGACCCCCCAATTTTGTTCTGAGGGAGGGATATCAGGGATTGATCTCAGGGGCACTCGACCACTGAGCCACATCCCCAGCTCTATTTTGTATTTTATTTAGAGACAGGGTCTCACTGAGTTGCTTAGCGCCAATCCTTCTGCCTCAGCTTCCCCAGCCACTTGGGATTACAGGTGGGAGCCACTGTGCCCGACCCAGACCCAACTTTTAAAAAGGCAAAATATTTGAGTCAATCTTTCACAACAGGCAAGTGGCTAGGAAGAGATGCCCAGCACCACTGGACGTTGATATCAAATTAGAATTTGGTGCACACACCTGCAGAAAGTCTAGTGATCAGACTCGGGAAACCTGATGCTGTGCGAATGCGGAACAACCGGAGCACTCCCACAGCGGCAAGCAGTCTGGCAGTGTTCAGTGAGTTAGGCTCGTATGTACTGTGTGTTCCAGAAGTTTCACTGTTTATTCGTCCATGAGAAATGAACATGGTATTGTACATATGTCTTTTCCCCTCAAGTACTGGGTATTGAACCCAGGGTCATTTTACCACCCAAATCCTTGTAGTTTTTTTTTTTTTTTTTTTTGAGACAGGGGTCTTGCTAAGTTGCCCAGGCTGGCCTTGAACTGACAATCCTCCTGCCTCAGCTTCCTGAGCTGCTGGGATTACAGACAGGCGTGAGCCATCACAGCCAGCTGTACACATATCTATGGCAGCTTTATTGGCAAGCTGAAAACCACCCCAATGTCCCATTCCTTAATAGGCGAGTGGGCACATCAGCGGTGACATATTATCATTCAGGTTGTGGAATACCTTCAGAACTAAAACAGCACGACTGACACACACAGGAAATGGGTACTCAAAGAAGCCAGCAATGAAAGAGCACCCAGGAGAGTCCCAGAGGCAACCTGCAAGTGACCAGGACCACGTGGAGGCTGCTCAGTGGGTGCACAGCTTTGAGTGCCACTGACTACACACACACACTTGAAGAAAGCACCTGCCCTTCACTGGGTTCTTACTGCCTGCAGATCATAGCTCAGTGATTGGGAAAGAAATACGGGGTGAGGGCTCCCCTCCTGGGGGAGTGGGAGTGGGAGGGGGAGCCAGGTCCTTTGGGGGTGATGGTTCTAGTCTGAGTCTGGCTGTCAGTTATGACAGCGTGCTCCATTGTGAAGAATTCCATGAGCTCTGTTTACATGTACTTTTCACTATTTAAATTATTCTTCAACTAAAACAAAGTAAAATAAAGAGCACTGAGGAGAGAGGTGGGTGGCTGCCTCCTAAGACCGACATCTGGGTGGCAGGCAGGCAGAACCATAAAGCAGAGCCATCTGAGGACCTTTAGGCTCACATGCACTTTTCTCTGGCTCTCCATCTTGAACTCTTCGTTCTGCTTTACAGTGGAAGTCACCTCATGCCCAACAGGTCTCCAGGCCACTGAGGCCTCCCTCCTGGGCCCCTGCCTGGTACTGCCAGCCTGTGTTGGCCTATAGGGGCCACACTCCACCTTTGTCCTCCAGCCCTGGCCCTGAGGCAGCCTGCCTCTCCACCTGTTCTCAAACCCAATGTCTTTCTCTGGAGTTCAGGAAGGTGTGAGACTCACCTGCCATCTTTTGCCCCAGAGGAAAAGCAGGATTTCCCAAATAGTGGCCCACAGAGCAAAGGGGTGTCTTGACTGTGGGCAAGTCTTGCTCTGAAGCCTCTGAAGGGAGTGGGGCAGTTCTGGCCTCCTCCCTGGGGTCATGTGCCAGGTCTGCAAAGCTCCGGCAGTCATCGTTGCAGGAGCTGGGATGCTGCTGCACTCCCACAAGCATAAGATAGCCCTGCAGCCCCTGATCCTACATTGGGCTTTTCTTATTTCACAATCACTGTCCTCATCACCATTTTTTTTTTTTTTTTGTGGTGTTGGAGCTTTAACCTGGGATGGTGTGTATCACTGAGCAAGTCCTCTACCACTGAGCCACACTCCAGCCCATGTCACCATCTTAAAACCGAGGAAACTGACTCAAGAGATCCAAGAATGCCAAAGAATAAAGACCATCTCAGAACACGACAACCCTGATGCTTCCTTCGGATGAAGAAAATGCCACACAGCACAAATGGAGCCGACCGTGCAGCTACACAGATGTGTTTATCTGAGAACACTCCCCCAGATTCCTCCCCTCAGGTCCCTGTTCCTAAGCCTTCTCCTTCCCATAGTCCTGGAGCTGGGGGACTCAGTTCTATTTGCTCTGTGGTTCAGAGACTGCAGCAAGATCAGGGAGGGCCTGGGAGACCAAAGCCAGCAACTCCCTTAAAAAGGGCCCTGTGCCCAAATGGCTTCCTGAGTCTGGACGGGTGATTCCGACGCCAGGCCTGCAGAGGGAGCCTTCCCTGCAGAAGCACTTGAGCCAGCATTCTGATGTGGGCAGCCGGCCTCGGGATAGCCTCCAGATGCTCAGAGACACAGGAACAAGGAAAACAGCATCAGTGAGAGCTTACTACTGTATCTAGCAACCCCTCTGAAGGAAGAGAATCAAAAGAAAGCACACTGGAACAAGAGCCTTACGGCAACACCTTTTTAATAGGTCAAAGTAACTGTACAGTTCATTATATTCTTCCTGAGAATAATTCATATCCCCCGACAAACTAAAGGGAGGGTGTGTTCTTCAGAATGATCTAAGAGGACGATGGTGCAATAGCTGGACATCTAGAGAACCAAACCCCTGCGTCCCGCTTAGTTCTCTGTGGGGAAGACAGACACGATGAGGGTCAGCCAGTGCCCGTGGCTGTGAGGGGTCAACATGGCTTTAATCTTTCCTTATAAATCATATAAAAATGGAAAACGGTGGTTCTGGACTCCTCGCTGCAGTTTGGAGGTGCTCTGGTACAAAGTGTTTCTGCTTCCAAGAGAAATTACACTGCTACAAACAACGGGCACATTATCCTGGTGAGAAGACACGAGTTTTGAGTCTTGGCTGGGCTCTGCAGCTGGCTCCAGCTCAGCGCTTCCATGTCCACGTAAAGTGAAAGGCAGGAGACAGAAGGGAGCTAGTTTTTTTTTTTTTTTTTCTGAAATGATCTGAGTCTTCAAAATATAGCTTTTATATTCTTTCTTTGTAAATGGGATTAGCATATTGCAACAGAAGGGTGTTCTAGCCAAACCCCAGTCTGGATAATAATGCTATGGCAAGAAAGGAATCCTCAGCCTCCTGGTCTCCTGGGATTCTTCACCACATTCTCTTCTTCCTATATTCAGTGAAGGCAGGTCAGGAATGAACACAGCCCCCAGGCCATTCCCACTAAAACACCCCAACAGGAATACCAACTGCGCTTCACATTTCTGCTTTAATTTCATTTTGACACAGGGTCTTGCTAAGTTGCTGAAGCTGGCCTTGAACTGGCAAACTTCCTGCCTCAGTGTCCCCAGTTGTTGGGATTACAGGCATGCACCATTGCATCTGGCCTTCATGTTCTTAAAAGCTTCTTAATGTATAATTTTCATTCTTGAAAAATGCCAGATTATGGACCTCAGACTTTTCTGAACCCCATGATTTAAAAAGAATAACAAAAATGAACCCAAGTCAAGATGTGAACTTATGTGAGAGGTTTTCAGCCAGCCGTTGCTCGGCTGGAGCTGTGATGCTGGCGCCTGAGGACACGCTGGCTCTGGCTGCTGGTGGAAGGCCGGTGAACACCTTCCCAGGGAAGAAGTACAGCCCCCGGGCGGGCTCAATGCGGCCTTGCCTGCCCAAGCATCTTCAGTCTCGCCTGGTCAATGGCATCCAGCAGGTTCTTGGCATCCACTGCGAGGGCGTGGGCGGCAGTCAGCATTTGCTTCTTGTACTCCTGCTGCAGGCTGGTCATGGCACACTGCTGGGCCAGCCGCATCTTGCTGATGAGCTCTCCCAGGTCAGAGTTGAGCAGCTTCTGTGCCATCTCGATCTGGAAGGACAAGAGGCAGGTCAGGAGGATGGCTTCTAAAGAACCTTTCAGGGAACTTTCTTGTCTTTTATTGCAGGGCTGGGGATAAAATCCAGTGCTGGGCACGCACTCTCCCACTGGACCTCACCTCTGCCCCTTCTCTACACAATTTCACAAGCCTTTCTTTTGGTGCCACCATGAGAAAAAAAAATCTTTCCCTCAAATAAATCCTCCTTAGAAGCAACAGGGTGGAAAACCTTTCTCTCCCTGGGAACTCTGGCCAGTGTTGTGTGCCTGTGCACGTGTGCTTGCCCAGCAGTCCTGCTTCCACCCACAGCCCTGCTGTCACCAGGACGTCCTCTCCATTCTGCATTTGCCGTCTGGACTTCCACCCACCTCACTGTCTGGCAGGGCTTTCCTTTGTTTTACAGTAAATCATAGAACCTGACAGAATCTCAGAGAGTACCTGGTCCAGATTCTCCCATTTCAGCACGGGCAGCTGAGGTACAAAGTGACCCGATGAAGGCCAAGACAGGACAAAAGCCTGGGTCTGGACTCCTGATACCTCTCTGGACCTCCCGGAGCTGCATGGGATGATTCTCGGTGTCAGAAGGCCCTGGCCTTGCCTCGGCGTGAGCAGGCATGGGATTCGCCTACTGCCCCCATGGGGGCAAAGGCTTGTGTGTGGAGTCTCATGAGCCCGCCTGTTCATTTAGCTGGGGTGACAGCCATCTGCTCTTGTGGCCCTTCCTGAGCACTTAACATGCACAAGGTACCTTGTGCTGTGACATGAGAAGCAGTCAGACATGTCTGCACACACAGGCCAGGCACAGGACTGCCTGGGACCCCCAGAGACAGTAGCACAACAGAAATGCACAGTGAGAAGGGGCAACTCACCCTGCCTCAGAGGCTTCCCAGGAGAGCCTGGACTTGGCCTGCACTGTGAGTGGGCTGGCTTCAACTGCAGGACCTCATAGGCCATGCCCAGCTGACCCTCTCCTGCTGAGCTTGGTGGTGGGTAGGAAGATCAGATTTTTAGGAAGGGAACAATGTAATCTAGAGATCTACCTCTTTCTTTCAGAAAGAAAGCTCTGGTGACAGGGGAGGAAGGCAAGTCTTATGGCAGTCTGAGGAGGTGACAGTGGTCGGTGAGGATGAGGCCCACTTGAGACTCATCAAAGTGTCTGTGTCCCATGTAGAGGGGACTGAAGGGGCAAGTGGCCAGTGTGTGGTAGGCCCTAGCTGGGGAAGCAAGCAGGGAAAAGCAGACAGCTCCTGCCAACAGCTGACAGATGGCTGGAGACTGAGCTCGGTATGGCCCTACCATACATGGGCTTGGGAAGCAACAAGTATTTGGATCTATGGAAGTGGGGTGGGTTGCCAAGATGAGGGTTTTTCTTTAATACAAATGGGTGGCACCTGGGGGACAACCACACTCAGTGAAGCAGCAGGAGGGGAGCTGAGCAGGACGTGCAGCTCCTTAGGAAGCAGGGAGGGGCAGTGGGCGGGGAAGCAGGCCCACAGGAAGGCTCTTCTTAAAGAATGATTCAACAACAAGGAATAAGGGAGAGGGATCTGTATGCCTGAGAATCGGGAGTGCGAGTAGTGACTTCAGCTACTGGCTGCAGTAAGTGCTGATGATGGTCCCGCAGAAAAACCCTTGTTAGACCCCTTTTCTTGCCTATGGTCATGAACTCCTCTGCTTTCTGGCAAACTTGTTGCTGATCATGGAAAACTGCTCAGAGCCCCAGAGAAGCAGGTAAACTGGTGAGGACCTGCTTGCTATGAAAAAGCTGCACTGTGGAGGCACTCAGAGGAACTCCGTGGTTCTGTCACTGATAGAGGAACCACCAGTGGTTGCTGTGTCCCACTGTCCCTTAGGAGGCAAGATACAGCTCCCCAGATTGACATCACCCAGACAATGTGTACCTCAGACGTGACATCCTGAGAAGGACTCCACTCCACTTCAGGAGTCCTGCCTGCTTAAGATGTGACACTGATCTGCCATCCTCCTGCCTCCCCTAACCCTCCAGCCTGAGACAACAGGCATGCCTGGTGATACTGACTTTTTTTTTTTTTTTTTAATATTTATTTTTTAGTTGTAGTTGGACACAATACTTTTATTTTATTGATTTATTTTTATGTGGTGCTGAGGATCAAACCCAAGGCCTTGCACATGCTAGGTGACTGCTCTGCCGCTGAGCCACAACCCCAGCCCAACACTGACCAAGTATAGGCTCAGTTACTTGAAGAGTGTCACCATGTTGAGAGCACTCCGACAAGTCCACTGCCCTTCATCTGTAAGTCAGAACGAGGCAAAACTACTGAAAGGTGGTGGAAGCGATGATTGTTGCTAGGAGACAATATTTGGGGTGAACTTTGGTCCCTTAAAAACTTTTAGTAAAATTTATTAATTTAAGAGAATATTTTAAAGGGAAAGCCAGTATCACTTGCAAATACCAAGGTTTGGGAAGGAGCATTCAAAGGAAGTGGCAATGCGTCTCCCCCTCTGGAGGAGCTCAGCACCGACAGCAGTTTCCCTGAGTGCTCACGGCTACCCTGTTCCTCAGGGGAAGGCCTCACACAATGGCTCTGAGCCTGAGCAGGTGCTGGCCTTGGCAGGGGACAGAGTGAACAGAAGTGAACCTGTGGAGCACCTAGAGCCAGCCTCTGCTAGTCCTGATGTGGGACCTTCAGCACCACAGCTCTTTCTGTGTGTGGCCCCGCACATGACCCTTCCAGTGCTGTGCCTACCTCTCGGTGTGTGCTGGCTGGGAGGACAGGAATGGTCTCATCCACGGTAGCCAATAGTGTCCGCAGGGCCAAGCCAACTTCCTAACAGACAAAATCACAGCCAGGGTTAGAGCACATAGGAATTTCATGGTGGCACTGACCATTTCACCTTGCAAGTGAAGTGTGCATGAACCTGCATGCGCGCGCACACACGCGCGCGCGCACACACACACACACACACACACACACACACACACACGAGTTTCTAACAGTTCTAAGAAAAAATTCTGCACTTCTTTCTCTTAGTGCTGACCCCATCTAGTACATTACAAGGCTCCTTCCCTCTGTAAAGATGCAGAACAATGTCTGTCCTTCACCATAATGTACCAGAGCAGTTGCTCAGTTAAGAAGCGTCACATAGATGCTAGGAAACAGGCATGTCCTGTTCCCACCTGACTCAGGAAGACGATGATGCCCACACAGGTGAGGCAGATACCACCTTTCTCATGTGTGCGCATGGAATCTATTCTTGAGGCCATTTTGAATCTTCCACTCCACACTCCATCCATTCTTATAATCCATGTGAGTTGTTAAGACAAGGGCTAACTGCTTAGAACATCATCATTTTAAATTTCATTTTTTTTTCTAGTATTGAACCCAGGGACACTCTACCACTGAGCTATATCCCTAGTCCTTTTTTTTTTATTGGGGGAGGGAATACCAAGGATTGAACTCAGGGGCAATCAACCACTGAACCACATCCTCAGCCTTATTTTGTATTTTACTTAGAGACAGGGTCTCACTGAGTTGCTTAGCATCTCGCTTTTACTGAGGCTGGCTTTGAACTCTTGATCCTCCTATTTCAGCCTCCCGAGCTGCTGGGATTATAGGCGTGTGCCACTGCTCCCACCTCCTAGTCCTCTACTGAGACAGAGTCTCTCTAAGTTGCCTAGGCTGGCCTTGAACTTGCGTTCCTCCTGCCTCAGCCACAGGAGTCACTGGGATCACAGGTGTGTGCCAGTGCCAGGCTAAATTTCGTATTATTGGTATTGTTGTTCTTATGAGGATCCAAGATGTATGACCAGTATGTCAATATGTAATATGAATAAAATCAGTATGAAAATGGCATTTATACTTGGGTCAGCATGCAAAAGGAGTGGAATCTCTGACCAAAGCAGTCAGGCTTTACCTAAGAGGGAGATGCTCTGGGCGGGCCTTGCTGGGCAACTGCCTGCACAACTAGGATGGCTGCAGTACCACTTGAGCATATAGTCCTACAGGACCACCACTCTAAGTGGCCAGGTGATGAATGGAGCATCCCACAGACTACATGACTGATAGTTAAAGCAGTAGTTGCTACCAAATCAACATGCACAATCTTGACATGTCTGAAATCCTGAGTGCTTTTGTTTACTGCTGAGTTGTTTTTTCAAACTTGGCTATGGGTTCATCATGTTCTTCCAGAAGAACTTAGGCTATGATAGTCACAGGAGCACAGTTTAAAACATGAACCAGAATGATCAAGAAATATCACAGCTTTTAAGCAGCTTTTCTACATTGATGGTATTTCTACAAAGACTGCCAATAGGTACACTAAAAAAGTGGTATTGACCCCACAATCAACAACAAAAAAACTAATTAAAGCACAGGCAAAGGAACTAAATAAACATTTCTTCAAAGCAATCACACAACAAAACAGAGAGCCACCCACCCATGCAGTTTAGAGGCGGAGCAGCTGGAGTTTGCACAGGTTGTGGGGAAGCCAGAGGTGCAGCTGCTGGGAAGCACGGTAGCAGGATCTGGGAGGATCACAACAGGGCTGCTGTGCCTGCCAGAACTCCTCTTCTGACTGCACACTAGGACTGAAGGCAGAGCCTCGAAGGGCTACCTGTACGTCACATGCACCGCAGCACTATTCATGAGAGCCACCAGGTAGAAGCAACCAAGTGTCCACAGATGGACAAATGAATGAACCAAAGCAGGTACGCACGTACAGCAGGATGCTGCTCAGCCTTAGAGATGAGGGAGATTCAGACACATGCTACCACAGGGAGGAGCCTTGAGGACATCTTTCCCAGTTACAGAAGCCTGTCCCAATAGGACAAATGCTGCATGACTCTCACTATGTGACAGACCCTGAGCAGCCAGATTCAAAGAAAGATAGAAAGCAGAACTGAGGCTTGCAGGGGCTGAGCAGGAGGGGGAATGAGGAGTCAGAGCTTAACTGATGAAATTTCCGTTTTGCAAAGAGAAAGTGCTTGAGCTGGACTTGGTGACGGTTCTCAGCAGCCTGAAGGTGCTTAATGTCACAGATGTGGGGAAAGGGAAGATGATATATTTTAAGAAATGTTCCTACTAGTGCTGTCTAGTTACACATACACTGTAGTTATATGTGGTAGCAGGATTGATTTTGACATATTCATCAATGCATGTAAAAGTTTGCTCCATTTTAATCCCCAAGGATGGTAAATTTTTTTTTTTTTTTGTACTGAGTATTGAACCCAGGAACACTTAACCACTGAGCCACATCCCCAGCACTTTTCATATTTTATTTAGAGACAGGGTTTTGCTAAATTGCTTAGAACCCTGCTAAATTGCTGAGGCTGGCTTTGAACTTGCAATCCTTCTACCTCAGCTGCTGGAATTACAGGTGTGCTCCACCATACTTGGCTCCAAGGATGATAAACTTACCACCGTGGGGGAAAGAAAAAAAAAAAAAAAAAAGCATGTGCCAGTACCTTTCAAAAACACTAAAACTAAGTTTGATGGCACTCTTTGAACTGCAGGACACTTCTGAGCACCCGTGTGCCATCATGAGGGTCTGGTAGGAGCAATGCTGAGCCTCCTGGGCAGTCTTGTTTGGACATGAGCACAATTTGAAAAATAGTCCACAGTATTTTTATTTTGGTCTCTTCCTTCTTTTATTTTTTTAAATTAAAAAAAAAAAACACACACATACTCACCCCTTAGTTTAAGAAAATCAACACAGATAAATTGTCCATATACTCTTTTGCCTCTTCCTCAGAGGGACAGTATCTCAACTGGATAATTACTGATCCCATGTACTTCTTGGACTCATTCAGGATGTTCCTGCATGTTCTTCAACTTTACATAAATGCCTCATGCTGACAGTACCCATCTGCAGCTGCTGTTTTAACTAGAGACTACATTTGTGAAAGATGGTATCCCTTCAGGACCCTACCATCCTAATGTTTACTGACATGAGAAAAGCAGGGATTCACAATGATGGTGGCTATCTCCAGAGTCCTCACCATGTGGTGCCTTCACACCTTCCTAAGCATCAGGTCTGACTCTGGGAGATGTCAGAGACATCGAGTAGCTCTACTGCAGCCTCTGTGCACCGCAGGCTGCACTCACCTTCACCATAGGGACGTACTCCTCGGGTGGGGCTGGCTGGATTTTACTGGACATCTCGATGACAGCTTTCACCAGGCCCGTCACGTTCTCATACACCTTGTCATTGGACCGGTCCAGGTTGGCAGTGGGAGGGGGACTGATTTCCTGGGGTTGAAGCTGACAATAAAGAAGCAGATCATTCTTCTGCTCTCCAGCAGTGGGCGTAATACCACCACAGCTAAATTAGACTTCAAAGCAGACTGCAGAAGATAATGGATTTTCTTGTTTGTATAGGATATAGTTCAGTTTGAGACAGTAAAGTGATTCACCCAAGTGACAAATAGAGTTGGCAATATATTTTTTTCTAATTTTGAGCTCAGCTAAAGGAAATGAAATGGAATGACATATACTGTACTTAAACTCAGTGTCCCCACACCCCAAGATTATTCACCACAAGAGAAACAACCCACATACTTTACATCTGAGGATTCACCAAATTCCACAGAAAGTCACTTGCTAATGATGGAACACTCTACACCAGTACTGAGCATTTCCTTGGCTTTAAGTTCTGCAGTAAGGAGGCTTATGGCTCAGCTGAGCTGCCTAGGAGAAACCCGCTCTCTTCATGATGGAAGGCTCTCACACGGGAGTTCATCCCCAGTGGTCACTACCTACCTGCAGGACACTCCTAAATCCCAGTGGTGGGGAAGCTGCTTCCCACAGCTCTTGGCTGCCTGCTGGATGAATCTGGGCTCTGAGCCTCAGCTTCTCTAGTGGGCCAGATGAAGGGCAGATGAAGCCCCGAGGTACATATGCCCACCCAAGGACACAGGAAATATTACATGTTACCCAGATAACCTGAGTACTAGAGGTGGAATAATGTGTGGCCTCTACCAAATTTTTGGCAGTAATTAAAAATTCAAATTGGGGGCTGGGGTGTAGCTCGGTGGCAGAGCACTTGCCTAGCCTTCACAAAGCCATGGGCTCAATCCCCAGCACCACCAAAACATTTAGAGTTATACTAACTACAAGAAAGACACTGTGTGTATGCGCGCACGCGCACAGATGTGCGTTTAGACTAAATTGCTGTAAATGACAGTCATTTGATTGTGATCTTCTGCTGGTGTTCAGTCTAAGACTATAAGTGCCCGTTTCTGAACTCTTGGGTACCTTGCCCAAGGAGACTGGAACAGAACTAGTCATTTGTTCCCAAGTCTGGGTACAGGACAAAAAAGGGCAGGAACAGCTCATCTACTGCAAGGGTGTCCACCTCTCAGTTTTCAGCCAACATCAGTGCTGTTTCTGGCATCTGTCAGTCATGAGAGATGAAGAACCAAGCAAAAGTGCCCCCCGACTCCTGCACCAGGCTTCCCACTTGCTAGTTCAGGGTCACATGCAGGGAGCTGGGTATGAGAGAGCAAGCTGGACAGACACACAGACACAATGTGCTTACCCTCCATGGCTATTGTCCAACGGAGGTGAGGAAAAGTTAGAGGAATTTATCAGAGGAAGGGAAAAAAAGAAAAACAACATTAATCAAGCAGCAGATACCTCCCCAAACACATGAGCAGGACGCAAGGTACCAGCTGTGGCTGCAACCCGCTCTTGCTCTCTGCCATCAGGAGCCACCTTGTCTTTTGGGGGCTCCATGCACAGTGGGTGACTTAGAGCCTTGCCATGCACCACGCTTGTTCCCATGAGATAAGTGAGCAGGACAGCGTGCAAAGCCTGGGAGTGACAAGTGGCAGCCGTGCAAGGATCAGCAGAATGAGGCTTCTTCATAAGAGATGGGGACGTTTCATCACTGGAAATGCCACCTGACTTCCCAGGGATTTGGTTCCCACACTTGGCCCTTCGCATCCTTGGGAATCCGCACTGGCATCTAGCTACACTGCCCCAAGAAAGATTCCTGGTGTGCTTAAAGACCTCAGGAGCTTATTTTAAAAATCAAAGTATAAAGAATATCCTTCTTTTGAACCAACTATTATTATTATTATTATTATTTTTTAATATTGGGGATACTGAACCCAGGGCACTTAACCACTGAGCCACATTGCCAGCCCTTTTTATATTTTCTTTGGAGACAGGATCTTGCTAAGTTGCTGAGGCTGGCTTTGAACTTTCACTCCTCCTGCCTCAGCCTCCTGAGTTGCTGGGATTACAGGCATGTACCACCGTGCCCAGCTTGAACCAATTCTTAAGAGAAGGTCCCATGACTTTGAGTAAAACCACCCCTGGCTGTCCTCTGCCTGAACAGGCAGTGAATGGGAGAAACAAGCACCTTCTCCTCTTCTTAAAAGTATCTCAAAAGATACTTTTGAGATCCCCAGCACCTGAGTGTAGAGATGCACTTCTCTCTGGTACTTCCATGTGCACTGGAAAGAAGAACTCTAGAACTCATCACTCAAAAGAAAGGGCTGGCTGCCTTTTACTTTCTGCAGTGAGGACCTCAGCGCAGTTTTGTTTATCTTCCCAGGATGGCCTGTATAGACTCCATCACACAGGAAGACACATGGCTTCTTCGGGAGGGTGCCAAGGGCGTATTCCACCAAGAAACAGGATGGTTTGCAATTCTAGGGGTGGAGGGTGGCCTGCTATGACTGTGACCTGCTTAAGGTTTCCCTTCTTATGGTGCTTCTAACCACGCATGGTGACACTCCAGAAGTTTAGAGAAACATCTGTTCTTGGTTCCCTATTTTCTAGAGCTCAACAACTTGGAAACTCCTTGTCTGGCAATTAATGACAATCAACTGTCCCCCAGCCATGTGGCCAATCTCACCCCTCAGGGTGGTGCCTGAAGCCTCAGAGCTCCAGGGAGGCTCCAGGGGGAGTGTGACAGCATAGGGCTTGGGATCTGACCCCAGCACTGAAACCAAGCCACAAGAGCAAAGCTGCCAAGGAAAACTGGGACGATTTCTGGCTAAATGTTATTTGAATGATTATTTTAGTTATACCTAGTTAAAGGCAAACATTTCTGTATCAAAACAATCATTCTTTCAAGCTACACTTACTACAGATAGATAATAAAGGAACAGGCACGGGCTCCACACTAATCACTTCAAAATCTTTTTTTTTTAATATTTATTTTTTAGTTTTAGGTAGACACAATCTTTGTTTTATTTTTATGTGGTGTTGAGGATCGAACCCAGTGCCTCATGCATGTTAGGCAAGTACTCTACCACTAAGCCATAACCCCAGCCCACAAAATCTTCATGTATTTTAAGCATATTGTTTCTTTTTAAATTTTTTTAAATATTTATTTTATAGTTGGACACAATATCTTTATTTCACTCATTTATTTTTTACATGGTGCTGAGGATCAAATTCAGGGTCCAGAGTGTGCGAGACGAGCACTCTACGGCTGAGCCACAACCCCAGCCCAAGCATATTGTTTCTACCAAGAGTTTACTCACGAGGTTATTCCAGGTGTGGGACACGAAGGTGTGTCAGGGTTCTGGGGTTCCTCAACAGCTTCTAACGTTGGTTTTTCACTGGAGCACAAGTCATTGTGCAAGTCTCGTCTTGTGGCTTATGGAAATAAGCTCACTAACCTGATTTTTTACCATTCTGTTTTTCAAATTTTTACTTAAAAAATCTGTGTTAGGAAGGGTCATGTCTTTGCTGCTTCTGAGAATACCCACATGTCCCTGACAGCACTGGGAAGCTGCAGGGTCCCAGGAGCTGACGACTGGCCAACAGGTGCTCTGGATATTCATCGGTTTCAGGGCAGCATGGGCCTAGCTGTCTCACTGGACACCCCCCAGGGAGCAGGCTACACCTGCCAGCACCAGCCCACTCACTCTCTGGTCACCTCCTGGATGGACAGGGCAACACTACCCCTGGTGAGGATGCGTGCTCCCTTCCGGGACTTGGGATAAGAATGCATATACCTGACCAGGGGTCAGCTAGAGCAGCTCTACAGGTGGCACCTTGGAGCAGAGTGCAGAGGTGTGCAGTCCATGGATCTGCAGCAGCATGCCAGCCCAGCCACCAGAGCCAATGACCATAAGCACGCTGCTTCCCCTGTGTGAGGCCAACACGAGGATGAACGTGGACAAGGTCTGAACCACACCTGACGGGGGGAAGGCACTCCAACATCGCAATGAGTGTGTGGAGCAAAGATCACCTCCACCCAGCTCATGTGCACTGACCTGGGGTGCTGTCTACTTTGAGGTGTACCGTGTGTTCACGCAACACCAGGTCGGGAAGAGCTCTGCCCCTCAAACCACCACCTGCCCCTATTCCAGACAGTCAGATCATGGGAATGGTGTGCCTCTGGTCAATATATGGAGCATGTTTGGAGAAGTGGCTGTAAAGTGGCCAGGCCAGAGGGGCTCCCTGTCCAGGTGAGGAAAGCTGCCCTAGCTCTCAGGCTTGGCAGGGGGCCTGGGAGAGCCAGATGGTGAGCTCTGGCTCCAAGCCAGGAGCAGAGTTGATGAGCCCAATTAAGGGCAAGATCATGCTGTGCCTGGGCCAGTGCTGCTCTTGGCGGGAGGTGGGGGCTCTACTTGTTCTCACAGGGAACCATCCTGACTCTGGATGGACAACAGGCTTTTCTTAACACCACGATTATGAGCCTAGAGGCGAAGTGGGCCCACAGGTCCTCACTTACCCCTGGCATCATGGCTTAATTAATTTACAAAACTTGATTTTTAAAAAATCAACACTTGATTTCCACAGACACGTTGTGCCTCATGGGAGGAAGATGTAGGCACAAAGTCAGAATGTGATAAAGTCCCTAAAGTCAATCATGAGAGAAAACTGGGAGAGTCTGGGTAACACTTCCCTGGCTCTCAGGGGATTCAAAACCAGCTGAGTTCTGGCCCCTTATGGTCCTCTCTGTGCTGTCCCCACCCACTGTATGACAAAGGGATCCAACCAACCCTAAGAAAAGAGCATGCCCACATCTGATGCCTACCTTGACACCCTCGTTGTAGCTGTCCCCAGGGCTGCTGAGGCTGGCGAGGCTGCCCAGGTGGCCGGGGGCTCCGGGGCGTGGAGGTTTCTTTGGTGGAGCTGCAGGATCTGGCAAAGCAGAAGGACTTCCTTAAGGGTAATGAAGAAAGCCAATGCCCTGCACTGGCACCAGGCTCCTGTCCTAAGGGCCTGTGGTGTTACAGTATTAGATTCTGCTTTTCAGGACTCCAGCCATGGCTGAGTGTGGTCAGAACCAAACTTGCTATGATCTGTTGGGGGAAGGCTTAAAATCCTGTGGACATCCTCCAGCTGTGACACTACACTTACTTCCAACCTGCTGCCAACTTACATAAGTATTTTAAAAAAAAAAATTTTGGTACTGGGGATTAAACCCAGGGATACTTAAATACTGAGACACATCCCCAGCACTTTTTACTTTTTAATTGAGCCAGGGTCTCATTCAGTTGCTGATGGTCTCCCTAAGTTGTTGAGGCCATCCTTGAACTTGGGATCCTCCTGCCTCAGCCTCCTGAGTAGCTGGATTACAAGTGTGTGCCACTGTACCCAGCTACTTACACAAGCTTTTGACACACAACTCATTTCTTCTTCTTTTTTTTTTTTTTGATTTTAATATTTATTTACTTTTTTTTTTTTTTATTCTTCGGCAGACACAACATCTTTGTTTGTATGTGGTGCTGAGGATCGAACCCAGGCCGCATGCATGCCAGGCGAGCGCGCTACCGCTTGAGCCACATCCCCAGCCCGACACAACTCATTTCTTCACTGACCTGGTTTGCCCACAGGCTGATAGATGTGTTGGTTTCCAGTCTGTGGGAAAGGAAAATTGAGTCAATGTACTGATGTATAAAGGGAAAGAACCATCCCACTCTCTTCCCTATTCATCCACTCCCAGAACTCTGCCAGATGCTGGGGCATTGGGATGAACAAGACAGCTACCTGCAGGGCTCAGTGGTGTGGGGAAATAGGCAGGTGACACCTCACACCAATAGTGTGTGTGGGGAGGGCTGTAACAAAGGCAACCTCGGGGTACTCTGGTATTCATACAGATCTAGAACTTTCCTACATGGATGTCTCTGGTTTACCATCAAAGGTCTGAAATCCCAGCCCTCCCAGCATGTGTCCACTGCTGATCTC
The DNA here is from genome assembly GCF_045843805.1 of Urocitellus parryii. Taxonomy (NCBI): domain Eukaryota; kingdom Metazoa; phylum Chordata; class Mammalia; order Rodentia; family Sciuridae; genus Urocitellus; species Urocitellus parryii. Next base: position 3,231,034 of record NC_135537.1, on the reverse strand, counting down.
ATGCTCAGGGTCCTTCTACCCACTCTGATCACAGTAAGGGTGCAATCAACAATGAAGAGATAGGGACCTGGTAGCACTGGGGTGTTTGGCAGTCTCCATGGGCTCATGCTGTCAGTGTCCCTAAAGCGCTGTGTACATCAGAACGGGTATAACCCTCCAGCAGTTCTAGGACAAGGCAAGGAAACAGGGACTGGGTAAGGGGAGGCCTCTAATGGAAACAGTCCTTCTCCAGGTCTTTATGCCTGACACTTCATTTAAAGTAATAAGTCCCTTGTTTTTTTGGTAGAGATTGAACCAGGGGTGCTTAACCACTGAACCACGTCCCCAGGCCCTGTCATATTTTTCATGTTTTATTGTGAGGCAGGGACTTGCTAAGTTGCTGAAGCTGGCCTCGAAATTACAATCCTCTTGCCTCAGCCTCTTGAGCTGCTGGGATTAAAGGTGTACAGTCAATCTAAAGTAATGAGTTTTATAACTAAAATGGGAAAAAAAAGTTTTAGAGCCATACCCAACCTTGTAAAAGAAAAACTTTTCTTGCTCATTTTAAAATAATGATACATACAGATAATTTAATATGCTTTGTTTTCTACTGAAAAGAGGTACTTCTTTAAAATACCAGGACAATGAAACAGTACATATAATTAAAATGACTATTTTCCCCAGAATCAAAGTTGTTTTCAACCTGCCATTTTATCCTGTTTTAACTAACTAATTTAACTACTTACATTTTCTTCTTCTTTTTTAAAGAGACAGGGTCTTACTATGTTATGTTGAAAGACTGGCCTTGAACTAGTGGGCTCAAGTGATCCTCCTGTTTCAGCCTTCCAGGGGCTGGGACTGCAGGTGCTGTGACACTGTGCCCAGCACAAGCTCTACTGCTGAGTTGCATCCCTAGTTCCCACCCTGGTTCCCAACCTTGCAGACTCTCAGAGCCTGGCGGGGGGGAGGGGTCCTAAGCAACGTGCTTTCTACCTTACATGCCATGTTCATGCTTGCATTTCTTCAACTAGCAGGCACTGAGCCCCTGCTTTGTAGCTGATACTGTACTGGGTACAAACCAGAGCTCCTGCCCTTGTGGAGCTGCCATGCTTGGATATGAGGTATCCCCCCAAAGCTCAGGTGTGAGACAATGCAAGAGGACAATGCAAGAGGTTGAGAGGAGAAGATTGGGTTGTGAGAGTCTTAACCAAAACCAGTTATTTAATCCCTTGATAGGGATTAACTGAGTGGCAAATGAAGTGGTAGGGTGTTCCTGGAGGAGGTGGGCATTGGGGCGTGGCTTTGGGGTATATGTTTGTATCTGGCAAGTGGAGACCTCTCTCTCTCTGCCTCCTGATCATCATGTGAGCTGCTTCCTTCTGTCACACTCTTCCACCATGATGTTCAGCCTCATCTTGAGCCGCGAGAAATGGAGCCAGCCTTCTAAAGACTAAGGCCTCTGAAATCGTGAGCCCTCAAATAAACTTTTCCTTCTCTACAATTGCTCTGGTTGAGTCCCTTTAGTCACAATGGTGAAAAAGCTGAATAAAACAGAAATTGACAGAGAGGTGGAGAGAGACACTTGTGCCCACTCCAGACAGCACAGGGCCAATGGAAGGAGAGTCCTGAGCTCAGGCTTGGAGATGGCTGTGATAGCCAAGCTCATCCTAGGTAGGAGCCAAGCCACGTGCAAGGAGGGAGGACAGAGAGCGCGCCTGGGGAGCAGCGAGGTGCCAGGTAGCCAGAGGAGCCTGGGCTGGGTATGGTGGTTAATATGGCCAGAACATGATGCAGTGCCTGCTGGCTGTGCTGCACCAAGATTTGGCGGTAAAACCTACACAATTCCTAAAAGGCTTTCAACTCGGCGAGCTTTCTGGTTGATATTAGGTGACAACCAAGCTCAATTAACTAGAAAACTCGATTTTTGAAACATTCTGGAACCACCTAACAAATGTGCCTGTGTGCAGCCAAGCAGGTTCCACTCTGGAAGGGCAGGCACTGGAAGGGAATCCCATGTTCCACACATCGATTGAGCCACGTGTCATGGGCCTGCCGGGCCTCAGTATACTTCTTCTCTGAAGCTAGCGATGTACCCAGTCCTGGGCTGCAGTCACAAATTGAGTATGCTACTGACTCACAGGCCATCTTAAAGGTGCAGATGTGACTCTGTTTGTCATGTACACAGAAGGGGTTAATTTCCATCAGCTAGTCATTAATGACTATTAACTAGGTGCATGCACTAGTTACACATTAATATGACTATTGGCTACAGCACACTCGTTCACAAGCTGTGCTGCTTTTTACCCAAACAGCTCTCTCAGAACATTTCAAAAATGTTAAAGCTAGGGGCTGGGGTTATGCCTCAGCGGTAGGGCACTTGCCTAGCATGTGTGAGGCACTGGGTTTGATCCTCAGCACTACATAAAAATAAATAAAATAAAGGTATTGTGTCCAACTACAATTAAAAAATAAATATTAAAAAAAAAAAGTTAAAGCTAAAGAGTTCCAAGAAATGTGCCAAACTAAACGTTGTCTTTAGAGAAGGACCAAGGTGGTTATGGGGAAGTAAGACAAGCCTGCTCTGCCAGGTGGCCACAGGAGTTTACTGCCTGGGTCTGGCACTGCAAGGAGGCCTCTGCAGCAGCCAAGTCTACGGATCTGTGGAATACAGGTGACAACAGGGCCTGACAGTAATATGAGTATCACGTGGAGCCCATTCCACACAGCACTTTGCAGTACTAAGCACCAAGCACTCTTACTACTGTCTACGTCTGGCATGCAGAAAATCATGACATTGCAGGTAGGCCTGTCATGTGTTGTCTGACAGTTCTTATGAATAAGGCATTTCTGAGTAATCCTCTTATCCAGGTCTCATTCATTTGTTCTACGTATTTTCTGAGTATCTTCTATGTGCCACATTTTGGAACACAAAGAATTTTTCTTTTCTAACAAATATCCTATTAGCAATTCTCTCACTAGTGAGTCCTTGAAGAGTTTTTCACAAGTCAGGAAAGAATGCTTGCTGTACTTGAGTCTTTTCAGCCTAGGAAAGGAACTTGGTGGGTGATGTAACATTGCTTACGAGCTGAGGAACGTCAGACTCAGGCTACCAGCAGAGTCTGAGCTGACACATTAATGGGAAAAATGCCAAAGGTTTGCGGGTTGGTAATGGGTGACCTTGGCATCAGACCTTAGGGGATGCTGAAGCTACGGCATAGGCCAGGGTGGTTCCATACCATGCCCTTAGGTGCTGGGAACCCAGGACTGTGATTAAGATGGTGCTGTAGCTACTCAGAGAAGCTTATCACGGAAAGGCCCAGACAATCCTCAGCACCTCTTATTTCAAAACTGGATGTAATTTATATACATAGAACGATGTTTAGGCCAGGTACTATGGCACATGCAAGTTCAAGGCCAGCCTGGGCAACTTCGCCAGACTCTGTCTCAAAAAGCCAAACAACCAAACCAAACAAAATGAAATAAGGGCTGGGGATGTGGCTCAGTGGTGAAATGTCCCTGGGTTCAATCCTTAGTACAACAAGAAGAGAAAAAAAGTTTTAGAAATTTAAAGTAAGTGGTGACAGTGGCAGGTCTGAAAGTCAACTCAGAGGTTTCTTTCTACCCAGAACCTCAAAAGGGCCAGAAGAATTCACCTGCTGGGGTAGATGTGTTTGAGGAAATGTGTATGCATTTATTAGACACCAGAAGGTGCAAATCCTAATGATTTAAATTACTTCCCTCCTGGCACTAGGAAGTATTTCTAGCTGGCTTTAAATATATTTGAACTAAATCTTAAGTTAGTTCTTGCTAGGCAAGTGCTCTACCACTGAGCTACAATCCCAGCCCTTCTAAGTTAGTTCTTCATTCTTTAAACTATTTTTTTAGTTGTAGATGGACACAATATCTGTATTTATTTATTATTTTTATGTGGTACTGAGGATTGAACCCACTGTCTCATGCATGCAAGGCAAGCACTCTACCATTGAGCTACAGCCCCAGCCTTTAAGTTAGTTCTTTTTTTTTTTTTTTTAAAAAAATATTTATTTTTTAGGTGCAGATGGACACAACACAATGAATTTATTTTTATGTGGTGCTGAGGATCGAACCTGGGTCCCGCCTGTGCTAGGCGAGCGCTCTACTGCTGAGCCATAATCTCAGCCCTTAAGTTAGTTCTTTAAAGAGAATTTCAGGCATCTCTTCCCTAACACCCCCAAGGGGGGAAAAAAAATCTTGTTTGAATAAGTTTTATGTGACTATGACAACTTTTATAACCAGCAATAGTAGTATATAAAACGTTGAGCAAATGGAAATCGTATGTAACAATAGAACATGTGTACATACTTTTTAAGATTACAGGGACTGTGGCTTACTACTGTGGCCTATGACAATAATGGGCAGAAAACTTAAGTATCTGCATAAGAATTCTGTACAGAGAATGTCTTAATAATCCTAGTGAAATGTTCACTTTACTTGTAGAATTGATTATTCTGTCTGACATTAGAGGTATCATTAAGGTGGATGCCCACACACTACGAGCCCCAGCTTACCGGACCCTGAAGACTCCCGTCCTCCCTGTCAATGCTGCCTCGAGATAGCCTCACATCAGGTTTCTACAGAAATAAAAACAGAAATAAGTCTATTTTTAAATTTGAAAGCCCAGTGGCAGATTCTGCTCAAAATTCCTTTTTCATTTTTTTGGTACCAGGGACTGAACCCAGGGATGCTTTACCACAGAGTCACATCCCTGGCCTGTTTTGTTTTTTGAGACAAGGTCTTGCTAAGTTGCTGAGGCTGGCCTTGAATTCATGATCCTCTTGTCTCAGCCTCCCAAGCCATTGAGATCACAAGTGTGTGCCACCAGGTCTGACTAAGATTCCTTCCTTCTACAATATAACTGTCCTCTGATGTAGCCAACCTCTTTACAGAGCCAATTCCCAGACAGTCTTCCTTCCCCACTGCTGGCCTTCTCCAGTTGAAGTGGTTTCCTTCTACGGGGTCTGTGCTTCCAAGTCCCGAGAGAGCCTCGAGTTCTGCACCGATCAGTCAGGCTTGTTTCCATGGTGGGCTGGAAGTGAACTTCTAGGACAGGCTCCCCCTTGTCTTCTGCCCACTTCCCTCCTCTTATGCATGAGGGGGAGTGCAGGAGGCTTGTGACAGACGCTGAGGTCTGGGAACTGGCAGTGTAGGACATGGGTAAAGGAGCAGCTGGGGGCTAATTACAAAGAGAGGACTCTGGGTTGATGAGCATTGTTAAGGATCCCCAGGATTGTCCTGTGGCAGATGAGAAGCTTGTGTGTCACCCCTGAACCCAGGCACACACACTTACACTCACTTATGGAAAAACTTTTTAATAATCAGAGGCCCGAGGAAATAGGACAAAAAGCCCTAAAAGTGAGAAAAGGGCAGAAGGACATGTGACTCGATGTGTGTCCATTTAGCAGAATGAGACCACACCCAGTCCCGCACCTCACAGGTGCACACGCTCACATTGCTGCCAGAGGTAACTTCCAAGCTGTAAAAATTATGATATTTTTATTGGAAAATATGCATCTAAAAATCATAGGTAAATGTAGGTGGGAAATGACCTAAGTCCTCAATGAGTGTCAAGAAAGCAGAATTCTACAAAGCACGATACAACTGTATCCATAAGGAAACCAGAAAAGATCTGAATAAATACTTCTGAACTCTGAAAAGCAAAACTTAATGAAACTCTATAGGTGAAATTACCTTCTATGTTTACATGTGCTACATACAATATCACTAACTGGTACTTTTTTAGAATATTTTTTTCAGGTGTAGGTGGACACAATGCCTTCATTTTTATGCAGTGCTGAGGATTGAACCCAGTGTGTCACCCATACTAGGTGAGTGCTCTACCACTGAGCCATAGTCCAGCCTCACTCACTGGTACTTGTAAAAGAAAGTTCTTACTGCAAGTGTCACAGATCTATAAATCCAGTGCCATACAGAGGCAGAGCAGAGTGGACCACCTCCCAAGACAGAGCAACTGTGGCTGGGTGGGAAATGCACCCAGGAGAGAATTCAGAGGTAGGCAGCCCCTGGCCTGGAGGACAGACTTCCTAGCAGGAGTACCCCCCTGAAGAGATACACAGCAAGGAGATGTAACAAGAGCCACATTAATCCAATCAGCCATCCCAGCTGGTGAGCCATGGGCAGTGTCTGGGCTGCAGGAACAAAGGCAGCTTTATGCAAGCCTTGGGTCCAAACCCCAGGACACAGTGAGAAAGCTTGTTGCTGGTGCTGCTTCGACTCAAGGTGGACAGTGGAAGGCAGCTGGGTACAGGCAGAGGAGAAGGGGCCTACTTCCTGGATACCTGAGCCAATCTCTAGGGAAAGGTGCTCACTCACTGGGGAGGGCTCCGTCCCCACAGCCCAATACCCTGGTATTGGCCTCTCCCAACACTTCGTACTGAGAATTCAGGTCCAACAGGTGAACTTCTAGGGGACACGCTAGAATCCTAGCGGAGGGGGAGTCAGGCTTGACTGTCACTGAAGCAACAATGAGAAACAAACACTTTCCATAGAGAAATTAAGAAACTATCAGAAAACCAAAGGGAAAGATAAAATCCATTTACTCTTCCCCGGAAGAAGTTATCACGAGTTAACGTATGCTCACAAGGCGAAGCCACATCAGTGGTTTGTAGCCTTCGTGTGGAAACCTGTATGAGGCAAACTCAAACAGAACTGAGGGGCTAGGCAGCCCTCCTCCTCAATGAATGGCCTGTAAAACAAAGTGGCAGCCTTGGGCATGGGCTCTAGGTCAGGGTGGGGTTCAAATCAGTTCACGACAAGCAGTGTGGCCTGGGCCCATGTCCCTTCTACAAAGACAGATCTGTGACTAAGTCCCTGATGATTTCCTGGGATGGATTTCTAAGAAAGGAATTATTGCTGCTGGGCGTAGGTCTGGGAACTTGGGAGTCTCGATGTGAGCTTCCACATAGAAGGCTTCTCTTCTGGTGCCACACCATACGGCAGCATGTCAAAACTCTGCCCACCCATAGGCAGAAAACTGTCGGTTGGTGAACTCTGTCCCTCCTGCCCTGTCTTCTGAGGATACCTGGATGCTGGTGGGGGAAAGTGTCCTGGGCCTTCCTCCTTGAGCAGACTGTCTCTGCTCCTCTGGACATGCGCCAACCCTCTTCTATGTTGCTGTTGCTGCTGAGGCAGTGCATGGCAGGGCGGGTAAGCATCAAAAGCTTGCAAAGGCACACTTAGTTGCTGGGGGCAACACAGCCTTTAAATAGTGGAGGTGGGAGTCAATCAAGCAAACAAAACATGTATGTCTAACGTATTCTTTCACTTACAGTCATCTAGTGCTCCATGGAACCAATAGAAACCCCTGTTTAAGCTCCTTCCTCATACATGGCCTGTCTGAATGGAAGATGCCACACAGAGGGTTGGAGTGATGTAGGTAAAACCAATCAAAAAGCAGATCCTGGGCTGGGGTTGGGGCTCAGTGGTAGAGTGCTTCCCTAGCACATGTGAGGCACTGGGTCTGATCCTCAGCACCACATAAAAATAAATAAAGATACCGTGTTTATATACAACTAAAAAAAATATTAAAAAACAAACAAAAAAAGTCAGATGCTGGGTTTGTTCTGTGCCTGAATGAAGTCCTCTCTCATCCCCTTACAGAAAGTTCTAAGGATGTACAAAGATACAATGCAACAATTTATATTTAAAAATCTTTTTTTTTAAAAAAATATTTATTTATTTATTTATTTATTTGGCGGACACAACATCTTTGTTTGTATGTGGTGCTGAGGATCGAACCCGGGCCACACACATGCCAGGCGAGCGCGCTACTGTTTGAGCCACATCCCCAGCCCCTAAAAATCTTATACAAATAGATCACATAAATAAAGAATGTTTGGGATGAACTGACCATGTTCCCTAGCAGATATATGCTCTTTAGAAACATTTAATAATAGGGCTGGTGTTGTGGTTCAGCAGTAGAGCCATTGTCTAGCAAATGCGAGGCCCTGGGTTTGATCCTCAGCACCACATAGAAATAAATAAAAAAATAAATGTCCAACTACAACTAATAAAAATATATTAAAAAAAATCCGATTAGAAAGTGCATAGCTCAACACATGTATCTGTAGGTGCAAAGCACACCACCTGGATCAAGATATGAAGCAGGGGATCAGCAGGGTCCCACACACCCTGCCCTAGGCCTAGTACAGGGACCACACCTCTCTTCCAGCCCGAGATCACTACCGCCTGTCTCTTTTCTGGTGGACTGAACTTGAAGCCTTGTGGGGGGCAGTCTGCTCTTCCTTATGCTGCACAGAGTTCCATGGTATGAACATCAGCAGGCGAGGAGGTCGTTTCCAGTTCCTGGCCGCACAAATAAAAGCTGTGGAAGCATTCTTTTATGTCTAGGCATGTGTGCTTAATCCTCTTGGGCACATGTCAGAAGGGCGAATGCTGGGTCACAGGCAGCAGCCATGTTCCCACCAGGGGTAAGCCGAGCTCCAGCTGTTCTGGGTCTGGACAGCTACAGACTCCATGCTCATGTTGCTGTTACTCTAGAAAATGACAAACTTTAGACTTTTGGCTCAAAGTCCTTTCTCCTCTGATTACACTCTGCAGCCGTAGACCGGGAAGTTTGCAGCAGGGCGGTAGCCAGTGCAGAGGCTGTCCTCAGACAGTGACCGTCCACTGCTACTCTTTAGCTCCCATCTTGGCACTCCTCCTTCTTAGGGACTGACTGCTCTGCTGTGTATGGGGAAAATAGCTCTCCACTCCTGATTTCCTTTCTCAGAACACAAAGCAGGCTTTATATGGACAGAACTCTCATTTTAAAGTTAAGATCCTTTTTCAGTATAGTGCCACATTAGAAAATTACCCTACACACAGTAATAAAAAAGAAGCCAATTTACTGTTTTCAAGCAGGGCTTGGTAGGAAAGAAAGGCCTCTCTACAGACTGAGGCCCACCTGCTGCCAGCACCTGGCAAAATGGCCAGTTTGCAGAACTCAAATTTTGACAGTAGATTCTCAGACATGGCACCATTCTTTCTGAGTTAGGGACAGGAGGGAGGGTGGTTCAGGACATACCATCTTGAGGCCACAGGATGTCAGGCAGGAGTTGTGGGGCTTCTGCTACACAATTAACTAGTGCTGGCCTCACAAGGAAGAACAGGAGGCTGGCTCACAGGGCTGGCAATAGTAGGCCCTCACTCTGGCAGCCACTGGATCTTAACCCAGAAGGATGGGGTGGTTACATGTTAGAAATACTACTGCAGGGGGCTGGGGCTGGGGCTCAGGGGTGGAGCACCGGCCTAGCACATGCGAGGCATTGGGTTCGATCCTCAGCACCACATAAAAATAAACAAAATAAAAGTATTGTGTCCATTAACAATTAAAAAAAATATATATATATATATATATTAAAAAAAATACTACTGCACCACTGTAGGAAATAGCCTGGAGGGGACAATGTTTCAGAGAAGACTTCAACTCAGTTCATTTATTCTTATTTCTTTGCAGTGCCAGGGATTAAACCCAAGGCCTCATGTGTGCTATGGAAACACTCCACCACATGGCCGCCCCAGCCCTTGTCCAGCTGTGGAATGCCCTGGGTCTCAGCTGTCCTGACTTTCCTCACCCCAGACCTGCTCTCCACTCAGAGTCTCCAACGGGCTGGCTCCCCAGCTGGCCACTCATTGAGCCTGCTGGCCCCTCAGTGGGACACTCCCCTCCAGATTCTTTTCAGACCACCCACCCAGCACTGCCCACCAGATCACAAGGTCTATGAGTAAGGGGACAGCTGCTCACAGGAATCTGCAAGGAGCCCACTGAGCAGGGCTGGTCCAGGGTGAAGTGGGGTGACGGACTCAGACAGCTGGAAGGTAGACAGCAGAGGAGAGGCTCAGGAGGGACTCAGGAATTTGAGCCAAGCATGTGACACGAACATGAGAGGAGAGACAGAAAGTACAACACTTCAGTTTCTAAGAGCCAGGGAAGTAGAGTTTGTTGGAAATGCTCCAGGTTCAGTTGCAGACCTGGAGTCTGATGCCCACACCTGAGATGGGACAGGGAGCACTCACCTCATTCCATGAAACAAGTAAGGTTTGGATCTTGAAAACAGCAATGACCATGGATAAACCATTCTCATTTATCAATACCACCACGGAATTCCAAGTTAAGCAAAGCAACTCCTGGAAGAATCACCTCCTAGACTCAGACAGGTATCTGTCTTCCTAAACACAGGATGAGTGCTACCCAAAGGGAAAGGTGTGCATGATTGGACAGGGGAAATCTTCCAGAAAAATGTAGTAGGTTTAAGACACAGAGACGAGACTGTACTTCATGGAGAACTATCACAGAAAACATACAACTTCAGAAAGAAAAGCAGGTAGAGATAAAAATGCAGGAAAAAACCCCCAAATTCAAAGGCAGGCAACATGTGCTTCAGGAGACAAAAACCAAGATATAAAGGAGGGGCTAGGGTTGTGGCTCAGTGGTAAAGCGCTTCCCTAGCATGCGTGAGGCACTGGGTTGGATCCTCAGTACCACATAAATAACACTAAATAAAGGTATTGTGTCCATCTACAACTAAAAAAAATGTTAAAAAAGGAAGATTTTATATATATGAATGAGGTAATGAGTACTGAACTGGGCATCCAAGGAAATCAATAAAGGCCTTCTTGAGATACATTATTAGAAAATGACAGGATATTCCTAAAAATCAATGGCCTTTACACAGAGAATACATAGCTAAAAAAGGTCAATGACAATGAGGAGCCATTATGGTTGAAGCACCTGTAAAGCAAGCTGTAAAGCCACCTGGGAGAAGGTAGAAAAGTGGAGCCAGGGCAGACTCAGATGCCTGCTGCTGGGGAGGGTGAGGGGCACACTGAAGAACACAGGTAGCCACATAGGCCATCATGTGACCTGCGTTAGAGTGCTTGGGGATATATCACCAGTGTTATGGGGGTCACATTCTAGGTAGAGCACGGGTCACACAGGTCTAGGCCTCTGTCAGAAGGCCTCACATTAGCTACATGTGGCAGGGCACACCTGAGATCCCAGCGACTTGGTTGAGGTAGGAGGACGGCAAGTTTGAGACTAGTCTCAGTAACTCAGCAAGACCCTGTCTCAAAATAAAACTTAGAAAGTTCCAAAAGGATCTTGGTGTTGGGCTGGGGCTGGCTCAGTGGTACAGTGCTTGCCTGGCATGTGTGAGGCAATGGGTTCAATTCTCAGCACCGAATATACATAAATAAAAATAAAGACCCATTGACAACTAAAATAAATAAATAAATAAATAAATAAATAAATAAATAAGTGAGTGAGTGAGTGAGTGAGTGAATCTTGGTGTCTAGGAACACAGAGGTTTCTCTGCTCCAGCACTTCCTTTTGGTCCCCAAGGGACTTCTAAAGGTCACCTGAAGGAAGACATTTCTCATTCCCAAGTCCAGCTGCATCTGGGGCAGGGCTGTGAGGCCGTGCTGCAGAGGAGCGCAGGCGCCCTGCAGTACTGCAAGCTGACACCAGGTGGGATTCTCTGATGTGAACAGTGAGGTCATGAAAAGCCACAGAGCACAATGAAACCTAAAGACAGACCTCGTTGAGCAACTGAGAAAGCAAATGACTCACTGCTGCACATTTCAGGGACCAGATGTGAAACGAAGTCTGTTTGTATAATGTAAAAATTTTGCAATTACATGCAATATAGTAGACCCTAATGGGATTTCAAAGTGGAAGAAACTGCTCTGAAACATGATTACCAGAAATCTCTCCTCTTTCTCCAGCCAGCGCTGATCTTCTTCCATTTCCTGCTGCTGTCGGATCAGTCGCTCTTCCATCAGGTGGGCGGGCAACACCTGCCCCATTCCTCTCAGGTCCAGTGATGCCGAGTCCTGGCAGGAAAGATGGAAACAACATGCCCACTCTCACAAGGCTGCTTGCATGCCCCTGCTTTGAACCAAAGCAAAGCAGCAAGGGTGGTGGAACCAGGGCCTCTCATGCTCCAGCCTCGTCCCTGTAGGCTGAAGTTTATTGTGTGTCAAAGATTCCCTTGGAGGGACCGGGGTTGTGGATCAGTGGTAGAACGCTTGCCTAGCATGTGTGAGGCACTGGGTTCGATCCCTGGCACCACATAAAAATAAACAAATAAAATAAAGTTATTGTGTCCATTTACAAATAAAAAAAAATTAGGAAAAAAAAAAAAGATTCTCTTGGAATTCCCAGCTCTGGAGCCATTCCTCTTTGAAGAAGTCTACCTCTGTATCTCTGTCACTTTTGCAACAAAACCTACTTCTTGCTTGCTTGTGGGGTTCTGTTCTAAAGAAATAAACTGAGAATGTGTACAAAGAAGGCAGCATTACCTATAGTCAAAAAGCAGAAACAATCAGGACGTGGACAGCAGCACTGAACATACACACACAAGTTATGGAGCATCACAGAGCCGCTCACCACGAGTACTCCCAGGAAAGGGACACGGACTACAGACAGCTGTGGATCTTCTCTGACTCAAATGAATGATTTTCAACCCTAGGACAGTGGGTCTTATCAGGGAAACTGAATAAAAATGAACACAGCCCAAAGAACTGGTCCTGTCAGCTTGCCTTTCCTCTGGCCTCAGGCACGTGCTAATAAATACCTGAGCACTCCCCTCAGGTATTTCTTTTAATTAAAAAAACCCTCAAAAAACCAGAAAACATTTGAGCAGCTGGGGAGTCTTGATCTTAGAATTCAGTCTTCAAAATCAAGCAGTCAGACTTAGAAATATGAGGTGTCTCACTTCCTAAGTCAAGAACACAACTTACCTCCATGTTGGGCTGCCACAGGGGTATCTCCTGGGGCCTGTGATTCCACGATTCTGATTGGTCCAAGAGAGATGCTGGGCCGGGGTAGATGCTGCCAGCCATGGCTGTGAGTCCGTGTGGACCAGGGTAGCCAGACACCTGTGAGTGGGACAGGAGGAAGGAACGTTTCCATAACCCAGCTTCTGTGTGATTCTGCTTTGCAGGGAAAGTGACCTGGAGCACTTCATACTAGGCAGACGGTGTCCCCTCCCAGAATGTCCAGGTCCCAATCCCTTGAACATGACAACAGCTCTCTAACGGGGCAATGTGCAGATGCAACCCAGGCCAGGACCCTAGTGTGGCAACTGCCCTGGACTACCTGAGTGGCTTAATGTGACCCCAAAGGTCCCTGGGTACAGAGGGAGCAGAAGCTGAAGAACAGTCAGAGCCAAGTTCCGGTTTTGTACTTGGGTCACAGGGACCAAGAGCCAAAGAACACAGGCAGCTCTTACAGAACCTGGCAGACCAAGGAAAGGGACTCTCAACAAGAACCCCGAGAAAGGCAGTCTGGCTGCATTAGACAACTAAAGAAAATGCACTAGGAAATGAGAAGTCATTCACTTTGGAATTTTACGACTATAGAAATGCTCAGATCAGACTCTCTCTGCATATAAAAGCCAGAGGAAGCCATAAAAACAGCTGTGCCACACTTGGCTCCAGAATCCCCCGTCCTGTCCAGTGCCAGAGCCACAAGAAACTTGTCCTCCAATGAAGGAGGGCCTGATGGTGGAGGGGTTGTGCCTTCTCACAGTGGGACATGGAGAACTCCAGGCGTGAGGAGAGCTGAGGGGTCTTTCCCCACAGGCCCCCTCTGGATGGAGGCTCAGTGAGCAGACATAGGATCTATTTACATAGAGTATCTGCTGGTATGGGATGGCCAGGGTGGCCAGTTAAATTTTTAATGAGATAAAGCAGAGCCAAATCCATATGTTCAAACACCCACACATACCTCATGTTCATTTACTAGGTCTCCAGACGTGAATCATACCAAATCCCACATGGACAACATTAACCAGTAAGTCTTCATGTAAGATACACAGAAAGCTCTCATTTTTTCTGAATAAAAATATCTTATAAAATCCTAGTAAGCACAAAATGTTGTGTTGCTATAGTTTGGGTGAAAAATGACACATACCGCCAGAGAACTTTCAGGAATTCTCAGGACAAGAAGTTTTGAATTATTTAAAGCTGTTTTCTCCCCCCACCCCATTATTTGGAGAATACTTTATTAGTTTCTATAATCAAACCCATGAAGACCTTACATATTTAATACAGTGCATTAACCCTGTACAAATGGAAAAAAGTTAAGTTTAATGTTTCTAGACTAATATGTTTGTTAATTTCTCTACAAAGCAACTCAACATGGTAAACTGGGGTACTTTTCCCAAAGCTGACAGCCCAGCTAAAGTTTCCAAAAATCCAACGTGTGTGTGTGTATATTCAATTTCTTTAGTGTTACATAGTTTTAATTTTTAGCTTGATTCCCAAATATTTTATTTTCTTTGAGGCTATTGTGAATGGGATAGTTTTCCTAATTTCTCTTTCAGTAGATTCATCACGATGACTAGGAATGGAATTGACTTACAGGTGTTAATTTTAAGCTGTTTTCTAAATAATACTGGCCATGTGGAAGAACCAGTGGACACCTGAGGCTAAAAGGGAATACAAAGAGACACCAGCAAAGGCACTATAACTGGCCTCACTGATGGGACAGGAAAAACGGCTTGGTGAGGCTCACCGACCATCTGTTCAGTGATGACACTCTTATTTTGCTGTTTATGTGCTGCCTAGGCACTTAGCAAATCACAGAAGTCAGAAGAGTGCTGCTCCCAGGGCAGGTGTGACATTCTGTGAAGGGCACGAGGGGCCTCTGGGGCCTGTCCTGGGAGGTGGGCATGGGACAGAAGAATGTTGGCATTGGTCAGAACCCAGACTTGTGCACTTCACAGTAGGTAACGCAAACCAACAAAAGCTAATCCCTTCCTTCGAGAACAAAGACAGATGCTACTGACTGCTTTAGGTCCTCTACTAAGGTGCTCCTTTCTTACCTGTGCATGGTACTGGCTGGCACGTCCAGCGTCCCTTCCACACTGTCCACTGTCTAAGACAGTACCTTGTCTGATTTGTTATAGTCATTTTAAATTTTATATTTGTCTTCTGGAAAAACTGATGTTCAGTATTACCTCTGCATAATGCGTATCTACTGGTTCCAACTTGTGCCTTGCAAGAGCAAGTAGGAGAGAATGGCATAAGAGCTGCTGGGGCACCAGCCTGTCTCATTAAGACTGTGAGGACACGTATGCCTTGCATGGTGTCCACAGACAACAGTCACGTGGGCAATGACCAGGTGAAAACTTTCCTAGGTCACTCACCAAAATGAGTAACAAATACAAAATGGAAATATACACACCACGTACCTCCCCACCACCAAAGTATGGGAAAGCCAAGTAACACACTTCACTTCTGCAATGGCGGTACCTGATAATGATTGCTCTGCACCATGTGCTGCGGGCTGGGGTAAAATCCTTCACTGGAGCGCGGACTAGGGTAACCAGGTCTGCTGGGCTGTGAAGAAATCAACAGTGTATCATATGAATGAACATTTACAGGTCTAAGTTTTACAGAAATAATAGGAAAATATATCTCTAACAAATAGCTTGGTTAAAAGCAATGATAAAGGGCTGGGGTTGTGGCTTGGTGGCAGAGTGCTCACCTAACATGTGTGAGGCACTGGGTTTGATCCTCAGCACCACATAAAAATAAATAAATAAAATAAAGTCATTGTGTTCATCTACAACTAAAGAAAAATATTTTTTTTTAAAAGCAACAATAAAAATGCTAAGATATTTCAATGATGAAAGAAGACCCCTGCATGTGAAAAAGGCTGATTATTCCTTTATCACACACAAAAATTAACTGAAGGTGGACCACAACCTAAATGAAAGAGTGAAAGCTCTTAGGAAAAGGACACAGGGGCAAATCTTTGTGACCCTGGGTTAGGCGACAGTTTCTAAACTACAACACCAAAAACACCTAACAAAGGAGGAGAGAAGGTAAGAAGGACATCATCAAAAACACAAAGCGTGTGTTGCAAATAATACCACCCAGAGCGAGCACACAATCCAAAGGACGCAAGAAAATGCTTGCCAATACTTTATCTATCTTCCAGTTGTAGCTGGACACAATACCTTTATTTTATTTATTTATTTTTATGTGGTGTTGAGGATCAAACTCAGTACCTTGCATGTGCTAATAAGCAAGTGCTCTACTGCTGAGCCCCAGCCCCAGACACAGCCCTTGCCAGTACTTTATCTAAGAAACACGTTTGAACATACAGAGACTCTGAGCAGGTTGGTGGTGAGATGGCAAAAGGTGCTACTAAAGAGTAGTGGGGGCACAAGCACCCCCCAGAGAGAACAGGAAAGGTGCTCAGCTCCTGAGGCTCTAGCACACCACCACCTTGAAAAACCACAGTGAGCTTCTGCTTGTAATCGCTGCAATGGTTTGATGAAAACACAGAAAATGTAAAAAAAATCCAGGATGTAGAAAAATGGAAACCTTTTAGCACTGCTGCTGGGAATACAGACCAGGGCAGCTGCTGTGGAGGGCATTCAAGGGACGGCTCCAGCACCCCAGAGGTGGGGATGCATAGCAGAGAAGTGCAGCCCACATCTGGGCCAACACGGCTCTCAAAGGCATCATCTGCAGCAGCCAGAGAGGGAGCATGACTACCCGCAGGAGAGGAGAACACACGCAGCACACCTATAGGGGAGCACCATGTGGCCCTGCGTGCTGACACAGACCATGACACAGAGGAACCTTGGCATGTGCTGAGAGAAGAACCGCTTATAAGGAACTACAGTGATTCCACCCATAGGGTGTCCAGAGTAGGAGTCGCGCAACAGCAGGCATAGGAACAGGGAGGGTGTGCCTCGAGGAGCCAGACACTTGGGGGGGTCACTGTGGAAGTGGGTGCACAACTCTGAACACACAGAAAAGCTGTATGCATGGTCTTGGGGGTAGGTTGGTCATGAATTCTGTCCCCATGAAGCTATTAAACTGCCACCAGTGAAGGACACTGGCCATACTGGGCATGCCCTCTGTCGCCTGCCTGCTCTGGTGCTCTCTGCCGTGCCCTCCTGGGCCAGTGATCCACCTGCCAAGCCTCATCTTCCTCACTATCAGGCAGGTGGAGCCGGAAGAGCTCTCCAGCCCCTTCCAGCACTGAGGATCTCAATTCCAGCTTCTGAGATAAGTGAATTCAAGTTCACAGCAAAGGGAGAGTTTAGTTTGAAATAAGAGGGGACAACAAGGGAAGTCCACAAGGTCTTACATGACACAGGGATTCAACCAGGTGGGAATACACTGTTCTCAGAGGAGTTAAGACCAGAGTATAAAGGACTTGGACTGGCGTCCAGCAAGCGGGACACTGAAGACTCTGTGGCACCATGTCCTCTGGCACTGGTGCTGGGTGGACTCAGGCTTTGCACTTGCACTGTGCCCAAGGCCTGGAACAACCACATCTCCACCTGCGGGACACTTCCCATCCCATGAGTCTTTAACAAAGGTCTCCTGGTCCTGCCGGCCTTGGGGAAACTCAGGTCCTCTGCTCCCCTTGACTCAGGGGCAGGGCCAGCATTTCTATACTCGCTTCGGCCTACCAAGGAGCCACTGACTTCCTGAGGACAGGAAGTTCCCTTACCCCTCAGCCCCTCAGAGATTAGGCCCACTCCAAACTTAACTGAATGTGACCATGAACTCGTCAAAGACCCCTGCAGCAGGAAACGGTCTGAGGGATGTTCTAGGCTCCTCTCTACTCCTGCCAAAGCGGCAGCTTACAAAGTGTGTTCCTTGGGGCTAAGGGGCTGTATGCAGATTTACATCTTTAAAGATTTAATTTGAAAAAGTGGTTGTGGTGATTTAAAAGAGGTTTCAAAGGGAAGAGTGTGACTTCCTCTGTACACTGAGACTGCTGTGGCAAGAGCTGTTTAGAGGAACGTGCCAATAAGTAAGCAGTACCATAACGGCTGCGCGGGAAAGACGTCCTGGATCCTGTGTGGAAGGACGCACAGCCAAGAGCTGGGGCAACAGACGGAGCTTCCCAGCCACAGGGCAACATCCATGGCTTAAATTCTGAAAATGGCACATAAGTAAAAGGTGCGGAAATATAAACAGCCGCCATTTACTCGGTGTATACTGT
The DNA here is from genome assembly GCF_045843805.1 of Urocitellus parryii. Taxonomy (NCBI): domain Eukaryota; kingdom Metazoa; phylum Chordata; class Mammalia; order Rodentia; family Sciuridae; genus Urocitellus; species Urocitellus parryii. The sequence continues at coordinate 3,213,018 of NC_135537.1, read as the reverse complement.
GCATAACCTCTGAAGGGTTTTTACGTACAAGTAAAATCTGTCGATGAGCCATACATTTTACGTAGGCTCAGAGAAGGCAGGTGATTTGAATAAAGTCACACAGCTAGTAATGGCAGAATTCTAAAATCTGCTGCGCCATCATGCTTCTATATGAGAAGTGCACTTGACTCAAACAAAAAGGAACATAGCAAAGAAATAAAAATGGCAAATGCTCTAAAAAAAACCCAACCAAACAAAAAACCATCTTGTAGTGACTCAAAAAAATAGAGGTGAGTGATAAAACCTATAAGGCTCCATTTCAAAATAACAGGTAAGAAGATGGAAAGGTTCTATGATGATGAAGTGACTGCACCAAGGGTGCCCAGAGTCTAATGCTGTGGAGAGGACCAAGGTCAAGGCCAGGAAAAAGGTCGGTGCCAAGCCAGATTCTAGCTGTCATTAAGACAGTGTCCATGTCGCCGAGCACTGTGACCCGAGAGGGTCAATGCACCTCCCCCTCCAAGAAAACTGGGGTTTTCACCTGAAAGAATGTGTGGTGGAGGGGATTTTGCCAACTCTCCTGAGGGGGATGAGAGAAAGGTAGGGCAACCCTCGGGGCATGCAGGGCACTTGTGAGGTACTCCTGTCGGCCATGAGGACTGGGTAGGGGACTGGCGGGCAGTTTCCAGCAAACATAGGGATTCCCATGTCACTCAACTTCATCTAGGTGACAAAACACAGAGTCACAAACTCCATTGGAGCCCAGAAGCGGCTCTGCGTTTCCGTTAACACAGGTGACACTTTTTGGGGCCTGTCAGTTTACTTTTCAGGACTGCAACCACTGGGAAGAAACATGGCCTCCTATAGTGTGTACGTGGGATAAGGAGAACTGAGGATGGGCCCAGGCCCTCGGGCAGAACTCTGCCTGGGAGCTGCCGCCCGGCTGTAAGCCTTAGCCATGAAGTACAGTGAAGCTGTTGAGTCCTGGATAGGAGAAAGACATTTCTGCTTAAAAAACTAAGGAAGCCATGGGGCTGGGGCTGCAGCTCAGCAGTAGAGCACTTGCCTAGCATGTGTGAGGCACTGGGTTGATCCTCCGCACCACATAAACTAAAGATATGGTGTCATTTAAGACTAAAAAACATATTAAAAAACAAATCAATGACAAAAAAAAAAAAACAAAACTAATGAAGCCATATTAAAATTTTTTTGTTTGTTTTTTTGGTGCAGTGTTGGGGACTGAACCAGCACTAGGCAAGCGCTCTGCCACATAGCTGTACCCCCAGCCCCATGTTTTACTAGTACACAAAATTTATCTACAAAGTCAGGAAATCCAAGTGGGATATATCCTGAGGTATCACAGTTGGAGTGAGGAAAACCCACAGGATCCACAGAGTCCCCATCTTGTGGGGCAGAGTAAACCACAGTGCTGGCCCACTACCTGGGAATAACAGACTCACTTTAGAAATGGCTAGGACTGTGACCATAAATGCAGAACCTGACCCTGACAGTGAACTCTGGGAAGGAACACACTGCACATGAGACTTGATTCTGCCTGGTGTAGAGGAGAGCCCGGCTCGCTGCCTGGGATCACCCCACACCTGTGATGACATCCCAAGTCTGGCTACAGAACCAGGCAGATGGCTGCTGCTGCAAACACGTGTGGTACAGGGAAGAACCTCCGCCTGTAGACAAGGGCTTCGGACGCACATTCCAAAGACATTTCAAAGAAAGAGAAAGTGAAAGCAAGAGACAGAACGATGTTTAAAAAGATCAGTGCAATGGCTCTTGTATGCTAAACCAAGAAAAGCCAAGCCAGCTCTACCTCGTGGCCCTAATTTAAAAGTCAAATATAAATGATAAACCAACAGATTGGGATATAAAAAGATGCTTAGAGGCTGGTATGTGGCTCAGTGATAGAGAGCCTGCCTGACACCGGGGAGGCCCTGGGTTCTATCCACAGCACACCAGAGGAAGAGAAGGGAGGAAGGGAGAGAGACAGACAGGAGAGAAAGAAATATTTAGATGAAAAAAGTTCTTCAGTTCCATGAGTTCCGGGGCAGGCAGTGTGGCACCGTGTGGTGCTTGTCACAGAACACTGAGGTTTCTATACTTCAGTGTGCCAAGAGGAGAGCCCAAGGGTGAATGATCTCACAGCACGTCCCACTGGCTGGAGGAGGAACGTGAGGTGTGTACAGCATGGAGGTAACTACCCCAATCGGCAGCAGAGCGTGATCAAGACACGATTCTCCTGCCTCCCAGCACAGTGCCATTGTGCAGCTGCTACAGAATTAAAACACAGGCCAACTGTGGAGACCAGGAAGAGGGGCTTCGTGGGAACCAAGGAGTCATGCTGTTGTTAAACTAGGAACAACAGAGGAATGCTTGGGCCTTCCCTGGAGTGGGGTGCTTTTCTTTCTCTGCAGAGGGACTGGGAGGAGGCCCCTTCACCCCTCCATTCTGCAGGACTGTGCTCACTACCCATGCTCACCTTCAATGTGATGCCAGGTTTACTGCTATGTGGCTCAACAAGAAAATAAGTTTTCAGGCATCATTTTGAATGGTTCAATAATACTTAAATTATATTGTGTTGGCAGATTTGTGAATAGTTTTTAAAAAGAAGATGAATACTTAATTAAAGTCATATTTTTAGCTAATCAATTATCAAAGAACAAGTAACTATTAACTGCAAAAAAGCCTGTTATTTTTTGGCTTTCCAGAAAAAGGTCTGATAGGCATGTTCATGGCCGGTACACCATGGTGTGAAAAGCCACTCTTTGGAATGGCGCAGAAAGACTCTATTACTCAAAGCATCAGGGGCCAACTCTACTGAAACCCCAGCCATGGCAGAAGGCTATAGCTTCGCTCCTGGGTGGGAGAAGACAAAAGAAGGAGGGACCCGGGGACAGTGCGCAGGCAAGGTGAGAGGCAGGCCTCTCTGAGGAAGGAAAGCAAGAGCCACGAGCTTCCACACAGATACCCCAGCCGCAGGCAGAAAATGTGCATGGTGTTCTCAGCAAATGGAGACAAAGCAAAGGGGACATGGTCAGGTGGGACTGGACTCATTTATAATACTGTGAAACGTGAGGCGTCTGTGGCCCAGTTTCATGTTTAGTATGACCAATTATTAGGGAGACCCCTGACAGTCAATGAAAGAAAAGGCTCCTCCACGCTGGAGGAGGGGGGTGCAGAGGAAAGGGAGCATACTCTACGGTTATCAACAGCCTCCACCTGAAATACAAATTATGGAAAGGAACACAAGAGGGTGACCTGCAGAGGGACGAAGGGAACACTGGTTGCAACTGTACTCTTTTCTCCTCAAAGGAAACAGCTATCTACAGCACAGACTTCAGAAGGCACTTAAAGAGTCACCCCCAGCTGGGTGGTGCTACCTTGGGTGGTGCTTCGTCGGACCCTCCAGAGTCCCAAGACACGGTGGCCTGTCTTCTGGACTCCATCCTCATCCGTTCTTCCTGCTGAGCCTTCTCTTCCTCCAGGATCGTGCTAGAGAAAACACACTGAATCAGGGGGCTGAGAGCCAGAGCAGCACCCGTCATAGCCCACCCGGCCCCTCCAGGAACACACCTGGACCCTAGTGGAGGACACTCATAAAGAAAGGGGAACGCCGCATTGGGTTCCTAACCCTGAGCCAGGACGCTAGAGCAGCCTTGGTTCTCAGGGGCACAGGGAAGAGAGAGGCTGGTGAGAGTGGAGGACTGGCCAAGGGGAAGCATCTATACGCCGAAGTGCACTCTGAGCAGATCAGAAAGACCCGAGCAATCCCACACAGCCCTCGTCAAGCAGCTACACACGAGGCAAAATCTGGACAGACACACTCCCACAGAATATGACCTCACCAGCACGTTATGTGACCAATTAGCAAGTTGGCCAACAACTTCCTCAATTGCTCAGTACAGTAGTCCTACTAATTCTCAGCTTAAAAAGTACTTTATCTGGCCAGGAAAATAAGGAAGACAACAGCACTTACAAGTGCTTCAGAAAATACCGTCTGCCCTGAGCTGGAAGCGCTACACTTACCCCGGCTGTGCAGAGGTTGAGGTCCCACAAGACTGCCAAGACTTCAACTTCTCAGGCAGAGGGGGCGGGGCGAGGCTTAGCTAGCTCCCCAGGCCACACGCACCCCCCCAGGCTCAGTGGGCCCAGTGGGTCTTTGAAACGCTCGTCCTAAGCCTAAGAGGCAGATAGTGCTTTCCTACGTGCCTGTAGCTCCAAGTTCTAATAATACAGCTCATTCAAAGTTTCTGGCCCCTGGCAGGCAGAATGCAGTAAATAACCACCCAGAATTATTCAGGAAAGAGTGACATCAGCGGCAGAGACTCTTTCTAATCTGGGAATTTGTTCAACTGTTCATAAAGACATTCCTGTAGAGGTGGAGCCTGGCTCTCACTCAGGCACCTTCCCAATCAGGAGGACAGACAAGATTCATTTCCTAGCTGCCCTGAGTCAGAAAACCATCACTGCAGACCTTAAAGACATTTTTCCTCAAAAGGAAAGGAAATATTCTCCTCAAGGCAAGGATCGTATTACCACTTTAAAGGCTGAGGCCCACCCTTTCCTCCCAGCCTCTGGTTTCCTTCCCACTTAAAGACTGTGGTCAAGCAAACAAACGCCAAGCCACCTCCATAACATGCAAGAATCCCTCAGCAGCCTCCCAAGAAAGGCACTCTGGGCACCTGGCCGAGGGTGAGTTCCAGGTGAACCCAGGCAGCGTTTGGGGAGGGAGCCCTGGGCATGTGTTTAAGGTGCTCTGGTTCAGGGTAAAGGGAGACTCAATAGCCAGAAAGAGAATAGCAGTGCCCTTGCAGAGAAGGAGGGTGGGTTCTGTCTGGAGTGTCCCTGGCTGCACAGGCATCAGCCCAGTGCCATTACAGGCCCTGTAGAAGCCAGGAAGAGGATTTCTAGCAAGCTACCAGGGCAAACCCATCCAAGCACATAAGCATTACATGACTAACGCTTGGCAGTGCACTCTGTCCACTCTGTGTGGAAATAAACATCTTTACATTTAAACTTTCTTTACGTTCATGACCTAGAGCCCCATGTTACACTTTGAAACCATGCCTGTCACATAGTTGACACTTAGGCATCTGCTGGATGAACAAAGGATTCACAGTGAGTGGGTGAGACACACACATTCCAAGGACCCAGCAGATAAGTGACTTGGCTGGGACTCAGCTCATCAGTAATGACAGCTGTAATGAGTAGTCAGGTACAGGGAAGGAGCCTGAGGTCTGAGTCAGACTGATGTGGGGTTCAAGTTCTGCCACAGACAGGCTGTTACCAGACAACTTGATCCCTCCACACCTCATCCACAAAATGGAGCGCCTCCCTAACCACCCTAACTACTGACCTTGAGGGTTACTGAAAAGATAAAATAAAATTCAGACAATCTCTGTAAAGTGCACCAAAACCCAAGAAGCTTTTAAAAATGAAAAGAACTATGCCAAAATCCCCATCAAATAGCATCGCCCAATGGCTAACGGCTAGCATTCCCACAGGCGCTGCAAGTATTTCAAATGAGTTAAGCAGCAATTAGAGCTTGAGGCATGAAAAGAGCAACTCTTACTGAAGTGTTTACAGTGCAACTTTCATGAACTTGCTAGAATAGTTACTGATACTGGTGCCTCCGGCTAGCCAAGAACATTGCCACCATCGGGGACAGGTGAGTCTTGGACAGGAGCTAAAACAGCTCCACAGCAGAAACCTGGCAGATGCCCCTTAATGTCTCAGGGCACAGAACAAAGGTACACCCCTCCAAGGCTGTTGGGGAGGATGGAGACGGGTATCCGTGGTAGTTCACTCTTCCAAAGTGATGTGGGTGCTCTCTTCGTTCCCCTCTTCCTCCGAGCCAGGAAGAGGGGCCATCATATTCTCCACCACCTCTCCTGGAACACCTTTCTCTCCTCTGCCTGGCCATGCCTGACTTATGTCTCAAATGTCCTCCATAACATCTTCCCCAAGCTTCCAATTCCCTTCAGGCTGTCCGTACATGTTCAGAACTGGCACGGCCCTGAATCACAACATGCATGAAGAATTGCCAGGAGTGGCCAAGTGACGCCCTGGAGCAGAGCGGGTCTGCTGTCCAGTGTGGAGGACCACACTGCAAGCCCCCAGCACTGGCCAATGGTGAATCAGGAGAGGCCTGCACACAGGCTGCTTTCTTTGAGATGGTTCCTAGGGATCAGAGTCAGTCTGAGACCACAGCACAGTCCCAACTGGCCCTAGGGAGAAGCACATCCCTTTAGCAGTTTCCAGGTGCCCTGCTCTTCATCACCTGACCCTTAAAGCAAATAGCAGAACCTGAATCCTAACATTTTAAGACTTAAAAAAAAAAAAACCAAAACCTTAAAAGCTTTTAAAGTCTTTAAAAAATCAAGGGAAAAAATCAACACAAAATAACTTTTAAAAGTCCTTTCTTTTATTTCTTCATATGATTAAAATACAGGCAAGCTGCTATAAGACTAAACAGGACATTTCTTCCAGGCAAGACAACTCTACTTTAAATAGGTCCCACTGTGCCATTTTATGTCACATGGGTTGTCTAATCTTGTGGCTGTGTCCCAAAGATTGCATCCAGAATTGTGAAATCCCTTGCATAAGGAGATTTCCTGAGGTCCCACCTGGCCAACCAACCTCCCCCACCCACTGAAAGTCACTTCCCCTTTTCTCTAGCCTGCTGAGTTCACCTATGAATCTTCCCTTGAGTCCTTAACCACTGCTGCCTCAGTGCCCGGTTTAGGCTATAAGCTTAGGCTTCCTGCACCTGTCAGATGGGTTTCCATTCCTCTTCTCACTTGTACAGCATGTGCACACCAGATATTCCAAAATTTCTTTTCTTTTTAAATATATTTTTAGTTGTAGATGGACACAATACTTTTATCTTACTTATTTAGATTTATGTGGTGCTGAGGATCAGATCCAGTGCCTCCCATGGGCTAGGCAAGCACTCTACCACTGAGCCACAGCCCCAGACCCCAAATTTCTTTAGGTAAGCACACCAGTCTGTGCTTCAGAGACACAAAACAACTAGGAAGGGAATTCCTGCCATTTCCAGAAATAGCATATCAAACACTCCTGAGTAACCATAATCTGTTGTTCAGAGTAGGAATATAAATCACTCACAAAAGGCTAGTCCCTAGATGGAGGAGGAAGGCACCAGAAGACAACGCTGAGCTGCTCTCCTGCATTTGCATCTGCTGAGGAACCAAGGGCAACACTAGAATGTGCACAGGGTCATGGAGATCAAGCTGAAGCATATTTTCCCAAACTCTCAATATTTTTAGTAGCTATTCATTATACTTGGAAGCTTTCAGCTGCTGAATATGAACTGGCAGGGAGCCCTCATGGTTTTTCCTAGAATGGTGGTTTCAAAGTCTTATGCTTGCAAAGAGATAGAACAATAAGAGCTGAAACTTGTTGCTTCAAACACGAGTGCACTTGATAACTATGTCCATTTATCCACAGGGCCCATCTAGGAAGAGAGTCCTGAAGAGGGCAAAGGAGAACTCAGAATTTGTTTTCAGCTCCTTCATTTTAAAAGAAAGAATTGCCCAAGTAGCCAATTCACACTTAAAGGACATAAAAACGTGGGAGAGTGGCTGATTTTCATCTGGTTGCATTACCCCTTGTGAAACTGGGTCTCAGGCTCCCTGAGTGGGCATGGGAGGGTCTTACTCACACCCTTCCAGAGCATCCAATGTGAATTCACTTGTAAGGTATTTTGATGGTAAACAAGAACGTGGTCTATTGAGTCCCCCATTCCCAGCACTCAGCCAGGATACACAAACAAATCTCCAGCAAGGACAGATTTCAGGAACAGAAAAGGCCCATCAATACAGAGTGGCTGATGTTTGGGTTGTCCAAGCACTTTCAGAGGAAAGGGACTGCACCCCTGGTGGGCCATGCAGTCACAGAGCTCTCCCTGCCAGGCCCGCAGTGAGAAGAAGGCTGGCAGATGAAGGACCATGCATTGGAGAAGACCTGGAGAAACTCTGAAGGAAATGCTAGATGGTTCAGTGCTTGGAGCCGCCTTACAGCCACAAGAAAAGAAAGGAATGTTTATCTATTTCCTTTCTGTAGCCTGTGTCTCAAGATTGACCGTGATGTGAACTCTCCTCTTTGAAACTACAAAACTATATTTCTTTAAATAAGAAATGTTCTCTGCTTTATTTAATATGGAGGGAAGAACTTTCACTTTTAAAAAAGACTGGACTTTGACCACCTAAACAAAGCAATGATATCACAAAATTTACTTTGGAAATAAAAATCAGTCTGGGTTTATAGTGCAATAAATTTGAAGGAAAAAAAGTGGGAGGGAATGGCTTGCTCTGGCAAGTTCATGGGAATGCCAGTTTTGAAACATGATCTCTTGTAATTACTCAACTTTGCCTCATCACAAAGGAACGGAGCTGACCTTTCCGAGAGCTTCCTGGCATCTGTGCGGAAAACAAGCCTGCAGAATTGAGCAGGGTGGGGAGGCTCAGCTGGGTGGGCTGAGCTAGGGACTAACTGCCACCGTGTGTCCCAGCTGCGCCTCCCCTGGACATCACCCTCATCAACACTGAGATCACACTTCTCTCTTCACCTAAGACGTATTTCAGCATGCAGGACGTGAGCACTGCTGTATGTTTGGTGAGTCGGCCATCTTGAAATTATGTTTTAAAAAGCAGTTTCTTCTAAAATCTTACTACACAATGGTGAACTCTTTCTATTTCTGGCATGTTTGACAGCTCTTCTTGTGGACTGGAACTATAAACGATGAATATAAGAAACAACTCCATGACAGCTCAAGAGAGCAGCCAATAGCTGTAGGATCCTGGAGGGCACTGGTCAGAGGAGGAGTGCCACCAGGCAGAACCTCACAAGTGGGCCGGTACTCTGACCAAGCTGCACCCCAGCCCGGGTTCCTACTTTATAACAGTCCTTAGCCAGCAGGCAGACCCTAGTACTACTGGCTTGATGAACCAGAGAACGAATCTGGAGCAACCATGGCTGACGGAAACAAAGGGGAAATCCAAAAAAGAAGAGACCAGAGAGGGAGTGCCTTGGTTCTGAAGCACGAGTTCTGTCCAAACCTCCAGCTGACACACAGGGCAGACTCCAAGCAGCCCAGCCAGGCTAAAGAAAAGAGTGGGCAGAGATGTGACTGGCTGCCTAACTCAGGTAGGATCTGCAACCCAACAATCCGAATGCTCATGAGAGGAATGATTACAAGTCATAATACCCAGGACATGATTGAAAATTCTCTGATATACAAGTCCATATGAAAATGTCATCTGCTGTCAAGAAGAAAAAAGATTGACTCTAAAGAGGACTCAGACATTGAACTGGTAGGCAGTAGCTTTCAAAGAAGCCACTATATTGAAGGACAAAAGATAAGTTTGTTCATAATAAATGAAATGAAAGGAAATATTGGCAGGGAAAGAAAATACAGAATAAAAATTCTGTAACTAAAAAATATATCTGAGATAAAATTTCCATGGATGGGATGATAAAGAAGAGTTAGAGAACTTGGCGACAAATCAGTAAAAAAATTATCTAGTCTGAAAGAGAAAAAGGACAGAGGAGAGGGTGGAGGGGAGGAGGAGCACCTGGGCCTGGGTTGCACACCTGCGATCCCAGCACTTGGAGGCTAAGGCAGAGCGCTTGCCTTGCACATGTGAGGCACTGGGTTCGATCCTCATAAAATAAGTAAATAAGTAAAACAAAGGTATGGTGTCTAAGTTCAACTAAAAAAAAAAAAATTAAAAAATTAAAAAAAAATACATCAGAAGAAGTAATGGTCAAAGTTCCTCCATATATGGCAAAAGATGCAAATATACAGCTTTCAGAGGTTCAGAAAATCCCAAGCATGAAAATAGAAAACACCCGCATAAGCTGTGTGAACCATGGAACACCACCGATTGGAGATGACTAAAGCTATACACCACACACAGAACACCAGCACTGGTGCACTAGAGGCTCCTTCCAAGAAGGGAAGAGGTAGAGTAGAAGGCAGGACACCTTCACAGGACTGATAGGAGAAACAAACACAACAAACCCCACTCAGGCAACAAAAATCAAGTTCAATTCACTTATGGGTAAAGCAGGACTAATGGAATTCACTACCACCAGATCTGCACGAGAAACGCTGAAGAGGCTCCTCAGGTTGGTGAAAAGCCAAAGCGTGAGCTCTTCATGCAGAAGGGAGCACTGCGTGGGGATAAATGCAGAGGACTCTTTAAAACGTGCTCAAGACAAAAACTGCAGTCTTATTTTGCAGGGTTAATAGTGTGTGTGAATGTGGTACACACCTGGCCTCCAGAGCACAGCAGGCTGAGGTGTGGTAAATGCAGGTTCTATATTTCCATCTAGACAGTGAAAGGTCACAGAAGGATGTCAAAATCCCCAGGGCAGCACAGGAAGCCCAAGGCAAATATACTGCTGCAAACGTGCATGAGGGAGTGGGGCAGAGGATGGGCTAGTATCATTGAAGGCCAAAGCCACTTGGCTAAAAGCAAAGACACTGACTACAGAGGCCCTAGGCTTCTCCCTGTCTTCTGGCTACTGACATGGAGCCAATGGCCCTATATTTGCGCACTCTCCCCCTCCAGTCTCCTCCCCTGTCTCCTTTGTAAGCGGGAGCAGAGAAGGTAACCACTTGGGGCCCCAGGCACTTATTTCCAGAGAGGCAGAGAAGGACATTCATGCCTTCTAACTCCTCCTTAATATTTCTAGGGACACTAAGCTTATAGACAAAATTCATGGCAATTCAGAAAAACTATGAGGAGGGAGAAAATAGAAACAGAAACAGAACAGATGGAAGAAATCATGGTGGCTAGGAGCATCTTGAGGATTTCACCATGGGCACTGAGGACAGGGGTCTCTGCCACAGATATGCAGCCACAAATGCTGCACCTGAAAAGCCCCGTCTAAGGCTGGTGAGAAGCACTGACAGTAAAGAACAAATTAGACAGGAAATGGTTAAGACAAAAAGTTTTAGTGGAGGGCTGGGGATGTGGCTCAAGCGGTAGCACGCTCGCCTGGCATGCGTGCGGCCCGGGTTCAATCCTCAGCACCACATACAAAGATGTTGTGTCCGCTGATAACTAAAAAAAAAAAAAATTAAAAAGAAAATATTAAAAAAAAAAAGTTTTAGTGGAAACCATTTTAAGTTTACATTAAATTCCTATTAAATTCAGATTCATTCATTACTTTTTATTACTCTGAAGGCTGAGGTGCTGTGAGCATCTTAAGAAATACAGGTATAACCAGAATGTGGACTGCCCTTTAGGTAACATCCAGGCCCCGGAGAGGGAGGAGATGGAACACACGGTGTGATGACCAGAAGGCAGTCAGATGCCCCCTCTGAAAGGAATTCTGGAAGCAAATACAGAGGTACTTCAAAAGATATGCAGAGAAGCAGCACAAGCAATCCTATGTCATCAGTCCAACCCTGAGCTTCTAATGTGAGAGTCTTACTGGAGGACGAGTGGAGAGTCACCAAGAGCTGCGACTCTTGTGGAAGAGTTGTGTGCAGACTCATGCTCTAGAAGACCTGCCAAGTGTCAAAGCGCTTGGCATCGTCAAGTCTGCACAGCAGGAATGGCTCCCCGTACTCAAGGGGGCTGTCCACACTCCTTCACTTATACAACCAGACCCTGCAAAGGAGCTGCTGCTGTTGTCCAGGGAGACTCGGTGGTGGGGCCAGGGCTCAAGCTCAAGTCTGGTGCCAAAGCTCATGATCTTGCATGGTTCTGCTGTTGCTTATCTTAAGTTCAAATCCAAGAAACCAGACTATTCTAAAGACATTTAACTAATCAATAACTGTGGATCTTCAGAAAAGTTTTGTTATGGTACCTGCCACTAGGCAGGCTAACGGAGTATGCGCCTACCTTGGGCTGTGTGTAATTACAAGCATTTGGATGAACTATTTCACTTAATCATGAAAATCATCACATGGACAATATTTATGATCCTCCTCTTATAGGGAGACTAAGCAACTTGCCCAGGGTTACAGAACCTTTTAAACACTCTTTGAAAAATTTTCCATACACGTTTACTTTAAAGGTGTTGCTAGCTTGAACTGGAAGTTTCACAAACCAACTGAAAGTTTTTGTTCCTGAGGTGCCTTGTAATTCACTTGAGTATGCTACTGACACACAATATGAAAAAAAAAATTGTGCCTGTAGGTACTGAACTAAACTTTATTCCTGACCAAACCATCTGTCACAGTGCTGTATAACAAAATTAAGCACCAAAAATAATACAAAGTTAAAACAATTACCAAAAACCTAAGACCAAAATTATACATGCATGCATACATGTCAAAACCCCAAAACCCAAACCCCCAAAAGAAAGCTCTCAGCAGCCTCAAGCCGGAGCCGAGTCCACACACTGCCTGAGTTTATAGCAGACTCAGGATGACCCCCACAGAGAGGCCTGACTCCCCAGCTGCTCCCTGTGGGAGCACACTAAGGATGAGCCAGCAAAACAGGCAGTGAGACAAAAGGCACACTGGGAAACTGTCACCCATAAAAACCTGGGGTAGAGGCCTTGGTGCTGCTGTTGTACCTTATTTATTTATTTATTAAAACACACACACACACACACACACCTTTTAAAAATTTGTTCTACTTAGTTATATATAACAGCAGAATGCATTTCAATTCTTTGTACACAAATAGCACCTTTTGATACTCAAACAATGTAGAAAGCCCAGCTATAGGAATTCTGGATTTCTCTTTCTTGTGTTTATTTTTTCACTCATTTATTAAGTTGCTGATCAGTCTAAGTCATATGGCAATGTTTTCTCTTTAAAAAAAAAATTTATTGATACTAGGAATTTAACCCAGGGGCACTTCATCACTGAGCCACATGCCCAGCCCATTTTATGACTTATTCTGAGACAAGGTCTCACTAGGGCTGGCTTTGAACTTGTGATCTCCTAACTCGGCCTCCCAAGTCAGTGGGATTACAGGTATGTGCCACAGCACCAACTAGGGCAATGTTTTCAGGGAATTCTAGACATCTAACTGAGGCTGTGGGCAGGACAGCTTGAGCTGTGGACTGGGTACATCTGCTGGGTCACAGTTCTATGCCCCAGGTTCAGCACCTTGCCACATGGTCTTAACCTCCTCATCTGCAAAGTGAAGGTGAGGGTGCCGCCTATATCCCCAGGGGCTGCGGTGAAAGCTCAAGGTGCAGTGCCTGGCCACACAAAGGGCTCAGTGACCGCTCCTTTCTAATGCAGTGACTAGTAATGCAGAGGAGACTTGCTATCAACTCAGTGAGCGCTTCCTAAAGAGCTCAGTGAGGGAGACTGGCTCAGAATGTGACTGTCTTCCAAGGCTATGCTTGCAAGCCGAGTGTCCTTATAACACAGACCTTCAGGTGAATACCTTGACATGCCACGTGTATCCTTTAACCTTCTCTTTCTATGTGAAAATGGCTTGCTTAGAAATAAGTAATAATTTCCAAAGGTTTAAAAGCATAAAACAAAACTGAAAACAACTACTGTTGGAGCAAGTGGAAGACATGCTCTCTCCTGGGTACACGTCTGTCCACTTAGAAACAGAACGCTCACACAGCCTCAGGTGCATGGATACATGCCTGACCTCGATGCCCACCCCCATGTATGCTCACAAGATCTTGCTGCTGCACTCTTGGAACAGTATTCTTTATTTCCAGTACTGGGAACGAACCCAGAGGTGCTCTTTCTAGCTACATCTCCAGTTCTTTTTATTTTATTTTGAGACAGGTTCTTGATAAGTCACCCAGGCTGGCCTCCAACTTGTGATCCTCCTGCCTCCTGAATCCCTGGGACTACAGGTGTGGCTCCTGCTTGGCTGGAGCAATATTCTCAAGCCCCAAACTAGTAAGCATCCAAATATCTACCACTGTGGAATGGAGAAATCAACTCTGGTGTGGGCACAAATGGGGCCACACAGCCATGACAATGAAGTACAGCTACCCGAGTGACAGGGACAACCTCACCAGCTAAATGCTGAGCAAATTAAATCACAAAGAAGAAGGGTGACAGCTGAGACCTTCAACCCGAAGGCTACCCTGGGAGAGTGGACAGCGACTAGGGAGGGCAATCTGGGTGCATTTCCAGGCTGTGGCCTTCTTGGTTCCCACTGGTTACAGTGTGTGTGACCTGACAGAGTCCACTGAGCTGTTCACTCAGCAATCCCCTCAGCGTTGGTGTTTTTATACTGCAGTAAAAGGTAAGGAAGAGATAAAAATTATGGCACAATTAATTTGTTAATTAAATTAATAATTTTGTTCATTCATATTAATCTAAAGAGGATTTAAGAAATTTAACATGAACTTAAAACTTTCCCTAAACTGAGATGAAACACGTTGATCCTTTTTACAGAGGCACAGATGCCTTTGTCAGGGAGCGTGCTGCTCAGAAGTCTTGGTTTTGAATAGAAGCTCCCGAAGTTCTTTCTTGTGGTCTCCTGCATGCGGAATCTGACCAAGAATTAACGGAACTCAAGTGGGGACCTAATGATTTTCCATCAGAAAAGCTCTAGTACACCTTTAACAATCTGTCAACCACAAAACACAAAAATGCTAGAATATGTATGATGAGAAATTCTTACTGTGGTACACTTAAAATACTCCTATTGTGGGGCTTTTTTACACTTGATAATGAGCCACCCGCAGGTTGATCTCCTTCTCCATGAATTCACTCCTACAAACATGGAAAGAGGTCATGAGGACAGGTTCCTAGGGACACAGAGACTGACTGACTCAGTAAAGTCTCACTGAGTGGTTTTCCTAAGACGCCACCTAAAAAGCTCGGTCCTGGGTCCCTCTCTTCAACTCACGCAGTCAGAACACACACACACACAGTCCAGTCAGGACGAGTGGAGGCCACAGTGCAGTGAGCCCACAGGGCGGGAAACACACTTGACTGGCCGGTGGGTGAGGATCACCAGGCAATTGCTGTTTCTTTGTGAAAACTCTGACTGTAATAAAAACTCTTAAAAACTTCACAATAGCAGCTATTTAATTATGTAAATGCCCAAGCAAACAATTATATAAAAAAGTTTAATTTCATCAGCTATTTGGTAGCCATATTACAAATATTCAAAATGCCAAGTTCAACTCCATCTCTGCTGAAAGCAGAGCGCCCTGGGACACATGAAGGCTCAGTCACCTGTGCTCAGTGTGCACAGGCCAGCCAGTGCTCCTGGCGGGAGGTGCAGGCAAACCGAGGCGAGTGTGACGATCCCTGTCCTCAAGGAGCCTCAGTCTAGTAGGGAGGAGACATACTAGACTGTGAGCTCCTCGAGGGCAGGAAAAGTGCTCCGGTCATCTGGCCCAGTGACCAGTGCCAGGCTCGGCAGCCCTTGTGGAACAGAGCTGAACTGGGATGCAGCCCTCTGTGGTAGCACAACAAGTACAGGGACACAGGGCTCCGGAGACCCAGGGTGCAGGCTGTGTGGCTGAGAGGCCCAGAAGAGCCAGCGTGAGACAGTAGCTGAGAGACAGGGAGGGCCAGGCAGGCGGGGCGTCGGTGGAGGGGTACAGGGGGGTACACCAGGCCAGGAGGGGGCATCTGCCAGGCTATTTGGAAGATATGGGGATGCCACCTGGCCATCCTGGAAGTTGGCTTGAGTGTGGCCTGCAGGCCTCTATCTGGACATGGGAGGTGGGTGCCAGTGACCCACTAGGGGTCATTCTGATCAGGGGAGGTCCCTTTCCATGGTGTCGCTTCAGGAAAACCAAGCCAGCTGTGCCAACCAGACAGGAGAGGAGTGCAGAAGAGCTGGCTCAGAGGGTAAGGCAACAGACTTCCTTCTTGGGTAACACAATGCCCAGCTGGCAATTTAAAATGTAAGTTGGAACTTATGAGAAAAGGGCAAGGCCAAAGCTAAAAAGTGGAGAGGCCCAGTCCACGAATGGCCAGATCAAGGGCACACGGAATCTGCAGGAGTGCTGAGGGCACAAGGGCAGTTGAGAACAGAGACCTGATCAATGCCCCTGGGAAGGATGTGGTCAGCATGTCAGTCAGTAGGGAGACACCAGGCAGGTGGGGTGATGGAACCCATACTAGAAGGGTAAATTTCAAGGACAGGCTCTGTGAAGTTCTGGGGGAAGATCAAGGAGGAACAAAAAAATCTAAGCAAAACATGAAATAAAGCATATTCAAAACCCAGCTATAGTAGCACGGAGGACATAATGAGTATGAGAACTGATTAAGACTGAAGAGTGTCTACTTGAAGAGGACTGAAGAGATGAGGGTGCTGGTGGCCCCATGGGCAAAAAGTGGAGACAGCAAGTGAGGCTGGCCTGACTGCGCTCTTCCCTCAGGATGAGGCTCTATTGAGCAAGGACTGTCTGGTCACCATGAACCCACAGAACCTTGCTCAGAACACAAGCATCCAGCAAACACCTGAGGACAGAAAGAAGCTTCACACTCCTTCCAACAGGGCTGACCCTCCCAAAGCATTCTCCTGCAAGGATCCTTCTTCCAGTGGCTGAGCCGTCTGAAGGTTGATGAAGCTTCAGGAGTGCTTGGGCACCACCAAAAAGCAAGGGCCAGATGAAGTTGCAGGGTGCCATGAACCCCGATATTTGGAATTAAAAAAAAAATTCTGTCCCTATCAAAATATTTGGCCCCAATGCAGATTCTAATTTGATTCAGTTCAACAAACATTCATTCATAGTGCCTGGTCCTACAGTCTGTATTGGCTGAAGGAATGAGTGAGATATGGTGATGCTTATCAGTAGCTCTGACTAAAGCTGAGGACACAAACATGAAAACAAGGACCCCAGGGCAGATGGCAGGTAGACCATGCAGATGCTTCTCTGAGGGACTCAGTACACACCTAGTCCCTATGTGACTTCCAGGGGTCTGGAAACTACTGGAGGCCTTGGGCCTAACAGTGCCTGGAACAAAGTGAGAACCACAAAAAGGCATCTGAACCAGCAGTGGTGGCAGAAGAGAGGCTACCTCTCTGGGGGGCAGGGCTGCATGGGGAAGCATCCTGGATTCTGAGTAGGAGTTTGCTATTGGCAAGGTGGGGGAGCAGGCAGTGAGCTCCCTGCACTAGTACAGGGAGGCAAAGGGGCCGAGTGGAGGAGGCTGCAGTGACAGCAGGGCTGCAGTGACAGCAGGGCCGCAGCAACCATGGGCCACCTAAGCCAGGCCAAGTCAGGAGCTTAGGGAGAGATCTGACAACAGCTGGAACTTCATTAAGATTTGAAGATATTATTCATTAAAGGCTCTAGCAAGGTACAAAGAAATGCCAATTAAATTTTAAACTAACTGAATTTGCAGAAGAAACAGCCCAGCCTCAGATGTCCTGATAAAATGACCTTAGAATGCTATGACTGCAAAGGATGAGAAGCAGCAAGGTCTGCCCCCGCCCAAGCCCTCTCCGCCCCACTCCTACCTGAGCTGCGCTTTAAGTTCAGTAAACCTGGGCCGCCTGCTGGGGTCATAGGCCCAGCATTTCGTCATAAGGCTGTAGAGGGTAGGAGGACAATTTGGAGGCATTGGTAATCTTTCCCCATTTTCAATTCGACCGATCACATCATTGTTCTTCACTCCTTGAAAAGGCTTCACACCATGCATCAGAATCTCCCACATACATACACCTGTGAAGTGGGAACGAAAACAGCGCAGTGAGCTCGGCAGGAAGGGCAACCCCATGTCTGGGAGTGGCTTTGCAGCGGGCACCATGGGGCCAGCTGTGAGATCCAGGCAACACATCAAGCAGAGCAGTATTCATTACCTCCAACATATAGTGAGATCAGTGATAACCACTTGACGGGGTGTGAGTATTGGAGTGCTGAATTATTACAAAGAAAAAGCCATAAAATCCCCTTGTTTTCCTCAGGTCTATTTCTCTGAAAATGCTGCACTTGAAAGTGACCCACCAGCTCAGGCACACTCCATGGCTCCAGAAGAGAGGCTACTTGTACATCCCCACCCAACTTCAGCCCAGCCTCATTACAACTGCAGCTGCTGCCTTGAGGACTGAAAAGAAACTCCTCAAGCACAGGTCTGCAGCTTTCAGAGAACTCAGCTTTCCCTCTAAGGCGCACGATGGCTTTGCTGTCTGGGCGACCCTCCAGCCCACCACTCCCCCTTCCCTTGGCCTGGTTGAGGACTCCCGTGGCTGTAGCCATCTCACCCAGACCAGGCTGCACCTTAGCAATGACTGCACTCTGCCCCAGGAGGCCAGACTTTGTTATCGGCTCAGTGATCCTATAGACCCACCTTTCAAATCAACAAACAGGACAGCTCAACACTGAGGATGGCACTGAGACGTGACCAAAGGCACCTTCTACAGCACCACACGATGGCCACCTGCACTCTGGCCGCCTGGGAGGCCAGTGCCTTGGCAGGCCACAGCACACCTCCCCTGGCATCAGCCCTTTTGCTCTCGGACCACCTCCTTTCAGCTTGTTCCTGAAGCAGTTCTAGGAGACCCTCCTGTCCCCAGGATGAGGCTGCTGTCTCAGGTCTGACTCTACCTTGGAATGCACACGGTAGGAATAATGCCCCATGCAGAGGACTTGGGATGCAAAGAAGGAAACTCCCATGCTGGCGTGAGCTGGATTCTCAAACTGAGCCACACATCGGCAACTACTGATAATTCCAGAATCTCTAACAAAAAAAATAATTTCTTGGTGCCACTCTTTTAGTAATCCCATTATCAGTAATAAAATTAAGAGTCGCTATTTCTCGAGAACTTACATCCTTTCTTTGAAAATCACATATCATCCTTAATGCCCTTACCTTTCTCTAAATACTATTTTATTAAATCAAATATGAGATGCCATTAATTATGTGACAAAAAGGGAGAAATACTGCCAGAGTGATTATGATGCAACCCTTTTTCCCACTTGGGGTTATTACTTTATTCCTACCAGAAGAGCCCTTTCAAACTCACTTGGACACAAAAACAATAATGTGAACAAACATGACGCCTGTGAGCAGGCCAGCCCAAAACAGCACAAAGATGCCCCCAGGTGACACAATGGGCCCCGCCCTGGAAAGGGCAAGATGTGACCATAGGTGCTGCAGGATCTGGGGCATGACCTTCCTAGGGGGATCCTGCAGTCTGGATTACACAGCTGCTCTTCCTTTTTCTACCTGTGGGCTCCTAAATACCAATCAGGGCACCAAATGGTTGCTGAAAATCAACAGCATGGAGCCAGGAGAAGCTGCATGAACTCAGCCAGCACTCTGAGCTGCTCCTGATCTCACGGGACACTCACACATAGGACTGCCATCAGGTCAACACGTGAGGGTGAAAGACAAGGAATGCCAGGGAGCGGAATGACGCAGGACAGTCGGGAGGCAGTGCCACCCATGGGAGGAAGGGCAAGTCATGCCACAGTCAGGATGAGCTGTCCAGCCACACAGTGCAGGTGGATAAGCCCAAATTTACACCAGCTGGGAGGCACTTCGACAATCCAGAGAGAAGGACGACCACTGAAGAGGACGGGAGGGGTGGGCCAGACAGGGAAGCAGCAGCTGAGGCCAGCAGGCCCCAGAGGAAGGACACCAAGGACAGCATAGACCTCGGGAAGCAGGGCCACCGAAGGGCCGAGGACACCCGATTGTTGAGTCTGTCACAGAGAATCATGAGATGGCCGAGGGGAGAGAAGGAAGGAAGGAGACAGACAAAGCTGCTCCCCAGGCAGAAGAGACAGCAGCAGGAGGAGCACAGAATAGCAATGGGACGTGCCACAGAAGGCAGAGCGCCACAAGGTGTGCCCAAGAGCTGTGAGCCGCACATGCTCCTCAACCACAGCCCCACGACCTGTGTGGCCAGGGAGATGCTCAGGCTCTGAAGGCCAGGCAACCCACGCTCGGGAGATACAGTGCAAGGCCTGTTTTGCCAAGCACATGAGACACAATTATTAAAAATACACAAAACTCCGAGAAATACTCACCAAACATCCACACGTCACTAGCTGAGGTAAAACGTCGAAAATTGATTGACTCTGGAGCCATCCATTTAATAGGCAATTTTCCTTTGGAAGCTAGAAGATTAATTTTAGAAAATAAATTTTCCCTGCAATCTGCTTGAGAACCTAGCAGAGCTGAGATTTTCACTATCAAATATAAAGCTGCATGGGGCTGGGATTGTGGCTCAGAGGTAGAGTGCTTGCCTAGCATGGGCGGGATCTGGATTCGATCCTCAGCACCACATAAAAATAAAGGCATTGTGTTGTGTCCATCTACACCTAAAAAATAAATATTAAATAAAAGTAATAAAAAAATAAAGCTTCAAATATTCCACCTGACTCTTTAGAGAGCAATGTTCTGCTTCCTCGATGCCCTGAGTAGTTAGACTAGGGTGGGGACAGAGACCCTGGGGTCCTTCCCTCTGTGGTGAGGCAGGGGCAGGGAGGAGAGTGAGTGGCAGGGCTTCGATGCTCACCAGGACACACCCACCCGTGTAAGACGGGTGGGTCCTGGTAGTGCGTACCGCACACTTGACTCTCGTGGCCATGAATATGGGGCCAATGCTCCACACATATGTGATGTCTCACAAAGATCACAACCTGAAGCCCTAAGACTATTCGTCAGGAGACCTTCTGGAGGCTGCCCCACTAACAGGTGGCTCGGTTCTGCCGAGCGCTCTATGGACCCAGACTTCTGGCTTGATAGGAGGGAGAATGCCAATGTGCCTACTGGGGAGACTTGAAATGTTTGCTGCCCCACGCATGTCTTTGTATGACTACAAAAGCACCTTGCGTACAAGTCTTATGGGTTACAAATTGTAGCAAATAAGTAAATACACAAATATGGACTCTATCCTCCATTTGCATGTGAAGAGTGAGGGGCGTGGAGCTATAGGGGTCTTCTTCGGGACAGCCCAGATCAACCCCGAGCTTCCCTTCTGCAGCCAAGGTACACCATCCAGGACCATCCTTCAGCTGCTGGGCTTCCAAAGGAGCCAAAGGAGACAGGCTACAAGGTGGGAACAGGTATCTCAAATATGGCATGGAGTGAGCAGAGACAGACCAGGGTTGGGAGGAGTGGGAGGGTGGATGGTGACCAGGAACAGGCACAGACACCAAGGGCCTACGCGGGGCCCTTTGGACCCTTAGAACCCTGAGAAAAAGGAGTAGTTTGAAGAAGTCTTAATACTTAGGGGTTCTTTTTCCATTATCCAAAAAAATCTACACTCATTGATCATTCTGAGGTGATATCTGCATGAATTACCAACTGCTCATTTTTTTATTTTTTAAAGTAGTTTTGAAATTGTAGATTGACACAATACCTTTGTTTAATTAATCAATTTATTTTTCATGTGGTGCTGAGGATTGAACCTAGTGCCTCACATGTGCCAGGCAAGTTCTCTACCACTGAGCCACAACCCCAGCCCCCAACTGCCCATTTTAAATGCTGTTAAAGGATGTGAAATTTTGGTATTTGTATGAATTTAGAACTTAGCTCTTTATTGGAATTCTAGGACTTGGACTAGTTAATATTTGAGCTAAATATGAGATATAGTTCAAAATTTGAAAAACTGACTTTTTAAAAAAAGTTAAATGACTAAATAACAAAAACAAACTTTTTTTTTTTTGAGAGAGAGAGAGAGAGAGAGAGAATATGAATTTTTAATATTTATTTTTTAGTTCTCGGCGGACACAACATCTTTGTTGGTATGTGGTGCTGAGGATCGAACCTGGGCCGCACGCATGCCAGGCGAGCGCGCTACCACTTGAGCCACATCCCCAGCCCCAAAAAACAAACTTTTTTCCTCACATATCAAAAGAAAACAGGATAGTAGTCACAGGCACAGAACACAGAAAGGGTGTGGAAGAGAGTAGTCAGAAAGGCTATCTGTCTGCTGCCGAAGAACCCGGGCCTCGCATGCTAGCCAAGCACTCCACCACTGAGCCAACTGGATTGAAATTTTGGGCCAATACAAATAAAACTGCAGTAACAAGAGTGCATGTGCTAAGTCTTCACTTCTCTGGGATCAGTGCCCAGGAGTCCAACCACAGTGCTGAATGATGGTCACAGTTTTATTCACTGAAGGCCTGCACACGCTCCTGCGTGGCTCTAATGTTCTACATCCCCCTGAGGACCTTATTAGTGGCTGAGCTTCTCTGAATCGCCTCCACCAGGTATGGGCAGTATTTGTTGTAATGATTCTGACGATGTGCAGTGTTCTCTCCCTCTGGTCTTAATCTGCATTTCCCTGATGGTTAAAGATACTGAACAAGGTCAAGGCTCATTTGCCACCCTATGTTCTCTTCAGTGAAGGTCTTCCTTTCTTTTGTTCATCTCCCAAGTACCTTCTTCATCTATCTTCCTGCTAAGGAAGTTCCTCCTGTGTGTTTGGTAAATACTTTCTCCTACCCTGTACTTTGACTTTTCATTCTCTTAGTAGTCTTCGGCAGAACAAAAATTACAAATTCTAATGTGGTCCAATTTATCAATTTTTCTTCCTTTTGGTATCAAGTTAAAGGATTCTCTAGATTTATATTTTTCTTCTAAAGGTTCTATGGTTTTATGTTTTATAAGCTCATGATCCATTTTGGATCACTCTGGACATCCTTCTCCTCTAGCACTGTTTGTGGACAGGGCCATCCTTCCTTCCTCCACCAAATCCATCTGACACCCAAGGAAAGCACATTGGAAAATACCTTCTTATTTATTTATTTTAAAAATATTGTTTAGTTGTCAATGGATCTTTATTTTATTTATTTATATGTGGTGCTGAGAACCGTACCTAGTGCCTCACAGGTGCTAGGCAAGCGCTCTATCACTGAGCCACAACCCTAGCCCCTGGAAAATACCTATTTAAAGAACTATAAATACATCAAAGATTTGCAGCTTATTTTTAGTTATTGCTTTAGTTTCTTACCTTTGTAGTAAGTACTGTCTTCCATGTACCGAGATAATCCGAAGTCTCCTAATTTTACACAATCATTTGAGGATACCAGGACATTTCGAGCAGCAATGTCCCTGACAAGGAAGAATTTGGGACAATAAATTTTAACACAATGAAAACAAACCTATAAACTCATCTATACTATATAAACATATTTTCACAGGTACACTGTGAAAGACAGCTTATAGACAATGCAAATAGATTTGTTATAGGCTAAAGAACATGATTTTACTTCACGTGTATTCCTTTTAGTAGATATTTACTCATGAATATGCTGATAGCTATCTTAAATAATGGAAAAACATTCTCAAATGATGAAAATGCTTATTAACTTTTCACAAAATTCTATCATTATCTGCAACAACTGACAGACATGCTCAAATGGGGGTCTGTAACTTCACCAGTACTAAAGAGATCTTGTTAAATCAAGTAAAAGTCATCTTCTGATCACAAGACTTTTGAGTGCTTTTGTGGATACAGCTTGTTTCAAAGCTGGACAATAACACAGTAACTGGTGTGACCCTTGGCAGATAGTTCTTAAGGACTTTCACTGGTCATCAAACTGGAGCCACAGATTATAAACAGAAATTCCAGAGAAGGGCAATAGATGTCACGGATAATGCTGTGGTGTCCTGGAGTTAATTATTTCGGGGACTCTTTCCACATATCCCCTGCTTCGTGTCAAGTACACATTCTTGACTATATGTGTGGAAGGAATAAATGTCCTGAAAGCATCCAAGAAAAGCCTTTCACCATGTGTTCCAAGCCAGGACTTCCCTCTGTAGGACACAACCTGATAGGCTATGCAACAGATCTGAGAGGTATGAAAGGTTCTGGGGCACTTGGAGCATGGCTCCTCCCCATACTTGGCCTGCAGTTCCACCCACTCAAGGCACTTGGTAGCTTCAGGATTGTGTCTCACCTGTGTACAAATCTTTTGCTCTCCAGATACGCCAGTGCGGTACTGAGCTGATAGGCATATAGGATCAGAGATGCCAGATCCAAGCTGTATTTCCTTACTTGCAAAAATGACCTCAGCTTTGGGAACAGCAAGATAAAAGAGAGAATAAAACTCAACACATAAAAGCTACACTCAACAGCATTGCACCAACGTTCCAAACACATATGAATACTATGAAATGGCTTCACTTTTCCCCTTATACAAAAAAAGTAATGAATGAAACATTTTAACTCAGAAATTGTACTTAATCATTATTTCAATCCTATTGTAAAACTAGAATCTTTATGCCTATATATGAATTCCAAAAAAATTATAGAAGACAAGCTTCAAAACAATAATAGAATCACAAAATAAAGAACTGCTAATAACAACAGGGACCCCAAAGATCTAGCTACTGTTCAAATGAACCTAAGACACAAACACAGCTTATTCACCACCACTGCAAAACTCAGTGTGGCCCAGGCGGGTGTGCCACGCAGTGAGGAGGACGGGATGGTAAGGGTGCAGTGGTCAGGTGTTGGGTGCTCACCCCAGGGGCTCACTGGTCTCAAGACTAGACTGACACAGTAATTCAGCTACATACTAACATGGGAAAGAAAGGCACACGGCTTTATTAATACTCTAGAAAATTGGCAAATAAAAGACAAATATTTAGCAAGAGGCTCTTAAGTCAGAAAAATGAACAAACTCTCCAAAAGCCAAAGCAGAAAAAAAACAGGGGGCAGGGAAATCTACACAAACACTCCATTTGTCTTGGAAGCATAGGCAGAGGAAGAAGGTGGGCTGAGCTGACAGAAACAGTGCTCCAGCCTGGCCAGACTCAGCAGCTGGGGTGGGGCTTGAGAGCTTGTGTTTCCACCAAGTTTCCAGGTGCTCTGACTAAGGTTTCAGTAACCTGGAGAACGTCAAAGAGGGCTGCTGACACTTTTGTTACTCACATTTTTCAAAGAAACTGTGACTAATGGCAGCTGGTCTAAAAGACACTGCAAAGTGAATTCTCAACACTTTGTGAATTCTCAACTCAAAGTGAATTCTCTTGACACTTTGGATTTACCTAAATTCAGCATTAATTTACCCAAACTCTATTAACAATGTTTCTTCCATCCTCAAATCATTGGGCTAGTTCTTCAGACAATGGCAACAGAGAGAAAAAGAACCCTTTGGTTGTGTGTTGTTACCAGTTCTGATAAAATATCTGGATGCAACAGCTGCCAGGATTTTCTGGGAATTTAGTGACAAAGTTTCTTTTTTTCTTGAGACAAAATCTCCCTACATTTCCCAGGCTGACCTGGAACTCTTGGACTCAAGAGATTGGCCCACCTCAGCGTCCTGAGCAGCTGGGACTATGGCGTGTGCCATTGTGCCTAGCTCAGTGATGAAGATACCCACACTAACATTCTCTGGACGGAAACCACGCCTGATCCTGTATGAGAATTCTCCTGAAAATCTAGGATGTAATCTTTCTACTCCCCTTTTCAGAAGCAAAGGATGTCATGCCCAAATTGCTGGCTGACTGTGAAGCAGCAGAC
Source organism: Urocitellus parryii (assembly GCF_045843805.1). Classification (NCBI taxonomy): domain Eukaryota; kingdom Metazoa; phylum Chordata; class Mammalia; order Rodentia; family Sciuridae; genus Urocitellus; species Urocitellus parryii. Next base: position 3,187,666 of record NC_135537.1, on the reverse strand, counting down.
TACTGAGCAGCCAGCCCAGGCAGGCACAGAGCTCACCATACCTCTCCCAGTGTGCACAGCTCCATGATTATCCACACGGGGTTCTCTGTGATGACGCCAATCAACTTCACAATGTGAGGATGGTCAAACTGACGCATTGTTACTAAGGAAAAAAGTTGTTGTCTACAGTTATTCTTTTGAAAACTTTAATTTTTCTTGAAGACTAGTCCAATGAAGGCAAATACTGACGGTGTGGGAACTCAGAGCTCAGTGTCACAGGGTGCTCCTGCTTCTGAGTGGGCGTGCACTGGCATGTGCTTCTGGGCAAATTTGTGCCATGGGAGAACAAAAATGGATAAATAGCCAAGAAAACCCATTCTTTTCCTCTAGGACAAAACTGACATAGGCTTACTTCCCAGGTTTTTCTCTGGACATCTGATAAAGTGGGAACGTGCACTTCACTTAGTTGGGCAACATGCTCCTGGTAAAAGCAACCTGACTGGTACACTGGGAGGAGAGCAACGGGGACTGGGAAGCCACTGCAGCGAGTGTCTGTGTGGAGACCTTGCTGACTGGGCATGCTCCTTGCAAGGCCTGAAGGGTCTGTGGGGCTGTCACAGGGATTTCTAGTTGGTACACAGGGGTTGCTGCATCCAGCATTGTGGTCTGACCCTTGCATGTGACTAGCTGCTCTCATGGGTCTAAGGAAGGCATGTCCTGGACAGACAGTTGTGAGGGCCTTCGGGTCACCTAACCTGCCCTAGTTCTGGTCCTGTGCTGCTCCACTGCAGCCCCTAAGGTCTGTCCACCTGCCTGGGCCAAGATGACCACCAGAGCCTACACACACACAAAGGCAAACCAAATCGTGGGCAAGTGCTCGTTCATAATTTCTAAAAGTCACCTGCACTGTGTGCTAGGATTAGCAAGACAGATGATCTGCACAGAACTACACGATTATAAAACAACTCAAAGTAACTTCAAGATGACCTAGTCCAGTGGCAATTAAAACACTTGGATTTCACAGACTATTAAAACAAACAAACAAACAAATAAATAAAGTCCAAGATATTGTGAGGCTAAGTAAAGACATGATGATAATCGCAGCAGTGATTTTCCTTTAATATTACCAACATGCTATGAAACAACTGGTGTCTGAATGTTGTCAGGAATGGACCCCCATATACTAGTGAGTATTTTATGCAGTTCCTTCATGTATTTTACAATTCCTAAGTTGTAGGAACTGGTAAGAATGTACAAAATTCTTGTCCATAAAAATGCAACTCAGTTCTGTGGGGAAGTAAAATTAAATCTGCATGTATTTAAAAAAAAAAAATCACCTCAGAGATTCTTACTCTCTATAGACACAGGGTTTTGGGAATTCTCTTGAACCAGCTGTGACATCTGGCTGGTTCCCTATTGACTCCATTGCTTTCTGTTCCTTTTTTCCTGTCTCTGGTTAGGGAAATGATACAACCATGTTCAAGGAACAGTCCCTGCAAAACCTGGAGGCTGCACTCCAGACCAGCCGGCAAGCATCTCTCAGGACGTTCTCAAGCCATCATCCGATTGGCATAAATGTGGAGCCACAAGGCCCAGAACCAGGCATGCCTGGAGGTGGGTCCTAGCTGCCTATGGATACTGCAGGTCCTGTTGACACACCTAGAGTTTCTTGCCAAGTTGCCTCACCTTCACTCAATATGACTCAATCCCTGGTGGGTATTCCCACCTTCAACTACCAAATTTTCCACATATTTCAAGAATAAGACCTGGCAGCTTTGATTTTGTTTAACATACAAAGGCCCAGTACAAAATTCCAAGTGTATCATTAAATTTACTCTTGTCAGACTGAGGTCACTGTGTGAGTACTCTGTCATCTTTAAATGGACATTTAAGTACAAAATGTATTTACATCTATTTTCAATTTACTGTTAGTATTTACTATCACTTTTGGTGCGATCTTCACATATAATTAAAGACTTTTGTGTCTCCTCTGATGTAATTACTAAAATATCAACCAAAAAGGGCTGAGGGCACAGGAGTATCCTGTACCAAGGCACAAAGGGAAAGTGTATCTTCTACCCTGACATGTAAAACACCATGTTTACTGGGGAAAATCTGCAGATATATACCTCTTCAAATCCAGATATTAATTTGTAAAGCAAAATAGTAAACATAATTATCTCATAAAAGTTATAACATATTTTTCCTTACTTCTTAGAGTTCACAGATAGAAAGTCAAATGAAGTTACACAGAAATTTCTAGACACTTACAGGCTTCTTGAAGGAATTTCTCTCTCACGCTGTCCGAAGTACAGTTTTTACATGTTTTAATTGCGACAGCCAAAGCTGGATTCTCCTGTGTTAGGGAGATCACAGAATCACATAACATGTAGGAAAGTTCTTTATCAACAGGTAAATTCATGAAAAGTTGTTGTTTTGCAACTATATGTATCTGGACTACACAGAATTGGCACCACAGGATCTTAAAGAAAGAGAGAAATACTTAAAACAAAAATGCTGTGCAGAATCCTCTGAGCTAAATGGACACACATGAGCCGCTGAAGACGATTCACTCTTCAACGAGTTTGGAGTGTCTTCCAGCAGCAGGTGCTGCTCTAGGCAAGAGGTGCCTGTGGACAGCAGAGGCAGTGATCCCTGCTCTTGTCCAGCTTACCTCCCAGGGAAGAACTGACAGGAAACAACGCGTCATTTGCCAGAGGGGAGTGAGGACATGGAGATGTTGTGGTGGCTATGCAGGAGGAGGCTCCTGGGGCAGATGGGAGGAGAGTGAGGACCAGAAGGAAGCAAGGTACCAGCCTCGAAGGGCAGGAAGTTACGCCTGGCAGAGGCTGGGTGCACATAGCAAACTCAAGAGACCCACTTGGGCGTGAGGCTGGAGCTGGGCCTGAGTGGAGGCCCGATTAGAGGGGGCCTCCCAGGCCAACAGGGAGCAGTGGTTTTCACTGAGTGAGACGGGGAGCCAGGGCAGGGTGTGGGCAGAGGAAGGAGCACTCTGGCTGAGCTGTTGAGGAATGGCTGCTGGGAAGCAAACTTAGGCACAGGAATCCCATACGTGGAGGTCACAGTAAGCCAAAGGGTTGGGGGACAGATGATAGTGGCTTGGGTAAATGTGGCTGCAATGGAGGAACATAGAGGGCTGAGCCTCTGGAGGGGCTCTGAAGGCAGGACAAAGCTGGCTCTGGGTGGACGCAGTAACACAGAGGGAAGCTCTTGTTTTGGGCCAGAGAAATAAGCAAGATGGAAGGGGAAGACCAAAAATTCAGCTTTGGCTGTGATGAGCTTGAGATGTGAGTGAGACACCAAGGCACCCAGGTGCAATGGAGTTCAGGTGGAAGCCTGGCTAGAGACAGGAATCTGGAAGTAGCTCAGTTCATGGGACTACAGTCATCAAGGGGACACGGGTCCAAGCTCTACAAACTGAACAAGTGCCAGGCCAGTAGTGCATGCCCGTAATCCCAGAGATTCGGAAGGCTGAGGCAGGAGGAATTCGAGTTTAAGGCCAGCCTCAGCAACTTAGCGAGGTCCTGTCTCTAAATAAAACATAAAATGGGCTGGGAATGTCGTTCATTGTTAAGCACTCTAGGCTCAATTCCTGGTAACAAAAACAAACAAACAAACAAAAAATGAGAAGTTAGATAGAAGAAAAAATAGCAAAGGAAACAGGAAACTGTGACCACAGGGTAGGAAAAAAACAAAAAAATGTGTTTTCCTAGGAGCCAAAAAGTTTGTCTTTTCTTCAAGTTCAAAAGATAGAATTTAAGAAATGCAAGAAACATGATACTAGAAATGACCTGCCACTTGCAACAATTCAAGAGTCTGGACAGCATCTGAGTGTGCTTATCTCACGCTGGGCTTGAGGCTCCTATGCCAGAACACCTGTTTACCTCACTTCACACAGATACTTTAGCAAATTGCCTCACATTCTGTTAAAGGGGCAGAAAAGGGGAGGAAGGGAATAGGGGAGGGGACCAAAGAGGATTTGTGAAGGTTCGGCAATGCTGAATCACGTCTCTATCCTTTCTGGGAATTCTCCAGAGCTTACTGGGGAAATGCAGCTGCATCAGTCAGAGACACCCGGGGGTGGGGGTGGGGGTGGGGGTGGGTTTGGGTGTGATGCTGTCCAGAGTCCTCCTTACTCCCTGTACCTCTCTTCTCCCTGTCTAGCTTCTCCATGGCTCTTGCATGTCCTGGCTTTATATAAGAAGGTTCTTTGGGGTTGATGGATGTTATCTAACTCTTAAAGCAAGTGACAGATGGCACCCAGGACAGGGATCCTGTAGGTGAGTCAATGGAGGCTGGAGGCATGGAGGCTGTCCACGGTCATGCTGCCAGCAGGGGTAGGTTGTTTGGGCACTTCATTGACAGTGAATTAGGGTAAGCAGAGGTTTTGTGGTGCATGCCTGTAATCCCAGTGGCACTAGAGGGTAAGGCCTGAACAATTTAGTGAGACCCTGATTCAAAAATAGAAGATAAAAAGTGCTGGGCAGGATGTAGTTCAGTAGTAAAAACTCCCTAGGGGTTCAAATCCAGTACCCCAAACAAACAAAAAACCACAACCAAACACTGCCCCCCCCAAAACAGTGAAAGGGGAAAATTAGATAATTTGTAATTGTGATATGCAGGAGGTGGTGGCAACAGCTTGGTAACACAATAACCATTCTGAGTCAGTTCCCAGCCAACATGGCGCTGTCACTCGTTCCAAGGTCTGATTCGTAAATAGAGTCCTTCTAAGTTCTTCCAGTACCTGGAGCTTGCCGATTTCTAGCTTCCTCTCAAGAGCAAGCTACTGGGCTGGGGTTGTAGCTTGTGACAGACCTCTTGCCCTGTCAGTGCCAGGGCACTGGGATTTGGTCCCAGCTCACCTCTATATAAACAAACTTATCTGTGTAAGGAACTCCAGTACAGATTGTCCTCAGAGTAGCACCCAGTTCCACCTCCCTCTTGGCCCAGATTCAACACTGAGCCCACCTACTCCCTGTTTCCTTTGGAGGTGGAAACGCTGTGCTATACCATGAGGGTGAACCTCATGTGGCCATTTGACTGGGCCATAAGGTGTCCAGATATCTGGTCCAACATTATTCCAGTCTAACATGCAAGTCAGCAAGCTACCTAAAGTGAACTGCCCTCAGTGACATGGACCCTCCAGGAGGAAGAGATGCTGCCTGGTAGCTGCCAGGCTGGGACACTGGTCCATTTCCTGTTTTCAGATTTGGACTGCCCTCTACTCTCTCAGCCTTTGGGTCTTGACTGGACTACACCACTGGCCGTCTTATATCTCTGGCTTGCCGAGTGCATATCACAGGACTCATGGGCTCCCGTGACTGTGTGAATCAACTGTTTATGATAAGTCTCTTGTGGCTCAGATCCCATTGGTTCTGCCTCTCTGGAGAACACTGTCAGAGCTGTGTCTTCCAGAGTCTCCTCCATCTCACTTAAGGACTCATACAGATGCTTAAGGCAGATAGCCTGAGCTATTGTGACTCTTCTGTTCCATGCCCGCGGGATCCTCTAAGCAAGGAGCAGGGCTCACTGCACCTACTTGCACCACCAGCACCTCAGGGGAACAGATGTTGCTGCCTCACTAAAACCCACTCTCCATACAGCAGGGACAGGTTTGAAAACGGCCATGGGATCATCTCTCAAAGTCCTACCCTGTACCATGGGTCCCAGCCCCCCTTCCACCAGCGTCTCCTGCCCAGCGTCATCTGCATGCTTTTACACTCTTCTGCTGCAACACAGAAACATCTTTGACATCTTGGGAGTCCTGGTGTTTTTCTGGGGCTAGGATTCATTTTATAAATAGTAAGTAAACACTACACTGAGAATATAAAAAAAAATCCTCTATTATTTTTGCAGCTAAAATGGACTTATTTTAAAGTCCACCATTAGCTCTGTGACCCTGGTGAGACATTGAGCCTGAAACTTTGCAATACATCTGTATCAGGAACCATAGGGGTAGGAGGAAGCTGGAGTTCACCTGGGTTGGTAACTGGAGTCCTCTTGCCACATGGGCATTAGAGCCAGGCCTAAGTTCAGGCCTTTTCACCAAGTTTAGATCCAATGCTCTTCTACTGTGTTTTGTCTCAAAAGTAGAGTAAGGAGAATAAGGAAGATAAATACGCATAGAGTTAAAAAAAAAAAGAGTCTACAAGTTTTTGGTTATGAAAGTACCATTCCCTGGTGTGTGTGTGTGTGTGTGTGTGTGTGTGTGTGTGTGTGTGTAGCGAGTTTAACAAACGGGAAGACATGGAAGGAAGGGCAACAGCAGGGCAGTGAGCTTAAAGAAAGACAATGTGAACATCCAGAGGAACCGGGGACTTCTGAAGGCAAAGAGGTGATTTACACTTGACAGTAAAAATTAGCACATATTTTGGGAGGTCGTAAGGGACTTACTGGACTCATGTACACGCCTTGATGCACATCTCCAAACTGGCCTTCTCCAATACAGCGTCCGAGTTCTATTCTTTCTCTTTGAATCTCATAGTCCCTGGCTGTAAAACACGACCTGTGTCAATACGTAATTAGGTGCAATACTTTAAATGTAGACACAACACTTGGCACATAGTTTCATCATGAGCAGAAACTTCATCTGTGGCACATGGATATACAGAGGTGCTTTCAACTGAGTGGAATTCTCTTAAACAATACTTTAAAAAGAACTTCTGTTCAGTTATGGTATTGGATGAATATAAAAATGAGTTTTATTAAATGCAGATTTTTTTCCACACCAGGAGTCTTTAAGTATCTGATTTATTTGGTATCTGTTTCATAGTTCTCTAAATAATTGCTCTAAGTATTATAGTATATGCTTCATTAATAAGAGCTATTAGTTTAGGTATTAATGTAGGAAGTCTAGAAAAACACAATTATTTAAAGCAATTATTTTGCAAATAACTAAAGTTGATAAACACAGGGGCACTATAAAATTGTTAAACTTTATGCTTTGAAAGTTTAAGAGCTTTCCACTTTATTATAGTCTTATCTCTAGATTATCATTGAGCTAAGAGAGTTTAAAGAGGTAGTTTCTAAAAAACAATTTCAAAATCAGATGACATGGAATCAAGGCTGAATATATCAGCATAAACTTGAGAGTATGTGCCTTAAATATGAGTTATATAAGATCAGTGTCTTGGCAGGCTGTTGAGGCATACAGAAAGAAAACACCCTCTAGGAACAGAATAGATTGAATTTCAATTCAATTACTCATGTGGTCCTTTGATTTATTTCCCATAAGAAATTCATCCAAATCAGGGCTGTATATATTCCATTAGTGAAATCACTAATAGAACAAATCAATAGCCAAATGTCTTAAGACCTTCCCCTGGGAGATCAAATTGTATAAATCAATTGTATATAAACATTGAACCAACATTTTAGATAGTTGTTTTCCTCTTTAAAATCAATTTAGCTAGTAATTCCATTGATTTAACAGAATGAGTAAACCAACGATAAATAGTTTAAAATAAGTTAACTGAAAACTGAAATGTCCCGTATCATTCCACGGTTGCAATTGCAAGCAAATGCAGTTATTTCAAAGGAATCCTGTTACCTTCATCTATTCCATAGTTTTCTGTATTGCAATTAAGAGAGAAAAAAATTGAAGACCTTGCTTAGAAATAACTAATAGCAATTAGGTTAACAATAAAAACTTGGAGAGTATATTTCAATAATATTCACTTCATTATTTTAAACTCAAATATGAATAAAAAAAGAGACCTAAACAAGTAAAAACTTTATATCTTTGAGTTACCTTGATGTTTTTAACGTAATGTCTTTAAATCTGTATCTCATAAATTCCCATTTTTCAATTCATTTTTTGTGAGGTTTGGGTAAAAGGTAGCCATGTTAGGAATTTACTGTTAAACTATAAATAATAAGTAAATAAATTGTATATGTATATATAAATGTGAATTCTCTGTAGGAATGTACAAATGACTAAATGGTCAATCAAAACACTATCCTTAATCTTAAAAAACATTTTTCCAAATTGCCATTGGCTGTTAAAAAATATACACTAATTTTCAGCTCTTGCCTTGGTTTTAATTACTCTGATAAAACAACCCCCCACCCTCCATACTGGGGATTGAACCCAGAGGTACTTAACCATTGTGCTAAATCTCACCCCCGCCCCACCCCTGTGAAGGCTGGCCTTGAACTTGTGATCCTCCTACTTTAGCCTCCAGGGTCACTGGGATTTCAGGTGTAGGCCACCATGCCTGTTGTGACTGGTGACTTTTGGCAGGCCAGTATGGCCTGCCCAGGAAAATACCTGCCTTAGAGGTCTACTTGTTTCTCTTTATTTTTGTAATGTTTCCTCATTGCATATACAACTCAAATGAGAATACTTTAAAAAATATTTACAAAATAGGATAAAGAAACTAAAATACTTAGTTCTACTGATATCGGGGCATTTGGATTTCAGGTAAAGCTGCTGAGGCTGCCTTAAGAGGTGGGATTAAATTTAAAAATTTTTTCCCCTTGTTTTTTACAAACATGAAATTTCAAGGACTTATCCAATTCAAGAGCTGGGGACAATATTCTCCAAGGCAAGGGCTGAGGCATCTACAGATTCCCTTCTGTACAGACAAAGAGGAGAGCACCTTGCCACTTCCAGGTGGCAGGAGTTCATCCAGAAGTTCTGTGTCCCACACAGACACCACAGAGGGTATGGACTGGAAGCTGCTGGCACTGCTCAGTCAACCACACACAGCAAGGCATGATTTCAAGGGGAAGTGCAATTCTTTGCATATGTATGTGTGTACTAAACCTTTAAAGAATACTAATTATCTACAGAGAGTAAGTACTCTAATAAATGTTGCTAAGCAGTAAGAAAACAAGACTACAAAAATACTCTATCTAAACAACATTAATTATTTCATTTTAGGCTTCTGGTCTTATAGGAGTGCATATATAGAATTCGTAAGGTTGAAAAGAACACTTCTGTTAAGCACACAACAAAGTTTTCAAAGGACAATAAATACCCTAAAACCTATAGGCACCTATAGGTTATATACCCTATAACCATGAGGCACTGTCTGTCAACCTCAGCAAATACAGAGAGAAGAGCACTTACTTGAGGGCATGGTGTAAGTATCTTCTTCATCGATTATCTCGGCATAGTCGTCTGTTTCTGTACAAAAGGAAAACAGATATGTTGGCAGAAGTTAAAGACTTGACCTCTTGGCCTTTGATACAATTTAAAAAGGCAAAACGATCTGTCTACACCCTTTACCATGCTGAAATATTCTTAAAATACTCAAATTTTGCTCACAAATGAGTCATTTATGGAAATAAAAGTGACATCACTGTCACTGTTAATAATACAGACTTGTTTCTCAGATAGCAAACAGGCTAACACAGAAAGCCCTTGTTAAGAAAAAAAAAAAAAAAAAGAAAGAAAGAAAAAAAGACAAGAGAAACCGCATGATCCAAATCAACCAACCTGTGCTGGCTGCTGAACTTCCCTCTACATACCATGTACATGCTTAGAACCATGCTTCTGGCTACTGGAGTCTCCCAAATAAGACTGGCCCCTCCAGAGACCAGGAAGTTTTGATTTTATTAATGACAAGATTCAACAGCATATTCTGAAACTTTTCTTTGAGGGAATAAATGGTAGCCTGAGTTTTGTGGGGGGAACTGGGCTGACTTATTTCATTTGTTCCAGATTGAAAAACGCAGGGATTTATCTTCTGTAACTTTTGCGCTCACATATTTCAAGAAGTATGTCAATGTCAAAAAGCTAAAAGACGGCTGGGGTTATGGCTCAGTGGTAGAGCGCTTGCCTCACATATGTAAGGCACTGGATTTGATCCTCAGTACCACATTAAAAAAAAAAAAAAACAAAATAAAGATATTGTGTCTCCATGTATAACTAAAAAAATATTAAAAAAATAAAAATAAATACAGCTAAAAGAGCCAGATGTGGTGATGCACACCTGTAATCCCAGAGACTCAAGAAGCTGAGGCAGGAGGATAGCAAGTTCAAAGCCAGTTTCAGCAACTTGGTGAAGCTCTAAGTAAATCAGTGAGACCCTGTCTCTAAATAAAATACAGAAAGGGGCTGGGGATGTGGCTCAGTGATTAAGCACCCCTGGATTCACTCCCAGTATCAAAAGAGGAAAAAAAATAAAGAAAGAAAAAAGGAAGGAAGGAAGGAAGGCAGAAAGGAAGGAAACATGTTAAAATGAGTTATTTTTTGAGACAAAGTCAAGGAGTTCCAATGTTTCCACTGACTCCTTCCTGTAAAGCAGGATTTTAAAAGCCTATCACTGCACTAATGGGGACATTTCAAAGCACTCATCTAGGGGATAGCCGTCACTCCAACAGTACTGCGCTAAAACACATTACTCTCCTCCTTCTGGAAAAACAGAACCCTTTGCTGTTTTTAGTGTCCCTCCTGGGGGGACACTAAGCTCTAGTTTTTTTAATATTGTAGATAAACACAATACATTTATTTTTATGTGGTGCTAAGGATCGAACCCAGGGCCTCAAACATGCTTGGCAAGTACTCTTAACACTGAGCCACAGCCCAGCCCCACTAAGTTCTCTCAAAAGAGACCTGAGGGATGACTGTAGGGCCTGAGAAGCCAGCACCTCCTGCTGCCTGTGCTGCCCTCAATACTTCACTCAGCTGCAGAACCATGAAAGCTGAGCTGGAGCCTGCAACTGGAAGAATTCAATTCTCAATGTGTATCATCATTAAAATGACTATGAAAATTCTGGTTGGCAGAGTGTAATGTTAATAAATCAATTCTCTTTTAGACATTTATCATATGTAAACGATTATGGAGAGGTGAATATTATGTATTATTCTTTTATGTTTATTAAGTAATGCGACTTTGGGGATTCAAGAAAAAAAAATTAATCTATTCCAAACCTTCTATTCTTTCATTTCCATATTTCTCCCCCATCAACACTCACTTCTCCCCTTTTATGGCAGTGCTGGCTTGAAACCCAGGGCCTCACACATGCTAGACAAGCCTCTACCATTGGTGCTACACCTGAGCCCTTTGATTATTTTTATTTTGAGACAGGGTCCTGCTAAATTGCCTAAGCTGGCCTTGAACTGCCTCAGCCTCCCGAATTGCTGGGATGACAGGCGTGTACCACCAGGTCTGGCCCATCTTTTCTCCTCCTTCTCCTGTTCTCAAGAGAATATGAAGAACAGTAAACTGGCAAACTGTAGGCCTGCAGCCTTGCTCCTGTGTAAGATGGTTTATCAAAAGACCTTGTGGGAAAAGATCTGGAGCTGCAGAGGGAACTGCTCAGGTACCTGTAACAATCTGGACTAAGAGGGGAAGAATCTACTGCATGAGCCGAGATGATAGAGGCAACACAAGCCCCAGATGAGTACCTGCTCATCACTGTCTCTTTTCATCCTGTAATTTAGCAGGCTCAACTTCCTGACAATGCCCCCAGAAAATGAATGGCACCAAGGCTGCCTTTCCACAGACAGCAGCCCCAGCTCCCTCCCTGCCTTCTTTCATGCAGAATGGTATGTGCCTCTGGCTGGCCCCGGTGGGGCGGGTCTTGGGAGAGCTGCTCAGACTCCCACCTCTGCTGTCTTTCCCCAGGGGCCCTGGTCCCCGATTGTTCAAGGCTCTGACAAGCTGCCCTCACTCTCAGTCTGACTCAGCAGATGCTGCAGACTCCATGGGAGCCTGGGAAGACTAGGCGTGTGCTGCCTGGAGAAGAGTATGAGGCTAGTAAGCACAGCAATAGCCACAGCCCACCTGAGGCTACCACCTGCTAAAGCTCATCTTGGCTCAGAGCCAATTCTGGTTTCAGCCAAGTGCCCCATCTATTCAGAGACCTCTCCCCAAACGAATCTGCCCTATCCCCATGTTCTTGATCATGTTCCTTGACTTATTGTCCTCTGACTTTAAAAAATTTTTTCCCTGCTTCCTTGTAACTGGTCTGTACGGCTCTTGGGAACAGAGTGTCCCTGGAGCAGAGCCTTTGTGCATCTTATTCACCTGTGTTCTCAGCATGGAAAACAGTGAATAGCTCAGAGCAGGTGCTCAGGAGATACAGCTTCTCAAGAAAATGAGTGCACTGGTAGACTGAGTGGGTGGCACATCCCCAGAACAAGGGACAAGGCACAGTGCACATGTGACCGCTTGAGAGTTGCTTCCTGACTATGGGTCAGGTATGCTCTCATGTGCACAGCGAGAGCACAGTGCCCGTGCCAGGTTGTCGTGAGGACTGTAGCGGGTGAGTGAGCATGAAGTTGAGGTGTGCCCTGTACCCACAGACTGCCAAGGAGGAACTGCTCCTTTTGTGGCTGTCGTGTTCCTGTGAAGATTCTGAGAGGGGCTGGCAGGTCTGTGTGATGACCCTTCCAGTCAGTCTTAGTGTGGCTCAAGTACCTTTGAGGACTGTCTCACAAACCTCAAGCAGAGGTTCCACCCTTGAAATAACTCTGAAATTTTTTAAAGAGTGATGAGTCTACTACAGGAAATCTCTGGGGAACCTCACTGGACCCCTGGGAATTAGCCACAATACTTGGGGCAGATGCATGCTTTAACGACACCAAGTGCACAGAGAATGATTACTTCGTGAACTACACGGGTAGGTTCTTAAGAAGCTGAGTAAGCACCAACAGGCACACGGGACTGCGAAGCTTTGCAGTTTCTATGTAGGAGTTTCAAGTGGCAGTTCTTGGCATATTTCTCTAAGAATTATTGATATTAATTTGGTTTTATTTTTTCTCCTGGCTTTTAGGTTCATGGGATACTATGACAGACATTGAGGTGAGAACCTTTTCTCTTTTTGCTGTGCCCAGGGCCTTGGGCCTGCTGGGCAAGCACCCTACCACTGAGCCACATCTCCAAGTCAGAGATATTTTTACACACTTATGGGCCCTGATAAATTGGAGGCCAGCCTTAGACTGTTTCCTCCACCCCCAAATAATGGTATCATAGAGGGACAATGCAGGACAAAGGAAACAGTCAAAGATTTGTTAGACAGCATTCTCTACTTCTGATAGGGACTGTCAGCTTTGGTAGGTGACAGTGTCCAAGGGCTCTTGCACTGTGGCTTACTCCTCAGCCGAGTGCTCTGGGGGCACAGTTGTCACTTCCTATTTCCCAGGCAGAAGGCTTAGGCACACAGATGTGCAGCTTTTTCAGGACCCTGCTCAGGGGTAGCTTGTACTCAGCCTGGTGGCGCAGCACAGAGCCTAGTTTGCAGTGCTGCATAGTCCTTAATCACCTTTCACTTAATCCCTTCACTTTGAAACTACCACAACTTCCTATAGATATACTTCCTCCCTTCACAGGGCTGAGTGCTACACCAAGGATGCTCACAGGAGGGCTCATCTATGCAGGGGTCCCACAATGCCATCACAACACAGGAGCACAGGCAAAATCTTGAGCAAGAGCATTCTTTCACTTAGCCCTGAGGAAAACCCCTTTGCTTTAGCTTATAAAATCTCACTTCTTTGGTGGCTTATTGGTGAACCTGGGAGATGCCTGGCCCAGGAGTTAAAGGCTTAAAGAGAAACATTAAAAGCTGGGTGTGGTGGCACATGCTTAAACTCCCAGCTTTTGGAAGCTGAGGCAGAAGGAGTGCTTGAGTGCAGGGGTTCAAGATCAGTCTGGGCAAACTAGGGAGACCTTGACTCAGAAAAAAATGAATGATAAATAAATATATAGAAACATTTTAAAAAGGAGAATCCTAAAATTTAGATAACATTATAATTTTACCAAAATTATTAATTAGATGAACAATTTGTTAAAAGGACACTAAGGGTTAAGCAAATAGGGAGAAAATTACTAACCTGTCATTTCAAAGCAAGGTTAAGAAGAGAAAGTCACTACTAACTGATCAGCATGCACAAAGACATTGAAGGTTCATGGTCTGTCACTTAAAGAGCCTAATGCCTCTGGAGGTGCTATCAGGAGATTGGTTTGGTGTCTGGGAGGGATCTATCTGTGGAGAAAGCGTACTATTGCCTGGTTTATAAACAAAAGGAAACACAAAAGTCTTTGAGCTCAGAAAGTTCCCAAGCACTGAAAACCTGTGAAATTTTTCAGTTATGAAGCAGAGAGCGGGACCTGTCTCCTCACTTTCTCCTGTCTCCTGGAGGCAGCAATTCTGACAATCTGCTCCCTTGCCTGGCTTCCCCACTGCTCCCAGAGGCATGGGGCTAAGCAAGAGGGGCAGGAAGTCTGAGGCACTCTCAACCACTAACATCTGCACAGGGCCCAGGCTACAGGCAACTTTCGAGGACTAACCAGTATCAGTCTTCTATCCAACCGGCATAACTCAGATGTGCCATGGAGTCTGCAGGCATGTGAAGCAGAAGATAATTCTTTTCTAGTAACCAAGATAACTCCAACTTTGCTTGGCAGTATTATTTAGCCACACTACCTAGACCAGGGACTGGCATTCTTTTTCTACAAGGCCAGGTGGGAAGTGTGTGAGATTGTGCAGGCCACACACTCTGGGGGCAGCACTCAGCTTGGCCATTTGCACCACAGTCAGCAAGTGGGGAGGACACCATGGAAGTACAGGTGTGGGGCCGTGTTCCAACAGAACTTGACTTATGGGTGCTGAAACTGGGATTTTTACATAACTGTGATGTCACAAATACTAGCTTTCTTTTGATATTTTCTGTGCAACCATTAAAAAAATGTGACCACATTGCTAGCTCAAGAGGAAGTACCAGAACAGCTGGGTTGTTAGGCCTTAGTTTGTGGACCCCCAATCAATACCAACTGAGTCAACCATTAGGATGTGGGTGTTTTTGTAAGAAAGGTTAAGTATACTTGCCCTGGCTAATTCGCAGTACGGAAAAGTTCTAGTGTTGGGAAATTACATGAAAACATTTGCATTCTGTCAACCTATAGTAACAACCCTTTGTCTGTAGACATTTAAATCTGTATGCTTCACAGTAATCCTATAACCACCTGGGACCCCTTTTACTGATGGAGATGCAGGGGATGAACAATCTGCTTCAGGTCACTCAAGTCACCTGGTGACAGGATGGAGCAGAAGACAAGGGTGACACTGGAGCCCAGACCTAGCTACTCCTCTCTGATCCACAGGCTCTTTGTCTGCAAACAGGGCCACCCAGTGATATTCCCGACTGCTGTGAGCAGGAATCACGCAGGTAAGGTGCTTGCACATAGGAAGCTCTCAATGACGTAAACTGCTGACTTTATCACTACCAGGGATTGATTTAGAAAGGAAGCTCAGATCTTCTGGCTTCAAATCCTGTGAAAAACACACACTTTCAGATGAGAGTTATGTCGTGGCCTTTCCCCGAGGCCACGAAGCTCATTCTATGTAGGGGTCCCACACTGCCATCCCAACACAGGAGCAGAGGCAGAATCTTGAGCAAGAGCATTCTTTCACTCAGCCATGAGGAAAACACACTGTCCACTTTGCTTTAGCTTATAAAATCTCACTTCTTTGGTGTGAAGGACCACAAAGTTCCATGCAGGCAGCACAGACTGAGAAATGTAAGACTCTAAATGTGATTTTAAGTTTTCGAGCTTATTAAGTGCTATCAACAGTCTGGAGGGGGGGGGACAACCATTATCATTATTGCTGGTATCTTCCCTTACTGTTAGTTTGCAAGACTCTAAAATCATTTTCACTCTTTTCTTTCTACTACCTCACTCTGATCTAGGAATCATTAATACATACTCCATACCTGCTATAGATAGAGAATGTTTGAATCTCTATCACTGTTTTCAAGTGTGACTAATTTTGCTGAAATATGCATTGACAATTTTCTAGAATGCTAAAATTTTAACTTAAAAAAATCTAGAAAACTCACTATGAACATACAGCTCAAATTTCCTGCTGTGATGTGATTAGCTAATAACTAGTTACACCTTCCACACCCCACCCTGAACAACTCTTAGCAGACCATGTTCTTGTGCCATTTGTCCTTGTTTCTGTTTTATCAAAACCACATTTTGCCTTTCATTAAATACTGGACTGTACTTATTTCCATAAATAATTATCATAGCAGTAACACAAATGTGAAAATAGATTTTACCGTCCCCACTAATTTCATCTGCAGATCCAGGTGGCATGCAAAGAAAGGGGGAGCAGGGAACAGAGGGAAGGAGAGATGGGAGAGGAGAGAAGAGAGGGAGACACTATTAAAATGACAAGTCGATCAAATCTCGAGAAAAGTAACAAAATCACCCCACCCAGGTCTAATTCAAAAGGCAAAAGACTGTAGTCATATGTTACTTGACCTGACGGATATTATGTCAAGTATTAAGATATCAAAATGTTATACCAAGTTACACAGTAATAGAGTTTTAAATTAGTTTCTACTATAGTAAGCAAAATCAATTCGACAGCCTCTCACAATTACATGTTAAAAAATGCTTCTACTTCCCTCAGGGAGAATTTGTATCCTTTTAGATAAAAGACAAACCAGTCATTACATGTATGTTAAAAGATAAAGGGGAACCCTCCTGGAATAAGCCTACTGCAGTGCGCAGCAGGATTCAAACACCACATGAGAGTCTAGGCCAGGCCCACTGCAAACCACAGGGAGTACAGTGCTCCCAGCTCTGCGAACAAATAAAGATCCCCTTTAAATGTGTATGAAACAACAAATTTTATTACCAACATTCTGGAGAAATTATTGTTTCAACAATTGTAAGAAAATCATTGCTTTCCTAGAAAACTCTCCCAACAGCAGAGCTGGCCCTTCTCTGCAGCATCCTGAGCACAGAAAGCAGACACGGGCGATTCTAAGCAGCTCCTCCTCATTCAGGTGCATGCTGCGTTAGGAGACCCATAGTACAAGGAATGTGGTCCTGCCCACCCCTGTGGGAAAACACTCAGAACGCAAAGGGGACAGGAAAGCTACTTTTTGCCCTTTCATGCACTTGGAAACCAGCAAACAGGCAAACAAAAGTCTATTACTCAAGAGAGCAGCTCCAAGACTGTGAGACAGCAAACCTCCCCCAGTTATCACCTCTGAACAGCAGACACCACACACACTGACATTCAGTAAAGCTAGGAGCTGCTGAGGACAGTCTCTAAGCATCAGTTAGAGAGTTAGCTTTGTGGTGCTGTGGTTAGCAAGGGACCCTATGCAACAGAGTGCAGTACCGGCAGGAGAAGGTTCATGGGAACAGAAGACCAAAGGGAGAAAGCGCCTAGCTTTCTTAACTTTATGTTGGCAGTGACTGACTCCTTTACAAAGAGGCGAGAGGAGGAAAGAAAAAAAAAGAAACAAATTATTTCAATACAAAAGATAAACTGTTACATTTTTAAGGCACATCTATAAAAATAGACACAAATTTGCAAATATTTGTATTTCACTACTGCACACCTTACTTTGTACTAGCACTGACTTGCAGCTTATAAAATAAATGCTACTATTTTAAGATCTAATTTTCTGTCTTAGCAAAGGTTAGCACTGGATATGGAAGACACAATGAAACTCTCCTGATCTGCACAGTCAGCCACTGACAGTACAAATATGCTTACAAACCACAAAACCCAAACAAAATAAATAATAAAAACCAATAGTAATTCAAGAATCAAGAACATTCAATATTCTTGTGATAATATTCAACAATAAAGAAAAAAATGTAGAAAACTAGCAGATCCTGATTTTGTGAAAGAGTTTTATGTGCAATTTACTCCACATTCTCAGTGGAGACAGAGACTCGCAGATCTGGAGTACCTTGTACACCCTGGTGAGGAGGGTATTTGAATACACAGGCAGCACACCTTCCTCATTTACGCACTTGCCCACTCATGTACTGCGACTCATTTGAGAGGTGTCCCACTCTGATTTTAGCAGTGAGAACACGGAGAAGCAACGATTATGGATGATAATAGCAGCAGTGGACACGCCAATGAAGTTCAAGCAAGGGATGGAGCTTGAAGATGCAAAGTAGCAGCTGAACGACCCAGGCAGCAGGAGACGCAGACGGCATCAGTGGTGAGTTGCCACTTACAGCGTGGGCCTTGGAGGAGGCAGGCCAGGACTGTCTGGCCATCAAGATGGCAATGATCTCACTGGCAGTACCAATATACAAGAAGCAGAAATGAAAAGAACTAAGAATACTTTGGTACTTTTCAAATGATGTATTTTGATTCCAAGGACACAATCTCACTGCTTGGTTTGAAAAGCTACCTTTTTCACAGACCAGAATCCTGGCCCTGCAGGTGATGGCCTAGGAATGCCACTCCTTGTGATACTGGTGAAGAAGATGGCCTGAACTGACAAATGGATGCACCAGAGTTGGTGGGGGGGATCAGGAGGCAAGAGCTATGTGGGATACCCTGGATGGAACAAGAATGTGCACTGTGGACAAGGGCATTCTGTCAATATTACATGTGTCAATTTTGTTAATTCTACTCTGATATGATGATGTCTTTGACCCTAAGAAATACACATTGAGCTACAATTATCAACAGTGCATTCAAATAAACAATATATGACACTTCGTTTTTATTATTTCTACAAACATTTTCCAAGAATAAACTCAGGAAAAATAAAAATATAGGGAGCATGGGCTCTGTTTCAGAGAATGTCTGGATTCAATCATTGGCTCCACCACTCAACCTGACTGTGGGAAGGCAACCCTACTTTCATTTCTCAGTTTTCTTACCTGTTCAATAGGGTAGTAACAAGCTGCCCCAGGTAAAGAGCTGAAGGAAAACTTTCTGCTAATGGTAAGTGAGTGGAAGGAGCTGGACAGGGCAGAGATGGTGAGCGTGCACATCAGCAATGTCAGGGCAGGGCCTAGTCACTAAGCAATGAAGACACACATGTAGGGGACCTGGAGCTGGTCGTGGACACTCAAGGAATAAGCTAGAAAAACAGGAAGGCACAGTTCGAGAGGGTTTTCTGAAAGTGAAACTACAGCTGGGTGCAGTGGCACACACCTGTGATCCCAGCTACTATGGAGGGTGAGGCAGGGCAACCACAAGTTGAAGGCCAGCCTAACAATTTAGCAAGCCCCTGCTTCAAAATAAAAATAAAAAGCTTAGGGACATGGCTCAGTTTCAGAGCTGGGTCCGATCCCCAGCACCTCCCGCTACCTGACACTGCAGCGGGGTTGCAGGTAAGACCAAGTGCGAGCACTATGAGGGTAAGAGGTTGTGGGGAGGGGGGACAGGCCCCTAGGCAGATTGCTAACAGGGAACACAGAGCCTCCCATGGTGAGCTGAATGCTTAGAAGGCAGGTGGGACTTTGATAGACAGGATCCAAAGCTAGCGTTTGTGAAGGAGCAACAATGAGAAGCAAGGGACACCTCACTCACCTCGTGTCCCAGGACTGCAATGGCTCCAGGGAAGAAGCAGTCATTGGCAATAGGGTACCCAGAATAGTAGTGCACACCTGTCACATGTGAAGGGGGACTAAGAGGTACCATCACCCTCAGGGTGAGAGCTAGTTGCACAAGAGGAAGGTGACAGGATGGTTCAGAGAAAAAGTTGTGGGTTCAGAGGAATGGCAGAGGCACAGTGAGGGGTTGGGAACTAAGAGAAAGCAGAGGAAGACAGTAGGGATGTTCAGGGTGTCTGGGCGACACAGGAATCTGAGGCTTCTGTAGGGATATGGGCAAGAGTCCAGGGGGTCACTGCTGACCTTTCCAGCTTTGCACAGTGAGGTAAAGTTCCCTCTGGCCACTCTTCTCAGGAGCATTTGATTCTGGAGGAAAGTTCCTGAGCTCTGTACTCTGACAGTCTTCCCAGAAAGTCATCCCAGCTAGGGTAGCCGTGGGGGAACCCTGCACCACTAGTGGAAAAACCCATTCATTCATAATGACATTTAAAAAGAAGATCCCCAAGGACAAAAGCAACATCTGGCTAGTGAGGCCAAAACTCCTTGTTTTAAAAACTGGGAAATAAAGGAAAAGAACAGGGCTATTTTTTCCTAATTCTCCAGTAGAACCCATTCCCTAGGGTACTGAACAGCTCATGTGGAGAAGCATCTTCAAAAGTGTTCCAGCAGGGGCTGGGGCTCAGCACAGTGGCAGAGCACCTGCCTTGCGCATGGGAGACACTGGGTTCGATTCTCAGCACCACATAAAAATAAATAAACAAAATAAAGTGTTCCAGCAGAAGAGAGGAAGGACTGATGGTTTGGCACCCTGTTGTGGTCCCTGAAGAAAGCCAGGCATGAATGTCAATAGTTGCTAAAACCAAAAGGCAAGATGCTCATGGGAACATTATAAGTGATGGATCAGACCAGAGGGACCTAATGCACGGATCAATCTTAATGTCTCCAAGAAAAATAATGAGATGTACACCACCTATGAACTATTCTCTTTGTTCCCTTTTCTTGCTGCTATACTGGGGATTAAACCCAGGGCCTTGTGGCTGGGGTGGTGGCTCAGTGGTAGAGCACTTGTCTAGCATGTGTGAGGCACTGGGTTCGATTCTCAGCACTGCATATAAATAAATGAATAAAATAAAGGTCCATCAACATCTAAAAAAATATAAAAAAAACAAACAAGAAACCAGGACCTCACACATGCAAGGATAGTGCTCTACCACTGAGCTACATCCCAGCTCCCCCCCCCCTTTTTTTTTTTTTACTTTGAGACAGAGTCTCACTAACTTGCTAAGCTCACCTTGAACTTGCAACCCTCCTGCCTCAGCTGGGATTACAAACCTGCAGCACCACATTTAACACCTGTGAAGCAGTCTTGCAAGAGTATATATCATTGGATCTGAGTTGGATCACCTTCTCTAGATCCTAACAACCAGTTTACATGGACCAAGGAGCCAGAGATGAACAGTTAAGCAAAACGATGTCAAGAAATGTGATCAGCTGAATGCGGAGTATAGGGAATGCAGGGTAAGTTCCAGTGTTTCTTCAAAGGTAAACGCCACTACAAACAACAGGAAGGCCCAGCCACCAGGCACGCGGAGAGGCAGAGAGCCATGTTCCACAAGTGTTACTTGCTTGACTCTTGTTTGCACAAGACAAAGCATGAAAATGAAGCAGTAAGAGAAATCTGAATGCTGGCTGGATATTTGTTAATGTTTTCTAAAGGGTCTTACTTATAAGAAACATAGGTGAAATATGTCTTAGATTTGCTAACAAAAACCAGTGGGGATTATGTGTCAGTGTAAGTAGCTAGATGCAGAAATGAAATAGGACTGGTCATGAGTCTCCACCACTAACTGTGGGTGATGTGCATGTGGAAAATCATGGTACAATTCTATGCTCTCTCTTTTGCACATGTTGGAAACTTTCTAGAATGAAAAACCTAGAGAAATGATTCAAAGGCATAACACACAGTGGGCACTTAATAATATTTGTTTACTATTTGTTCTGATTCAAGCAGCTTTGATTTTAATCCACAGGCTACACAAACTGGGCCCTGAGGTCTGACTCTAGAATTTTATTTTAAAAATCCCAGTTCTCCTTTAAAGTTTTTCTCTGCAGAGAAAAAAAAAAATAAGAGGGCCATTTTATATTGCAATGTTTGTTTTATATTTAGCAAGATGATACTTGGGCTTCTTGCATGTTAGTAATATGATCTTTAAAAAGGTTATTAAAGCTTATCAATGACTGTGTTAAGCAGTTGCGTCTAAAGACTGAGAAGTATACCCAAACATTGCCAACTGTGAAACATATGCTATCAGAAAGACAGGAACACATTTCTGTTCAAAATACACTCATGAGGGCTGGGCTACGGCTCAGTGGCAGAATGCTTGCCTAGCATGTGTGAGGGAGGCACTGGGTTCGAACCTCAGCACCACATAAAAAAATAAATTAAAAAAATAAAGGTTTTGTGTTTATTGACAACTAAAAATATTTTTAAAAATATACTTATGAAGCATTTCATTCTCCTTCAGATGCAAAGGGTGTTGGGGAGAAGATGAGAATAACGCTCTATTATGGAAAAACTGTTTACAGGATGGAGGCAAGAGATCTGTGGGGGTGGGTCTGCGAAATCAAAAGTCCTCCCTGCTCAGCTGTTGCTCCAGCCTCTGCTCACAGCCACTGCTCAAGGGCAGGGAGAGGGCAGAGGACAGGGTACCTGGCACTGGGGCTCTTTCAGGGAACACTTCACAGCCAATGGTGCTGTCTCAGTGCGTGTGACATCTGAGATTCTCAACTCCTTGGAAAACCAAAAGAGAGTGAGGTGACTGAGTAGCACCCTTGAATCTCAGGAGTGGCAGGTAGAGTTCCAGTGATGCCAAGGTGGGAGAAGGATGGCTCCAAGGAAGAAGGCAGCAGGGTGGCCTCCTGGGGTCCTCACACCCGTACTCCTGCCCAAGGCTCCAGCCTGTGTCTCTGTGAAGCCAGATGCAAGCTCCTCGATGGCTTGGCCTCTCTTCTAATACCAGGCTGATCACAAAACACTAACAACTGCTACTGAAACTAGAAGAACATCCAGTACATTCCAAGTACTAGAAACACCCGAGTCATGTCTAATACCTACCACTTTGTGCCCAGAAAAGCTACTGGTAGCATTCCGATCATGTCATAAAGCATATGATTTTCAAAATGAACTTCTTATCTACTAGGAAAGAATACTCTGAAATTAGGGCAAGGTTTGCTTGTTTGTTTTCACATTCAACTTCTGAAAAGCCAGCATTTAAATCAAGCATTCAACAGAAGAGACTACCTTAGAGAAAACAGTATTATAAAAATTGTAGTCAGAGTATAAAGCCAGGTACAATTAGCTCTTTCAAATTTAAACACAGTGCACACTTCTGAATTTTAGCAGAAGAGTCAGTACTATATTATTACAGCTTAAGGGGGAAAAACTACCATGAATCACCCGCATGAAAGTATTACTCCTTTCCACACACATCAAGCTTTTGGAATGAACCAACAGAGAGTCTAATGAAAGGACAAGGAGCCTCCCAGTCAAGGCTCTATTGCTCCTATCAGGAGCAATACTGAGCTGGACCAAGCATCTAAGCTCCCATAGTGGCAATTTCCTGATCTGTAGAGAGGAGATGCTGCAGACAGTCCTGAGGTCCAGCCTGGGCACGGTTGGGCATAGCACATGCTGGGCCCCAATCACACCTCAGCACTACTTGTGTTCACATAGCAGTAAAGGAACAAAGACCTAATGTGTAAGGCCTGCTCTTAAGTGTTTTAATATTTAAGAATAATTTCCAGTCACTGATTTGAAATACCTGAAGAAAAGTATGCTGCATGGTTAACAACCAAGCCTAAATGATGTTACAATATTTTAAAAAGTTTGCAGTAATACTGAAAAAGCAGCCCTAGTAGGACAAAATTTGTACTTTAGCACAACAGGGCTGGCAGAGACAATCAAACTAAATATTCTTACTGGCAGGTGAGAAAGGTCACTCTGCTCATTTCTATGATGAGACATGAAAGAGAAAAACTGCACTCTGCAGTCCTCTTGTGTACCATGGAAACACTTAACAAGAGTCATGGCCATGATGAGGTGGTATCACAAAGTCAGCTCTGAGCATCAATTTGGAAATATCTGTATTCCTGGACATTTTTTGCCCCTTCCCACCGTGTTCCAGCACCATGCAGGCCACACCTCCCTCTCTGAGCGCACGTATAAATCCCACATGGCAGAGTGACGCTGGCCTCTAAGTTGCACCCTAAATTCCACCAGAACCTTGACCTGGCCGTGGCTCTCAACAGAGCTTTACAGTAAGTATGTGTTTCCTAAAAACTTAATACTTAATTGTCTTGAAAGTCCTTTAGGCCCTCAGAATAGTATGCCTGGGGAAACACGATTCTGTTGGGTATTTCTGAAACCTCTATTAATCTCATTTTTACAGAGAAGCTCCCAAATTTCAAAGGTAGACCCTCTGGGTAGAGGGATGCCTTCAGCAGTGCTCGGCATGTAGCATGCACTGTCTGCCAGGTGGGCTGCTGTGCAGTGGGCAATGAGAAGCTTGCAGAACCCCCACCTTAAAGGAGTACTGGCGGCCAGAGGAGGTGGTGTCTGGCAGAAAAGTAAGACCACCTTGCAGCTGGCCTGGCTGGACTGCAGCCTGATCCCATTGGCCTGTACACAGAACAGGCTTGCCCAGGAACAGAGGCAGAACATCCCAGGGTCCAGCAGTATGTCAGCACCCCAGCCCATATGGGGGCAGAGAAATAATCCTGGGCTCTGTTAACAGTACTAGTTTTCCAGGTGTCAGTTTAATAAAGATACTTCAAGAAATGTCAAATTTCAGCTTTGGGCAAGTGTGATGCACAGGTAGGTTGGATGCTATGTGACTCTTTGTGGACAACAGAAATGTACCATTTGTTAGTCTGATTCTGCCTACATGAGCAAGCAGCAGGTGGAATGACAAACAACCACATCATGACTGTGGAGGACATTCTTCTCTGCTGGATCTGCAATTATCCAGGACAGTCTTTTGTCAAAGGATCTCAGCTCTGGAAAGACTGCTGTGGCAATGAGAAGAACAGAACTGGTGGGCCACCTCTAGTGGGGCTTCAGGGGTAGGGGAACCACAATCCCAACTTAGTGTGGCTTAGAAACAATGTAGAGAAGGGGAAGGTGGCCTGTGGGCAGGTAGATGGCCTTTGAGGGCTGAGTAAGAAAGCTTGAGCTTCATCTGATGAACACTAAATTATCACTGTTTCTGACCTGAGTGATGCATATTTAAATTAACATAGTAGTAAAGAAGTGACAGAGAAGGAGGTATAACCTTATTAAGGTAGATCTAGGAAGAAAGTATTAAGGCAGAATCAAAATAAATTAAGAAAAGGTTTGAAACTAGAGAGCCAAGTTTGGGTACTAATTCTACCTTTTGCTAGTTATGTAATCTTAAGCAAATTATCTAACCTCTCTGGGCCTCAGTTTTCTTCATCTGTATATTAAGAACTATCTCCTTGGGCCATAGTGAGGACTACAAGAGTTAATCCATGAAAAAAGATACAGAACATAAAGCAGAGACTGGAACAAAGTATGTCCTGCAAGTATACCTCACAAGTCAGCTGGCTTTCTTTTCAGCGTGTGTCTGAATTAGGATATAAAAACTGGGAGTGTGTCCAAAAAGGGTGGCTGAGAATGCAAAGTGCAGAGGTGTGATGATGACCAGCTGCTAAAAGAAACTGAGGTTCAGCCTGAAGAATGGAGGAAGCTGATGAAGAAATCAGTCAAACTGAAGGACGAGGTATGAAGCTTCTGTGGGACCTAGTTGATCACTCAAGACAGATGCAGGAATCATGCTTCTTAGCCCAATAGGAGCTCAGCTTGCTCTCAAGCAGGAGTGATCATGGGGAATGTGCATGGTCAAGCGCAGAACCAGGGCATTCAGCAGACCCTAGACCTCATCCCGGAAGCTGCTTTTCAGGCTCAGAGGTGGTACAGGCCTCAAGGGCTCTACAGACTGCTCGGCAGAACTCCCTCAGACATCCCCAGGCCCTTCTTGCCTCTGGAGTCTGCTTAGGGCACCTGGTGGCCACCCTCTCCACCAGACTGTGAACTACGAGGCTGAGTGTTGCTGGACGGCCCAGATCCGCTTCTGGAAACCTTGGTTACTGCTTGAGTCTTGCACTAGGTTTGTGGAAAGACAAATGTGGACAATGAGTGGGCAGCACTGAGAATGCCTCTGCAATGAAGCCCGAGGGTCTTTGCCTGGAGTAGGGACACAGACACATTCTGCAGAGGACACGTGGGGTACTTGTGTGCGACAAAAGACAAGAAGTTACACTTTAATGTTGGATACTAAGAAATAATCCAGTATTGACTAGGCAAAAGAGCAAAACCAAATTTTAGGAAAAACTAACTCATAATAAATTGAACAGGAATTGAGTCCCTGTATGCCAGAGACTAATAACTAATGTTATCAGGAAGCTACTATTTTAGAAATAGAACATATACGTTCATATTTTTGTTCAAAGACAGATGAGACACACACGTATGCAGCTCCACCTCTATCTTCCATATTTTCAGATTGGAAAAAAAGACACATGTACTTTAAAAACATACAAGAAAGGCACACCACACTCATCACACCAGCAAATAGTTAAGATAATGCTTATACCAGTATCTTAACTATATGTAAAAGAACCATATCCAAACACCATTGTATGTTCATTGAGAAAGACAAAAACCATCTAAAAAATGTTTCACATTTCTTGACATTCAAAAGACAATAAAATAAATGTACAAAGTATATAGCTTTAAATTCCACTCAAATGCAAAGATAAATTATGATGGCAAAATCAAAAGTAACAATTTTCACTCCAAATATGACTAACACAAAAAACTGAAAAACAACCCAAAATTTATATAGCCCGGAGAGTAATCTGGTACTTCACATGTCTCATCTAAAACAACAAAACCTCTGAGCTGGTAAAACCATGCAAATCCCTAGTCTAAGCTAGTCCGGAAGAAGCCTTCACACTGTAAGTGGAGGGAGGTCTGCGATGCTCTTTGCCTGGCAGCTTGCTGCAGAGGCCTCTCAACCTGGTCCTTACCTGACACAGAGACCGCATGTGTCCGTACGCCTTGCTTCTCACTGTTGGCCAACCTGCAACAGACAAGGAAAGAGTGAGCTCCATCTTCCCAGGACAAAGCATACAGGCCCCACCCAACGGGGAATGGACCTGGATTAGAAGGACTTCACTTCACAGGGAGATTAGATTTTAGACGGCTGTTTTGTTTTGCTTTTTAAATTGCATACTAGTACTTGAAGTACTTCCTGGGGAGAGTACTTTTACGCTTTAAAGATCAGAAATTAAAATAGACAACAGGGCTGGGGCTCAGTTGCATAGTGCTTGCCTATCATGTGCAAAACTCTTGTTTCATCCCCAGAACCACAAAGTAAGGAAATATCTAAAAAAATATATGCTTAACTTCTTTGGGAAAGTTACTCATGATGGTGGCTGAAAACCAGCAATATCATGCAATGTGAGTTACACAGAAGTTTGCATTTAACTACTAGTCTGTAAGGACTGCTGCAAAGTTAGGAGAAAAAAGTCACACATTTGGCACTGAATTTTGATCTCTAAGATGTAACTTGAGGACTAGGGTGTAAATCAGTGACAGAGGCTTGCCTTCCATGCCTAAGCCCCTGGGTTCCATCCCCAGCACTGTGGGAAAACAGGTTTTTTTGAAACACTATAACATGATTGGTCCATATTAATTTATACCATGTAAAAAAGCCAGGAAATTCACTGATACCTACTGTTATTACATACTGAAAAAGAGTAATATTTTGTAACTATTTGAAATCTTGTATCTTTACTATAAATATTGAAGTTCTTTGCTAAGGAGTCACCTATTTCTCTTCTGTTACAGCTACATGATCACAGTTTTTTGCTTTTTTTTTTTTTTAAACATGCCACAATTTTTATTGCAACGTGGCCATTTTTTTTGACAGTGAGGAATTTGATTGCAAAATAATGTTCCCTTTAGGGCTCTTGTCTGCCTGCTCTGTGACTTCCTTGGACTTTGCCCCTTTGGTATGTGACCACAGGCTGAGTTCTATGTGTCCTTCCACAGAGCCGCTGGGCCTGGGTTGTCATAGCATCCCCGACAGGGTCCACTGTAGAGGAAGACAGGGAAAACAACCCCAACACTAGGGGCAGTGGGTCTGATACATCTAGAAGGGCAACTGGAGCAAGTGACAATAGGAGGCCTGTGTAGGTAGGAACAGGAAGAATACTAGGCACCTCCTAGTTTCCACCTGCATGAGAGTCGCTGGAATCTAACTCTCCCATCTGGGCCCCCAGTTCCTAGCACAGTGGCTGCAAATATAGAGCTAATTAGATGGGTTCTTTCAGCATTACTATTTGATTTCTTTAATTTTAAAGACCAACACACCTATTATGAAATTTGTGACATAAAAAGTAAAAATATTAGCATAAACTATTGACATTTAATTTCCCTACTTGTAAAATAGCAGAAACACACCTCTTTTCAGGTTCTCGTAAGGTTTGTGATAAGAATGTGAAGAAAGTTTTCAACAACACCCCATCTTGCATTATCATCATGATATTCTTTAGCTCCTTAATTAAACCTCAAATAAGGGAAAAATAACTTCAACATTTTCATTAAACCTGGATTCCTATTAGAATTGGCAATGAGGGCTGGGGGTTGTGGCTCAAGTGGTAGAGCGCTTAGCACATGTGAGACACTGGGTTCGATCCTCAGCACCACATACAAATAAAATAAAGATATTGTGTCCACCTAAAATTAAAAAATAAATATTAAAAAAAAAAGAATTGACAATGGATCTGGTTCATGATGGGATGGAGAGATATGGGAATTTCATGCTGTGGGGTACACGGTATAGCAAATTCCTTAAGGCTCTCCCGACATTGAACAAGGCACACAGAGCAGCACTTACTTGGGTATTGATGGCAATGCCCGTTCACCTTCTGGGAAAAAAAAAGAAAAGATATGAGGTTGCTTTCATTCCTTTTGAAGAGTTTATACATAGAAGCTAGGGAGAACGGTAAGCCTCCTCCTGGGATTTAGCAGTACTCCTTTAAACAAGTCAGTACACTGTGTCTTAGCTGTCCAAATACCTACCATAATCACAGACTGTTATGTGCATCCTGTTCAAGAGGCTTGCTGAATCATAATAAAGAACTAAGGTGAAATATTGATAAAAGATTTCTAAAATCAAAATCAAACTTCTCTGCCAAAGATCCAAACATTCTGCATTTTGATAAAACTATTCAACGGTAACAGCTCCAAAACCCGTGTAGGCAGCCTGGTGAAACAAGGCTCAGGTGAGTGTTAAATGACAGAGGGTTCCTGCACCCGAGAAGCAGAGGCACGGGGAGGACCCCCTGGTCAGAGAGTGTGCCACGCAGCCACCTGCCATGGTGCTCAGAGTGGGCCTCTCTGTGCAGAGCAGGACACCTCTTCCTTTGGGGTGCAGTAACTGGCTCACGCAGGGGATCATGTACTCTCCTCCAGCCTCCTTCTGGGAGTCCTTCTTGGTTTTCGCCTCTTCAAATCCAACTTTATTTTTCTCAGTTCTGCTGATCACTATTTGATACATTGTACTGTGTTACTTACTTTCTCTTAACAGTTTATTCATGCTATTCATGTCTCTATGAATGTCCCAGGCATGCAGGGCCTGCGTTTAGTCTGCTGCTACATTCCTGACTGGTGCACAGCACCTGGCACTGAGGCGGCTCTCGGGCCACTGCTCAAGGAAGGAAGACATAAGTCAACCTGGGCCCTCCCGACTGACTGTCTCTTTCAGGGGCACTGCAAGACCTGGGTAACAGGGCAAGAACAGGACCCACGGCAGAACCGTACAGCTCAGTGCCAGCAGCACCGCCTGCTGAGCTGGACAGCCAGCCAGCATGCCCCCAAAGACTGCAGATCAGAGTGGGGAAGCCCATGGTGAGCTCACTATCCCCGGGCACGACCACTACACCACACCCAACACCATCACTTAGCAAGATGGCCTATCCAATGACACAGGGGTGTGATGTTTAGATTCAGCTTTTAAATTTTTTGAGCTCTATGAAATTTCTACTTCCTCTGAGAGCAAATCAATCATTTCACTTGTGAATAATAGAGATTCCAAAGTAGCTGGACATGGGCAGAAGTTCACTGTGACAAGGTGAACAACAACCAGAGAGTACTGACAGCAAACTTGAAGAAGTGAGGAGAAGGCAGCAGACACCCCACCAGAGCATCAGGAGATGACCTGCATACCCACTGAGCACTCTGTCTGGGAATTAGGGTTCAGCACTCCTTTAGACCCACTGGACTGGTACATGATCCAACACAGCTCCTTGCGTCTATCAGGATGGGTCTTACTACTCTGAATATACTCTTTTAAGAATCTTTGCATCACCTTACATTTTGCTTGAGTTGAAGGACTTTACAGTTCAATTTCTGAATAAAAGATTTTATCTACTGGTCTTCATGCATTTAATAAAGATTTGCTGTAAGAAATCTAAAAAGGTGAAGCTTACCCAGTGAAGAACGTGGGAAAGCTGAAGTCTGGGTCCCCAGGAGCAGCAAGCTACTTAGGCTCTCATGCCTTCCTTATGCCACAGGCACTTAAAACATACCCTGGTGTGGACATATTGTTTACTGATTCCCACTCTGCTTCTAGCTTCTACTGTCAGGAACAGTGTAACAATGATTATCCCTGAGGCAGTGCTACTGGGGAACCAGCAGCAAGCCCTCCTAGTGCCTGCTGGCAATGCTGCACCAATGGCACCAAGTACATGGCAGCATGCTTCCAAATCTTGGCACAGTGGCTGATGCTGCTGGTTATTTTTTTGAGGGGGTGCCAGGGATTAAACTCAGGGGCACTCAACCCCTGAGCTACATCCCCAGCCTTATTTTGTATTTCATTTAGACACAGGGTCTCACTGAGTTGCTTAGTGCCTCGCTGTTGCTGAGGCTGGCTTTGAACTCTCGATCCTCCATGTCTCAGTCTCCTGAGCAGCTGAGATTAAAGTCATTTGCCACCCCGCCGGGTAATAGCTTCTGTTTTTAAAAACAACCTAATAAATGCAAAATGACACATGTCCCTGTTTGGGTCCATGTATACCGGACATCTGCACATACATTCTTTTTATGTTGGACTACTTTTTATTAATAAGCTGGAAGAACATGTGAAAAATAAAGAGTTTTAATTCTTTACTGTATGCCTCACAAACTTTTTCCCTTTCCGTGTCATAGCTTTAGAGTGTTCGTCTTTTATGAAAAGCGTATTTTAATTAAGTAGTGACACCTATCACTTCTCTTCCACCTTCTGGGTTTTAATTGCATGCAGTAGTTCACATCCTCTCTGGAAAAGAGCAGCGCTTGCTGCAGTTTTTACAGGAAACCTTAGAGAGCAAGTTTAAACTTCACAATTCTTTCTTCCAAGGGGAAGAACTGATTCTGAACATTCCTACAGGCCCAGGATAGGTCAGCTGATGCCCTGCAGTCAGGGAAAGGCCACATAATGATGCTTGTGGAGCCTGGTCAGGACATCTTTGTCCAGCTTGTGGCTTTTATTATGTTTTCTGCCAATAAACATCACCTTTAAGAGCACTATAAATCCAAAATAATGATGGTAGATCAATACACAAAGTACACATGAGCATGCCCAGAGATCACACGCAGAGCTTACTGGCCAGTTCTCACTGCTATGCTCTGTTATGCACCTGCATCTGTACACTCTGCCACTCTTAAGCAGTTTGTAATCTAAAGACAGAACAGAATATGTCATTTTTGTTGAATGTGTATTGCCAGAAAAACATTGTAACAGATTTGAAAAACACAATGTTATTTGAACTTTTCTTTTATTTTAAAACTTAGAATGTATTTTAACTGATAAAAACCTGTATGTCATAAGTACTACAGGATGCCTCAGTACATGTATGCACGGGATCACGGTCAGATCAGGGCAGACCCAAGCCACACCAACACATTCATCGTCCTTCACGGGGAGACACTCAAGACCCTCTCTCCTGGCTGTGAAAGATACCACATGCCAGAGCTTCTGCCCCCACAGTGCACCTCCATGAGACCCTCCCATCTTACCCTCGTACCTGCCCACCCTTTCCATTGTTCTGGGGGAACAAATCTCAATTAAAAAATGCACATGTGGGGCTGGTTTGTAGCTCAGTGGTTGAGCGCTTGCCTCGCATGCTTGAGGCACTGGGAGGGAGGGAGGGGGGGGAGAGGGAGGGAGGGAGAGGGAGGGAGGGAGAGGGAGGGAGAGGGAGGGAGGGAGAGGGAGGGAGTGGGGGGAGAGGGAGGGAGGGAGAGAGAGAGAATGAATCGTGTCTATCTACAACTAGAAAAAAAATTTTAAAAATGTACACGTGGCTTTCCCACATATATTTTTGACTACCATCCTTGACCTCAATATTATATCAAGTAGGGAATAAATATGGTTTTGCCTCCGGGGCTTATGATTAAATTGTTACATATAAGGTTGGGCTATAGCTCAGTGGTCACATGTCTGCCTAGCAGGCCAACACCCTGAGTTTGGCACCACAAAAATTACAGTCGTGTAATAGATAAATATGCTGGGATTCAGAATAAGATGAGAAACTATCAAGCTGAAAAATCTATCCTAAAAGAAAGTTAATAATCTATCCTAAAGGACCGGCAGCAGCCAATACCCAGCTCTCCATGCAGAGCACTTTCCTTTGTGTTCTTCCCTGTGAATGAAATTCTTAAAGTACCTCATCTCATGTTCCCCAGCAGAGCCTCCTCCCTTCAGGACCAAGATGTTAGTTAACTGTGCAACAGGCATGAGAAGATGCTGATGCCTTAAATGTGGAGTGGATCAGTGGCTACTGTTTGAATGTTGTTACCATGTATTAAATATACTCACAAAACAGTGATAAAAGACATTTTGGTAAGTTAAGCTGAAATTAGAAAATTATTTACTAAAAAAGGAGATATATGATATACTACATTTTAACATTTGCTCCAAAGCACTTTCTGAAGTATTCGCCCAAGACATTTAAATATTTTCAAGGTATGTACTCCTATTTAAAGCACAAAGGGAAAAATCAAACACTTGTGGCTACAAAGGTTTTAACTGAAGGGCGCTTCCAATATTTCTGAAAGCAACTTCATTACTACATTTTAGATAAAGAAAACTTCAACAAACATACACGTTTTAGAAGAACACATAGACAGGTTCCCCTGGTGTGCTCTTCATGGGAAGAGCCTCTGCTAGGCGCACCATATCCAGGCCTCATGCAGATGGAGCTCAGTGTAGTGTACCTGTGGTCTCAGCTCTTGCTCCAGAGCACAACAGTGTCCCCTATGGTCTAAAGTGACTCCAATTTGAAAGGCCCATTGTGCCTACGGTACTCTGGCCAGATGTTCTCCTCCAGGGCAGGTGGGGGTCTCTGGGTTCCATCTCAGAAGCCAGTCTTTGTCATTTGCTTTGCTTGTGTGTCCCTCCACTCTGGTCACTATTTAACTCAATCCAGCTTGTTGGACACACCACATAGGCCTTGGGATTCTTTCTAGCCATCCTGGTCACTGAGTGACTGCTGGAAGGGGTGTTGGCCATGAGGGCAAACTCTGCAGAGTGCCCATCTACCCTGCTGCAAGCCACTTTATGTTACCATTTGGGACCCACCTAACAACTCTACAAGGTGTCACCTTCCCTCTTTTACAGGAGTGGTCTCAAAGTCAAGGCTAATCCAGTACATCAAGACTCAACAGGACTGGAGAATGTGACTGAGCTTCTGTGCAAGCCTGCTCTTCTAGCAGGAAGTCACCGACCTCCCGCACCATGCAGGCAGGTTGGCCGTTCGGCTTCCTGGAGCCAGGCACTGACAGACGGCAGTGCTGCAGACTCGCAACATGACCCACAAGCTGACGCAACTCCAAGGCCCAGGCCTCCCCAATTGATGCAACGCTAGTGTCCTACTGGGAATATTTTCATTTGATTATTTCAGAACTCCAGATTCTCTGGAGTATGCTTTGTTTGCAAAATCCCTGTGGCACTTCCGAGAGGACAGACTCCTTTCTAGTTGTTTATTCTATCTAATATTCGATTTCACATCATGATTTAGAATTTATTTTGTTCAACTATTCTAAGCTTTTGAAGTACTTTAGAAAAAGCAAGAAAGAAACCTTATTTAATGAGTTAAAAGGGATGCTTTTCAAAAACAGAATGAAAAATCTCGAAATTTTACATAAAAAGTACTCATAGTAACTTAGAAAACACTCTAAGTGGGTTGTGCAAACAGGGGCCTACGAGTGCAAGCCAAGCTGTGTTTACACTGCACTTGGGGGTCCAGCACCAGATCACCTACCCAGAGAAGCAAGCATCAGATCATGGCACCTTATGCATCCGTCTGGCTTTCCCGTTACAGCATGACAGAACCAGGAGAAAACTGCCAAGGGAGCCCCTCCAACTGCTCAGGAGGAAAGAGGGGCCAGGATAGAAGCAGAGCCTCACCTCTCTGAGGTCTGATGATGAAGGACTGCGTGGCTCCGCTCACCAGCCGGCAGTACCCGTCTATTAGGTCCGCCATGTTCTCGGCGATGCTCAGGGACGGGGCTGTCACTGTCAGAGGCTGAATAGGAGAAAAACCAAGAAAGAGACACTATTGTTCTTCTAGCAACCAGAGAGACAGCTGCACTGACATCAGACCTCCACAACATGGGCCCGGCGGGGGGTGGGGGTGGGGTGAAATAAGGCTGTCCCCAGACTGGACTTCGACAGGTAGGCTACTAGTTAAGGACACCATTCCTTGGATGTGAGACACAAGACCACGCCAGGGGAAAAGAGGACAATCACTTCAACTGAAGCTCACAAAATGGAGAAAAAAGGTGGGAAAATATTTTCTTCTGTCTGGCTCCCCTAGCACACTCTGATTGGGGAAGAATTTAGATAATCGGTGAGCTGAAGTAAAACTTGTTTTAGAAGTGAAGCTAATGTGTCAATTTTTATTACTGTCCATCACAATTTTCTAACATTAAACAAAATTAGTA
Organism: Urocitellus parryii; assembly: GCF_045843805.1. Taxonomy (NCBI): domain Eukaryota; kingdom Metazoa; phylum Chordata; class Mammalia; order Rodentia; family Sciuridae; genus Urocitellus; species Urocitellus parryii. The sequence goes on along the minus strand of NC_135537.1, from coordinate 3,153,313 downwards.
AAATTCCACTGTTTTTAGCATACATAGAGTGCTCTGCCCAAACATATAAAAATTACTCTTTTCAAATGTTCTATTTGATGAATTTCCTAAGACCCATCTTTAATTGTTCTCTAGGTCAAAATAAAAGCTGCATTTCACTTTCAAATCCAAGAACATCCTAATTTGGTGAGCACTCACGTCTCCTACCATATGATGTGCCCCCCTCAAAGCCATCACCCTGAACGTTACTAGGGGACAAGAAGGAACGGCTCGAAAATGATGCTGGAGTTCAGGCTTCAGGAAACTGCAGTTTGCAACAAGTTTTCAGTATTCTACGGGAGTATTTGTTAATCCTGATATCAATAAACTACATTGCATGGAACTCAAAACACCTTAGAGTGGAAGAGCAATGAAGTGAGCAGGGGAGGCCCAGGTGTTCACTAGACAATTCACATGAGAGCGCTTAGCCCATTTTTCAGAGGGTCATGATACCTGGTGCTCAACCAAAGACTATTTCTGGTGACACTGCTTGCTTTTAATGCACTGCAACATGGTGATTTAGAGTAAGGGGCATGGGTTTACGTGCTGCAGTATGAATACATCCCTGTCAAAACTAGGACTGTGGCCAGGCTGTGCCTCAGCTTCTTCATCTATGGTGTTCACCAAAATAAAGGTACCTACTTTGCTTGGTTGTGACACCATCACAAGCCTCATCAGCATGAGCCACTGCTGCTATTATCCTGTTAGTACCCACAGCATATCACATACAACATAGGTTCACAGAGTACACACTAAGACATAATTCCAAGAACTTGATTTCCTTGATGCTTTGTGATCATCTTCAAAACACTGTTCTTAAAATTGGTCTCCTGTTCCTTGGGGATAATTACTAATTGAAAAGCAACCCTTATAAAAATGAGAAAGTTGTGACTCTGATGATCCATGAAAATTTCACCCTTATCCTAAAACACATCATTTCTAAACCGGTAGGATGCTTTGCTCTCCCTCCCAGTGAGTGCCAGGGTCCCTTACCTCGGGTGCACCTGCGATTTTGAGCTGTAGCATTCCTTTTCTGTCTTTGTCTTCACTGTTGGAATACTGAATGGTCTGCACTTGGTTGAAGTCAGCCAGATGTGTGGGCTTTGGAAAGGAAAGCACAAAACACTCTCTTCACCAGTTCTGTTGGATATTCTGTCAAATTCTGTGGCTCCAACTGCTAGCTCCTTCCTCTGAAGCCTCTCCCCAGTCTGGAGGCTGGGGAGCGCTGACCCTCCACAGAGCCTGCACAGCAGCAGGCAGTCAAAGAGCTGTCTCCTGCACTTTACATTCGGGGCATGTCTGTCCTTTTTACTGTCCTGAGGATATCCACACGAATGAGCTGGTGAGGGGAGAGCACATCTCCCACAGGAGAGAAGGAAGCAGGAGCAGCCCCTGCTTTGATCCACTGGCCAGCCCAGATGGGCATCTGCAAACTGGCTGGAATGAGGCTCTGAGGCACTAGAAGTTCTGTGGTGTGCTGGGGCAGGGAGATTGCAGGCAAGCAAAGGGCTCCAGAAGACAGTGGTATCCCAAAACCCCATCCTGCCCTGACTAGACTCCAGGACAGTCAGAAGTGACTATGGTCCAGGTTTTCTTGTTGGAAAGACAAGACATACACAGTGTCTCCTGAACTCCTAGCACTTAATGACTATGGTCATTGTGCATGGTGATTCCTAAATGACTGGTCTAGCTATGGCCAGTTCCTTAGCATACCCAAGGTATCATGGAGGGTACCAAGGGCTTGAGCAGAAGAAGGGGCTCAAACTGAGTGCCCTCCCTTGAAAAGCATCTTCCTGATTTGTTTTCAGGGATGCAACATGTATGTGTATACATTGCGTCCCTCTAGGCCCCCACTCTCCAGCCCACCATCTCACACTGTGCTATGGTTTCCTTACTGGCTCCCCTCACCCATGCCTGCCCCAACCTGGAAATCAGGGAGATACTTCAAAAATATAAAAATCAGAGCCTTATACAGTGGTGTGCAACAGTGATCCCAGCTACTCGGGAGGCAGAGGCAGGAGGATCACAAGTTCAAGGCCAGCCTCAGCAATTAAGTCTCTGTCTCAAAGTAAAAAGTAAAAAATAAAAAGGGCCGGGGATGCAGCTCATCCACTGGGCAAGTCCCTAGATTCAGTCACCAGCACCTCAAAAAATAAAAATTAAAAAATGAGTAAAAATGTAAATCAGATCATATTTCCCTAATTTAAAAGCTACAACCCAAGTGCCATAACTCACGTGACATATAGGATGACTTCTGTGATCAGACACTCTACGTGACATGACCCCCTCCCTGCCTCTCTGATCTAATTCCCCACCATAATCTCCTCAGCTGAAATCTGCTCCAGACTCGCTGGGGTAAAACCATTCCAGGGGGTGAGTGGCTTCTAGTCGACCAGAACCTAAGGCATGTAAATGATGACCAGGGCTGCCAAAGGTCGCCAAACATGGCTTTCCCAGGTCCTAGAGTGGGAGGCCGTATTCACTGCACTGAGCTGCCCAGGAACATACCTCATGTGTGTCCCAGGAATGGTACACTGCACTGTATTTGAAATTTTACTAAGAGGAGTCACTATTGCAGAAAGGGCATTGCCAGGGTTAGGAGTGTCTACAGTGTGTCTGTGTCAGTCTCCATTCATAACCAATGCACGTGCACATATAAAAGTAGATCCGAGACTCCTCTGAGGTGGAGATACAAACATTAGTAACCTGGTGTGGCCCATGAGTTTTGAGTGCTGCTATCTCAGTTTTTTTTTTTCTTTTTAAATTCACAAGCACAGTAAGAAATTCAGGGTATGGAAATGACACACTGGAATACTTTTCCTTACTTTTTTTCAGTCTGCTGTTTCTCCTTCTCACTCTGACATTCTCTCCCTCAGGGTTCTTCCCTACCACTCTCCTGCCATACTGCTATGGATTACTTCTGGTGGTCCGTCCTCTCTCAGATTCTAAGCAGGTGCACCTGACAATAATGCTGTCCAAAGTATTTCACATATCCAGACAAGTGCACTATTAAACTATTAGGACCCATGTTAAATCCCCAGCAAAACACACAAACATCAAAACTCAATACCTCTCCAGATAAACTGGAACAGCCCTATCAAATTCTAACATACGTAAAACTTGTATGATTCATTTCCTTCCAAAACTAAAGAATTCTGAAGAATCTCAACAGGGGTCTAGGATTTCTCTTGCCTTCGCCAGCTTGAGCAAGAGGTACCACTCAATGGCAAGGCCTGATGCAGGGTGCTGCCTTTGCAGAGCAGCACCCCATCTCATTACCCTGACTCCTTTCTGCCTACAGTCTTGTTTGAGAGGCGTCACAGGAGCAGACTTACATTGCAGCCCTTGTCTGTTAGGTAACTGATCCCTTCTTCGGGGCCGATTGCCAGTTCCACTGAAATAATCCAGCTTGACTTTTGAAGGTCAAATAGGTGAGGACAGAGGAATGGGAAGAAAAACAAAGATTTTAGATCAAGAGTCATGGATATATTAAAGGAGGGGGCTGGCTGGCTTGGTTTGCAATTAACCTATCTTAAAAAAAAAAAAATTAGAGAAAATATAACTTCACTGCTCCTGGGCCTCCTGAACCTAGAGAGGGACACAGTGTGGCCCTTCCAGCAAGCCAGAAACCAGTATTTTCTTTGACAACATGATCTGAATAGGCAAACCAGGCCTTGGAGAACAAATTGCAGGTTGGAATAAAAACACCTAATTATGAACACAGTTGGACAACTTCATTCTCACATTATTTTTTTCATTTTCCCCACTATGAAGTGACAAAATAGTATTCTCATTAAAAAAAAAAAAAGACACAAATTAGTTCTTTGAATCTGAAATTTAAATACACATAGATAAGAAAAAGCAGAAGAAGCTGGGCACGGTTGTGCATGCCTGGCAATCTCAGCGGCTTGGGAGGCTGAGGCGGGAAAATCACAAGTCAAAGTAAGGCACTAAGCAACTCAGTGAGAACCTGTCTCTAAATATAAATAGATAGGGCTGGGGATGTAGCTCAGTGGTCAAGTCCCTCAGTTCAATCCGTGGTAACTCCCTCCACCAAAAAAGGAAAGAAACAGCAGAAGAAATCAAACTGGCTTATTTCTCCATGGTCCCGTACTTACCCCCAGGGCACACTTGAAGCATTCTTTATCAAATCTGTACACTGGAGAGAGGATCTCAAAGAATTTCAGAATACTTTCTTCTCTATTAAGGTTGGCAAACTGTCTAAATGTTTGTTGGATCAGTTTTCTTAAAGTTTTGGCCTGCAAAATAAAATTACAAGAGAGAGTTTTAGAGTCAGCAATGAGTAAAGACCGCATCAATAGTAAGATTTCTTCACTGCCCACTACTTAATACTACTTAAAGCGTGGCAAGGTTGAGTATATTCAGTACCACCTGTTCCACTGTTACCAAGGAAAATCAATATGGCTTTTTGAAGGGTATCACAAATCATCAACTTAAAAATCCCAATCTTTGATCCAAAAGGTAAAATTCGGACGTGAAGGCGATCTGGCTGCGACATCTGTAGTCCCATTGATTGACGGGGTTGATTCAGCTGATCTGGCTGGCTAGGCCAGTGTTCCCTCCTCCTTTGCGGTTGCATGTTTGTCCCTCCTGATGCTATGTGTTTGCCCAAAAAGGACGACCTTCCCCGATAGAGGAGGACAGTCTTGGGTCAAGGGTATACAAGTAGCTGTGCCCCCCTGCTAGAAGCTCCAAACCAGCTCTCCAGGACATTTTTTTTTTCCTATTTTGGTACCAGGGATTGAACTCAGGGGCACTTGACCACTGAGCCACATCCCCAGCCCTATTTTGTATTTCACTTAGAAACAGGGTTTTACTCAGTTGCTTAGTGCCTCGCTGTTGCTGAGGTTGGCTTTGAACTCGAAATCCTCCTGCCTTCGCCTCCCAAGCCGGTGGGATTACAGGCGTGTGCCACTGCACCCGGCCAGGACATTATTCTTTATAAATGACTGAAGACAGATGCAAAGATTCAGCAACAAGGAGACTAGGGCAGGGCAGTTTACAGAGACATGTGGACTGGCTACATACTTCATGACGTATCCACCTACCCTACTGACATTCTAGATGGCCCAGAAACTGCTTTGTGTAATTAATTTAATGATATTAAAATCCACACCACATTGTTATGCCACAGAGATGACAAAACTGTCAGCATGAATAGAACATAAAAGAATGCAGGGGAGCCTCCCATGGACTGGGGCCTGCCAAGCATGCAGTCATGGGCACATGAAATGGCAAACAATCATGGTTTTTACCTTGGAAGGGATGATCAGTGGCCTCTGGTCCTCTTTTGCTCATTTGTGATTTCTGTTCCTACACATGAACATCTGGCTAGCAGAGCTAGTGCTTCCCAGGGGGAAACCTCAGCCCATGGTGTGAGAGGCAGCTACAGAGGCCATGTGGTAAGGTCTGAGAGGGTGAGAGCTGCAGGCTGAGGTGGCCATGGTATGAAACCAGCTATCACCTGCTGTGATGCCTACTCAAGAGCTTTGAGCAGAGGATGACCTTATTCACCTAGCTTTAACAGGGAAACTTGGGCTGCTGTGATGTAAACAGCAGGAAAGGAACAGGAGAGACTGAGTAGGAGGCTAACAAAATAATCCAGGTGGGAAGTGACTGCACAAGTGTGGAAGCAGAAAAGGGGTGAGCAACAGTCAGATGCTGGTAGATAAGAGCTGGCATTGACCTGCTGAGGCAAAACTATGGGAGGAGCAGGTTGGCAGGTGAAGGGTGGGGAGAACAGTAGGAGAATATAAGAAATCCAGGCAGAGCTGTCTAGCAGGTCACCTTCAGTACAGAAGGAAAAAAAAGCTGGGAGACTGGAAGGCAGGAGTAGGGGGAGATGGACTAGGTGACTCGCTAATCTCAGTGGCCTTGAGTAATGGCGAGCTGCAGTTGCTGAGGCTGGTACAAATGAAGTAGGAGGGTGTGGCTCCTTTTGCAGGTGGAGGGTCTGGGTGGTCCCTTGGGAGTCATGGGATTACTAATCTGGGACAACAACAGATAGTCAGTTGGGAAGACAGTAGTTTGTTCAGAGAGGGTTACACACAATGAGGGGCTGCAGCTGGTGAGATGAAAAACCAGAGTGGGAGGCTGAGACAGGGGAGGGGCACGACTGGAGGACAAGCGTCCTTAAGCAGAGTGAGGGTGCTAGAGAGTCACGGAAGGCAAGTGACTTTTTAAGCGGTGGATCTGCTCCTGCATACAGAGGGAGAGAGAAGTGCACTATCTGTGGCTGGCTGTGTGGGTGTGACTGTCCCCTAGAAGACTGCACCCTGTGGGTGATTCTTCTCTGGCCTGCAGTGGGCCAAAGGCAGTTTTCTCATTGCAGAGCAACACATAGTACCCTAGAAGCTGCAGAATGTAAACAGACTCTAAGAGCAGGTTCCTTCCACTCCAGAAAAAAGGCACTAAGGGAATTCTATTGGGTGCTTGGCATTTGGAATACACTGAAGAACCAGGGAAGACACTTTGTTTCCAGAAATCTAGTGTAGCTGGAGAAAGCCTCCAACCTGTTGTCAAAGCCACATAGGACACTAAGAGTTCTGTGTGCACAGTGCTTGGAAGACAATGACTAACACCATGAGATTGGCGCCAGAAAAGCCACACATCAGCCTGCCATGGATGTGAGTCCACGTCTTCACAATGACCCCTGCAAGACAGATACTACTGTTCACAGATTAGCAAATGGAGACTCAGAAGGTTAGGTCAGGAGGCAAGGTCAGAAGAGATGGCTGCAAGTCCAGGCTGCAGGAGCTCTCCTCACCAGCTTGTCAGCAGCACAGGCAATGCCTACTCTAAGATGCTCTCCAAACTGCATTGTGAAGAAATGACCACCAGGTTCTGCAGCCTCCCCTCACTCTGAATTTGGTTTCAACAGCACTCTGGTAAGATCTTTGTGGGCAAGAAGCCTCTACGATGGCTGCCCACAGCTGAACTCAGCTAGATGCATCAGCCTGGTAAGCATGCGACTCTGCACAATGACCTGGATTCTGGGGGCCTGGTTCTCTCACATAGCTCAATGACACTGCCCTTCCTGCATGAGAGCAGGTATATAGTGCAGTCCTCCTCACTTCAAAACTGTCCCAGAGCCCACTGCCCATGTTCGGATGAGAAGAAAATCTACATTAGCAAGCAGAAAACAAGTCCTGCAAAGGCCCTGGGGGCCAGACATCTTTCCCCGAGGTGGGGGATACCACAGATTAGAATGAGCAGCAGCTGTGGAGTGGAGGTCAAACAGGCACAGGGACCACAGTGCGATGGCTCTACTGTTCACATCAGTAGGAAGCTGACAATTGTTCCCAGCTCTAACCCAGATATGCACAGATGGGCAGAAATTAAAACTATATAAAACAACTCAGTTCTCTCCTTTAAACCTTGATATGGTATGGATGTGAGATGTCCCCCAAAGCTCATGCGTGAGACAATGAAAGAAAGTTCAGAGGTGAAATGATTGGTTATGAAAGCCTGAAACTAATCAGTGCATTAATCCCCTGATAGGGATTACCTGTGTGGTGGCTGTAGGCAAGTGGGGTATGGCTGGAGGAGGTGGGTACCTGAGGCACGCCTTTGGGGTGTATACTTTGTCCCTAGTAAGTGGAGCTCTGCTTCCTGGTTGCCTTTCCCGAGCTGCTTTCCTCCACCACACCCTTCTGCCATGAGGTTCTGCCTCACCTCAGGCTCAGAGCAATGGAGTCAGCCATCAGCCCCAAATAAACTTTCCTCCTCCAAAATTGTTCTTGTCAGGTCTTTTGGCCACAGTGATGAAAAGGCTGACGAAAACAGAAATTAAGGGGTGAATGGAGGTGTTGCTGTGACTAACCTGACCAAGTGTTTCAGGAGCTTTTGAATCATTCTGGAGTTTCTAGGAGGAATTTTGAGATGCTTAAAGATGCAGGCTAGGAAAGCTTTGGAATGTTGTGATCAGAGCTTAACAGGCAATCCTGGTGGCAGTTCAGATGACCAGACTGCTAATAAGACAGTAAAGCCTGGACTTGAGAGGACTCTATTAGAATCTAAAGAAGTTGTCTGCACTTTGCCCATGTCCTGAGACTTCCTGTGAGGCTGAATTTAAAGGTGATGTACTAATTATTCTGGGGGAGGAAATTTCAAAGGAGCAAAGCATTTGCAAGTAGTGTGAATGTTGCTGGTGGCTTTTAGCCAAGTTTGTTGTAATCATCAGAAGAAGGGAGCTGAGCATGAAGTTTCGAAAAACTTTCAATTTGGTCACAAAAGTGGAAGTAAAACAGTGGCTAAAGAAGGTGTGGTTGCTAAGCACATTACAGCCACTGAAGAGATACTAAATACTTTACCCAGGGACAATGGGAATGATGGTTTGACAGGTCTCAGGAATTGGCCAGATCATCTGAGGCTCAAGGAAGTAAAAGTAAAAAATCTTGAGAAGAGACCAAGGGGCGCACTGCTTGTACAGGAAGTCCTGGGAAGAGTTTCGCTGTGCTCAGGCACTTATAGACACTCGGAGGCTGCTGCAGCCAGGGTCCCTGGAGGCTGGGCTGCTATTCCAGATAGCAGCAGACCTTGGTGTCAACCACATGGTGCTGGTTCTGCATGAAGGCAAATGCTGGAGTTAGGGGGTCATGAGACTTTCACCAAGATTTCAAAAAAAGGCTTGGGGGACTAGGCAATGCATAAAAATATGAGGCAGCCAAAGTTGCAGTGGAGAGACCCCCCTGAGATTCAAAAATGCCAGTATCATGGGACATCTGCTGAGGAAAGCTGCAGGAAATAAATAGAAACAAGACAAGAGAGAGGCCATGTGGGATGCAACTAGCAAGGTCACATGGGTGGAGCTACACAAGCCCACTGGAGAGAAGAGCACCATGCCCTGTGGCATGCCCCAGATGCTGACTGTTGGAGCTACAAAAGTTGTTTGCCCAGCTGGATTTCATTCTTGCTTTGTTCTCATCCCATCCCTATTTTTTTTTTTTTTTTTTGGTACTGTAGAGTGAATCCAGGGGTATTGAAACACTGAGCCACACTCCCCACCCTCATTTTATTTTATGAGAAATTACAACTACTCAGCCATGTTAAAACAGCAAATAATTTCTTATTCATCAACCGAGTCTCACTGAGCTATTTAGGGCCTAAGTTGCTGAGGTTGGCTGTGAACTTATAAACCTCATGCCTCAGTCTCCCAAGCCACTGGGATTACAGGTGTGCACCTCTATGCCTGGCTTCATCCCTTCTTTCTATGCCCCTATTTCTCCTTTGTGAAAAAAAATGTGTATTCTGTGCCAGTATACATTGGAATGCATATCTTACTTTTGATTTTTACAGGAGCTCATGCTGAGAGTTTGCCTTGAATCTCAGACCAGACAGACTTTGGACTCTGATTTTTGAGACTATGAGACTCTTGGTATTTTGCATTGTGAGGTAGGCATGAGTTTCTAGGGATCAGAGGCAGAATGCCATGGTTTAGGAATGAGATCTTCCGAAAGGCTCGTGTGTAAGACAATGCGACAAAGTTCAGAATTGAAATGACTGCATTACAAAAGGCATCAGTGCATTAATGTACTGATATGGGTGGTAACTTTAGGTAGGTACTTAAGGAGGAGAAAGGTCACTGGGGGCATGCCTTTGAAGTTAATAATTTGTTCTTGATAAGTGGAGCCAATTATCATGTCCTGAGCTGCTATCCATAATGTTCTGCCTCACCTCCAGCCCAGAGCAACAGAGCTAGCAGTCAATGGACCCAGACCTCTGAAACCACGAACCTCACCTAAACTTTACCTCCTCTGAAATTATTCTTGTCGGGTCTTTTGGTCACAGTGATGAAAAGGCTGACTAAAAGATGTCTAATTTCCAACCAACTGCTTGTTTATCAACTATTGGAAATCATACCATATACTTACATCTGATCACTCACTTGATGCTATAAAGTAGCAGGGGCAGAAGTTGAGGCAGTAGAATCTCCCCTTAAGCTTCAGCCTCACTTAGGGATTAGGGGCAGAATGCTATGGTATAGATGAGATCTAAACCAGATCTTGGCCATCTGACAGTTCCAGCACTCAACTAGAACTAGAAAGTCTTTGCCAACTGAAAGAAGTTCCAAGATCAGTCTTCATAAGTGGGATACCTTAGAAAATACTAGTACTTTCCTAATTTCTCAGAGAAGAGAGAATTTCATAAAGCCCAGTTTCCCAGGATCTCTTGATGCTAACCCGTGTACTTCCAGAACTCGAGGGTGCAAGGCAGTCCTGCAGCGCATTTCAGGGTTCAGTGCTGCTATGTGTCTGCCCAGAACTAGGAAGCAAGGCATTCAGCTGCACACATGCTTCAGTTTTAAACCAACTCACATGTGGAGAGAATGACTTAAGAATGTGATGCTTCTTCAAAACAAAGCAGAAAATTAGTAGGTTGAACCATCAGAAATTAAAACTACTCAGCCATGTTAAAACAGCAAATAATTTCTTATTCATCAACCAAATGGTTTTCAGCTATTTCTAGCAATAATGGGTTCCTAGGTCTCTCACATGAAAAGAGTATAATGTGGGGCTAAAAAAGAATAAGTCACCTACAGAGTTCAGGACGGACAATCAGCAGTGCATGCTAAGCACATTCCCTCCTGTTTATAGGGCCTAGATCCACAGCAAGCTTCAAGCCAGGCGGGGCCCCACACACTCTCCATGCCAGGAACTCCCTGCCAGGACTGTACAAATCCATGTGTTCCTGCTCATCATAAGAATGAAGGTAAAGGCACTTTCTTTAAAAAAAAAAAAAAAAAAATTAGTTGGAGATGGACACAATACCCTTATTTGTTTGTTTATTTTTTTATGGGGTATGTGGGCTCGAACCCAGTGCCTCACGCATGCTAGGCAAGCGCTCTACCACTGAGCTACAACCCCAGCCCAAGGCTACTTTCTTTAAGAGTAAAATTAAATGGTCCTAATAGTACTATAGAAAACCATGTTATCTTATAACTTGGGAACCCAACAAACCTGTTATTACTGATCTCTTAACATTGCTAATTCTGAAATTAGATTTCTACTGAATTATGACTTGCTACCTACAGCAGCAATTTCACGCCCACAGCAAAGCCACAGAGGCAGCGGTGTGCTCCCTGGGTGTATGCCCTGACAAACAAAACACCCTCACCCACCTGGCACAGCGCTCACCAGGGCCATTGCCATCCCTCACATCCAGACTTCACATGCACTCACACATCTTATCCTCAGCCGCTCCAGCTGGGGCAGCCTCTTGGTCTCCTCACTGCTCATGACCCTGATGATCAGAGTTTGCAATGTCCCTGGACATGGGTTTGATTTACTCATATTGCTGGTACAGTGATTTTAAAAATGTGTTTCTGGCAATACTAAATTTAAAGTATCTTTCTAATTTCTGTTTTGCACGTCCATCCTAGCTAATTCATGGTCCACCAAGTACAGTAAGGTAATCCTTCAACAGTTCCATGTGAATGTTAACTGCAAACAAGCCTCCAGAAATCCAAATGTAAGGGGAAAGGGCAGGTAAAACAAAATGATTTTTTGGAAAAACAAATGTATTGACATAGTTTGTTTACGGAAAAACAACTGGAAACTGGCCCAACCACTCTACAGAACTATTCTAGAAGAAATAAGGCAGGCATCAATATCTTGTAAGATGAAGTTTCAACAGCATTTTGAAGAAAGGACTGTCTGAACACACCTGACTTGTACTGTAATTGTTATACACGACATAGGAACAACTTTATCTTCGTACCATAGTCCACGAAAGTTTGATGGCAAATAAACCAACACTGCAACAATTTATGTAGAAGTTGAAGAAATCTTGGTCTGAGGATATGAATTCCAATTAAACTATTTAAGAAGTCCAAGCAACACTATCTGTCTTACAAAGTTGATTCTTTATATTTAAAAGGGCATATCAGAAGCCAGTGCTAAGAACCTCATTTGTGAGCGGCTCCATGAATCTGATGATTCTGTAGCTTAGAGTAGCTAAAAATCAACTCTGCCTGCATCAAGACCAGCAGCAACCGACTTTCTGAAAAAGCACAACTGCTCTGTGCTTCCCGCAGGTTTCCTCAAGTCCTCGGCCATCCCTCCCTAGGACTTAGTCACAGCAAGCTTCATCATCTTCATCACTCCTATGCTTTCCTGCCTCTGGTTAACGGACTTTCCACCTATTTCCTAGGCTGTTGGAGTTACATTCTAAAATAAAAAAGTGATCATGTCTCTCCCGTCCTGCAAAATCTGCAGCAAGTGCTCAGCCTTCCATTGCACAATGAGTGAAGGTCCACAGCAAGGTAGACTGGCTCTGCTTAGCCTAACCCCCAAGCAGGTTGAGCTCTGCTCTGCACTGCACTGCCAGGTGCAGGTCTGTAGTGGGTGGGTCTCTTTCGTGGTGTGGCAACAGTACAGCAGGAAAACCCAGAGAAGCAGACTTTCCTAGCTCGAAATTCCACTACCTTTCTTAATCTGCACTTCAGGGCTATTCCACATCTTAACCTTGCTCCAGCATCTTCTCTACTCTTCATTTTTCACACTGCTGTTAAGATTTTCATTCTTCCATTTAAGTAGAATTTGCAAACTATTGCTATGTGCCAGGTACTAACCAAGCCCCACCAGGAGCATGGAGGATGCAGAGATGCTCTCTTGGTCTCATGGATCTTACAGCACAGTGCAGGCAGGCAGACAAATGCAAACAAGGAAATAGCAGTGGGTTCACACATTGAGAGTGAAATGAACAATTAAAATACAGAGCAAGGTCCTATAATTACAAGGAGTGATATTCCCCCTCTACTTTGGTGAGGGATATTGGGAGAGAACCCTAGAACTGAGTTGGTTGAGTCAGGCAGGGGGCAGAGCCAGGGCTCCCTTGACTCCCATGGCACCTGCCTCCCTCCTGCTGTGCTCACCTGTGCACTATAACCTGTAGCCACACCTCAGGCCTCTTGCAGACTAAGCAAGTGCCCTAGCACTGAGCTACAGCTCCAGACACAAGGATGGCTTCTAAATCTAGAATAATTACAAGTGACAGAAGGCGCGCTTCCTGTGACACCAGTTTCTGAACTTACAGGTCTGAGGAGACCTGCAATAATTCTGAGGCCAGCAAGGGCCCCGGCCCCCACTGGCGAGCCCTGGTTGATACTCCAATGTGCTGAACAATGGGCAGCATGCTCTTCCACCGGATGGCAAGGTGAAGTCCCCGACACCCTGGTCTTCCCGTCAACGTCTCCAGCATGATCCTCGAACCTCATGCACCCCAGCAGTGGCTGCCCAGGGGCCCCTCTCCCACTTGGGCTCTCCCCAGGCTCCCCAGGCCTCACCCCAGACATTCCAGTCAGCAAAGGCCTCATCCTCCCAGCTCCAGCAGGTGGCCAGCCCCGACATCAGCCTACCCCAGGAGGCACTACTCCCTCATCCTCTTGTTCCTTGGGTGCCCTGGAAATCGCCACAAACCTCTCCACTTCATTAAAGCTCTTTGTCCCCACTGCCAAATATGCACTCTGGCTCAAGGGTTGGGACAGTCTCTGTGCCTGTACCCTCCACCTTTGCCACACTACCCGTGTGGGCTGTGAAAGCTGCGTCCTCAGGCTTGTTCTAGTGTTCTCGGTAGATGAGGAGTGGTAATGAGCACGTGAAAGGTGCGTGAAAGGATTGGAGAAAGGGCCTGGGGATTGGGCTCCACCCCTGCCACTCCTGCACACATGCATGCTGGACTTGGAGACTGCTGCACACCACAGACCTGACACCTCTGCACTATACCCCCACAGGCTCCCCAGAAGCTGTATGAGGAAGGGAGAGCTGTGACTCCAGACTCTGGTCCTCAGACCTGGCCCCAATGGCTCTGAGTGCTGGGACGGAGGTCCGGGCAAGCTTTCCTTACAGAGTGCACTCGATTAGTTACGTTGGCACCCTCACCCCCTGACAGCCACCAGGACCAGTGGGTCTTTGAGATGTGCAACAGGGAGCAGCCCACCAGGCATTGCGGTGGGCACAAGGTACTGCTGCTCCTCTTGGCTGGACATACCAGCTGCGCTCAGCCAAGGCTCCCAATTCCCAGACTTCACACACACAACCCATTGAACCTTCACACGGAGCCCTGTGCACTATGTACTAAAAACTGGCTTCCCTCGCATTACAGATGTGGAAATGAAATACAGAAAGTAATGGACCAAAGTCCCAGGCAAGTCCCATAGAAGCAATGTTCTTACCAGGGCGGCTGGCTTGGGAGCCGTTTCCTAAACCCTTACAGTTTTCTGAACTCTTACGCTACATGCTTTCAGGACACATGCCAGGGAATGCAGAACAAGACCATTTTAGAAAAGAATAAGAGCAGTAACAGCCACTGTTTGTGAATTGCTATGTGACATGTACTAAGGGATACATATATGGTTACATCAACACTGTATTTCCCTCATCATGGAAATAAGATACTAGGTCCCGTAGCATAAGGCTAGCAAATGGCAAGCTCATCTGAGCTGGAATTTGTCTTGATGTCCAAATCTGAGTGCTCCCAATGTACCAGGATGTGTGGACCTGTGCTGTGGATCTAGCAGGAAGCAGCCCTGCACAGTCCCAACTCAGCTCTGCACAGTCCCAACCCAGCCCTGCGGCACGTACAGATGCACACTGACACGCACATATGCCTCTTCATCTCCCCACCATGATTCTTTCACACAGGGTTCCTCTCCTTCTGTATGCTCAAGCACCCGAAATGTTGAAAACCCAGATAACAGGGACACTGCATCTAGCTTTCTAGTTTTATATTCAGCTGAGTATCACATATGATGAAGTGGTGAAACCATGGTTTTGTGGGAGAAGGCTGACCTATAAAAATCTCCTTGTCATTGACAGAACTAGAATTAACTGCCAGATTTTTACATGATAGCTTTCACACATAAGGGAGAAAACTACACCATTTCATTTTCCCAAAAGCAATTGATCACTGGGGAAAAGGTATTGGCATGATTTCATTATTTGATTATGATAAAGTAGACTCTAATTACCTTGACAGAATCCAGTAAACTCTTAGGAAAAAATCGCTTTAAACCAACATCTTTTCTGAAATATAAAAAGAAGCATATTAACAAATAACACCACCAAAGCAATTAATATAATGACAAACTTGCAAAACATAAGAGCACTTTACATCATTTATCCTTCCACATCTTATGCAGGAAGGAACCAGGTGAGACAAGTTCCAAGTTACCAGTGCACGCATGGGGGATCATTTTCTAGCTATGTGCAGAAAACGGGAACACAACTGCTTTAAGTAGAAATCTTTGTTTTTTTTCACCCTTACTGTTGAAAAGCCTTATAAAATATTGCTTCCTTATAAATTGTGAGTACAAAAAAAAAAAAAAGCCCAAACTCGTCTTTTTCAGACATTGCGAGTTTATCCTTGTAAACATCAATTCCAAGTGGGTAATACTGTATTTTTAAAGAAAGTAGGACATAACTTGTGAAATTAAAAAAAAAAAAAAACCTGGATTTATTTTAAAAGTTTAGCTGTTTTTTAAAATAAACATTTTTGATTAAAGAAATCATTCACCTTATCATTATTTATCATTCAGTTTCACGAAAGGAAAAACAAACAAACAGAAGTGATTTGTCCTAGTCAAAAAGCTGAAAGTGTGGAAATGTCAGAAATCCCAGCAATTTTCTATAAGTCAAGTTCTATCCCTAAATTCGTCATCATTATTGACAGCAAGGAAAACAGTTGGGAAGAATGGCCCAGTCTCACTCTTCTGCCTCTGTGGGAGCTGTTTCCCAGCAGTCACAGCCACTAGATGGCACCTGAGTGCTACTGAGAGAAACCAAGGCCTTCACACTTGGGAGTCTAAGTAGGGAATACAGAAGGACCAGTGGAAGGTGAAGCGCAGGTGCATGGACACAATGCACTGAATATGAAGGATCAAAACCGGGGACCCCCATTGCAGACCCACGTCAATGGATCTGTGAACACACACAGGCATTACAGTGGAGTCGGCACACAGGGTTCACCTGTGGCCAAACACCTCCAGCACAAGGCAAGGCAGCACCCGACCATTAGACTCCGTGCTAAAGCCAGTGATGGCCTCAGATATGGGTCTGCTTGTGTTTATCATCATGCTCCACACCCTACGCATCTCCTTAGCTCCGTGACAAGCCATTTCCTGGTTTTACCTACCAGCCAATTCACTTAACTATTCCTGGTTTTGAGTTTCTCTGAAACCCTTCTGTTTGTAACTTCTTTCTTACCTTTTTGGAACTGCTACTACCTATCTGGTACTGGATGCAAAGAGAAAACATGCCCACCCAAGTGTCTTAAACCTTCTAAAACCACAGTGTCTTCACAGGGCCTTTGCATTCCAAGGACCCTGTGCCAATCACTGCGGGTAAGGAAAGATGATCAGACTGTGCAGGAAGAGGGACAGGCACTCCCAGCACCTTCTTCCCTATTTTACTCACAGGGAGCTATTCTATAATAAAAACATGTATTTCCAAATCGGGCACCCTGGATGTGGACCTGGCTCTGCTGTGGGAGAGTCTGGGATAACTCTGTAGTCAGAACAGATTGCATGCAGTGGTGCCAAACATTAGATAAGAATGTGCTTCCTTAACTCCTTAAACATCCTATCAGCTCTTCGGGCCAGGAAAGCTTTTGCTGCCCATGCCTGTTTAGCGCAGAGAGAGATGTGACCTGTGAAATCCAGTGGAGGTGCAAGTGGCAGGGCAGAAGGATGGGGGCTCTGATGGTGCCCCAGAGACAGCAATACAATGGGGTGGGCAGAGCATGTGCACAGCTGCAGGGCAATGACAGAGTGAGTGCTGGTGTCCCTCCCTACGCACAGCAGGGAGGTAGTTCTGGCCACAAGGGGCTGGGCAGGGGATGAGCCTTCCTAGTGGGAATCCACAAGGATACTGGCCATGGCCGCCATCTCTGGTGGAGGGAAGGGCCAGAGCGGAAAGGTGCTCTTGCAGGTAGTGAGGCTGTCAATGCCTGTTAACCCCAACGGTTGCACATCTAATTTTCACAGAGCCAAGTAGAGGGAAAAAAATCTTATGCTGGGTTGTATTACAAATGGGAAAATTAAAGATAGACCAAGAGGGCTGCATATTTGAAGAAAAGTAAGACAGCATATTTCTTGGAAATGGCTTGTTCCTATGTTACTCCTACTTCAAAGGGAGGAGGCCTACATTAAAAAGAAAAGCTCAAGGCCAACAAGTGGCATGTATGCAGTTTTTTCCCTACTACTTTTGAATAATAATGGAGTTATACCAGTACATCAGAACTCTTTCAGATGTCTGGCAGGTGATAAAATGAAACAAGGCCAAAGGACACACAGACATGGAAAGCCTAGGCAATCTACCACAGGGAGCAGCCCGCTGCAGGGCTCTTTACAGGCAACTGGAGAAGTGCCAGGGCCGCTCGAGCTTCTGGAGGCCTGCTATAGAGACTAAATTTAAACCTCTCTTGGGAGGCCAGGCAAGGACACGCAGGCTGTCCTCTCCAAGCTGGGGGGGCCATGGTTCAGCAGGCCTAGACCTCTGCACTGGTTTCACCCATGTGACATACAACTTCTTTGAGGCCAAACTCTACACAACCCTCCTACCTGTGACTGAGATAAAATGCGACTTACACTCATCAACAAAACTACTGGCCTCTATGAATCTTTACTGAATTATTAACTACTGAAGAGTATCTCCTAAATGTGTTTAAACTAATTTGATAAGAAACTAGTTCAGAGGAAGCTATCAGAAAGTTGTCAAACACCAACTCCCAAACCTGAGCATCAGTTGTTTTTTTTTTTTCCACATTTAAAAAAACTTTTTTTTTTTTTTTGTAGTTGGACACAATATCTTTATTTTTACGGGGTGCTGAGGATCGAACCCAGTGTCTCACACATGTGAGGCAGGCGCTCTACCAATGAGCTACAGCCCCAGTCCCTGAGCATCAGTTACTAGGGTCCCACATCAGTCCGGAGGGACCTGTGAAGCCACACACAAATGACAGGCTATTAACATGAAGTGAGAACTGTGCTGTCCAACACAGTGTAGCAACTAGCTATATGTACCCATTTATACCTCCATTTATTAAAATCATTTTAAAATTCCGTTCCTGGCCACACTCACTGTTTCTCAAGTGGTCACTACCTGTGTGTGGTAAGTGGATACCAAACTAGATTGGGAACACACAGGGCTTTTCCATCAATGTTCCACAGGACTGGCAGGGCTGGGTTCAGGGGATGACTCTAGGATTTCGGGCAAACTGCCTCCTGTGGGCCTGGTGCTGGAGGCCTGAAGGTACAGGCAGGAATGGAGAGGTGTATAGACATTGGGAATGGGGCAGAGCTACCATGGGGACAACCACATGGGTCCCCAGACTCAGAAAGATGATACACAGAACTTGTGGCAGGGCAAGGGAGGGGAGAACCTGCAGCAGGCCAGAAGGGACCAGCAAGGGGCCATGTAGCAGGGGGTGTATAAGCTCCTTTCCCTGCCTTCCTGCTGCAGGAGTGAAGGGTTCCTGTGGTCTGCTCTCTGTGACTCCAACAATCTGGACCCAAGCCATAGGAAGGCAGTGTTCACGTGGCTCAATGCACGTTTTCAGCTTGCAGTGCCGTCAGGCTCTGGAAGGGAGAAGCCACTGTAGAGATTTCCCCTCTCCAGGAGAGAGGCAGGTGTGAACCACCACCCGCAGCAAAGCCTCACAGATACCACAAGAGATCAAGCGCTCAGAACCAGCCACATAGCTCCAGCAATTCAGGGCATCTGGGACCTACAATTATTTTCAGGATCAATTTTTAAACCAGAATCTTTCATCTTTTTATTTTCTGCAGTACTGGGGATGGAAACCAAGGCCTCATGCAGGCTAGGCAAGTGCTCTACCACTGAGTTACATCCAGCCCTAGAGCTTTCCTGATTGTTTATTTTAACTCTGCCCTGCAAGAGAGACAGACTACCACTGACTGACAGGGTCTGCTTCTCTTTCCCTTTGAGCTCTGCACTTCCCACTACCACTCAGTGGTTCTGGCAACCAGCACACAGTTGTATCCCCGAGGAGGGCCTTATACAAGCCCCATCGCCTTCCCCCGGCTGTTCAAAATGGACCATGCAAGAAGACAGCATAGAGGGCTCTACACCCTGCCCTCAGAGCTCCCAGTCAGCAGACTAAACACTCGCCAGGGCGCAGGAACTGCTGAGTCACCTGCAGCCCACCCTTTGCCTTGAACACGTGTTCATGTCCACAGACACGCAGCATGCCAGAGGACTCACCTGGAATGGGCATTATATCCATATTCACAGGAAGTAAGCATGTGACATGGTAGGATCTGGGGACTGAACCCAGCAGTGCTCTACCACTGAACTTACATCCTTGGTCATTTTTATTTTGAGACAGGGTCTCACTAAATTGACTAGGCTGCCTTAAAACTTGCTGATGCCACTCTGGTGGTTGGGATTACAGCTGTGTCACTCTGAAATGGCAAGGGAAAAGGAACCTGGGGCCCAATACCTGGCCGAGAGAGTCAATCTCAATGTCAAGGATAAATCTGTCTTCTCTTTCAGCATCATTTCTGAGAAGACCCAGGCCTTGTTTGGTGACCTCAATACAATGTGGACATAACTCCTCAAATATTTAAAGCCATGGCAAAAAAATGACCAAAACTAACTTCAAAATATAACTTTATTGCATATTCTCATATATCCCTATCTTATCTTTTCTCCATATCTCTCAGAATTGAGACTCTTCAATCTAAAAATAATTCAGAAGTCCTTTAACTTCAAAATCATACATTACCCCTCTTACAAGCTGGTGAGGTATTAACATTCTCTACCTGCAGTACGGAGTCCCACCTCTCTCTTCATGACATTCTCCCTTCCATCCTGGCTAATGAAAAGAACTCTGTTGGCCATGCACAATGCTGCACTCCCCAGCTCCTCATGTGGCCAGGTGAGATCAAGGTCTCTCCAAGGGAAAGCACTATGTACACATTTGTATCCTGAAACAGGAGAGAAAGAGAAGGTCCATCTCTGCCCACTCACGGGGTGGAATACCCACGTGATGAGTAGCTTCCAGTAGCCTCCCCAGGCCACGAGGAGGCATTAGACTGTGAAATGGCAAGGGAAAAGCAATCTGGGGCCTGGTGGCTGAGAAACACTGTCTAGGACTTGTTTTAATGAGAGACAAATGAGCAATATCAGGGAAGCCACTTGCAACTCCTGCCAACTGTGTCAGCATCCCCTTCTTTCCATATGATTATACACATAAAGCAAGCACTGAATTACCATTGACAAGAAAGACAACAGAAAAAAAAAGAAATGAAAACAAATCACAAATATAATCAATCTTGGTTAATATTATTTATTTTTTGCCATGATGGGGATGAAACTTGGGCTACGCAGGCATTCTACTGCTGAGCTACCCCTAGTCCCTTCATGTGCCAGGCAGGCAAGCTACCACTGAGCTACACCCCAGAAATTTCCTCAGCTAATTTCAAATCACATATTTATTCATCCTAAAAATTTCTTATGAAATGCCTGATAAACGTTAGATGCTCTGTTAAGTGTGGGAAAAATGGGTAGACCCCCGACATTGATGCAGTTCACATTCTACGAGGGAATAGAGACAATTATACAAACAACTATAGCGCAAAACACACTACATGCAAAAATGATGCAAATTCTGAAAAAAGGTGAAGTGCTCATAGGGAGGTGAAATGCAAAGTTAACAGGTTCGCTGCGACCATTTCCCACTGTGAAGTTCTGGTCTGAAGGATGATCATGTTAAGCCTCTTCCTGCTCTAACATCAACTGGGAAGACAGTGTGTAGCACTGTGCTGGTCTGCTGGCACTGTAAGCAAGACAGTATGAGAGCTGATAGAGAAATCTGACTTCCTGGGCTATTGCCTGTGTACCCAGCCTCTTGCTCTCAGAAGATGCAGATGAAGCCTCTTTTGTGCTGCTGTTTGTTTCCTGGTAGTGTTAGGTGCCAGGGCTGGGTCTGGGACCTCTCTGCCATGTTACTGTTCCTTCACCTACAAAAGAGGCACCTTGGTTCCACCAGGCTTGGAAGGACATAAGAAGAATGATGAACTCTAATTTAATTATAGAAAAAATACAGAAGATTCTAGATGGTCCTTATCCTATCATCTGAGGCCGGCGTCATTACTTTAAGCATAATTCAACTAGCTATTTTGAAATGTAGCAAAGCTGAAGGGGTCATCTGTACTAGGATGTACATCACCAAGCTTATCTTTAAAGTTTCCAATCAAATATCAACTATTTTTTTATAATGGGCAAAGAAAAAGAGGACCCAGATTATGATAAGAAACAAACAATATTCTATATCCATGTATAATTCTTTTCTATACTAAAAAAACCCACAAATTCCTAAATGGCTGCAAGTTACCAACAAAAACCAATCAGAGTAAGTACTGCCAAGCCTGCCCTTGAGCATGAGAGCAGAGAGCCCCAGTCCTCCTGCAGGTCAGTCACACAGCCACACCATGCCCAGAGCACACCAGGCCCTAGCACCCGAGCAGGGAGAACCCAGCAGTGTCTCTACACACCTCTAAGGCATCAAGAGAATACAACCATTGCACTAGAACTGAGACTATATGGGAAGTACAGAAATTTACAAAATGACAGAAACAGAAAGCCAAGTGTGTTGACACAAGCCTGTAATTCCAGTGTTTCTGGAGGCTGAGGCAAGAGAATTCCAAGTTTAAGGCAAGCTGGGCAACTTAGCTAGGTGTACTCAATGGTAGAGCCCTCCCAGGTTCAATCCCCAGGACCAAAAACAAAAACAAAAGTTGAATTTTATCACTAAAAACTAAATGTTAACAAACTTATATATATATAAAAAATGCTTTAAGAAATTAGAGGAAAATTGTATGAGGAAGACTGAAACTCAACCAGGATGCTTGATTGACAGGGTGAGAAGGCACAGGCCGGAGGACCAGTGCTATGGGCAGCTGCAGTGCATTTTGGGCCACCCATGGCTCCACCAGAAGCCACCAGTGGATAGAAATGAAGCCCAGGAGCCTCGCTCAGCCAGTCCAGGGCCTCCCAGGAATCAAGTAAGCACAGATTTAGATGCTGATGGTGCCCCGTGGTCACTATCAAACAGCACACCGCAGCTGTGCATGGGACACACGACAGATAAATAGGAACACACAGAGCTACACACCAGAGACCATGGGGACGGGGCCACTAATGCCTTCAGTGAAGATGAAAGCAGTAAACGAAAAGCCAAATGGCCAGGGCACGAGGGCAAGGGAGTGCTGAAGAGAAATTAAGAAACCAGAAGAAGAGGTAAAAAGCTGCACGCACATGGCCACTGAGGGAAGGGGGAGAAGAAACGCTGAGGTAGACCGAGCAGATAACTGAAAAGATCACAGATGCACTCCCAAAGAACACATGAATTCACAGAGCAAGAAGCCAGCCATGTCCTGATGGGATTCATAAAAGGAAATCTATGCTCAAGACATGAGTAAAATAAAAAATAATAATAAGAAGAAGATCTTAAAAGAATGCAACCAGGAAGAGATCCCAACAGACCTTTTCCGAAATTGTAATAGATTGTCATCTGCACAAAACTGAGAAAGTACAACTTGGATGTTACATTTGAAGTCAAAGTACACACAGGATGTTTTAAGAAATAAAATGACAGCCGGGCACAAGGAACCTTGGCTGTAATACCAGCAACAGGGAAGGCTGAGGCAGAGGGATTTCCAAGCTCAAGGTTAGCCTCCGCAACTTAATGAGACCCTGTCTCAAAACTAAAATGTTAAACAGAAATACAGGGTGGGGGGTGTAGCTCAGTGGTAGAACACCCTGGGTTCAATCCCCAGTACCTTCCAAACAATATAAATAAATAAAATGGCAAACTATGGGGTTAGTAATAGCAATGTCCTATGTCTGAAATTTAAGAAAGGATAGAATTAACAGAAACACTTGTCATGTAAGCTGGAAGGCGAAGGGAGCCGGTGTGCTCCAAGGTCCTTGCATTATTTCAAAGAAGATGAAATCATTTAAGAATCTAGATGTGTCTAGCTAATGCAGAAAATGAAGTATAAGGGCAACTAATAAAAGGGTCAGATAGTTTATAAATTCACAACTCATTAGAGAAGAAAATCTGGAAGAAAATCCACCTAAGACACGCGCGCACGCACACACACAGCAGGACACCAGCAACAAAAAACAAGTACAGAACATTCATCATAATGGACATAAATGCATTATGTCTATCATTTAGAAGAAAGATTTGGCAAACTGCATTTACAGAATCCTGTTCCATGGTATTTACAAGGAAAACATCTAAAAAGTCTAAGGACATAGAAAAGTTGAAAGCAAAAAATGGAAAATAAAGCAAGCCACAGCAATCTGAAGAGGGCAAAACAGACTTCAAGACCAAAACAAAAACCATATCACTAGGCACAAAGGGTCACTAAATAGCACAAGGTTCAGTCACCAAGAAGGTAGAAACACTGAACCAAAGAAAGCAAAGCCTGGTGGACCCACAGAGCAAGCCAGTTGTCATATTCCCCTCTCACCTGGTATTCCAAGAGACAAACTACCAGGACACTCACAATCCTGATGCAACTCAACACCTGTGAGGAAGACCCATCACACAGAGCAGATATATCAGTTGGCATAAAGTACGGGGCGAGGGCTGCACGCTCACTGCAGAGGCCTCGCCCATCTTGTGAAGGTCTGAGACTTTTTATTCATCCACCAAGACAGCCTCACCAGTCAAAAGGCACTTCTCAGACTAAAGTTAAAATGTGTTGTAATGGGGCTGGGATTGTGGCTCAGTGGTAGAGCGCTGGCCTAGCACGGGCAGGACCTGGGTTCGATCCTCAGCACCACATAAAGATAAAAGGCATTGTGTTGTGTCCATCTACACCTAAAAAATAAATATAAAAAAAAAATGTGTTGTAAGAATTCCACAGATTTGGAGATATTAAACAGAAATGAATTCACAAAGGGTTAGAATGAGCACTTAATAATCTTAAGTTTTTGCATGCCTTTTAAAAAAAAATCAGGTCCTGAACCTCAAAAACCAAAATGAAAGTAACTGACAGATTTTACAACATTGAAAAAATTTTCAGGGCTGGGGATGTGGCTCAAGCGGTAGTGCGCTCGCCTGGCATGCGTGCGGGCCCGGGTTCGATCCTCAGCACCACATACCAACAAAGATGTTGTGTCCGCAGAGAACTAAAAAAAAATAAATAAATATTTTTTTAAAATTTCATATAATGAAAGCCATATATACAAAGTTGAAAGACAAAGATGAGCTAGAATCAATACAACAAATATTATAAGCACAGGGTTAAAATAACAAAAACTTTTTAAGATTGATGAAGAAAAATATAAAAGTGTATTAGAAACACTGTAAATAATGCAATTTGCAAAAAGGATATGAAATGGCCACATATGAAAGTTATGTAACGTCACCAGTTATCAAACAATGTAAATAAAATAAGTTATTACTTTTTATTCTCTAGACAAAATGAACAAAAAAATATGGCCACAACACTTTGTTATGTAGATCGAATGTGCACTATAGGTGGCTGCTCAGATGTCCCTCACACGATCATCTGATGGCACATACCTGTAATCCCTACTACTCAGAGGGGTAAGGCAGGAGGATCCCAAGTTTGAGGCCAGCCTCAGCAACTTGGCAAGATCCAGTTTCAAATGTTAAAAAAAAAAAAAAGGTGGGGGTGATGGGGTAGGGATATAGGTCAGTGGTAGGACACCCTGGGCTCACCCATGATTGCAAAAATAAACAAAAGCAGGATACATGTTCAGCATCCTTCCACTACATGAAAACCATGCATGGCATGCACACCTGTGCATTTAAAAGGGAGTTATAAGGTGTTCAGTGGGACTGCAAAGATATTATCAGGATGTGATGGGATTGGAAGATGTTTTTTCGATCTGGCAATGTAGTTTCAATTTTCTCTAAAACGTAGTATTCTTTAACTTTGAAAACAAACTAAAACCTACTTAAAAGAGCTCAATATGAAATCAATAAATGACTCCTGCAGACACTGAATGATGTGCTCCCACGCTGACTGATGGCCTCTCTTTGGGATAATGAACATGTGTGTCCAGGGCTGGGCTCTTGACTGATCACTAGACTTAACTCCTTACAAACACTCAGAATGCAGGCAGGAACCAGAAGGACCACTTCACCAATCTGGAAATAGCCACCAAGAGCGTGACTTGTCCCAATAGCAAGTGGACAGCTGGTCACTAGCATGGGGACAGGAACCCAGGTCACTGCTGCACGAGCCCAGAGAACCCACAGCCTCTCACAGAGGCAGGCAATGAGTGCACACGGCTATAAAACAGCAAAGAACCACTGTGGTGGGGGAAGTGTGGACTCAGAATGAAGACACAGAAATAGGGGCACGAAACAGCTCAGAACGATGGGGACCTCGTAGTTCAAGGATTTGAAGGACTACCGTCCTTGAGGCAACCATGGCAATCATCAGGCTTCCACATAACCACTACAGAGGCAAGCTGACAGCAAACAGCCATAAAACAGACCACTCAACTGCTCAACCACACCCCCTGGGGAGGAGCTAATTCACCAACCCAGGGGGTGTCCATTCCTCCTGATCAGGTGACAGCCACAATAACCCTCCTGTTCAGCAATTCCACAAAACCCCCACAGCCCTGAAGCCACGGACTAGCACCCCATCTGTGCTCTTCTATTCATCTACGCTCCTGTCCCAGGATTTCTACCAACTTCAGTGTAACACTGACTCTCAGTAAGATCTGGAACTTAAAATTCCTCCCTGCGACATACCGTGCCCACTTCATACTGTGGACACCTGCTTCTTCATTGCCTTCACCTGGATTTCCTAACTGCCAAACACAGGTCAGCTAGTTGTCCAGAGACATTTCAGGAATCCACCCTCCTGGGACCCAGCACACCTGGCCTTCATTCCTCCAGGAATTTGGTTTTCCACCCTCATAGAGGCAAGGGGGAACACAATTCCCACCATTGTTTTCCCAGTCCTGGCTTCCCCAAACATTGTGAAGGACCATGCGTCCCTGGCCACTCTCCCTGGTCCCTGGCCACTCTCCCTGGAACCTGCCACCAGGGAAGCAGCACTGTGTCCAGACTCCACCTCATACGCCCTGAAGGACTTCCACAGAGCACCACATTGATTCTTGCTGGCTTTTGGCTTCCACAAATCTCCCACCAGATTTTTTTTCCCCAAGAACAACTTTTTAATTTGTGCACTTTTCATAATTTTTGTTATTAGTTCTCAATTTGAAGTAAGTTAACATAGATAAAATTTTTTAAATTGTTAACCCAATTAGTCTGGCTTGGATTTTTAACAATCTGTGTTTAAAATTTGTTCTTTTTGGTTATATGTGACAGTAGAATGTATTTTGACATACATACATGGAGTATAACTTCCCATTCTTTTATTTAATTGTTTAGCTGTAGATCGACACAATAACTTGTTTATTTATTTTTATGTGGTGCTAGGATTGAACCCAGTGTTTCACGCATTCGAGGCAAGCACTCTATCACTGAACTACAACCACAGAGCATAACTTCCCATTCTTGTGACAGTCAGGATATGGAGTTTCACTGGTCATGTATTCAGGTAAGAACACAGGAAAGTTATGTCCGACTCATTCTACTGTCTTTCCCATTCCCATTCCCCTCATCCAATCCAGTGAACCACCACTCTTCCCTCCCCTCCACGTATTGTGTGTCAGCAGCTGTATATGAGAGAAAACATTCAGTCTTTGTTTTTTGGAGATTGGCTTATTTCACTTAGCATGACAGTATCAGATTCCATCTATTTACCAGCGAATGCCATAATTTCATTCTTCTTTATGGCCGAGTAATAGTTCATGTTGTATATATACTATATTTTCTTTATCTATTCATCTGTTGACGTGTTGGTTCCATAGCTTAGCTATTGTGAACTGAATTGTTATAAACATGGATGTGGCTGCATCACTACAGTATGCTAATTTTAAATCCTTTGGGTATATGCCGAGGGATATATACCAAAAGGATTTAAAATCAGCATACTATATATAAGAGGGTCAAATGGTGGTTCCATTCCAAGTTTGCTTAGGAATCACCATACTGCTTTCCGTAGTGGTTGCACCAATTTGCAGCCCAACCAGCAATGTATGAGTATACCTTTTTTCCCCCACATCCTCTCCAACATTTATCATTACTTGTATTCTTTTTCCCCCCATAGTTTTATTGAGGTAAAATTGAAGTACAATAAAACACACATATTTGAAGTATGCCTTTTCATCAGTTTTGACATGTATGTAACCAATACAATCAATATAAAAAGTATTTCCATCACTTTCTTTAAAATTTGAAATCATGCAGACTGTTTCCTTCATGATTTCTTACATTAGAAATCAATCACCTTAAGATATAACAACCTCACCCCACGTCATCTAATTCAAAATTAAATGGCATACTTATAAATATGTCAGAGGTCAAAGAAGAAAGGACAAGAAAAGTAAATAAAAAGTGCTTTGAACCAAGTGGTAATTAAAACTTAAAATATCAGGATCTTGGGGATGAAACAGTATTCAGAGGAACGTTTATAAAGTACTTGAATCAGAAAAAAGGTAGACTAACAATCAAATTATTTTCAAGTTACGTAGTGGGAAGGAAAAACAAGTAGGAGCAGAAATATATGATATAAATAATACAGATACAAATTGATAAAAAATAAAGAAGTCTAATCAAGAAAGAAAAGTATGAACACAAAAATTAATTTCAATGGAAAAGGAACTATCAAAATAACCCTACAGCCAGGCACAGTGGCGCATCCCTGTAATCCCAGCTGCTTGGGAGGCTGAGGCAGCAGGATTTGTATGTTCAAA
The DNA here is from genome assembly GCF_045843805.1 of Urocitellus parryii. Lineage (NCBI taxonomy): Eukaryota > Metazoa > Chordata > Mammalia > Rodentia > Sciuridae > Urocitellus > Urocitellus parryii. The sequence continues at coordinate 3,125,435 of NC_135537.1, read as the reverse complement.
GCCAGTCTCAGCAAAAGCGGGGCACTATGCAACTCACTGAGGCACTGTCTCAAAATGTAATACAAAACAGGGCTGGGGATGTGACTCAGTGGTCAAGTACCACTGAGTTCAATCCCTGGTACCTCCCGCTCATTCCCCCCCCCCCGCCCCGCCAAAAAACCCTACAGATGCTAAAAATATATTAATATTACATTGTATGTCAACATATGTGATAGCTTATATAACATGGTCTATACAGAGAAAGATCCATGTGCTGCTGAGAAGAAAATGTATTCAGTCATTTATGGATGAAATATTCTATATGTCAAGCCTAAATTATACATTGTATTTTTCACCTCTATAATTTCTTTAGTTTTTGTTTGGAGGATCTATCCAGGGGGGCAGAGGCATGTTAGAGTTAACCAGTATTATTGTATTGTGGTCTACTTGATTCCTGAAATTGAGAAGGGTTTGTTTGATCTACATAGATGTTCCATGTTTGGGGCATAAATATTTATGTTGCTATGCCGTGTTAATATATAATTCCCTTAATAAGTATGAAATGGCCTTCTTTGTCCCTTCTGATTAACTGTGGCTTGAAGTCCACTTTATCTGATGTAAGGACAGAAACCCTTGCTTGTTTACATGAATTATGTGAGAGATGTTTTTCCCCACCCTTTCACCTTCAGTCTGTAGGTGTCTTTGCCTATGAGGTGAGTCTCTTGGAGAGCACACATTGTTGGGTCTTGTTTTTTAATCCAATCTGCTAGTCTGTATCTTTTAATTGATGAGTTTAGGCCATTAATTTTCAAGATTATTACTGAGAAATGATTTGTTTCCCAGTCATTTGGGTTTATTTCTAGTTTTTAATTTGAGTTAGTTTTTCCTTTGATTGACTATTACTTCAGTGTAGTTCCTCCCTTTGTTGGTTTTCACTTTTTAAAAAAATTTTATTTCATCTTCATGGAATACTTGCTTGAGAATGTTCTACAGTGCAGGCTTTTCTAGTTGTGAAGTGTTTTTACCGTTTGTTTATCATAGAAGGTTTTTATTCCATTTTCAAATCCGAAGCTTAATTTTGTTGGATATAGTATCCTTGGCATCCATTTTCTTTTAGAGCTTGGTATATGGTTTTACAGGACCTGGCTTTGAGGTTCTAAGTTGAGAAATCAGGTAAGATCCGAATTGGTTCCCCCCATATGTAATCTGATATTTTTCTCTCACATTCTTTAAAATTCTATCTTTATTCTGTATGTTAGGCATTTTCATAATAATGTGCCTTCGTGTGGGTCTGTTGTAATTTTGTACATTTGGGGTCCTGTAAGCTTCTCATATGTGATTTTTCATTTCATTCTTTAGGCCTGGGAAACTTTCCAATATTATTTCATTGAAAATATTTGTGCATTCCTTTGGTTTGTATCTCTGCACCTTCATCTATTCTGATAGATCTTTAATTTGGTCTTTTCATGTTATCCCATAGTTCTTGGAAGTTCTGTTCATGGTTTCTTAGCATCTTCACTCCATGGTTAACTCTATTTTCAAGATTATATATTTTGTCTTCATTGACTGAGATTCTATCTTCCAAGTGGTCTAGTCGGTTTGTGATGTTTTCTATTGAATTTTTAAATTTGATTTAATGTTTCCTTCATTTCAAGGATTTCTGCCTTTTCTCTTTTCCCAGAATCTCTGCCTCTTTTTTGAAGTGATCTTTCACTTCCTGTATCTTCTGGTTTCATTTCTTATACCATTCTTTACTTTGCTGATCCATTTAACTATGTACACTCTAAACTCCTCTGACATTTCCTCCACTGCGGTGTTGATGGATTCTGTCACTGTAGTATCTTGGTTTGTGTGGGGCAATTTGTTCCCTTGCTTTTTCATGTTGTTTGTGTGTCTACCCATCTAATGGAATGGATCTGAGGCAGTAGAGTTTCTACCCAGTGGACTTACAGTGTCCCTGAAGGTTTTCAGTACCTGTTTAGGGGGAGACAAATAATTACAATGACCAATGCAAACAATATACAGTATTAAACCAAATAGTTCCTATTATGTCATCTACAATGTTAATTATCACAATAAACAGACATGATATGATCGGTTATTGCCTACCATAAAAACAGCAAGTTTGCAAAAGGGTTTATAATTTCAAATGGTGGACAGGGAGAGAACAGAAGTGATATAGGATGTGATGATTATGAGAGAGGAGGAGAGAAGTAGTAAAAAAGGAAGAGTGAAAGAGAACAATAGAGTGGCTGTAGTAGAAGAGAGAAGGGAAACAATAGGAGAAAAAATACATGTAAGTAAAAAATTTTTTAAAATTAAAAATAAAAATAGAATACAAAATAAAACTAAAATGTACTAATCAAACATATAGTTCACAAAAACTAGTTCATGAAAAATAACTGGTTTCAAAAATGCTAGAAATGAGGGGGGAAAACCCACATATGAATATGTATAAATAGCCACGAAACCTTAAGATCACAATTAAACATAGAAAAAGAATTTTAAATAAAGATCTTAAAGAAAAGGTAAAGATTTCTTTCTGTTGGAGTTCAAGAGATTCTCAGTTTTTCCTCTCAGGGTTTTCTGGAATGTGATGTTCCACACCCTAGATTGCTGGAATGAGAGAGGTCATCCCACAGGCAGAGATCTGGAGACAGGGTTTAGGATTGCATGGGCTCCAAGCTCTTCACTGAATGCCAACTGGCCTGGAGATTTTAAATCAGCACACCTTCAGTGTCCAGCACTTCCTACTCCAAACTGAAAGACTGTACCCCAGGGATCTCCTCTGGGTCCTGCTCATATGGTTGGGAACCCGATTCTTAGTCCCCTAAGCCACCTTCGGATCCCATGTTTCCTGACCTCGGATTCAGTATCCAAAAATCTCTCCTGACCCTGCCCTTACGAGTTCCCAGTCAGATGTGTGTCTCTCCCAGCAGGTCCTCCAAACAACTGGTTTGGGGGGAGAGGGGTAGAGCCAGGTGGGTTTCCAAGACCAGTTGTCCCCTGTGTAAACCTCTTTCCATGTTTGTTTACTGGGCCTATAATTTGGGCCAAACTTGGGTTTGCCAGGAATTGGCCCCCATAGCTGCTAGCCCACGCACTGCACAGCAGCTGCAAAATGGTTCCTTCTTTAGTCTTCATCAGGCCATCAGCTTCTTTTCCCATTTCACCACTACTGTGCAGCGAATCTTTTTGGTTTGCCGGCAATGTCCTTAATCTCTATATGCTCCATACCCAGACACGTCTTGGGCCTCCCAAAAATGAGGGTTTCGTTAATTCCTTTATCCCTCTAATATGCTTATGTAGGGACCGCTCTGGCTGGTGCTTCTAGCCCAGCCATGGCAGTGGCTGTGCCACTGGGGATATTTTTCCTTATTTTATTATATCCAACCTCCTGAGTTCCCGATCTGCTTTGAATGTCCAGCTTTAAATTCCAGAAAAGTACCTCTACTTTTTTTGGTCCACCTCCTTGCTGATAAGCTGCCTGTCTGCTTTCTTGGTTTTTCCTTGTTACTTGTATTCTTGATAATTGCCATCCTGACTGGAGTGAGATGGAATCTCAGTGTATCTTTAATTTGTATTTCTCTAATTGCTAGAGATATTGAACATTTTTTCATATATTTGTTAACTGATCGTATTCTCCTGTGAAGCATCTGTTCAGTTCCTTTGCCCATTTATTGATTGGGTTATTTGTTCTTCTGGAGTTAAGTTTTTTGAGTTCTTCATATATCCTGGAGATTAATGCAGGTGATTAATGCAAAGATTTGTCTCCCATCCTGTAAGTCTCTCTCACATTCTTTGAAAAAATATTTTATTTAGAGACAGGGTCTGAGTTGCTTAGGGTCTTGCTAAATTGCTGAGGCTGGCTTTGAACTTTCAATTCTCCTACATTAGCCTCCTGAGCCAATGGGATTACAGGAGTGAACCACCACACCCAGCTCTTTTCATGTTCTTGATTGTTTCCTTTGAAGGAAGAAGCTTTTTAGTTTTAATCCATCCCATTTATTGATTCTTGATTTTACTTCTTGCACCAGATTTTTAAAACTTGAGATAAACATTTCACTTTAGAGTAGTTTTAGATTTCCCAGGTTGCAGAGATGATACCTCACCTACCAATATCTGGGTGCCTTGCTATTAACATCTTGCATCACTTTGTACGTTGGTCACACCTGACCGGATGTCCCTTCTCTGGGCCAGGCTCCTATGTGGAACAGCATATTTAAAATCATGTTCTCTGTTGTAGGTGCCACCTGGCACTGCCGGTCTCTTGGGCTTGCCTTTTTCCTTGATGACCTGCATTGCCAGTTTGAGGAGTGAGGGTTAGATATTTTATAAAATGATCCTCAACTGGGCTTTGTAGGGAGTTATTCTCATGATAGACTGGCGTAAGGGCTTGGAGAGAAGGGCCACAGTGGTGAAATACCACTCTCAACACATCACATTACGGTGGCACCCTATCAACAAGACTTGTCCCTACTGGCACTGACCTGGACTCCCTGGCAGAGGCTGCCTGCTGGGTTCCTCCATGCAGCGTTTGTTGTTCCCCATGCTCCCTCTCACCTGGTACTCTCTGAAGCAAGCCTAAGTCTTGGGGTAGTCTTACACTCCACCACCTTTGGGAGGAGATGTCTACAGAAAGTATTGGGAATTCTGCAGAACAGACTGCACATTGTATGTTCAAATTATCATCTTAGTATGAATTCTGGGTATTCACTGTATACTCTGGCTCATTATCTAAGCTACATATTTAATTTCTTCCTTGAACTGTTCCCACTTTTGTCGCTGAGAGCACCTCAGTTGGCTCCTGTGTCCCTGAGACACAACCTTTCTTGCTGATTCTTTCTTTCCAGTGCTATGAGAACCTCTAGGCTCATGCTGGTTCCTCCCCTCCCTAGAGCGAGGCACATGGAGAACTGTGTGAGAAACCACCTCTGGTGCTGGGCACATCATGGGCTCTAAGCACTGCTTTGATTAGTGATTTAATAGCAGATGCAATGAGCTAATGTTTCCCTTTCCTCTTCCCTTTAAAAATACACAAGCACTCCCACAGAAATAAGTGAACGTGCCCAGTAGTTTCTCTCTGACTACAGCCCTGGTGCTCAGGGCAAAACCAGAGACAAGAGCCCCACCCTTTGTTGTGGACTCCACACAGACACTAGCTCCATCACTACTCGGAGACTCCTTATTCCTCCCATGGAAAGATTCAAGAGTCTCTTGAATTCTTGTTCCCCTTTCCAACCTTCTTTAACATAATTCTAATTCTGTAAGTATAGAGTTCTAAACCACAAACCTCTTCAGAGACTGCCCTGCTTTGTATGGCTCAAGGATTCAGCAAGGCTCCAGGGCAAAATGCCCGTGCTTGCTGAGGAGTGTTAATGACCTGACAGACACACTCCTCTATCCCTCAGATGCCCAGGGATCCTCCACCCTCTGGGCATGCTGGGCTCCCTCCTGGGACTAGAGCCCATAGGCACCACTTCTGCCCGTTGCAAACGCTGCATGAGCTGCTCCCTTGTTTGTGAGGCCAGCCCATGGCATTCTGCTGTGGGACCACTCAAGGTCCATCCTGCATACCTCGGTGGACACACAGCTTCTAGCATGCTGTTCTGTGATCTTGCTGACATGTCTGAGACCCTCCCACCTAGCAATGAGCTTACCCAGGATGATAATTTTGTATTACTGAGTTTTCAGTCTCAAGCAGTTCACTACCAAGTACTCAAAAGGCACTCAATGATGGCTGTCAAGTGAATTAATAAACAAAGAAATGGACAAAGAAGCAGATAACTAAGCAAACCACTAAGATGATAAAAATCACTCCTATTTTTCCTGAATGTCTTTTTGAAATGAAGACAAAAATTGTTTTCATTAAGACCTTCAATGATTTCTCTGATTCTGGCAATTTATATTTTCAGCATTAAGGAAAGTCTTTCAAGCTGAAGAATGTGGCAACTTTTAAATAAAAGATCCAAACTACAGTGAATGATAGTTTTAATATTTTAATGACATTAATGGTATCATTATTACCACACCAGCTACTGAAGAACTGAAAAAATTCCATTTAAAATAACTGTGACTAGTAAGATACCCAATTGATCTCTACAGTTTTTAAGTCAAACAATTAATTTGCATTTATCTAATCTGTTAAGAGGCACAACACAGGTGAGATATCTTTTTTTTAAGAGAGAGAGCAAGAGAGAGAATTTTTTTAATATTAATTTTTAGTTTTCAGAAGACACAACATCTTTCTTTGTATGTGGTGCTGAGGATCGAACCCGGGCCGCACGCATGCCAGGCGAGCGCGCTACCGCTCGAGCCACATCCCCAGCCCCAGGTGAGATATCTTTATAAACACATACAATTACAAATATTTGGTGAGTATCTACTATGTGTGCCAAAGCACTGTGAAAGTGCGACGCTGAGCTCCAAGGCCCAGTGGTGCATTAGGTCACAGCTCTGCAACAAGACGGACTGCTGGGCCACGTGCACATGCGTGACACAACAGGCCCAAAGGACACGTATGTAAGTACCAAAATAACGGCTATATCTACTATTACCCATCATCATTTCAAATGATTTCACATGCTTTGTAACGACTTCCAAAACTATTTATTTCTACTTTTATTTTTAAATGATTATATCTCCCTTGAAAAATCCTATTCTCAAAACAGGGATGGTAAGCTCACAGCATGAGAACAGGTGGATACACCTAGAAAGTCCAGATGAAATCTAATACCATTAAGTCTTTATTACATGGAGAATTTTCACTATATTTTACCAGCATCTCTCAAATGCCAGAGAATTTCAGTAATGACAGTGAAGAAAGTGTGTTGGCAAAATATTGCACTACTGTAAATGAAAATAAAATTGGCCTTTACAAGAATAAAACAAATATCAATTATCTTTTGGTGAATTATCAAAAGATGAACTGCAGAACTCCCAAGACTGCCAAGGCGTAAGCTCAGCTCAGCTTACGTACACGTGAAATCATCTGAGTCTAATGTAGGAATCAATTTCATTATCAGAGAAACTTTTAGATATTTTAAATTTTCTGATGCATGGGCAACAAGTAATCCCTATTCCTCCATTTGTGAAAAAATTCTTTAATATACAGAGAACATGGGCAATAGTGCACAGGCAATACTAGAACTCCATGTAAATCAGAAGCGATGTACCCTCATCATGATTAAATGTAGATGAAAAGTGCATTAATGTGTTGATAGGCCGTACACATTATTAGCATAACATCTACCAACAAATTTAAATGCTTCCTAACAAAATTAATGACATTAAGAATTTTTTAAAAACGTTTTCTTTTCTAGATACATTTTAGAAACATGGTGTCCGAGTCAATAATTTTATGTTAAGAAATGATTCAGTTCTGAATGCTTATGGGTCTAGACAGGTATGCAGTACTTACTCTAACACTTCATAGTTAGACTTCTTTTCCAGTGCATTGCCGCGCATCTCCCAGTATGATCGCCTAAAACCAGGGAAGACAAATTAAAATATGTATTCACAGAATAAATATGTTGTTAAAGGGTAACAATAGCGGGCAGCTAAGTAACAAGCAAGTAATTTGGAACCTTCTTGCACTTCATTTAGAAGAAAGTACTTGGAAATTTTTTTCAAAAATAATGAAAAGCATTGACAAATAAACACTCAACGTATGGTCACCACCTACCGTATTTCTAGACAACCCAACTTCAAAGCAATTTCCTGGTCCACTTGGTCTGCTATCTCTAGCATGTAGTCGCTCTTTACCTGCAAGGAGAGGAAGCGGGGCTGTTCAGAGGAAGGTCGACTCCACCCAGGCATTCCACAGCATCTGCCGAGTGCCTGTATAGACCACTCACACTGTCAACTACCACTCCAGATTCTGGATATAAAATGAGTGACACCAAATACAATTGAAGAAACAATAGTCTCCTGCTAAAAGAAGCTCACGTCATTGATGCTGGCTTACATGGGATTTAGAAACAACTCACACACCTGAACCATAGGAATGCTAAGCTCCCTTGCACCCTACCCACAGGGTCAGAAGCAAAAACAAGCAGGACAAGATCTTTTTCCATGAAAACTTGCAGCAAATGCATTTTCTAAGCTATGACTACAGTTCTGCAGCATTTTGGGGATCCAGTGCAAATTCATGGAAATTTACATACTTACCTAGGGAACTGAGGTGTTTCTACCTAACCACTGATTGTATGTGACCAATCTGCAAAGCAAGGAAATGCTTCAAGTCTAACAGAAAGCAAAGAGTCTACAAGAACACCAGAAATGCCTCCCAGCAATGAATATGCTCCATGAGAAGTGCTGATGAGCTAGCAAGCAGCTAGCTGCAAGCACAAAGGCGTCTTTAGAGCTGAGACACAATCACACTTCTGACAGATGAGTGCTGAGAGCAACTTCGGCAAAAATCCTGAAGATAGGTGCACGCATCCTGAACCTCCCTTGAAGGGTATCTGGACCAAACATTTACTCCATTACACCATGAACTGCACCAATACAAAAATCCTTCATAAGACCTTTGATTTTGTCTCTTGGTCCTTGAAGCCTAAACTATTTACTCTCTGCCCTTCACAGAAATAGTATGTTGATTATTGCCCTGGAAAAAATTTCAAACACCATGCTCTTCAACTACTAACTCTGAGCCTGCTGGTGCACTGGCTCTACGACTTCTACCCCATTCATTGGCCCTCACTTCACACCAATCTCAGTCTGTCTTATGGTGGGGAGGTCATCATTATGACCTTCTTCTTTGGATATTTTTGTTTCCCCTTTATCTCCTTTAATTGCTAGGTAAAACCGTCCCACAATGAAGCCAACCATTTCTCTATGCTTCCAGCGGGACAGCTGGAGAATGCTCATGAACCTCAACTTAACCTCAGCAGGCCTGCTTGGCGTTCCTTCAGCAGTGCTCCCCATGGGGTTCCCCACACACCAGTGTCACACTTTCCCCAGTTACCAGTCTCTATCAGGTGGGAGTACTCTTCTTTGACCTGCTGAGAATGAGAAACCCGATCGATGCCACCAGCACCCACCCACACATTCCTTTCTCTTAGGGCAGGAGAGCTGGCTGGTCCCTAGCATGGGACAACACATGATTTCAAAGCCTGCACAGGCACTTAGACCTGGGTGGTCAATAAATATTGATTAAATGAATAAGCGGGCAAATGAATGAACAGATAAGTAGCCAACACACTGGGGAGTATTTCTGTGTGTGGATATTTTGTAGATGAGACTTATAAGCAAAAATAGTTTCTATTCCTTGCACAGCAGACACTCGAGACTGACAATTGGAATTAAATTACTCAACCCAGTAGGTTAAGTCGAATCACTTAAGACTTCCATTGGCTCACCGTTCTGTACAATAAAGCAATCCAAATGTCAAATCTCAGTGTCTGCAGCAGAGCACTTTGTCACTGAATACAAAAAAAGGAGGCACAGAGGCAGATGTTTGCAGTAGAGGAACCCCACAGCTAACTGTGGTTCTGTCTTCCAGTGCATATTCCAGGAGAGCTACAGATACTTGATGACACGCTGAGGAAAACACAAAACTGCTGGAAGATCAGTCACTGAAATTTCTAAACACTATTCACAGATAAGAAAATATGATCTAGACCTGTATTTCATTCTTCAAAACTGAATTCATATGAGTTGCAAAAAGGGTTAATGATAATTTACCAAGCTCTAGAAAATCCCCTACAAACGACTTCATGCTCTAAGGTTTTTTTTTTTCCTACGGCTCCAATTTACTACTCTTGATCATCAAAGCTGCTGACCATGGCCTGGAACACCCTATGGTATGAAGTGATTCACATGTTCTGCAAAGGGCTTTGACCAGTGACAGCACGGATGGGCACAGCAGGCCTCATGGCCCTTGTACCTCTCAGTGGGAGGAAAGAAAACACACCCATTGGCTTGTTCCAGGGCTGCCCAACTTGTACCCTCTAGATTGTGTGTTCTGAAGGTCCTGAGAGGGTCACATCATGAGACGGGCTTTCAAACTCAGGGTTCCTTACCCTTGGTGTCCATTTCTCTTGTGAAATACGTTTGGACTTTGCGTTCTACTTTCACAGAAGAATTGGTTGTTTCCATTTGCAAGATGAATGAAACATACCAGGTCATTTAAGCTCACGTGCACATGCAGTTGTGTACCACATGATGGCATCTCAGTCGGTAGCTTCACTGCATATGTGATGGTGGAATGCTAGAGCTGTCTTAGATCTTACAGTGCATTCTGTAGTGTCTGCACAACAGTAAGATTACCTAATGACACACTTCTCAGAATGGACCCCTACTGTTCCTTGATGCAGACTATAGCCCACTGTGAAGCATGTGCATGTGGACATGAGCACATGCTTAGAAGCACATGGGCGCCTTAAGCCAACTTATATGCAGGGCTCTTATAGCCTCAGAAAAACCCTGAGGAAAAGGATCAAGATGATGGCAGAGAAACATATACTACTTAAAGAGATCTACCAGGGGCCAGGTCCTGTGCTCAGCATTTTACATCCATCATTTCGGATCTTCACAATTCTTCAGGGTAAATTTCATTAGCACTATTTATATATATATATATATATATATAAAACTAGAAAACTTAATTTACACTGGGTCACATAAGCAAGCTTCAAAGATGAAATTCAAACACCAAGATGACTGGTCCCTAAATTGCAGGCTTCACTATGCCTGCTTCCTTGGACTGTCACAGAGCAGACACATGTGACCTGAGCAGCTGTGGCCACACCACATCAACCCAACAGCCCACTGAGACACCTGCCAGCTCTACTGGGCCGCTCATTGCTCTGTGCTCTCTCTTCAGCCAGGATTTCTACTGAGAACTAATTCTAGGTTCAGCAGTGTACAGATGTTTTCAGAAGACTGCCCAGGAGAAGAGCACTCATACTAAAGCCAGCGCCCAGAAGCTCCAGGTGGTGAAAACACCACCAGGGAGCAGCAGCACGTTACCAGAAAATTACCTCTGTTGCCTTTCTATTTCTGAATCTTTTATGTACAAGGATGATGAAGAAATAAGAGTTGATTAATATAAATTTAAAAGTTCACCTAAATCTTCATTAACCACAAGAGCTTCTCTGAATCATGGAAATACACAGGCATGGAAAGAGAAGTGTACACTATTAAATCCTACCAAAGAAATACTGAGAATTCAATTCATAGAAAGACAGACCTGTACTTAATTTTTTACTGTTGCATAATTACACATACTAGTGGAATGTTATGCCAACCTTGTACATGTACACAACAAAGCTTGAAAAACACAGTACATATACAAAACAGAGCCAGAACAATCCTGTGCATGCACACAACAGAGCTGGAACAACCCTGCGAGTATAAACAACAGAACCTGAACAACGCTGGTTGTGTAAACAACAGAGCCTGAACAACCCTGGACGTGTACAAAACAAGTTTGAACAACCCTGTTTCTAGCACCTTCTCTCTCCCTCCCCACCTGCTCCCAGGTCTCCTGGGCCTATACACAACTTTATCTTCTCTCTGGAAAAGGGCAGCTGACTACCCCGACTTCAGCTGAAAATGTCAGATATTAAACTCAAATTTCACACTTAGAATTGCAATTCCCTGTTTCTTTTTCTACTAGGGATTGGACACCCAATGATGCTTTACCACTGAGCCAGATTCCTAGTCCTTTTTATTTTGAGACAAGGTCTTGCTAAGTTGTGATCCTCCTGTCTCAGTCTCTTGAGTTGTGAATACGGGCTTGTGCCACCATACCCGGTTGCAATTTTCAAAAAATGCTTTAACTGTAGCTTCAAGGCAAAAACAGTATAGGATGAAGTTTATTTCTGACAATAAATAATCTGAGTGAAATATTATAAAAATAATAAATTGGAGAAAACAAAAAGATTGATCAACAGCTGGCACCTCACACATTTCCACACCACAGCCTAGTTGTGGTTCTAGACTTGGTTGTTGTCTTGGAATTCTTTTGTTAAATAAACCATTGCTTTGTTTGGTATTTCTTACAAATAACAGGTGAATATACTCATGCTAAATATAAAATGTTTACAGGAGTGAACAAATGAGGACTTTGTATTAGGTCCAGGCATCTTACGGGTTGATATGTCAAGAGCATCAAGTGAGTTCTACACAACTTCAACATCATCAATGGAAATTTAACGAATGTGGCAATCTTGAAATTAATGGCCACTGCCATTTGCAAAAGGGTGGCAGTCAAAAACAGCTATAACCAATGAGAGCTAAGCAAGAGGAAGAAAAATGTTATACGATGAAGGAAGTCTAATTTTTAAGGTAAATATACTTTCTTGTTTCTAAAAGTCATAAGCTTTATCATCAAAACGTATTTTTCAGACTCCTGCCTTACAGTAAATAGTGTTACAAGATTCTAGTTTTAGAATGTGATGACTAACACCTTTCAGAATATTTAATGACCCATTTGAGGATTTCTCACCTGGTAGTCATGTTCAGGACAACTTTTACTGTAACCACGTGCACACAACATCATCTGACCAGAACCGAAACCTCCTACATGAATACATCCACTGGCACTTTGTTTCCCTTGTGACTCCACACAGTGGGCATGGACTCCATATTCTCCTAATTTCTTAGTGGAATGGCTAAACAGCCTCCAAAGCCATTTATAAATTCAATCTAACCCTGATGCTGCCATCTAATCAAGGTGGTCTCATTTTAAAATTTTAAAATTCTGACCAAGGCATTCACTAATTAAATTCTTTAAAGGCTCCCAATAACCTATAGAAAACATAAACTCCTTTTCACTCACATTGGTTTCTTGTCAAGCCACGTTAGCCCCTACTGAAATGCACAAACTCTTCTTTCTCTCTCTTCGCCTCATTCCTGTCAAGAGAGCACCTGGATGCAGGTGGATACTCCTTGGAGCCCGACTCCATGCATTCGCTGACCTAGCAGACTCTTCTAGAAGGTCCATGTTGCCTGCTTGTGCTTACTCATAGCACAGGAGCAAACACAAGGCAACTGTCTGCAAGAACTATCTGCAAGACAGAGGAAGCACAGGTGCAAATCACCACCCCTGCCTTACTAGCTCGGGGTGGATGGTCATTGAAGATGTTTAAGACAAAAACCTGACCGACCCAGTGCTCTGAGTGGCAAAATGGTACATGCAAGTGGCTGGTACCCACCAGCAACCTTCCAGGGTACACTTCCACAACACTCACAGGCAACACTTATATGGTGTCATGTTGGGCCACAGGTGTAAACAGCAGCTCTTCAGCGTGAAAAAGTCAGGTTTTGCTTTACTGTTCGAACTACTATCAAGACCAAATGGGTAAAGTTCACTCTAACAAGGACTTTCACATGAGACAGACTTACTGATACCCCAGCTAGAAAATTTTCCTTGAATGAAAGAGAGCAACATGGTTATAGACTACTGTCTCTGAATAAAACAAGTACCATTTAAGATTTGTCCCAGAACACAGCTGTTCACAAAGAATTAAAATCTCAATTTCTTATGGTTAAAAGATTTTCCATACAGTGATAAATTTATATTCTCTGAAATGCTGGGTTTCCTCTAACCCTAAAAATATGCAATAAATAATTCAAAGAAACAAAAAAGCATATTAGAGCACTGTCTCATACCTGTTGGTAGAAGAAATTCAGAGTTGGCTTGTCTTCAGTAAACTGGTTCAGAAATCCTTTTGGCAAGTAACGAATCCTTAATTCATATCTAAAAAAAAAAAAATTCATGAAATAAATAATAAGAAATGAGTAATTTTCAATTAATTTCTACGAGTCCAAAATTACTGTACATATGGCATTGCAAACTACTTTGAAATATGACTTTTAAAAGATATAAACTATAATCAATCTTTACATGGAAATCTTTTATTTTTAGCAAAAATAAAGGGCTCACTGGGCAACTAAATGGCAGATAATTTTCTCTCGTTTCAAAAATAATGATCCTGTGGCAGGCAGCATGGATCTCGTTCTGCAGGGAGGGCTCAAGGAGGGCCCAGGTCACAGATCTGCTAATCACAGCACCGGCTACAGCTCAGTGTCCTGCAAGGACACAGAACACACCAAATCGCCACCAAGGCCCAGAGGGAACACAGCCCTCACCCCACCACCCAGAGCTAGCTACCACAGGGGTACAGGCCTTCTGTGTGAGTCTGATGTCTGTTGCACAGTGGGCTCACCATGATCTGAGCTGGCTGCAAGCACAGTGCACTGAGGACCATGAAATCAGCACCTCAGCAGGGCTGGTTGCCCCGTGACCTGTTCCAACTTTTTGGCTATAATGAATAATGCTAGTCTTTTTTCTTCTCCTAAACATAAAAACTCACTAGCTCAGGAAAACAAGTTTAAGAGTGGTCTGGGCTGGGGATGTGACTCAAGCGGTAGTGCGCTCACCTGGCATGTGCGGGGTGCTGTGTTCGATCCTCAGCACCACATAAAAATTAAAAATAAAGATATTGTGTCCACTGAAAGCTAAAAAATAAATATTAAAAAATTCTCTCTCTGTCAAAACAAGCTGGCCTTCCCAGAATGTGCTTCACATGCTTCTCCTTCTGGGTTTGTGCACCCAGAGGAACTCTCACATGTCTTCTGGTGAATGTGCAGCAAGTTCCCTTGGTGCAAATCCCAGAGGACAAGCACCGGGCTATGACGGAGGCGAACACAATGCTAGTGGGTGATCCCTGCAGGGTGCCATGCTGTGCCACACTTGGCCTTCTCCACACCCTGGTCCACCTGGTCTCCACCTTTCTACTTGTTCCCAACAGCACAACAAAATTGGACATGGCAGTTTTAGCTGCCTTCTCCATGGGGACGCCTCCACATTCTAACTGAATACTCTGGCACAGGTGCAAATTACCACCTCCTTTCGCACCCAAAGTGCCTGGCCTCCTTGCATGCTCTGCCCCACTGAGTGCTCTGTCTCATTTCCCACCACCCCTCCATACTGCCAGCTCTGTGTGTTTACACGTGAGGCCTTGGTAGACATCCACCGCCCTCTCCTGCCCTGTCACCTGCCTTCCTAATAGTATCTATTTTGGAATGAAAAGGTCACTTCATACATCAGTTCTGTCTCATTAAAATACATAGTTACCAAACAATTAGGTTCTGTTTCACTTTTACTGAAATGACTGAATGACTTACTGAATGACTTATGGCAGCCATTCTGTGTTGGGTGATTTTTACAGAAGTGACACAGATCTCATCTATGTTAAATGCAGGGCTGGCCAGCACTTAACTGCCTTCCGTGACTTCTCTTCATCAATGTCAAGATCAGGGAGCAGGCCAGGAAATGATACTGAACAAGAGTAAGTGGTCAGTTCTGAGCTTATATGCTCAGGACTCAGGGAAGCCAAAGGAGGCTTCCAGCACTAATATTATGCCCATTTTAAAGATAAGCAAATAGTCCAAAAATGGGTCCACACACAGCACCCTGTTGCTGATGGAGTTTAATACCTACTGAATACTTGGTAAGTGACACAAGTTTCAATGAGAATTTTACACAGATGACTTTGTTTCATAAGAAGCGGAAGGAATGTGGGCTCTTGAGCAAGACTGCCAGCACCTGAGCTCCAGTCATATCACTTAAGTTAGCCTTCACCTCTTGCCACAGTCGGCTGTGGCTCTCAGCAACCTCTCAGCCTCAACTTCCTCCTAGGAAGTCGGAAAAATAAGCCATCTGCAAACACAGACATCTAGAACATCCCAGGCATAGCAGGGGTCTCTAAGGTTTATCCTGATGGTCCTCACTCACAGGGACAACACCAAGCATGTCTGAGACCTAGCAGAACGAGGCAGGTCCCGGCTCTCATAAAGCTTGTAAGGTCTATGTAAAGTGGTAGCAAATGTCACAGAGACAAACAAGCCACTAGGGAACGAAAGTAAATGCGCCTCGACAGGAAGCGGCTAGAAAAGGGCATTCTGACACAGGCTCCAAGTCAAGGAAGTGAGAAAGTGAGTGACACACATGCAGAGAAAGAAGAAGAGTCCAAACAAATCAAGGCCACGGGGCCAGGAGATCCTTGTGTAACCCAACACAGCCAGGGGACTAAGCAAGGGTGTGAGGAGTGAGGCAGCAGGGCACACAGGCCCTGTAAGTCAGGACCCTGCAGCTCCTTCTCAGTGGGCAAAGAGTGTCACAGTAGGGTGGTGACACCATAGGACAGATGGTCCCTGAACTAGACTGCACCATACAGAAAGGGCGGCAGGAACCCAGAGGAAGCAGGGCACCACGAGGCAACTGCAAGGCTCTGAGGAACAATGGCCAGGGCAATACTCACTCCACTCCCAGAGAAAGAGCTAAAGGGGCTGTATTCCCAAGGTGCCCCATCTGCTAGCAGATGAGGGACTCCTCTCCAGCAAGACATGTACAATGTCCACGGTGACCGAAGACCAGGAGAAAGCACCCAGAACCCACATCGGAACTTGCATGGAGCTTGTTGCATGTGGGCCAAGGACCATGGACCCTGCCCCAACACACTCAAGCAGACTTCATAATAACAACACTGAAACTCTGCTAAAGGTGTCCAAATTTAATCCATCCAATCACCTCTCCTTCATCCTTCCAGCATGCCACCTGATGATGCCTTCCACTGCCCCTCATCCCTCTTGTCTGCCAAGCTCCTCACCCTCCTATACTTTGCAACCATTCCAAATGCCTGGTGTATCCTGATATGTACGCTGCAGTGAACACAACACACCCCAAATAAGATCATCCTTTGGCTGCTAATCCAAGCCACGCACTCCCATCAGTGCCACTGTTGTCTGGCTTCCTCAGGCTGACCACCAACTCGGAGTATGAGGACGCCCACAAGCTAGCCAATGATTGGTAGGAACACAGGTGTTCCAGAGGAGGTAAGCTGGACCAGGCTCCACCCGGACACTGAGGGGGCCAGTGCCAGTCTGCCTGTGAAATGAAGCATCATGGGAAATGGCACAGACAGCCCTTGGCATCAGCATGTGGACAGGGCATTCCTTAGTGGCCTCCAGTCAACAGCAACTGAGAAGGGAAGAACAGAAACATTCACTGTGTGGAAGTCACAGCAGTAATCTCTGTGTGACTGCGCCATGAGGGGTGCTGCGATCAGTGAGTGAGGACACAGAACTGGCACCGCTCTCCACAGGGCCTGTGCAGATGGCATGAGGAAAAGTGACCACGTGGGGGAGCAGCCTGCTGCCACCACCTTACCCTGACATCCAATGCTGACATTACAGACTTCAGGAGTGTTTTGCCAAAAATGCATAACCTTCACAAAATCATGAAAAAAAAAAACTGACAAGCCCAAATTGAGGAGCACAGAACAAATAACCGGTCAGTATTTTTCTCAAAGTGTCAAAAGGCAGGAACAGCACAGGCAAACTAAGGACAGACCAGGCAGGAGAGGATCCCAGGAGGTTTGGGAGGCGGCAGCAACTGTGCAGAGGCCAGAAGGTCAGAGAGCAGTGCGGTGTCCACACTGGGCTTCTGGGTTAATTCTGCTGTTTGCCTGTGACTGTACTATTAAAGCTAGGTGAGGGTACACAGGACTTGATGCATTACTGAGAATGTTAAAACTCCTACACTCCAAAGTTGCTCCTTCTGTGGTAAAGTAATAAATACTTACCAGAACCAGTTTTATGCCAGTGTGGCCTAAAATACCAATTATACAGCTACAGACCCAACAAAACTCATTCTGAAGCACCTTTACTCCATCCACTAACAATGTGGCTCAGTGGACAGGCACACTAGGACCACTAAGCGAGGCAGTGCTTTCCTTAGCTCAATGAAGCAGGAATTGACTCTGAAGAGCATGTTTCCAGATCCTCAACAGTCAGGAAGAGCCGAACCTCACCACGGTCCTGAAGCTGGTAACACTGCTTGCATCCCCAGAGCTGGCTGCTCAGATTCATGCTTCTCAAACCTCACTGGCATCAACAGCATGTTCTTCTCAGGGAGGTTGTCACTGACTGGCACAGCTCTCCTAAAAGCCCCATGCATGACTCAGAGAAGGAAACATATGATCTCAGGTGTGGACAATATATGAGTAGAACATTTCCACTGAATTAACAAACTGATTATGTCAAAAGTCAGATGCCCAGGATGGGACCACAGGTCAGTGGTAGAGGTCTGCCCGGGACACACAAGGCCCTGGGTTTGATCCCCTGCACTAGAGCAAATTTTAAAAGAGGAAGAGGGCATGGTGGCTACATCTGGAGACAGAAACAGAGAATATCACTAGGAATAGGGCACACCTCTAATTAAATGGGCAACACCAACTAAAGGTGGTAGGGCATTGATAAAAGGCATAAGGAAGGGATGCTTACACCACCAAGTCCGAGAGCAGAGGAAGATGCCGTGATCAGGAGCCTTCACGCTCTTGCCAGGACAGCCTTAAACTCCTAACACAAGACAGAACCTCTAAGAAAAAATTAGCTGATAAAAAAATTATAGCTGAATACATTAATGCCATTTTTCAAGCAGACAAAATGCAAACGTCATCTTCACAGGCTTAACAATAAGCTTAAGGGAAGGCACAGGACACACCTCTTTCCAATCACAGGACATGCAGTCCTTTCAAAACTGATGAAAATGCCAATGAGCCAGGAAGGCACAAAGAATCATCCACAGAGTTTGTCATAAAAACACTATTTTTCCTATAAAGCAAGAAAACAAATCAATAAACAAGAATATTTTCTTTTTGTAAATTTACTTATAGCTAAAACCTGAATAGTATATACCTAAATAATTCTATGATTGAAGGGGAAAATCTTTGAAGTTTTTAAATTATAAAGTACGAATTGACAATAAAAACATTAATCAGGCCTGGGATTGTGGCTCAGCGGTAGAGCGCTCGCCTAGCGTGTGGGAGGCTCTGGGTTCGATCCCTAGCACCACATAAAAATTAAAAAATAAAGATATTGTGTCCAACTACAAATAAAAAATAAATATTTTTAAAAAACATTTATCAGATTTATGAAACAGACAAATCAAAATTTAAAAGGCAACTTATAGGTCAAACACATTTATTAGAAAACATTAATAAAATGAAACAATTCATTTACAGGAGCAGAGCATGAATAGGTCCAAGTCCTCGAGGGAGGCTGGCTACACCCTGGCCCTGAAGCAGGAGGCCCCAGCCAGGCTGGAAAGGTGCAGGAGCCCTCTCCCTAGAGCCACCCAAGGAGCAACAGGCAGGGCAACAAGACCAACGGGACAGGCGGGACTGGAAACAAGACATGAAAAGCAGGACAAGACAAAGCAGTGGAGGAGAGATGAGGGTGGTGATGGTGAAGATCGAGGGCGAAGCTATTCTCCACTCCACAAAGCTGGTTCAGAACCACCTCTCCCAACCCCAGCCTGGGTATTCATGAAAATGGTTTGTAACTCCATAGCACTTGCCTGCCTGATGAATACAAGGACCTGTGCCAACACACTTCTTAATGCTGTATGCTTTTATAATTAAGTTATTAGCACATGAATTTCTTAGTGCATAAATTAATGTTTTGTTAATAAAAATATATACTAAAGAGTCAAGTAGGAATTGGACCTTCAAAGGAGCAGACATCACAAAATAGGGGAAGGAGAATAGCAGCAGGAGACAAGATTGCAGGGAATCAGAACCTGTGGAGTTTGCCCTCGTGTGATAAGAAGCTCCTGGTAGCCACTGGGGTGCAAAGACCCATGTGTTAACTGCATGGATTTCTGAGGATCCCTAGTGCACTCCCTTAGCACCAGGCCTCCACTGAGGGACAGCAGTGACTTGCTCCCATGCCTGTCCAGTTGAATGTGTGAAGCTAATGTTAAAGCCAGGTCTAGGGAGGCTTCAGGGAGAGGAGAAGGGAGTGTGCAGGCTCACCAAGGTACCAGGGATGAGCCCTGAAACAGGAGATCAGAGCAGGCATCTGGGAAGCCAAATGAAGAGCATGCACCTTCTTTTTGAGGAAATGAAATTTTCTTACTATGATGCCTTTACAAATGTTTCTGGAGCATCTTCTGAACATACTAACAGGCTGCAGACACCTTCTTTTACTAGTTACTATCTGTGCTATATTTTATTTACTGTGAGAAGTAATAATGCTCTTCAAACTGCACACCAGGCCTTTCTGTTACTTTTGTTTCAAGAGCCAGTGTGTGCTGAGAGCCAACCAATTATTTTCCTTCTTGTGCCTGAAATCCTCCTCTGAAGACCATTTTTCTTTCTTGTGTGCATTCTGCTGGTTCCCTATGCTGGTGAACTCTCTGATCACCAGCTTCTTTGCTGAGCCTCCTGAAGCATCTGGATCTTCCCCTGCTGCTCTGAACACCTGGTTGGGCTCACTGGCTGGCACTGCCACCAGGGTCTGCCCACCTGTCGGTCTAGCCCTTGCCTTTGCTAGGGATTTCAAGTCAACCCCTCACTTGAGGGCTCCTTTCTCACTGATTCTAGAACATTCGCAGCCATTGATGCACGAGGCATTCTCTTCTTCCCCATTCTTTCGTTATTCTAGATTATCTACTAGAAGTAGGTTGACTTTTTATGTTACATAAACCTGCTTTCACATTTTCTATGTGTTCACCTCACACAATGTTCTGAGCAGTTTTTCAGCTATATCTAATCTACTGTTTTATCAACAACAATTCCTATTCAACTTTACTTGGAACAAGGTAAAATAAATTGGCTTAAAAGAAGAACAAAAAAAGCTTGCATACTTGCAGATTTAGGTTCACTGAATATGTTATTACTCATTAGGAATGTCATTAAGTAAAACTGACACGCCTGTATCTATGAAGATGACAGAAGCGTCTTAACAAAAGTGCCCAGGCATTTGAGCAGACTGGCAGCTATCCTCAGCATGTACATACTTCACCACTTAGCTGATCATGCGGCTGTCATTCAGACCTTCCCTGGCCATTGATGCAAGCCGGTGACACCACATGCTCCAGGAGAATTTGGTTAGCTAGTTCCTGTTACGTGACACGTTTGAAACCAAGCTGTGCTTCTGACGCACTCTGGAACCGGGACAAGACTGCAGTGCACTTCAGATACAGATTGTTTCCACAAAATGTGCTTTCTTTGCTCTCAAAATTCTGATTTATACCCTTGGACCGAATATGACTGACCACTGCGTACACTGTCTACACAGTGCTTGATTTCTGCATCAGTACCTACAAAGTGAACCCCTTGAAAGAAGCCCCTTGTTACCAGTTATGCTTCTCTCAAAATTTATTTATTTTTTTAAAAATATTTTTTAGTTGTCAATGGATCTTTTTATTTTATTTATTCATATGTGGTGCTGAGGATTGAACCCAGGGCCTCACACATGCCAGGCAAGCACTCTACCACTGAGCCACAACTCCAGCCCTCACTCAAAATTTATTTATTTTTTATTTAATTAATTTAGTTTTGATATTGGGGATTAAACTCATGTGAGCTTGACCACTGAGCCATATCCCCAGCCTTTTTTGAGAAAGAGTCTCACTACATTACTTAGAGCTTTGCTAAGTTGCTGAGGCTGCCCTAAGTTGCGATCCCCCTGCCTGGGCCCCCCAAGCCACTGGGATTACAAGCATGTACCACTATGCCTGGCTCAAATTTATTACTTTAGATGCACAGTTTCCAGCTCACATCTTAAATTAGGAGTAAAATAAATAAATAAATAAATCATTATGGGAGAAACAGAAAAAGGATAATTATAGGGATTTCTTCCAATTCACCTAAAATCATTTCAGTTTAATTTAATGTTTCAGAAAAAGTCACGAAGAGACCACTTCCTAACAGTGTTCCCTGTGGATGTCACACACATACTCATGCTTCTCAGGTGACCTGCAGCCATGAATAAGGTAACCAGAAGTTTACTGATGGGCAGATCAAGCCCTGCGACATAAACAGAGGCCATAGATCAGAAGGTAAAGAGTTGGGGCTCGCCTTCTATTTAGAACAGAGGTGGACACAAGTAGCCCTGAAAAGAAAGGTGCCTGGCAAAAGACCACTGGTGGTTTAGGTGGACCTAGCCTCTGAAGCAGCACTGGCCAGCAATTACAATCCCACTTCCTTTACACAGGAGCTACGACGACGAGCAGTGTGAATACTAAGCATGTACCAATGCACTGTGCATGTTTTTGACACATGAAACAAACCAAGTGGGGTGTGTGTCTTACTTCCACTCCTCTGGAGGATGGGCAAGCTCATACTTCTCCCTCACGCTGGAGACACCCATGTCCACATGCAGCCAGTGAACCTCCTCCGACCGCAGGTGGCTGAGGCGGAACCCGTAGCAAGCCACGTGCTTCACTCTGTGGCTGTCCACTATCTTCTGGATGATGCCCTGGAATACATCCCACAGAAAGAGCTGTTAAGAAACAAAAAGAGCCAGGCGCAGTGGCATACATCTATAATCCCAGTAGCTTGGAAGGCTGAGGCAAGAGGATCACAAGTTCAAAGCCAGCCTCAGTGAGGCCCTGTCTCTAAATAAAATACAAAATAGGGCTGGGGATATGGCTCAGTGGTTAAATGTCCCTGAGTTCACACCCTTGTACTGACAAAGATGACGACGAAACAAAGAAACCAAAAAGACTGCACAAGGTGGTGGCCACACACGTACCTAAGAAGCTCAGGAGGCTAAGGCAGGAGGATTTCAAGTTTGGGTAAACTAGCAAGGACCTAACCAATTAATGAGACCCATCTCAAAATAAAAATAAAAAAGGTTGGGGATGTGGCTCAGCAGTAGAGCCCTCCTCCTGGTTTAGGTCCCCAGTACCCCCCCCCAAAAAAAAAGAAAGAAAAAAAAAGAAAATGAAAAGACTGTCTCTTTTAATTACCAGACATCTTTGGTAAAAGAGCATCAAGTTAAATAACTTAATAGTTAATTTTATATAGGAATTTGTTTCCAAGAAGGATTTTTATGAACAAGGGAAGTTTTAGAAAAACAAACAGTAAGATGCTCTTCCAAGTCCTTCCTGATAAACGCAGCACAGTTAACTTCAACACTCTGCAATGCCGCCCTCACATGACTCCAGCTCTGCCAAGGTGCGCCAGCGTTCTTCAGGTTCCACTTCCCAAGGACTGGCCCAAGGGGAGGTCGGAACATTTCTCAAGACCAGGCTAAAACATCATGTTTCCTAAAAACACACGTTCAGGAACATTCAATTAAGCCCATGTTCCTGGTGATGTTCAAAATAAAGTTCTTTGAGGGCCTCATCAGTCTACTCTCTGCTCTCACAGAGTATGCAGCAGCCTATAATGCCCCAAATCCAAAGCTTGCAACAACCTGTCCCTGAGTCTGGAGGAGGGGGGCGTGAGAGCTAGCTCCCACCCCACACTGTCCCTGTGGAGACGCTGAGAAGGTGTCTGCAGATCAGCAGCAGGTGTGAGGACTCAAGTGCTACCCTTCATGAGAGAGGCACAGAAAGCCAGGACCCAAGGGCACACTTCCCAGGCTTTCCAGTGATTGAGAAAAGCTGCTTTTTTGGGGGGCCAGGGCGCGGGGGGGAGAGGGTAAGAGTTCTTTGAACCCAGGGTCACTTCGGTACTAAACCAAATTCCCAAACTTTTTTTTTTAATTATTATTTTGAAACAGAGCCTTGCTTAGTTGCTGAAGCTGGCCCCAAATTTGCAATCCTCCTATCTCAACCTTTTGAGCCAGAGGGTTTGCAGGCTCATGTCACCATACCTGGTATGAGAAAAGCTTGTTTAAGTAATGCTAATTTTATAACAAAACATGTCTATGAAAAAAAATCATCACTAGTTATTAAAAATTAGCAATTAACTGAAGCTACAATAACTTGTAATGTAAGCCACATTTTTAAAAATTCCCACACTTGCTATTTATTCATTATGGCCTCATGCTGTTGATAATACAATACAGGATGTTCCCGGCCTCTCCATTAAAACAAACAAACATGACACAGCACATTCACAAACAATGGAGGCTGCACAGTGCCCTGGAGTCTGGCTTGGTGGAGCTCCCTGAGTGCTGAATGGGTGAGGCAGCCATTTGAGCTCCCTTTCAGGTGTCCAACCACACCCAGGAACAGTGGTAGAGAGCAGACAAGCTGTCAGAGCACCAACAGAGGATCAGGCTCCGGTGGTCCATGGCAGTCCTAAGACTACACCAACAGCCTCTCGTCCTGGGGGGTGGTCTCTGGCCGGCAGCCCTCCATCTGGATCTGAGGGAGGCATAAAGTGTCCTTTCTGGCTTTTTGAGGCAAAAAGCCTGGAATTCTGACAGGGCTGGTGTAGATGACGTCCAGGCTGTACACTGCACAAGGGTGTCCAGTCGTGGGAATCATCAGCCCAGTTACTGACTTGGGATCTTGTGCACTAGGTGAGGGTTGCCTGGATAAGGGTCGTTGCTTACGGACTCTCTCCAAGCAGAGCTCTGTAGCTTCATCTTGCCAGCACGCATGTCCCTGGCCTACGAGCAAGGGGACTGGCGCCACTCTGGAATCCCCACAAAAGCAGCTTTGTCCCCCTTCCCAGATCTGCCAGCTCAGCCGCCGGGGCAGCAACCCAGTCACCTTATGGTGCACAGTGAGTCACACCTGTGGCTCAGCAGCTGGGCCGTGACACTAGTGACCTTGGTGCTGCACTGCCTGTCACACCAATACCTGCGGCTCAGGAACTGGGCAGTGACACCAGTCACCCTTTGCACAGTGTGCCACATGCCTTATATCTCATTGTCACCATGGTTCAAGAGCAAGCCCTCTGCTGTTGGAACTAGAACAAAGGCCTGTCTCTCTAATCTGTTTTGGTAAACTGGTCTATGTTTATACCCAGAAGCCAACTGCAAAGCCATGCAGGGTATTAATCATTTCTTAATACTAGTGTCTGCCACCATTCACATCCAAGGGAAATTCCTCTTCTCTGGGTGCTCTCACTGACGATCCCACAAAAAGGTCCCCTTCCTTTCCTCTCAGCGCACAGAGCAGCTCCTGGAACCCACCTGCAGTAAATCAGTGTCCATGGAGAGGCTGAACCTGGAGCAGCCCTGCTTCAGAAAAGGCCCATGGTCTTGTTGCTTGTTGGAGGAGACTGACTTTGAGTCTACTCCCTGGACCACACTGCCTGAAGAGACCCAGGTGACTTCAGTTTCCGTATTGTAGCACTTTCACACTCCTCCAAGTAACTAAAAATATAACAATGCAAGGGGTTCCCTGTTTTGTGCTGTGCTTTCTCATTATGTGTCTGTGTTCCATCCTTTCCTCATTCTCTGGTTCCCTCAGAGTCTCTGGACAGTGGCAAACATGAAATGTGAGGTTCTTAAGTATATGGAGCTGATGCTGATTTAGTCTGTATTTTTTCACTGGTGCGACTAAAAGATCCGACTAGCACAATTGTAGAAAAGAAAAAGTTTATTTGGGGGCTCACAGTTTCAGAGATCTTAGTCCCTGGAAGGATGGCTCCATTCCACGGGGCTTGAGGTAAAGCTGAACATCATGGTAGAAGAGGGTAGTGGAGGAAGCAGCTCCCATGGTGATCAGGAAACAAGAGACAGACTCCACTTGCCAGGTACAAAGGTATACCCCATAGCCATGCTCCCAATTGACCACTTCCTCCCAGTACACCCTACCTGCCTCCAGTCACCACTCAGTTAATCCTATCAGCAATTAATTCACTGATTAGGTCAAGACTCTCATAACCCAATCATTTCTCCTCCAAACATTCTTGCGTTAGTCTCACACATGAGCTTCCGGGGGACATCTCACATCCAAATCATAACAGATGCACATACTCAACAGCTTACAGATGTTATCTTGAGCACCAAGTATTTACTTGTGAACAGCTCAGCAAGTACCTGAGAAGCAGAGGTTAGTGAGGGAGAAACTCACAGACACTACCAGCTGCCATTTCCATAGCACATGCTCGTTCAGATATACAGCACTCACTTCTGGCATGCATACATTTATAAATGTGAATGTCCCCAGGGAGTGAGAGAACATGGTTTATAAATACTACTAAAGTTAGCTGAATAAAAATTTAAATTCTCATCTTACTGTGCATGACAAACTTGTCATAGGAAATACAAAACAATACTCAGCTACTCTGAAGCCTCCACTTTTCTATCTGTTCCATGTTTTTAAAATACCCAATTTTCTGGAAAATATATAATTTTTTTTTTTTAGAGAGAGAGAGAGAGAGAATTTTTTTAATATTTATTTTTTAGTTTTCGGTGGACACAACATCTTTATTTTATTTTTATGTGGTGCTGAGGATCGAACCCAGTGCCCCGCACATGCCAGGCGAGCACACTACCGCTTGAGCCACATCCCCAGCCCTGGATTATATTTTTATATTGATATTTTGGTAAAATAACTCTTTTTTAAAGTTTAAAGTAAAAGAAGCCCACGTCTGCATTTCTGGCAGCAGGAGTAGACGTAGTCATTTCCCTGCTGATGGGTAGTGTTTGTGCTTGTGTGGTTGAGAAAGCTGCTGCCACACCACAGGCACATGTAGAAATGGAAAAGCTGCCTCAGGAGCAGCTGCCACAAAACATGCTCAGGGAGGGAAGCAGCTGGCACCAGGGCGGCTCTGAGAGGCCGTGACCCCCGCTCCTGGCCTGCCTGCCACAATGCTAACAGCAGAACCACAGAACACACCCCAGGCTTTTCCTTGCTGCTTCCCAATGAGACGAGGCTGCACAGTGTCCTCCTGAGTTTGCCTGGTTCCATCTGGTCCTCCATCTTTTAGGCAGTGCTGTGGAACGAAACCTTTACTGCTCTCAGGAGTGTGTCATAGGACGCTTTCCTCTAGTTCATGAACCTACTGTGTATGTGACACTAGCAACTCGAGCCCAGGTGAGGTGCCATCTTCACCCACGGAGGGCCAGAGTCTAGCAGGAACACTGACAGTGAACGCTGCAGGTGAGCAACGGCTGACTGGGGATGGGGGGAGGTAAGGCAGGGAACCATGCAAAAAGGAGGTTTGATGTTTCCAGTTATCTCCCCACATTTAATTTTAAAGATGAGCTCATTATCATAAGAAAGAGACATCGAAGCCACATAGTGCCATTATGTCCTCCTAGGACTGACCTGTAGTGTGTGGCATTTCCTTCCTCTATGTACTCCTCCTCTGGACATTCTTCAAGAAGTGAAAGCATCCCCATCTTCTTCTCTGATCACACCCTGTACTGCCAGGACCCATCAATGAGTCATCCAACCAGTCCAGAGCTTCAAGTCCTGTTTCTACAAAGCCCTCCACTAAAAGAACAACTTCCACTGCCTAAGACAACAGTCACCACACTCTCAGGGCTCACACAGCACAAAACATTGTCTTCAGGATCTAGAGAGCACCAGTCTAAAGTGGGTCTCTCTGGAGCTCTGGCTTTGCTGCCTGCAGATTCTTGGTGCATTGGCATGCTTTGGCTCACAGTTCCTTCCTTCATTCAAAAGCCAACAACATGGCATCTGACCCTTTGTCACAGTCACTTCCCTCTGACCACAGACATGTAAAGTCGCTGATGTTGGACTTCCCTGTTCCCAAGCCACACCTGTGAAGGCCTTTAGACCACGTGAGAGAACACCCACGGGTTCTGGGGCTTAGAGCATACCAGTCTTAGTGGCCACACTTCTGCCACTACACAATCCCACTCTGCAGATCTGGTGAGGAAGAATCCCTCTTCCTCGGAAGCTGGCCCTGACTTCGAGCTCCTCCTATGGAAGTCCCAGGTGCACCTTCTTCTGACAGAAGGCTGCTCCCTTGGTACGGGAAGCACACCACACAGTGCAGCCACTCCACTGACTCCCGGACTAGATCTCCTGAGTGATGAGCTGCAGCTGCCACGTCAGCACTTGATGGTTCTTCCTCTTATGCTTCTGTAGAGCCAGCTTCTGCCCTTCCACCTCCAGAACAAACCTCTGCTGCCTTTGGGCTTTTTTTCTGCAGTTTCCTCATCTCTCTCAGCCTTCACAGAATTGGAGAGAGAGGGCCTTGTTTCGGGCTAAGCTTTGGCTTGTGGGATGCCCTGGGTGGCTGGATGGTCTGTCTAGACTGCTAAAACTGCTTCCATTCAGCAATAAGGTGTTTCACTTTCTTGTCATTCATGCACTCACTGGAGCAGCACTTCCTTCCAGAACCTCCCTTTGCACTCCACTTGGCTACATTTGGCACAAAGGCGTTCCTCATAATGCTTCATCAGTTTTAGATTCTAAGTGAGAGACTTGCAGCTCTTCCTTCCACTTGAACAGAGACCACTGTGGGTTGTTAGATGGCACAACTTCAATACACTGTACCTCAGGGAACAGAAAAGCTGGAGGAGAGGGAGAGACAGGAGGTGGCCAGTGGCTGGAGCAGGGACAACCTACACATAATTTATCAATTAAGTCTGATGCCTTTCATGGCTGTGTGTGTAGAGCCTTCAATGATTATGGCAGTAAGATCACAGGTGACCATAACTGCCTTAACAGTAACGAAAAAGTTGGAAATACGTGAGAATTGACAAGATGTGATAGAGACATGAAGTGAGTCCACTCTCCTGGGAAATGGTGCCACAGACTTACTCAACACAGCGTGGACACAAACCTCAATTTGTATAAAGGAAAAGAAAACAGTATCTGCAAAGTGCACTACAGCACAGCATACTCCAGGAGGGATGCCAGTGCAGTGTGACAACTGGGTGGCACCAAGGCTGGGCCTAGACAAACCCGAGCTCCCTCGGCAGGGACAGGCAGGGTGCTGGGTCAGATTGTGCCGTAGCCTTGGGAGGTGAGGGGAACTCTAGAGAGGAGCAAGGCAGACCATAGACAGGCAGTGGCCTGCATATGGGCCTCACCATCCAGTCTCCTGCTGGATGGCTGCCGTGGCTCCTTCTAGCTCACTTTTCTGCTCCGACAATCACATCCTAAGTATTTTCAAAGACAGCTGTACGTTAACTTTCCACATCACTGTTTTCCTGCAGGAATCTTCTTCATTCTGGATTTTCTTGATTAATAATTATCTGGGATCATCTTCTGAAGAACAAGTCACTCTCTGTCCTGAGCCCTTTGAAGATAACAGTCAACATTTACCTGCACATGTAGTCACTTAAGGGAAGTCTGGTGTAAACAGCATTCCTTCTCCTAGGTAGGGAGGGGCGTCTTTCTTGAGTAGACTGTAATTTTCTCTATATTGTCATATTCTAAAATATCAGTACAATGTTTGTGGATGACTGACCTGCATATATATGTGTGTGTTTTACTAGGTATTGAACCCAGGATGCTATACCACTGAGCTGCATCCCATAATATAAAATTTACCATTTTTTTAAATTGTTGATGCTTTATTCATTTATACGTGGTATTGAGAATCAAACCCAGTCCCTCACACATATGAGGCAAGCACTATACCACTGAGCCTGAGCCACAGCCAAAGCCACAGCCCACAGCCCCTTTTGAGACTGGGTCTTGCTAAGTTGCCCAGACTGGCCTTGAATTTGTGATTCTCTTGCCTCAGTCTCCTGAGCTGCTGGGATCACTGATGTGTGACACCACACCTGGCTAAATGACTAATCTTAACATTGTACAGGCTGGGTTCATCTTGCTGTTTGAAGTGATCCATGCTTGTGTCCAGAGCAGTCTAGAGCATGGGCTTGATACCTGACCAAAGCCATGACCAAGATGAGTGAGGTCTGTAGTCACAGGTTCCTGAGTTGCTTAGGGAAATAACATAGCAGGCTGGCAACACTGCTCAGTAACCATGACTAGATTCATGACTTGCGTCTGATTTTGGTGGTGCCTGGGTGGTGACGTGAGTGCAGGCTGATCCTGCACGTGGAAGTGTCGATGTGACCAGCTCACAAGCCACACCACTAGAGGCCTAAGGCTTCCTCATATTGAGGTGCTAC
Source organism: Urocitellus parryii (assembly GCF_045843805.1). Taxonomy (NCBI): domain Eukaryota; kingdom Metazoa; phylum Chordata; class Mammalia; order Rodentia; family Sciuridae; genus Urocitellus; species Urocitellus parryii. The sequence continues at coordinate 3,095,687 of NC_135537.1, read as the reverse complement.
ACAGAGAGCCAGGATGGTCTTCAATCTGGAAGAAGGCACATGCCAAGCCCAGAGGCACCTGCTCTCTCCAGTTTCTGAAAGGAATCACTGTGAACTGACACTTCACCTACAAACTGTGGGGTCCTGTGAATCCTTTTAGCAAACAAATCTTTAAACCAATCACTCAGCACATACATGTAAAAGGCGTAAACTTTATTAATTGAAACACAAGAAATAAAAACCTCTCTTTCAAGAACTAAAAAAAAAAAACCCGGGGGTGGGGGTGGGGGGAAACAAGTCAATACCATTATATGAATATGATTCAGCTAATATTTTCCTAAGAAATTTTATAACTAAAACTATAGTCAGTCACATATTAAGTAAATAAAGCTTAAAAGGAAAAAGGTAACATCCCTGACATTTCTGTAACTTTGAAAGTACCTGATAAGTAAGAACCTCTCCATCTTTTTTTGTATATATCCTTAAACTTAAAATAATGTCGCCTGGGAGATATACTTACCCTGACATCAGTAGCATCTCCATGCCTGATAATACTGGCCCAGGTGGTTGGCTCACTATTGCTTTCAAAATAATGAAAGACCTTCAATACTCGCTCCATGGCACCAGGGGAACGTTCCATGCCAGGACCCAGGTGGGTCTTAGCACTTGAGTGTGGCGTGTGGTTCAAGTTGGGGTCAAGGTAAGCAGCTGCCATTATTTTGCTGGATGCTAGGTATCTATCATATTCTGTTAAGAGAAAAAAGTTTTTTTCAATGTCCAATATTTGAAATCAAATCACAATCTGATGCATTCGTATTTACATTATCAACACCAATCTTCACTCTCTCCCATGATGTATCATGCAGAAGAAATTTGAGGTGAATAGGGTCTTAACCTGCCAAAGTAATCACTGTGTCCCCATGCCCAAGGCAGGGCCTGACTGACCACAGTATAACACAAACTTGTTGGAGAATTCATTTGAAGAGCAGGACTCCTGTTTAAGTAATGTAAAAAACTCACCGTGCTATCTATGTCCCTTCCCTTTTACTTCTACAGTCTTGAATTTTGTGGGAAAATCTCATAGCAAAAGCCAGATTTGTTAATTAAAAATACTGCCCAGTTTTGAGAACTTTACCCTAAGAAAAAAGTTCATTCTTCCTACAGTAAAAACTCAATGAGTAGACTGTATTCATACTAAGACTGGCAACTAAAAGCACTAGAATCAGGGACTGGGGATGTGGCTCAAGCGGTAGTGCGCTCGCCTGGCATGCATGCGGCCCAGGGTTTGATCCTCAGCACCACATACCAACAAAGATGTTGTGTCTGCCGAGAACTAAAAAATAAAATATTAAAATTCTATCTCTCTTAAAAAAAATAAAACAAACAAACAAACAAATAAATAAATAAATGCACTAGAATCAAAACAAGTTCCTCCCACTTAGTCAAGTCAGGTTAAGCAAGAGACTCTGATAGAGAACGACTGAAAACAAAATAGCCTAAGTGACTACATTATTTCATAAACTCACCTTGAGATTAAACTGAAAATATGGATTTTAAGAAAACAAAACAAAACTGATGTTTTTGGGCTTGAGGAAGAGACAATCTGTGGCAGCCCGAACAACAGTGATGGAGATGGAGCCAGAACCCAATTCCTGACAGCTGCTTCTTCCTACAGGAAGCTCAGGTCTGAGAACCAGAAGAGTCCAGGAAAGGTGGCTAGTGGGAAAGAAGCCAGTAGGGCCTTGGGCAGCAAGGGGCTGGCATGCTGGAGGACTCCGCCTCATCCTGAGCCCCCACTAGAAGCATTTAGTTACAGCAGCCCCAGTTAAGACACATATTTACAACCTGTCAATATGTATGTATAAGGTCATTCACTCCAACCTGGCCCAAGAGAGTAGGCAAATGAACTATGGCAAATTCCCACAACAAAGTACCATGAATCTGCAGGGAAGGATCCAGGGAGGAGACAGAAATACCCCTACAAATAAAAACACTGAAAATAACTGCTAAAGTACACGTATCCAACAATACACTTAAAAATTTTAAAAAATCAAGTTATCTCTTTTCTAAAAATAAAAGAAATAGTAAGGTATATCAAGGATTGAAAAAGACAAGAAACATTAGCATTATCAAGAATGAAGCAAAAATGAGGATACAAATAAAATGGTTGGGAAATAATTAATGACATTGAGAATAAAAAATCAATACACAGAATCAATGCAATCTAGCAACTTCAATGTTTACAGCACGACGGTTCACAGTCACCAAGTCATGAAACCACTCCAGATGCCTGTAAACAGATGAAGAATCAGGAAAATGTATGTATACACAACGAAGTTCTAGTCAGCCATGAAGAAGAATGAAATCATGGCATTTGCTGGTAAATGGATGGAAATGGACAGCATCATGCTAAGTGAAGTAAGACTGGCCCAGAAAATAAAGGGTGGTCAAATGTTTTCTCTCCTATGTGGAAGCTGGAGCAAAATAAGGGAAAGAAGGCTGGGGATGGGGGGGGGGGGGGCGTTAATATCACAAAGATAAAGGAAATATCAGCAGAGGAGGAGCAGAGACAGAGAGGAAGGAAGAAGGATGGGAAATGGGAGGAAATGCAGAATGAATTTAACAAAATCATGTTATGTGCATATACAAATATACTTCAGGGAATTATCCCTTTATGTATATGTAGAAAATACCAATCAAAAATAAATAAATAAATAAGCAAATAGATGAGTAGAGGAAGAAAAACAAGGTAGGGGAGAGAAGAAGGAAAGGGGCAAGGGAGAGGGGAACGAAAGGGACAAACAGGAAAGGAAATCAAATTCGACACATTCATGATTTTGTGAAAATGAACCCTACTATAGTGTACAACTAAAATGCTCTTTTTTTTTTTTTTATTTTTTAGTTCTTGGCGGACACAACATCTTTGTTGGTATGTGGTGCTGAGGATCGAACCCGGGCCGCACGCACGCCAGGCGAGCGCGCTACCGCTTGAGCCACATCCCCAGCCCTAAAATGCTCTAATTTTGAAAAAGACAATTAGATAAGAGATGAGACTATTAATATATTTTAATATTCTTTTTTTAACTTTTTTTTTAGTTGTAGGTGGAAACATTTTTATTTGGTGCTAAGGATCAAACCCAGGGCCTCACACGTGCACGGCGGGCGCCCTACCACTGAGCCACAGTCCCAGCCCTATCTTAATATTCTTAATAAGAGAATATAAATAACTTCATGCCAATGAACTTGAAAATTTTAGATGAAAGACAATCCTTGCAAAACACAATTCAGGAAAACTGAGACAATAAACATAAAATTTAGAATACTATTTAAAAAACCTATAATTAAAATTATTCCGATAAGAATATTTGCATTCTTCCAATAAATAAATGGAAAAAATATATTGATCTCACAGAAAAATTCAACAAATATGGAATATTTCCAAATCAGCTTATTGAGACAAGCAAAGCAGTGGTATCAAAACCTGTCAAGGACAATACAAAAAAGGATACAAGCTGGTATCTCCTAAAATGAAACATTTTAACAAATTGTTAGCAAATTTAATCCAACAATATTTAAAGAATACATCACGAAAAAATGAGTTTATTCTAGGAACGCAAGGGTGATTATGCATTCAAAAGCAATTTGTAATTCACCACTTTCAGAAAGGAGAACAGCCACAATTATCTAGCACAGACAGGAAAAGCATGTCATACAATTTACCAACCACTCATGATAAAGGGCTCTTAGTAAACTAGGAATGAGCTTCCTTAATCTCCTGATGAGTATCTCCAAGAAACTCATTAAAAGCCAGGGGGAAACATCCCTTTCCTAGACTAAAAATAAGACAAGGACGCTCACTATAACCACTTCTAAGTAACCTTGCCCCAGAAGTTACTGCCAATTGCTGCAGGTAGAGGAAAAGAACACAGGGTGAAAAGGAAGAAATAAAACTATCATTATTCACAGACCACATAATTACCTATAAAGAAAATCTGAAATAATCTACAAATAAACTTCTGGAATGAATACAAGGCAATGTTGCTAGACCATCAACTAAAAGCCCACTTGTGATCACTCTGGCTTCCTCTCTAGGGCAGGAATTTGGCACTGAGCTTCAGGCCGTAGGGGCGTATTCGGACATGTCTTATTTTCAGTCTCACTGCCCCCCTGACTTGCTCAATATTATTTGTACTGCTCTCCTGTTGCTAGTATATCAGATCCTCTGATCACATTTTCTGGAGTGGGTTAGGATCTCGCTGTGCTGCCCAGGCTGGTCTGGAGCTCCCGGGCTCAAGCACATTCCTGTCTCAGCATACAGAGTAGCTGGGTAGACAGACATGTGTCTGATTTCTTTGAACATTTTTTTTTTTTTTGCCTTTTTTTGGGTGGCCCTGGGTATTGAATCCAGGGGTGCTCTAACACTGAGCTACATTCGGAGCCCTTTTTGAGACAGGGTCTCACTAAGTTGTCCAGACCAACTTCAAACTTGTGAAATTTCCTACGTCAGTGTCATGGTTTAGTTGTGGTGTCCCCCCAAAAGCTCACGTGAGACAATGCAAGAAGGTTTGAAAGAGGAACAATTGGGTTATAGCCTTAACCTAATTAGTAAATTAATCCCTGGTGGGATTAACTGAATGGTAACTGAAGGCACGTGGGGTATAGCTGGAAGAAGTGGTTCATTGGGGGCATGGCTATGGGATATATATTTTATATCCAGAGATGGATTCTCTCTCTCTGCTTGCTGATCATCATGTAAGCCATTTCTATCTGCCACTCTCTTCCACCATGATGTCCTGCCTCACTTTGAGCCCCAAGGAATGGAGCCTGCTGTATATCAGACCTCTGAAATCGTGAGCCCCTAAATAAACTTTTCCTCCCCTAAAATAGTTCTAGTCAGATCTCTTAGTCACAGCAGAGAAAAAGCTGACCAAAACACTCAGCCTCACAAGTAGCTAGAATTTTACAGGTGTGTGCACTGCACCCAGCTTTTTGAACACTCTTAAAATGCAATGCTTTTATTTATCTATTTGCTTTAGGAAACACTTGATAGTATGCTTTACTTTGATGTCCTTACTGTCTCATTTGGGGACCAAGAAGAAGTGCTTACCATTGAGCCTCATCCCCAGCACCTCCCTCCTCTTTCTAAATTCTTACTTTGAGGCAGGGTCTCACTAAATTGCTGAGGCTGGCTTTGAACTTGAGATCCTCCTGCCTCAGCCTCCTGAGCCAGTGAGATTATAGCCATCAAAACCTTTTTAAAAAGATAAGCCTGTTACAGTGTGAGTGAAGCAGTTTTCCATGACAGAATGTGACTGTTTTGCAGTCGAATGCTTTTATTTGTTTGTCAAAATGCTATTTGGACCATGCAATCTCAAATGGACATTTCTGCCACCATGCCTTTCTCATCCCCCTCCAGGTAGTTCTGGGCCTGATTCTGGTAACAACTTGACCCCCAACACTCCCAGGTGGCACTTAAGTCTCTTCATGTGTCCTTTTGCTGGTCTAGAGGGCCGAGACCCTGACCTGGAGTGCCTGGTAGGGTGTTCCAGGAATGGCCAGCCACGAAACAAGTCCTGAGCTGCCTTCTCTAGACTGCCTGGTCATCTTATTTGTGTGGTGCTGCCTTTGTTCTGACCCACAGCTGGAACTGCATGACTGGGGCTGCTGATCTCTGACTGTGAAGGTTATAAAGAACAACGGCTCTCACCCCCACAGGGAGAGGTGGTCCCACAGGGCTCTGCTGTCACTGCAGCCCTCCAGCATCTGCTGCCATTCTCTTACAGCTTCTCAAGATTTCTCCATCAGAGGTATCCAGTACTTTTGCATACTGCAGAGTATTGTTCTCAAAAACTATCAAAGTAGAAAGATTTTAAAACCCAAAACTGTTTTTACATGGTTTATACTGGTAACACTATTAGTTTGTGATAAAGGACCAGTTTTGTCTTCAGTTCAAACATGCCACACATCAATACGTTTGTAAAATATAATGAAAAGGAATTTCTAGAAAGATGAAGGTTAAAAAAAAAACCAAAACATAAAAACCAAGCACAAAACTTCTAGCATTAGAGTCAATAAACATAAAACTGCTGTGAAACTGGAAAAAGGTTTCAAGATGCTTATGGTCAGTTCTCAACCTTATCTTGTCCCAGAGGCTGGGGCACTACCTCCTCTGACTTCAGTCAGGCAGTCTGGTTACACCAAAGTGCCTGAACCCACCCGATTCCTGGAGTGGCCATGCAGATGGTCATCAGCTATCCACACCTCTAGGACAACCCTTTAGTTAAAAGGAAGCACCACAGGGTGCTTGAAAGAGGGAGGCTGGCTCAGAGTCAAGCCAAGAGGAACAGACTACAAGGCTCAGTCCACGACTGGCTCTGACCATGAGGACAGCAGGACAGAAGGGAAAAGAGCACCAGGACCCCAGCCAGCACCTGCTCCACAGGCCCCTCCTCCCTGCACTGCTATGCCCAGCCACTAAGCCCTTCAGCAGAACCCAAGCTGCCTGGTGAAAGTGAAGGGAAGGAAGTGTGTGGGAAGAAAAGCAGCCAGGGCCAGAACACAAGAGGAGGAGAAAAGGTATGCAAAAAAGTGGACACAGCTGAGCAAAATAAAACATAACTTATCTAATTAAATGTATGACACAAACAAATTGAAGAGTTCTTAAAATTCTGGGTAATAATCCCAAAGTAAATACTTAACCAGACTGATATAAAAATTGTCCTCCCTAATAAACCAAGGCATGGGTTTAATTTTCCCATAAAAAGTTTAATCTGAGTGCCCTAAATTCCTGCCAAAAGCTAATGTTAAATTAGTTAAAAGCTTGCTATCATAATATCAATGTGTGGCAGTTCCTATTTTCCAAATGCCCTTCTTCCATTGTGACTCTGATACTCTCCCTACCAAGAGGTGAGGCCCTGCATTCCTTTTACTGAGTCTGGCTTCTGACTACAGATAAGGGACTGCTCCTAAAGGGTGATACCAAAATAAAAAAAACACAAGCAGGTGATCTTGGTTTTCTTGGAACCCAGCCACCATGCTCTAAGGAAGTTCAAACAGCCTAAGAAGAACTGAGGCCCCCAAGCCAAGCCTGGGTTGGGCTTCCAGCTGAGGTCAGCATCAACCTGCCGGCCATGGAAAACAAGCACCATCTTGACCAAGGATCTCTGGCTCCTGGTGGATCCGGAGCTAACATCATGTTGAGAGAGTCCAGCTGTCCCTCTCAAGCCTGAGCCATGGCCAAACTACAGATTTGAAAAATAAGTAGTTCCTGTCATTTTAAGCCCTCAGTATCGGGAGGACTTGTTACACAGCAACAACAACTGATACTGAAGGTATGTGACTGAAGACAAGTAGTGCTCACTCTGCACAGCAGTGTGGGTCCTCACAAGGACTCAGCACAAGTATGTGAACAGCACCACCCTCGCCCCACCTTGCCTGTGAGCTGAGACATGGACTGCCCATCTTTTCCATGCTTCGGCCAACTACTGGGCTCCTTTCTCAGTGTGGATCAGCCTCTAATACTTCCATCACCGGCTAGTGTCCTTCCATGAAGAGTCTCCAACACAACCTGCTCTGTTGTGTTCCCCGCAGGGATGCTTCCACCCTTTCTATCACATGGCTTTCTTCAGCTATGTCTAGACACTCACCTTAAAGTTTCTCTGGCTGCTTATCTAGAGGCTCTAAAAGCAAAATCAATGTTCCACATTGGCTATCCTTTTCCATAACTCCATTTACGTTCAACTAAAATCCTGCAGCTACTTGCACAGTACAATAAAAGGTACAGCCCACTGCACACTTATCACTCTTACTGCCAGGATGCAAATTTTATCATTTTCATGCTTTGGCCACATTTCCTCCAAAACTAAAGAAACTGCATCATCATAGTCTCCAGCACCAATAGCTTAATCAAAGTCAATCAATAAGCTGTGAGGGCTGCAACTTCATGGTACACTAGCTGGAACTAAACAGTTGTGTTTGCTGGTTTGTGAACACAACCTCATGCAAACCTAAGTCCAGTCCTTTCTCATTAACTTATCATCTTCCAGTCTTCTAACCACACCCAATTTCATTTCCTATATATCTTCCTATATTATAACTTTTTGTTTCCATTCTACATTTCATTTTTGTTGGCCAACTCCCTCTTCTGCTTACCCATTTTTATGCAATGTCATGTGGCTGTCTATATGTAAGGGAAAGAGATGAACTACTAATGTGAAAGAAGTGACACAGTGGCCACGGGTCTATGTGCACAGTTGCTCATACAGCCATTTGTAGGCTGAGTTTGTACTTCATATAAATAATAATAATGAGGATTCCATGGTAACAGAAATTTGAACTACTCTTGAGGGACTGGGTATAAGTTAACAAATCCATAGTAAATGAAATCTGTGCATACATGAATCATGTTCAAAGTAGGGTAACCTGTGTAAAATGCTCTGTCATCATGAAAAAGATTTTTTGAAATTTTCAGATAATATGACAAATTGTACAGTTCTATACTTACTTTAAAGTATCAATATAAAAATTTTTAATGTCATAAAATATTCAACAATTGTCTTTAATATCAAGTTTAAATTAATTTCTAAAATCTCTAATATTGGAACCTCAAAAGAAAGTGGTAGGGGCTGGGGTTGAAGCTCAGTGGTAGAGTACTCACTGAGCCCGTGCAAGGCCCTGGGTTCGATCCTCAGCACCACATAAAAATACATAAAATAAAGGTATTGTGTCCATCTACAACTAATAAATAAATATTTTTTAAAAAATGTAATTGGTCCAGGGATGGTTCCATCATGGCATCAATGCAAAAAAAAAAAAATTGTTGGCTTTGCAAAATGACCCACGTCCCAGGATGACATTACAGGAAGAGTGTTCAAAATTCAATTACACAAGAAGACCACCAGATAATTCTTTTTATATGAGAACATGTAATAAGAATCCAAAGAAAACAAAATGGTGGTAGCCTGATGACACTTGTTGATGCCACTGTTATTATCCTCCTAGCAGAAGACAGTCCTACTGAGAAAATGAGCACTTTGATCATTCATTCAGTCTTTGAACTTTAACCCTTGACTGGAAGTGACCTATAGGCAATGAAGATTATTTCCTTTTACTGCATTTTTTAAAAAAAACTTGTTTTAGTTGTAAACGGACATAATACCTTTACTTATTTATTTTTAGTTGTAGATAGACACAATACCTTTATTTATTTTTATGTGGTGCTGAGGACTGAACCCAGTGCCTCACATGTGCAAGGCAAGCGCTCTACTACTGAGCTATAACCCCAACCCCTTTTGCCTGCACTTTTACTCGTGTGCATTCTGGTGCATGTTGATGGCTGTTTCAGTCCATGCAATGGTCATGCTTTTGTTAGTCATACAGGATTAATGCAGGTGTCAGGAAATGTCAAATGTAATTCCTTTTTTTTTAAGCTTTTGTAAAAGTTCCAGGTCCTCAAGTGTTGTTCAATAACAATGACTTCCTTGGTAGTTTGGGGACGGTCATTGCTGGCAATGGACGTTGTAAAGAAGTTTTCATTAACTCCTGCCACTCAATGATTAATGCATGACAGGGCCTAAGAAATGAACTTTATTGGCTATGGTGGGATTATAAATAAAGTGAAGGATCCAACAGTTCTTTGAAAGTCACCCAAACTTTTTATATTTGGATTCTATGCACTGTGATCCTAAGGTTAATAGCATGAATTAATGCACATCTTTAAAGGACTATAATGAAAGACCACTGTGTATTTATTTGTTTATATCTGCTGTCAAATTGTTTTGACATGGAAGGTTTTCAGGTAACATTGGCAGAGAGGTACAATATGTTATCCCTTTAGTGAAAATAAATTAATTTCTTATATACAGTTCCTCAATCTCTGAATTAAAGATACGAGTAATATAGAGTATGAGTGGTTTAATCAAGGCTTTATTTTGGAAGAAAAATGGCAGTAATGAATAAATTGCTGCAGTCCATCCCTTGGGCTTGTTATGTGTATATTAAAGATTTCTTCCAAGTAGATTTCACTGTTACTTCCTGCTAGCCATCAGCATGAGTCCTACTGCCTAAATACTATTTCATTTATTTTGTTTGCAATCTTGTTGTTTTTGTTACATTTTAAATCAAGTTTGAATGCTATAGTACTTTAACTGGAAAACTTTTGTCACGTTTTTTCTTGTAAAATTTATTTACCTGTATCATCTTGTTCTTTGATCCTGTACCCTAAAATAAGAAATACATCTTTGACAGAAGCTTTATGTCTTAACAAAAGAGTGTGGCCATTTTTATTACAAAATTTAGGCAAAAATACACTATCAGGACTGGGGCTGTGGCTCAGTGGTAGAACACTTGCCTGGCATGTGTGAGGCCCTGGGTTCGGTCCTCAGCAACACCACATATAAATAAACAAATACAGTGAAAAATCCATTGGCAACTAAAAAAAAATTTTTTTTTAAATACACTATCAAATGTTATGTTTGCTTATTTGTCTCACACAACCATATAGATTTTCCTGGAGGATTTTGTTTTCCTGTTGTTGAAAAGACTTTGCTTATGGCGAGAAAAAGTTTTTCTATTTAAAAAAAAAAAAAAACTGTTGAAAGGTCCCATTCTCAGTACCATGTAAGTTAATAATGCCACAACTATGTTCTTTTTCAAAAAGTGACTAATGTATTTTATAAATTACCTTTATACATGTTGTTAATTAAGGGCATATAATTTTACACTCTAAAAGCATAATTGCTGAACTCAGGTGGGTAGACTTCAAAACTATGTCTGTTGTAGAAACAACTTGAAAAAGGTTTTAAACCTGGCCAGCCACCAAGTTGTGGACACTCTTTATACTGCTTGTTATCAACTACCACTTTTAAAAAAATCATAAATTTTTATTGTTTTAACTAGATGTATGTAAGTTCTCACAGTGATCACTATCAATTTTATCAGTTGCCCTGTTTAACTTAGATAAATCTTTGAATTATTTATTCTTAGTTTTTAATAGCTTTTAACATAAAAGTTGTAACTATAAATTACATATTTTCATATTTTACATAATTGCTCTAAACTACTGATTAATTTGTTTTTTTTTGTGTGTGTGGGGGGGGCGGTAGCGGGAAATCATTCTCCATATTGCTGGTCCTCTTAGTAAAATACTTTTATAAAGAAATGACCTGGGGGTGCTGGGGTTGTGGCTCAGAGGTAGAGCGCTCACCAACCATGCGTGAAGCACCAGGTTTGATGCTCAGCACCACATAAAAATAAAAGATACTGTGTCCACCTATAACTAAAAAATATTTAAAAAAAAAAAAAAAAGAAATGACCTGGAACATTTACTCTCCAAAGAAATCAATATACCAGGTCAAAGATTAACAATGTTATGCTATATATTAATAGGTCTTACTTATATAGCCTCACTTGAGATTTTTATAATAGTGTTTTAACATACCTCTCTCTACATGTAGATATCATAAAATAAAGAAAAGTAAAAGAAAACCAAATGATTTGGGGACATTTTATGACTTAAAGAGAAGAAAATAAGATGAAATATCCTAAAAATCATAATCTGGTAAATAGTACTCCCTTGAATGTAGCAGTTATTGAAAATTCCTTTACACTTAGATTTAATTACTTTATATGTAAGTTACATTATTAAAAGTCATAAAACTTGGGCTGGGGTTGTAGCTTAGTGGTAGAACGCTTGCCTGGCATGTATGAGGCACTGGGTTTAATTCTCAGCAAATAAATAAAAATAAAGTTAATTCTCTTACAAATAAATAAAAATAAAGTTCCACCGATGACTAAAAGAAATATATGTATGTCATAACACACTTAAAAGTCACCGTTTCTCCAAGGGCAAGTAATGATTTTATAATAAGAAAAAAATTTCTCTGTAATGCATTGTTTAAAGACAACCAGAATGCCTAGAAATGTATATGCATGCTAATACCTTCTTCCTTCCATAGGGCATTCAGCCTGCAAAATTATACTTTCTTACTTAGAATATATGTACTCTTTACTTCCTTATTTATTTATTTAAGGCCATTCTTGTTTGTCTAATTCTGTTAAGATAGTCATACACTCGGTTTCTTTTTATGTATGCTTAGAACATGAACTTGGTGCCCTTTCAAAAAAATTGGGTTAAGTGGGGATTAATGCCATAGGTTTTACCAAAAAAAAAAAAAGGATTATTTTCTGTTTTTTAAGAAAAATTTTTAAAAATAAAATTTGTGACTGTTAAAGAATTAATATTTACTTCTAAAGAAGTTGTATTTATGTATTCTTACTTTTAGCCCACAAGGAAATTAAAAACTTTTATCCTCAGGGGGAAAAAAAGTGCAGAAAATAGATTTTACATAGTCAAAAGTTCAAATGGGAAAAGATATTAATCCTTCTTGTTTTGGTTAGTACATAAATATTTGTTTTAAAGTAACCAGATTAAGTTGCTTTTTCCCTTCTGAATTTTAAATATATGCAAATACACACACACATATGTATCATTAAATACCCACAGTGGGTAATTTCTTCACATTCTAAAACAGGAATCTATTGACTACTTATTTGTTCCCAGATTGCATCACAGACAAATTGACAAACAATGGAAATGAATAGTGATATGAAAATGGTATGCAACGACACATTATTTCTGGTAATCAAGTCTTTATTTTTTAAAAAAGCCTATTGTTTTTGAGAAATTAGAAATTTTAAAATTTGTTAAAACTTCTTCTTGTTAAAACTCCTTCCTAAAAGTAGAAGAGAACAGGAGATACTATATGTTCAAAAAAATTTTATTTTAAATAAAGAATTCAGTGTCACTAGTTTAAAAAAAAAAAGTAATTGGTGAAGCAAGGTATAGTAGTGCATGTTTGTAATCCCAGCAAGTCCAGAGGTGAAGACAGGAAAATTGCAAATTCAAGACCAGCCTCGGCAATTTAGCAAGACCCTGTATCAAAATAAAAAGGACTTGGGATGTAGCTCAGTGGAAAAGTGCTCAGGGATTAAATCCAGTATCTCCCCCCTCAAAAAGTAACTGGTGAATGATTTTTGGAGACTTTTAAAAAAAATCAAAAATTAAAAGTATCATTATCTACATGTATATACTTGAACCCAGACACACCGGGGTATATTAACATTACTAAGTAAGAAAAGAGTATGAATGATAACAAAAACAATTGTTCATAAGACTTGATACACCTCAACTAGCTTTGGCAGACCAATGATGGAGCACCATAACCCTGTGATCTATTCCCTTATCTCATAAAGGAGGAAACATAGGAATAATTAGAAATAATTGCTTTTATATATCTAATTAATTAACTCAACTTGTAAAACAACTGTTGAAGAGATCTCCTTTGGGATCCAGATGTAGAAATGATCCTTTCCTTTATTAATAAAGTAATTCAGTAACTCCCCACATTAGACATTTCTAACAGTGCAAATCCTTCTCAATTTTTAGACTTGAAAAAGACAAAAAAAATCATACTGTAAAGGTGCAGTCTTAGTTCAGAACACTAGAATAACGATGGCCCTCTGTTTCTTACTCCTAACAGCTGCACGGCAGAGACTCCTGCCCACTCGGGGCCCACGATGCCAAAGAGGAGCCCTCCTAGGGGCTTGGACCTGACATCTAAACCCACAGGCCTTGGAGGCTGTTAGTGTCAGCAGGCATGAAAATAGGCACCCTTAATTAAGAATTGGAAAGGAGAGGGCAGGAGAGGTGGCTCATTAGTAGGGCACTTGCCTAGCACACAAGAGGCCCTGAGCTCCATCCCCCACCAAAACAAAAACAAAGAGGAAAGAAAGCATAACTGCCTGGAGACAAAGTCACCTGGACCTGATTACCTGCAGGTGAGAGGCACAGCCCAGGGGCACCGTACAGCTGCACATCTCTCAGCTCCAACAGTTTCTGCTACTAGATCATCTAATGGATCCAGGGGACTGAGAACCAGGTCCCTATCCAAGATTTGGGTATCAAGACAAACCAGAGCTTGTTCCTTTCACCTTGTTGGCTTAAGCTACTAGACTATGAAATGGCATCCAGTTCCTCTGCTTCCTTTTGCCTGACAATCTGTCAAACTCAAGGACCCTTGGACTATACCAGGGAACCCAAACTGCTGTACTCCACCCCCAAGTCAAGGCTCGCTTTCCCTTTTACAGTCAATATATGAATATCACTAATCACAACACTCTTAGACTAAGGTTAGGCCCCCAATAATTAGGCAAAAATAGATATTTCCAAGAGCCCCAAAGACATTCAGGGGATGTGAGATGTTGGATAAACACTATAGCCAATGCTTTCTCTCATGCAGCTCCACAGACACCAGTACATGGTCCATTCAAATTCACTCCAGACACTGGCACTACCCATTCAGATCCATTAAGTGCGCATTGTTACAAGTCAGATCTCATACACAATATATCTGTCTTCTCAATACAGAACCAAAAGAGTGATCAGATGACCTTCCCATGCATATTAAATCAAAACAAACCCTTGGCTATTTATTCTTCATTTTTAAGACCTCACCAAGGTGGAAATGTGCTGGAAAGGTGTGAAGAACTGATATTACAGCAGTGTTCTACTCAGGCTAGGAGGTCTTGGTCCAGAATCAGGACTCTATATCTTCCCAGGTCATTCAGATAAATGCCAGCTAGTGCAAAGCATGGATGGCAATGTGGCTATTGGGTGCCTGGGCACTGGGGTTGAAGGCTGGCTGAACACCTGTTCAACCATGCTGCAATTATCCATTGCACCTCTTCTTTACAGGTAGGGGAGTAAGTGGGCCTACACATCCCAGGGCTCAGCACCTTCAGACTCAACCAACTGTGGAACAAAACATCCAAGGGAAAAATCCAGTGTTTGTACTAAACATGTACAGATCCTGATTTCTTGTCAGTGTCCCAAACAACCATTCACACAGCACTGGAACAGTCATGGGAATCAGTAAGCAAGCCATAGTCAAAAGTGGCTTAAGCATAAAGAGTATTCCCTGTCCTCAGGAGACCTGAGTACCCCAGGTGGTTTTTGAGGGCTTGGAACCAACCCCCATTGGTGCTGCCATGCCTGGCCTATACAATCTGCAGGGATGGTGTCCCTTGTCGTGTTCCTGAGGCTCAACCCACACAGTCTCACCTAGGCAGCTCCCATTCGTCTAACCCCTGTGCACTCCATCCTACTAATCTGCAACCACACTTGACTTCCTCAATCCACATGGGCTAGCTGTGTCATACCTCCAAACCCCGTGACATGTGGCCCCCTTAAGCCCACTTCCTACACTGAAGGAGGTCTGAAAACTCACCCTGGGTATATGCTACGTGAAGAGAAAGGTGAGAGGAAGGGGGAATCAAGAAGCCAAAGACAGCAGCTTAAGAGATGAATCAAGAGACTGCTGAGGAACCAACCCAGCATGCTTCCAGGAAGAGAGCCATGGTCAATGCACCACTGGTCACAATAGAACCTTTGCTGTGGTGACAGAGAGGTCCTGGTGACGGGAGACTGCGGTTTCTATGGAGTCGCACCAAGGAAGAGGATGCTGAGAGAGGGTTCAAAAGGGCACAAATGGTCCAAGCAGGGGAGCTCCCAGGGCTTGGCTGAGGCAAAGAGACCCAGGAGCCCACTCACAGAGGTATACAGCTCACCAGTGGACCCTAACTGACACTGGACTGCCACACATGCACACTGGACGGAAACCAGAGCGGGTATTCTACAAATGCTTACCAAAATACCACATTAAAATCCTACTTTTCGCAAAGACAGAACACACCCAAACTCTCTTAAGAGGACAAAAGGAAGCCAGGTTTTGCAGTGTTAAAATACACTCTCTCCTCCCTCCCCCCACCCCACACACACACACACAGCCTTTTACTGAATATTGGGAATATACGAGGTATCTGAGATTTGTGAAATACATTATCTCATTTAATCCTGTTCTCAGGAGCAAACCTTAACCCCATTTTACCGTAAAGGAAGACAGAGACTCAAAAATGAGGGAGAAACAGAGTCTGGACTGACCACAGTACAAACAAGTGAAAACCTGCATCCAACACGGGTGCTACTTTCACACCCTGGACAACAGGAAGCAAGTGACGAACCCCAGGAACAGGGAAGCAGGCCAAGGGAGACCAAACATGCCCAGGCTCCTGGTAAATCTGGGACACAGGGTAGACAGGGCAACCCTGAGAGCTGGGTGATCCAGGACAGAGAGGGCAGGGCAACCAGAAGCTGCTGGGAGTTCTGCAAAAAAAAAAAAAAAAAAAATGTTCCACAACTATCTAGGGACCTCCCATGGGCATTTGGGAGTTGAGTTCACTGATTCCTTAAATAGTCTTGATTAGTGATTTACAATGAAAAAAATGAGTAACTTCCAAGTATTTAACAGCCATTGATCACCATATTAACATTTTAGTCTCTTAAAACTACCAGTGGTTTCTTTTCAACATCAAACTTTATAGATGACCTAAAATGGGACTTCTTTTATGCAACGTTCCAGGAAGAGAGACATAATACAAAGCAAAAACACTGATGTATATTAGTTAAACTGTCTATCTTAAAGAAGAAAGTCTACATCTAAACCGAAATCTAAAATCATGAGCTACATTATGAAAATCTACAAATATAACTTAAATGCAAAATGAATACATCTCATGATAATTGTTTTAAAGTTAGATTTCTCTCTTCTAAACTAAAATTAGATAAGAAATACAGAGGGACTGATAGTGTAGCTCAGGTTTGATCCCCAGTACTATAGGGGGTGGAAATTGGGGCTGGCGACATAGCTCAGTGGTAGAGTGCTTGCTTAGCACACCTGAGGCCCTGGATGTGATACCCAGAACAACAAACAAACAAACAAAATATAAAGGAATATAGAAAACCATTGACCTTATAATAAATTCCTCAGTGTTTAAACATCCATGAATGAACTTGAAATCAAAGATCTGTAAATGCTTTCTTCCCCGCCCCTTCAAAAATCAGCGTCACTAACCCCTTAAAGAAAAAAGAAAGAACTTGGGTGTTTTCTAATTTCCAGAAATATTTCCATCATCCTCTTATCTGGTTCTAAGAATTTAAACCTTTGTTGCTCCAAGCAGACAAGTTACCTTATTAATCATGAAAATATAGGAGTCTACTGTGTGGGGGATACAGGGTAGAAAGCACAGTGGGTGGGCTGCATGCGAGGTGGGGGCATGGCTCCCTTTTATTAAACAGGGTACCAGAGAACACACACTAGGCTTCTGCGTGGTTCATTGTCCCCACCAGGGCCCTGAGGACAGTGCTGCCCGATGCAATGTGGGGATGAAAAGCATCAACTGAGGCATGCTGCCTGTCTCCTTAAGAAGACCATATCTGAGCAAAAACAACCAATTCAAATAAAAGAGGAAAAGGCTGGAGAACCAATGGCCTTCTCCCAGAGCCAACAGTCAGGCCAGGGACAGAATGGTGCAGGTGCAAGAAGGCCCTGATGCTGAGGTCCCACACAGAACACAGGAGCAAAGCCCACCTGCAGAAAATCAGAATGCATGCAGGCTTCCCACACAGTAGAGGAGGGACTGAGCACCAGTCACTCCTCTCACTGAACTCTTTTTAAGGAAGGTGGATTCAAAGTGACCTGCAAGTGCAGCTGGTTCCTAGTGGGCCTTCCATTCCATACCTGTGAGCAGAGTCAGGAAGAGGCCCTCGCTCTAGTCACGTCCCCACCATGCTGCCCTTCCCCCATCAGGGATCTCTGCCATACAATTAACACTTGGAGCCCTCTTCCTCCAGACATCCCAGGCCAATGCCTCATTTCCTTCAGGTCTTCTATGAATGACACCCTCATAACACAGCTGGCCAGACAATCTCCAGAAAACTGCCATCTGGCGGCAGCAGCCTCACTGTGACTCTGGGCACCTATCACTCATTCTTGTTAACTTACTATTCTTATCATTTGCTACGCTCCTCACTGGAAGACCAACTTCACCAGGGAGTAGGAGGCTTTACTCACTGACATCTGCCAAGTTCTGATAGCAGGCTTAGTATACACTAAGTGCTCACTGAACACTTGTGGAATGAATGGTATCCAAAGAAAAGTATCTGAGATTACAAGTCATGATTCTTCTATCAACATGTATATATTATACAAAGCAGATAATTCTATTGTGAGCTATGGTTTCTCCATTTGTATACTCCAGTATACAATGATTAAGTATACTGGAGTCAGACTCCTGATGATCAGAACCTGACACTGCCTTCATGCGCTAAGCAACCACTGCCAAGTCTCTTAACCTCTCAGGGCCCCAACTGTCTTGTCTGCAAAACTGGTACTCTGAGGAATTCCTGCCTCATGGGCTTTGTGAGAATTACATGGGGCAATTTGTATAAGCTTCTATGCATATGCTGCTCAGAGCGGTGTCCGCATGCAGCACCTGCAAGGTTTCAGTTGATAGGAGAAGGGGTAATACAGACCAGGGAGTGGACGCAACCAAAAGGGACACAAGTTTAACAACTTGAGGTGTGTTGGAAGCAGAATCCATGATGGAATGATGTGCTTGTTACACATGGAAGAAGGGCCAAGGAGATGATCTGGATGGGCAGTGTGAACTGAGTAAATGGGGTTCCACTGTTTACCAAGCAGAGATTCAGGCAGCAACTGGGAGGCTCCTCTCTGCAAGTTATCAGATGCTTCTGAGTATCAAATGTGGGTACCAAGAGGCAGCTGACTGCTAGAGAAGATAAATGGGCAGTAAGCAGGGCTATCTGTTAGAGAAGATAAATGGGCAGTAAGCAGGGCTATCTGTATGGATGGACAGATGCACTAACTGGCAGATGGAGTTTAAAATTCTATTACAGAACAAACATGACTTTAACAACTTCCAACAACAACACTGCTGACCCCTCTCCTAAGCTTCCCGCCTTTCACATTGTGCATATTGATAAATCTGGACCAGCCCAATCTGGCTCCCTGCCTCAACAGCCCTGCCATCTTACACTGTGGACATTGGCCTTTAATCCAGCACTCTGAATTAAAACTGTCTTCATGCCTAGGAAACCACAATATAGTTACACGTGTTACAAAATCTTTTTAAAGTACTTTACAATATAATCTTCTTGGGTGAGATCTTTAGATCAAATTCAACAGTACAATGAATTTTGTTTCAAAAAGATCCCAGAGTGTTTTAAGGACACCTTAAAAGTTTTGTTTCAAAGTATATAAATATAGGTCTGTTCCACTATTTTTAGCTTGTCCTGGTAAGAATTTTATGTGTTCTTAAATTGGGACACTGCTATGCTTTTTGAGGTTAATGTGACTGATAAAGTCAAGTGTGTGGTTTAGAATGTCTACTCAAGATAGATATTTGTATGTTCTTTGGATGTGAGCTCTTTACCCTATCTTCACATCCTAACTCTCAAACTTGAAATAACTAATTCAGCCAATTCCTGTACACCAACATCTTTGTCCTTATCATGAAGCCAAAAATCACCCAGCATGAACAGGTCTGCTGCTTTCCTGTTTGTGCAAGGGAGTAAGCTGAGCAGGCAGGGAAGGAATTCACAGAGGCTGGGCCATTGGGGTTGGGAGGGCAGTACTCAGCTCTGACAGGGATGGAGGCCAGCACCTCCATCAGAACCAGCCCATCTGAGGACTGGCTTGCTCCAGCCCTAAGATGAACCAATTCTGGTCTTTGTCACATCCCCTACTCACATCCTCCCCAGGGGAGAGCTCTGACCCCTCTCACCCAGGCCCACGTTCTATCATAAATGTTTGCTTCAGTTAGAAGCAACTGTGTTCATTTCTGACCACCTGAAAACACCCTTGGAAACCCAGTTGCTCTGATCATTTGCTCTAGAATGAACCAAAACACTACCATCTCCCCCTTGCTAAAGTTCATAATGCCCCACAGCAACTGTGCTTGTCCATCTTGAACCCAGTATAGGCTTGGAAGAACATGGAAGAACCTTACTACTCCCTATCAGAGCTAACATACAAAGGTGAACTATGCCCACCAGCCCCCAGCAAGTCTGTAAAAAGATGGAAATTGTCAGCAAGTTTAGAATTCTGTGGGGAGCCATTCTCACACGTGATCGGGTGCCTCCCGTTGAGGGTCTGAGGCACTTTGGCATAAGTCGAAGTTTTTCCCGGCCCTCTCCTGATGAGAGAGCCCATCCGTGTGGGGGTGTGCCTGACCACTGACCCCGGGGACCCAATCGCTGACCCTGACCTTGGAGTGCAGCCCCCCCTCAACCTTCATTGGATGGAATTCTCCCCTGAATCTCTGGTTCCCTAATAAAAGGCTACTCCCCGGCGTGCTCGCTCTCTCTCTCCTGCTAGCCCTGAGTAATCCTTGCTGCCCTGCTGGGCGGCTAGAGGAGCGAACCAGAGAGGGGAGCCGTCTCGGACCTAGCAATAGAATTAAGGTAATTGAGTCTTGTGTTTTTATTTCGATCTCGTCTAACTAACTTTATGCCTAGAACCTCATTAATGAAACCACTGCGCAGGCCGCGTGGTAGAGAATTCTTTGCCTCTGACCATTGGTTATGCTCAGCATATGGTTCTAAAGCCAAGAAACTACAATTATAAAAAGTCCCCATGCCAAATGACCTTTAAAATACAAATTTCCATTGGGCATGGTTGTACAAGACTGTAATCCATCAGCTCCGGAGGTTGAGGCAGGAAGAGTGCAAGTTCAAAGCCAGCATCAGTAAATTAGTGAGACCCTAAGCAACTTAGTGAGACTCTGTCTCAAAATAAAAATTAATAAAAAGGACCAAAGATGTGGCTCTTTGGTGAAACCTCTGCATTCAATCCCCAGTGCCCAAAAAATACATAAAATTTGAGTTTCCATTAACTTGGCAAGATCTCTTCTGAGTATCTAGTCATGTAATAAAGTGACAAACGCCTTGTGCAGACACTGGAAGAGTTCTAACATTATGTGCTTTGTGGGAGAGAACCGAAAAAAGAATTCACAGATGGCAAAGACAACTCAACCACCACAAACAAATTTAATGCTGTAACTGCAGTCTGGTCTGACACGTCCACATCCCAATGGACTGGAAATTTCAACCTAGAACCCAAAGCCAGTCAGCTTGCAGCTCTGCTTACACAAATGCAGTTTCCTGCCGTGAGGTACATCCAGTAAAATCCTTCCTCGGAGAGCAACAGGACACTTACAGTTACAACACACTTATTAAATTCTTCATTAAGGACTTTGCTTAGATAAATATCCACTAGTACTTTAAGATAGATTTACTTGGATTCAGCATGCACTAATTACATGGCCTTTTTAACTTTTAAATATGCTTTCCAAATACTGTCTTGAATGTTACAATGAAAATGCCAACTTTGATATCTACATTTCTATGCAAATAAAAACCCTAACTACATTAGAGTGGAAAACTGTTTATTCACAGTTCCTGGGCCTTGGATATATGCTCATCTTAAAATAATAAGACCTTCAAATTAAATACATAATCTTTATAGTGCTTTATATGATAAAAGAAAAACTTTTTAAATAAGAAAAGCCATGTTATTCCTTTTTCCTATGTCTTTTATAAAGTTAAAATTGGTCTTTTTATTCTTTAAAAACTTCCATATCACAGAACAAATAGGGATGTCTTAAGTGGAAGAGAAAAAGTGAACCATTCAAGAGGCACAGGACAGAGCGTGAAAAGATGGCCTGGCTCACTAAATGCACCTCCCTGTACTTACCAGGGGAAGGTACCTAACTGGGCTTGCAGGATTCTTGTTAAACCCCACTGCGTCAATTTCCATTTTCCCTCCAGTTTAACAGTAAACCTATTTAAAATAAATTCTGAAAAACTCTTATGTACCTTTCTTAGTGCAAAAACATGAATTTAAATAAAACATAAGCCAAACAGATTTTTAAGTCGTTTATACCTTTAGCCCAACACATTGGAAATGGACTACAGCCGCTTTTCTCCATACAGATGGCACCTGCTGGTTTCAGGGCCTCCTGGCCTGCCAGTTGCAACAACATACACCCAATCCTATCAAGATAAGCCCGGAGTCTGCATAGAGTCCCAGTTCACTGCTTCGATAGCATTTACTTCAATCCAGAGCAAGATCAAGCTCTCTCTGTGGCGTAAACCATTCTTCAGAGTCTGAAGCAAAATTTGGGAGGTGCTCCTTCTGTAATATTTTCCAGCAGCCTGAAGGAAGCCTCTCAGTTACCAAATCTTCTCATGCTTTTGCAATCTGAAGCATAGACCATCCTGGCCAGATGAAGCTACTGAACAGAAGGAAACCAGCTAGTAACTGGACCCTGTGGGTCTGTGTTCCTAGATTCATTCAGAGAGGCGGGGAAGGCAGGAGGGAGGAGAAAAAAGAAGGCCAGTAGCCAGGGCCTTATGAATATGCTAATCTCACCCTTCTGCTCAATGCATCCGGGAGACTTCTGCATACAAAGCTGACAGCTGACTCTAAAATTGAGTAAGCTACAAATCTAGTCTGACCCAGATCAAGTCTATAGCAGGGTCCTAAACCATTTTTGTTTTCTAAGTCATGCTTTTGGCACTTCACCAATCTAATTCTGACCTTGCAGTCAAAATAATTATCCTGATGAAATAAGAGTAGTAGTGGTGGGGGCGGTACAGATCAACATTAAAAACAAATTTGCAAGAAAAAAACCCACAGGAACCCAAAAATCTTTGAGGCAAAATATTTTTCCTGATACTTTCTCAGTGAGCCCATAGATTTATAAAACTATCTAAGATGAAAACACAAAGAATGAGATATCTAAGATGTACAGAGTGTTGTTTTAACTTAAAAGATAAGTGACTAATACAATTCATGGTGAAGAAGCAAGACAGAAAAATATCCTAACAGTCTGCATCAGCAATTGTTTTTTAAGATGCAAAGTTACTTGCTTTTTCAATTCAAACTGGCAAGAGAGTCAAGGTCAGGACAAACATTGAGCTATGTGAACACATTCTACTTAGTGATCAGTGCAAGGACGCACTGCTGCTCAGCTCAATTCTAGCTTTCCTGATATGTGGGTCATTATGTTGGATGCACAATCTCATAAACGAACCGTGACTCAAGTACTTCACTGTGCAAATGGCCACAGCTTTGTTTATGAGTTCACCCACTGCTGAAAGCAAGAACAAGACAAAGCCTGAGAGAACAAGAGGCCTGTTTGTACCCAGCCGCCCTGGACAGTCGGCTTCAGTTCTAGTTACCCGTGATGAAGGCCTTGTCTCCAGGCTCCACTCAGTCTCCTGTGAGCTTTCCTGAGCCCCACAGAAAACACATCACACCCCAGGGTGAACTATGATCCTAGGAAGAAAGTGGCTCCTGAAAAGCACAAGTAAACAGCCTAGCAAAACAAGGAAAAGGCACCCAGAGCACCCAGAAGAGCCCTAGGAACACCACAGTGCCAGCAGGCACCAAGGGGAAGGCCATGGGACATCACGGCTGGGAAGATGCAAGCAAGCACACCCTCTGCCTTAGCCAGAGGGGCCTGGGGTTTGCCCAAGCACCAATCTCCCAAGCCAGGGAGTGAGTGCCCTCTGGAACTTAGGCTCTCAAAAGTTAAAAAGACACAAGCCCCTTTTACCAGCCACGACTGTATTCTACACATCAAGCCCTGTGGCACTTGCCATCCCTTCAAGAAGATCAGAACTTCTGTATCCCCTTACCAACAGCAACCATGAGAGGGAGCCAGGGCCTTTACACCACAGACCCATCCCACCAACCACCTGAGTAAAAAGAGAGTGGTGCAAGGAGGTGTGGGGGCCACTGGGCAAAGGCACTGGCAGTGATGTGGGAACAAGGGCAAAACTGAGAAGGAATGTGGACAAAAAGGGCCTAAGCCCAGCTGCTGACTCTAACCAGTGAGTGGGGGCTTCCTCTGCCACCCCTCGAACTGCTTTGTGATCTATTATTCCAGCAACAGCACGTCCTCATCTCCTACTGTGCAAGAGCCAGGGGTGTGGATATTTCCAGAAACAGACTGGTGAAGAAGAAGCAAGCAGCATTCAGAGAAGAGGAGAACTCAAGACTTTATTATAATATACTGGAGGGCCCAGAGGGAAACAAAACTCCAAATTTTGAGTCTGATCCAGTTTCTCACAACATTTATAGGTTATCTGGTGTCATCTTGGACCCAGCCTATCATTGGGGCTTTTTCCTCTTTCAAAAGAAATTGCCAGGCTGGGGATATAGTTTAGTTGGTAGAGTGCTTGCCTCACATGCATAACACCCCCAGCACCACCAAAAAAAAGAAAAAATCCTAATTTACATAGCTGAAGGTCTTGTGCAGGGTCTTCAACATTAAGCATGCTCACAGAAACAGATAAGAAGAAAGGGCTCTTTTCATAGGCATCTGTTAAGTTTCAAGAGGGAGTAGCCAAACTGGCTTCTTAGGGCAGTTATTTACAATCCAAAAGGTAGGGACCTGTGGTTACTTAGGCTTCCTGGAAAAAGGCTAAGAGGGGAGGCGAACTGACTCTTCCCCAGGCATTGGTTTCTTACCATTTTTATGATTTCATTTCACAACAAGATCGGGTTTTGCCATCACATGGAAAGGTAAGAGATGGAAGGCCAGAGAGCAAGGTGGGTGATGGCATGCCCAGGGATCACTCACACCCAGGGACTGGTCACTCAGAAGCAGCAGCTATGGGAACCACTGAGAACTGAGAGTGGACAGCTGGGGAGAGCAGCAGCAAGAGAGCATGGTGTCAGCAACAGAGAGTAACCTGTGCCCTTTCGTCATGCAGAAAGTAACTGCTTTTAATCCGTAACACATCCCAAAGTAGTAAGTGCTTCCTCGTTTTGACAGAAGAGGAAAATGAGGCTGAAATCTAACTAAGTATTAGCTAGCTTGGAAATTTAATTACTCTAATTTTCCTCTTGCTAAATATTAAAATCCAATTATGCTTTTAAATTCCTAATCCAGTGACAGCTTGAAAAGAACAGAAACAGCCTACAGTTAAAGGTAACATGAGTGAAAAAAACTGGTCAGTACTCTACTTTCTTGTTTAAGAAATTCTATATACTAATTCAAAGGCCACCATTCATTAAAAAGTCCTGTGATGTTCAAATCAAACTCTTAGTATTAGCACAGTTAAAACCAACTCTGGTTAGTTGAACTTAACAAGTGAAAGCTTCATTAAAATTCACAAAAAAGATATTGCTATTTTCTGGGGCCCAAAACCTTAGTCAGTCTTGTGTTCTGTCTCTTACTCCAACATAATCCACCAGCAAAACCCTGCATCCTGGCCCTCAGAACACAGCCAGCACTCAGGTAGTCCTTGCCCCATCTACAGCTGCATCCCAGCCGGCGGCTGCTTGATCACAACTGAGGTCTCACCTGCTCTCCCTCCTTCCTCTCTCCACCAACTCTGCACTGCTCCTTCAAAACCCGAGTGGTGCCATGTCACTCCTCCACTCAACTCACCAACAGGTCCCCACAGTTCCCAGAACAGGTGCCTAGGTTCCGATCCACACCTTCAACTGTGTCTCATCTCCTGGGGACTCCTCTTTCCTCAGCTCCCACCTCCACACTGACCTCCCTGCCCACCTCAGGGCACCCTCTCCATGGATGCTCTGGAGCCCAGTACTCGTGGTGTGCACCCTTTCTCTCCCCTGCCAAGCCGCTGCTCCTGGAGGGAGCCTATGCTGCCCACGCCATCTAGAACCTCATGGCCCAGGCACTTCCCTTCCCCCTTTCCTCCTCAGGTGATGCACCAGGACACCAAATGCCCCCCATCCCAACTACTCTGCCAGCTCTGCCACAGGAGGGGTTTTGTCTGTTCTTGCACACCGTGGATGACCAGAGAGAAGTGCAGGCTTCACTGCCGGCACCTGTCAGCTCCAGCTAGAGAAGATGGCAGAGGGGATGCTTGCTCTCCCAGGCCGGAGGTCATACCAAGACTGCAGATGTGCTGCATGTCAGTGCCAGTGTGGCCTGCCACCATCCTGACACTCTTCCATTACAGGACCAGCACAGGACAGGCTTGAAATACACTATGAGAAGCAAGTAAGTGCAGCATAGGGAAAACCCTGGTTTGTTAAGAATGTGAGACTGGAAAAGGAAAATCAACACAAAGTCTAGGAAAATCACATGGAATGCCTCTGCTCATTCTATGTTTAAAAAAAAAAAAAAATCAGCATGACACACACTTATAATCCCAGCCACTCAGGAAGCTAAGGCAAGAGGATTGCAAGTTTGAGGTCAGCCTCAACAACTTAGCAAGACTCTGTTTAAAAAAAAAATTTTTTAATTAAAAGGGCTGGGGGCGTGGCTCAGTGACAGAGCACCCCTGGACTCCATCCCCCGTACTGCAAAATGATCAGTCAAACCTACAACTGTTAGGCTTGGGTACTCCCACTGAACTCTCAGTAGAGCAAGAATGGAAACAGGGTGAAATGAGACAAGGTCCTGAGGCTGGGGGAGGCTGTGAGCGCAACGCCAAACCTCCCCACACCGTGGACGACTTTGTCCAAGCTGCCTAAGAAGATCCTAGGCAAGAACAAATAAGAAAAGAGCTGCTTATAAAATGCCTCCAAAAGCAGTGCATAGAAACTATCTCCATATGGCTGTGCCAAGCAGTACTTCTTGGAAAGGCCAGGTACAGATGAGTACTTTTAGGTCAGCCAGCAGGGGGCAGGGGAGAGACTGCTCATGAAGCTCCTGGCTCCACTCCTCCGCTCTCCCAGGTTCTCCCAGGTCCACAGCCGCCAGGAGTCACAGACTTAAATGACTTCAACACCTCATGACATGGCCTCTCCAATTAGCAACTGATAATTACAACATATACTGACTTCCCAATGCTCAGTATCTAAACCAAGTTTACTTACTTCCATTGAGATCACTAATTATCATTTCTGCCATTATGCCTTTTTCCACCATAAAAAACAATTTTTAGAAAAATTTTAGCCTATCAACAAAAACCATAGCTTGATAAAGTTTAATAAAACATTAGTCATAATAAGGATAATCGCCTTCTCAAAACAGACAAGTCTCAAAATACAACCCAGCTCCCAGAGGCTGGTCACTTGCTGGCAGAGATTCCTGGCAACTGCTGTACCTCCCTTCTGTCACATGAGGACCTCAGGAGAAGGCCCTGGATTTGTGCCTGGAAGAAACAAAGGAACCCTAGTTCTACCTGTGGGTCAAAGAATCACTTGGCTGGCCTGAATCTTGGTTTCTGTATCTGTGAAATAGGACAATGACAATACTGAGGTTTACTAAGCACTGACCATGTGCCAGCCATGACAGCACAAAGGGGGCACTGAGGAAATGAAAGCAGAATGGCCTTGCCCTGGGCAATGCCCAAGCTTCACCAGGCACTTTCAAAACACTGGCACATCCAGTTTTTATTTACAAATCCTGGGAAGCAGAAACCCAAGCAAGGTACCCCAAGGTTACATGGTCACACAGCAAGAGTCTGGGCTCTTCTCAACACCTCCAACAATGCAGGCAACTCTGAGGAATCAAGTAGCATACCTAACATCAAAACTTGCTCACCCCAAGTCATAACTCAGGAATCAAGAGTCATCAGGGCTGGAAGTGTGCTATGAATGTCACATTCACACGTCAGCTGAGCTTTCCTACCCTGTGGTCTACAGTTTGCTCACCTCATTGCAACTGTGTTGTTCCACGTTAGGGAATGAAGACACAAAGGCTGGAGGAGCTCGGTAGTCGCAGACACACTACCAAGCACCCCGTGTGCTGAGTGCAGTCCTTCCATGCCTGCTGCTCCTCAGCTGTAAAATGAAAACCTCAATACTACCCTCTTTAAAGGTCCCTGTTACAGCTGAAGAGGCAGAGTCTTGCTACCTTCTGACTCCATGCTCTGTTTTCAAGAAACCTCAGCACCATGCAGCAAGGGTCCATGCCCTACCCCAGGCACAGAAAAGCAGCTTTTCTTCTTCCAGCAGATGTACAATGACTGGCCTTCCCTGTCATTCTCCATTCTGTTTTTGGTTTTGTCATGCTGGCAGAATTATTCCACCTTACCAAGAAATACACGGAGCCACTTGTCTAATTCTATCTAAAATTTTTATCATTAAGCCAGGCACAGTGGCACACACCACTGTGTAATCCCAGGGATTCAGGAGGCTGAAGCAGGAGGATCACAAGTTCAAAGCCAGTTCAAAGCCAGGTTGGGGATATAGCTCAATTGGCAGAGTGCTTGCCCTGCATGCACAAGGCCCTGAGTTCATTCCCCAGCATCTCTCTCTCTCTCACACACATACATACATACACACACACACACACACACACACACATACACACACACCACCTCAGCAAAAGTGAAGCGCTTAGCAACTCAGCGAGACCTAGTCTCTAAATAAAATACAAAACAGGGCTGGGGAT
The DNA here is from genome assembly GCF_045843805.1 of Urocitellus parryii. NCBI lineage: Eukaryota > Metazoa > Chordata > Mammalia > Rodentia > Sciuridae > Urocitellus > Urocitellus parryii. The sequence continues at coordinate 3,067,406 of NC_135537.1, read as the reverse complement.
GTGGCTCAGTGGCCAAGTGTCCCTGAGTTCAATCCCCAGTACCAAAAAAAAACAAAAACCAGCCTCTGAGATTTAGTGAGGCCCTAAGCAACTCAGCAAGACCTCAGGTCAAAATAACACATAGATGACATGGCTCTGTGGTAAAAGCACCACTGGGTTCAATCCTTAGTACAAAAAACAAAAATTTATTATTAAAAAATGTTGGTAGTGCTGACAAGAATGTGAAGACATTAGAATCTCTGGGCACTATTGCTGGGATAAGGAAGATGACGCAAGTGTCACAGAGAACAATGTGGAGGCTCCTTGAAAACTAACCCTCAGCCACCGTCTGACTGAGCAATCCCACTCCTGGAAATACACCCAGATGAACAGAAATTTGCCTCTGAAGAAGTGTTTGTGCACTCATATTCACAAAAGCCAAAAAGGGAAGTGACCAAGTGTCCACTAGCAGATGCACACACAACGCAGCACACACATACAGCAGAATAGCCCTCAGCCTTGGAAAAAAAGGCAACCTGGCACAGGTACATGGCAAACGTCAGGGACAGGCTGCCAAGGGAAATAAACCATCAAAAAGGACAGATACCTATGGCTTCCCATACAAGAGGTACCTGAGAGTCAAATTCACTAGGAGAGCAGCAAGAGAGGTTACGAGGGCTGAAGTGAGGGGGAACAAAAGTATCTGTTCAGTGGATGAGAACTTCACACATTCTAAATGAAAAGACTCTGGAAATTTGTTTGCAGAAACATAAGGCACTTAAATTAGCCAAATACTTAAAACCTGGTATAGTTCAGGTATGTGTTTTTTTGGTGCTTATTTTTAATCAGAATTTTTAAAACTTCAAAAAATGTTTAAAACATTTTATAAGAGTAAATTTTATGTATTTTACAAGAAGCCTACAAATGTGTTGTAATGCCACTTTCCTAGGTGAAGGGTCAGGAACCAGACAAAGAGCAGAGGCAGGGAAAAGATAATAGCCCTCATTGGTACAGCCCTCGGGGCCTGTCCAGCACTGCAACAAAGGCCCTGTGTGTGTGACTACAGATATTTAATCCTTCCCTGTGTGGCAGCCACGCCTGTGAGCCTAGCAACTCAGGAGGTTGAGGCAGGAGGCAAGTCCAAGGCCAGCCTTAGCACCTAAGTGAGGACCTGTCTCAAATTAAAAAGTTTAAAACCTTGTGTGTTGGGGGAGAGGGCTGGGAATGCGGCTCAGTGGCAGAGCACCCCTGGGTTCAGTCTGGAAGCAGCACCACCACCACCAGAAGAGGAGGAAGACGAGAAAGGTAGTGGAGGGGGACAAAGTGGTGAGCTGCAAGAAGGAAGGGTCTCTGGTGCCAAGTGGAGCGAACGGACATGGAGGAGATCCTAGCACACATGAGCTGTGCCTGATGCCCAGGGCTGCAGAAATAACACAAAAAAGTAATTATTTAGTCCCCAATAAACTGAGGCGATTACCCATACCATCATTTCCAAGAATGAGGAAACGGGCTTAGAAAGATAGGGAGCTTGGGCTGGGGCTCTATCTAGCTCAGTGGTAGAGTGCTTGCCTAGCATGTGTGAAACACTGGGTTCGATCCTCTGCACCACATACATATAAATAAATAAATAAAGGTATTATGTCCATCTACAAATATTTTTTTTTAAAAGGAGCTTGTGATACAATCAGAATTTGTGAAACTAAGAAGGTCATGCAATGCCAAAGAAGAATCATTTCATCCTTCCACCACTCTCTGCATATAAAAAGATGTGTCCATAACTTCCTGGATCTCTGACCCAGCTACACACTGGAGGTGTGGACTTGGCAGTCTTCCTGTAAGTCTGTGACTTGGTTTTCTCCTCAGATAAGTTAAAACCTGTACCTACCTTCCACAGCTGATAAGAGAATGAAAAAGCTGCCCACACAAAGGGCTGTAGGACTGCCTCCCGCAGGGCTGTTTGCATCCACTGTCCTTGAGCCAGAAGCCAGGTAACTAGGGACCCAAAACCATCAGGACAGAGTCCTGACCCACCAGAAAACAAACTCATAAATCAGAGCACCTCTGGTCCTAGCTCCAGGCAAACTGGTCAAGACATCTCCAACAAATCACCTTCAAGCTGAGCACAGTCAGGGGGCATCAATGTTTCATAGGTTTATTTGTAATGTTGTCAAACTGGGAGCAGCATACATGTTCACCAGGAGAGGAATGAATAAACAAAACTAAGAATATCAAAGCATGTAATTCCACAAGCATTAAAAAGGTGTTTTCTAAAATGTTTTCATTGCCTATGGAAAATGCTCATTAATGAAAAAAGCAAAACAAAATATCAAGGTAGCACCTGTCCTAAAATACAAGGCTTCTTAAGTTAAATTTTTAAGTGACTAAAAAAGAGGTATTGAAGAGTGTGTTGCATGTGATGTGTTGGTGCAAAGCAAAAGAAAACTATACTTTCATGCACAGGCAGGAAACACCTCTGAGAGGGCACATGGGCAGCCAAAGGCTGTGGATCCATCTGGAGAGAATTTAAAGAGAACAGATTAAGGGCACGCCCTTTTAACTTTGTGCCATGTGGTTATAGTTTATGTTCAAAATAATAAATGAACACAAAACACAACTCGTAAAAGGAACACTGAGGGCCCAATCTTTAGGAACAAAACCATACTTCTGTAAATAATACATGGGTCGAAAAAAAAGAAAGAAAGAAAAAAGAAAGAGAAATCAGGAAATTTTAAAAAATAACTTTAAAAAAATAAAAATAAACAAAAAATCCCCAAATCTTGCATGCATGTCAAGGAGTAGTTAAGAGGAACCAAAACTTATATAATAAAAAGGAAAAACTATCAATTGTCTATTTTTACCTTAAAGCCAGACACATAAAAGCAAATTAAGCCCACAGTAATTGCAGTAAAGGGAGAATCAGGAACAGGGCTGTGCACCAGAGCACAGGCAGAAGGAAAAATGAGTAATACTGTTTCTATCTTTATTTAAAATGTTGGTATCTTTTTCATTATGAATTATTTTCATTCGTTTTCTATTTTTAAAAATACTACATTAAACTATTATTTTCTGATTAAGTACTTTTGGTGACTCCTCAGATTCTGTGTCCAACACAAGCACCTCTCCTTGCCCAGCCCTGTCCACTCCACATTCCTCTCCCCAGGGCCTCCTGGGTCAGAGGAAACCCACATCGAAGGCATGTCATCCAGGGAGTTTGTGAAACTCAAGACATTTCTGTCCAGCGCACGAAACATAATCATTCAGTATTAAATATCTTTACTGTTCTCACAATGGAACCTTTAACGTTTCTTTTTTCAAGGACCAGACTTCAGTAACTAAAATTGCTAAAGTCTTATCTACTCGAACTGAAACAATTAAAACATTTTTACAAAGGACCAGTGAACTCCTAAATTCATAAATGTGTGAGCTGACAAGTTGTAAAAATTGTTTAGCAAAATTGATACAATTATGCATATCTTAATTTCCTGTGACAAAGCAAAATTTTCACATTTATCCTCTCATATCCTGCCCAAGGGCCATGACTACGAAGAGCAGTAACTCGGGCTCACCCCCCCATGCCGCACCTCGTCAGGGCAGGACCACTGGCGGTGGGGGGTGGGGTGCAAGCCCTCCATCCTCCCACTTTTAACCCGGAACTGTGCTAATAACTGCAATACAAAAACAGATTTGAAATTTCCAAATGCAAGACAGATGAACAGCTGCAGCAGAACTGAGTTCCTCCAGAAAAATGAAGAGAGTGACTGATATGCAGAAGTGACAACAGGGCAGCAGAGAGAGCAATATCTTCTGCAGATGACTCTTCTGCAGCTACTTCTATCTTCATATTTACTTGCCAACTCCAGGAACAAAAAGGAGGCTGAGAATCTGGACTCCATGTCCACAGGAAACTGATGCCACAGGACAGAAAAACCAGGTGCAGCTTTGGCAGACTACAGCCTACAAGCAACTATAGGACATTAATCGACAAATACTACTCAGCAATAAAAAATGAAGTACCACACATGCTGTGGTTCATGTGCAGTACATCATGTCAGCTGCAAAAGACCACACACTGTTTGCTTCCTTTTTGGGAAAAATCCAGATACTCAAACCTGTATTGAGACAGAGAGCAGATCATAGGTTCCTTTGTATAGGGGCCAGGAGTGACAAAGGTTGGCTGTCCTTCATCGGTGGGTATAGCGCTTCCTTCTGGGTGATGGGAAGGTTCCATAACTGACAGAGGTGAATGTACACTTTAAATAGATGACATGTGTCATATGTGAATTATATTTCAATGTTAAAGCACTAAATCCAGACTGGGCTGTGGCTCAGTGGTGGAGCACTTGCCTAGCAAGATCCAGGCCCTGGGTTCCCTCCCCAGCACCCCAGGAAAATTAAAATTTATAAGAAGACACAAAGTCATACTGCTAAATGTGGCCAACACTTAAAACAAGTTACTGTGCAGCTGAAAACCTGTTTCCTAGAGTAAACTACTTCATTCCAGTGCAGTTTCTCAGCTTGCAATGTGATCATCAACAAACTGGCCTCTCTCCTGAGCACCATCTGTAGAAGGGCACATCTTACATCCAAGTAATTTTACTTTTCTAAGAATAAAAACTCTCCTGTAAAACTGGACAGTTCTGTGGGAGCCTACATAGGAATTCCTGTCCAACACTTCTGTCCGCCTAACAGAGGACAGGATGTTGTGCTGCTCCTGCATGACTCCACACCCAGCATCCAACCTACCAGAGTGTGTCAGTCCCCAGACCTCAGAAAATGAAGAGGAAGAGGAACCAAAGAGTCTTCTCCAAGACAGGGTGAGGGAGGGAGAGGAGGTAACAGGAGGTACAAGGAGAAAGTGGAAGAGAACACATTAGCATCTGTGACCCAATCCTAGAAGTCCACGTGGCATAAAGTGACATTCTTTTTAGATTCTACCTAGTCCAAGGTGAGTTTCTGGCAACTGCAAACCCAAATTCCTTGACTAATAGAATTCATAAACTTAAGTCATACTAATAAGCAACATTCCCAACCATCCAAAAGCTATCCTAAAAGAACTATTTTTCTCCTCATTCAGCTAAGAATTACTTAATGGGCACCTACTGCATGCAATCACTGCTCTAGATATCCTGAATACATCAGTGTGTGTGCAGAGAGAGGGATGCACAGATGTGAGCCGTGCTGGTGGGTATTTAACCACCACTCTGCAGGGCAGAGAGAGTAACTGTCAACAAACTGGTCATGTGGCATTTGCTGGTCTTCATGGCATGTCTCCTGTGCACACATGCACACATTTCTGTTACATGTGGACCTGGGAACAAAATTACTAGGTCACACCTTGTGCTTAATCTTAGTAAGCACTACAAAGCAGGTGTACAAATGGATACTCCGTATCTGGGTGTGAAGTTCCCATGCTCGGCCACAGTCAAAAGAAACAGTGAGGCCAATGTGCCCAGCAAAAGGGTGACCTCACTCAAATGAGACTCTGCACCAACCCTGAAACACAGGAACTGAAGTGCATGTCCCACAGTGCAGCACCACCCTGCAGGGAAGAAACTGTAATGAAACTTTAAGACTTCTTTCATTATCATATAGAAAAAACCAAGGTGAAGCAAACAAAACTTGTTCGAAGGTATTTATTTAGAGGTCTAGTGGCTAGCGGTAATAATACTGTTATTCTGAAACTACACAGTTTTATATCTATAAAAGATAAAGCAACTTCATGAGTGTGTATGTTAAGAACCAAGATTTTAAGAAAAATAAAATATACAAGTAAAAGTAGGAAGTAAAAATATATGATCTTATATTTGAATTGGAAGTATCAGAATAAACTGTTTTATTTCTCTTAAAAATATATACTTTCTGCCTCTGTATTCTAAAAAGACCCAGAAACAGCAACACCCCAACATGAACCACCCCAGTATCCAGGTGAGTCACCAAACACCATCTCCCACTGAAAGGAATCAAGGCTGCCAGGAGAAGTGGACCCCACCAAGGTGAAGTGGCACCCCTTTCTCCACTGAAAAGTCTTAACTAGGCTTCTCCAGAAATCTTCACCATGGCTGATTTTAGGACTGTCAGCAAAAGAGTCTCTGCAAAAGAGTTCAGTGTAGATAAACTTCCTATTTTCATGTCGCCCTGTTTTACCTGGCCACTGGCCGGGAAGATATCAGCACTCCAGGTGCTGGACACCCCCTTACTAGTTTTTCACAAACATGTATCCTGTATAGGAGTTTGTAGAAATGTGCAAACAAGGCCTCTGGCCTTGAGCTGGGCTTCACAGAGATGTCTACATTTTTAAGATAAGTTACCAACTGGGTTCCATGGTAATAGCTGGCAGGGGGAGGAAAGAAGGGGAGAAGAAACTCTCCCCTTCTCAGGTGTTGTCCTTGAAGAGTTAACTTGCCCAAAACAGTGAAAGAAAAAGCTGCTTTTATGTGAACTTCTGCCGATTGGGGACTTTTAAAACCCTCCCCTTACATGCTGGGTATAAAACTCTGAAACTCCCTGAACTCGGGGTTCAGGGGATTGATTACAGCAAAAGCTGTGCCCTCTGATCCTGGTTGCAGCCAAATAAAACTGTTTCCTGCTATCTTTGGTGCCTCGCCTCATTTGTCCCTACAACAAAGGTTCTCGCCCCAAGCAGCTACTGCCAGGTGGCTGTGAACGGTGACTTTCCATTGCTACCCCTCCACACACTCCAGCCCTGTTCTTCTGTGCAAGAGAGGTTCCCCTCCTTCATCTGTTATTCTGCTCCTTATCACATTAGGAGTAATGGCATCCTCATGGATCCTTATGTTATCTGGTGGCTTTTCATCTGTTGCTGCCATTTTTTTTTCTTTCTGATTTGGCATAAGGAAGTCCCCTCAGATCATCTCCTGGGTCCTCTGACATGTCCCTAGTATTTCCCAAGCATCTTCCTCCTCTTTAGCACTGTAGAGGCTCTGGGCATTTCTTGTCATCACTCTGTCCCATGCTGAGATGTGTAATTCTCCAAGTGGCCCTGTGTCTTTTGGTGGGAAACAGAACTTGGAGGACAAGATCTGGACACTGGGGGTGTCAGTGCTTGTAGGCCACCTTCATGTAAAGGAGAATGTGCTTGTGCACCCACATGTGCCCTGGACTCAGGATGCAGAATCTTGTTCTGCTCTTCTGAGGTGGCTCTGACCAGCTTCACTGGCTTCCACTGGGTGCTTGCTTTACCATGGCTCCCTGGGAGGTTCCAGTACCCCTCCTTTGGGCTTTGATGATCAGTAGGTTTGGGTAGATTTATTGATTCTGGGGTTTATCTTGGGCTCCCCTATTTCCACAAGCAGCCTTCTCCCAAATTTCTCTGACATCTCCTACCACCAAAGCCTGTCATAGACAGTGCCGAGTCAGTGCAGCAGAGAGCAGACTTCATGGGAGCCACTGATGTGCAGTGGTCACACTTTTCTCTGCAGGTCCCATTCTTGATGTCCTGAGTCTCCTGAGCTATGCACAGATTCAGTCTCCCAGGGACTTGGGCAGTTCGGATTAGGTTTGGAACTTGGCCTTTTGCTGCCCTTTTTGTTTCCACACATTCGCTTAAAACAGCAGTGGCTTTGTTCTGAAAACCATCAGCTAACCTTCTGGTGCCCTGCAACAGTCCTGCTACCCAGAGCAGGGCTGAGTGAGATGCCTGGCTGGGCAGGAGCGTGCAAGAAGCCTCAGGTCCTGCCTGCCTTGTATATTTCAATGTCTTCAAACAGTCTTACAAAGGATTCTGTCCAGCTTCAATACCCATGTCCAAGAGAAACTGCTGCTGCCTTTCCACTAGGAAGGCCTTCCCTCCTGCCATTTTTCTTCCCTTCTTGTCTAGCTTAATCTGTTTGATTTCTGTATTTGTGGTAATTTTTAGACACACAGCAAAGTTACAAGAATTTATTATTCTCCACACATGCACTGCCCAGGTCGCACCCACACTTCCCTGCTTTGTCAAAAGTGCACACCCAACCATCCGTCCCTTTGCCCACCACACACCTTTCTTTTAACACTGTGTTAAAAGCAAACGGAAGGTGGTAGATCACTTCACCCTGAACTTGGGTGGACACATTGTTACCAGAGTTGGTGCCTATTTGCAATCGTCTTTTCCCTGGTAGCCACACCTCGCAGGCACACTCCCTGCACTGACAAATGCCTGGCCCTAATGCCCGTCAGGTGTAGAGCCTTGCAGCGCCCTCCTCACATCTCCCCAAAGAGGTAACTTTCCTCCCACCTCTGGTTAGCATCACATGGCATGAGTGTTGCTGAAGCCTGTCCATGTCATTTCATGTAATGTCATGCCATTTCATGCTCCTTTCTGCTGGTCTGGGTTTCGCTGAATTGGTCGTATCTCCTTTGTCTTTTTTTTTTTTTTTTCTTAATAAACAGCTTCTTTTTTTTGGAAGAAATTCTTGCGGATTACAGAATTTGTTATGGTTTGGATATAACGTGCCCCTCAAAAGCTCACACATGAGACAATGCAAGAAGTTTCAGAGGAGAAATGATTGTCATAAATCAATCAGTTAATTAATCCCTGTTGGGATTAACTAAGTGGTGGCTGGAGGCAGGTGGGGTGTGGCTGGAGTAGGTTGGTTAATTGAGGGTGTGGCTAGGGGGTATATATTTTGTATCTGGAGCTGGAGTCTCTCTCTCTGCTTCTTGATCACTATGATGTGAGCAACTCTCCTCTGCCACCCTCTCCCACCATGATGTCCAGCTTCATTTCAAGCCCCAAGAAATGGAGCAGGCCTTCTGTGGATTGAGACTGCTGAAACTGTGAGCCCTCAAGTAAACTCTTCCTCCCCTACAGTTGTTCTCGTCAGATCCTTTAGTCACAGCAGTGAAAAAGCTGACTAAGACAGAATTCTGGATGGATTTTTTTTCTTTCAGTGCACTAAAGGTGTCCATGTGCCTTCTGGCTCCTCCTGCAGATTTCTAAAACTTATTTTATATGTAATTTTTTCAGCTCAGGTGCTGCACCTTACAAATTTCAACTTCTTTGACTTCCCAAAGTTCAAAATTTTCCCGCCTCTACCTACTGACAATGCTGCAGTCAAACTGCTTTCAACTAGATGGCCAGGGAGCTAAAAGGGCTCCCAGGTGGCTCTCTTCCCTCTTGGCATCACAGTCCTGCATGGCCTGTCGCCTCAAGGTTGGACAGAAGTGGTTCCTCTTTCTGTCCACAAGTCTAGTTATTTATGGAGAAGAACAGGCATGTCTCGTACCCTTCACTCCTTTGTGGCTTAAGTAGACCTCCCAGGATCAATGCTGTTTAAAGGCAAAAAGTTCATAAGCTGCCTATTTCTAAACTTTCTAGAAAGCAATGTGATAAAACTGCATGTATGTTAATATTAGTTTAGTTTAGCTATCAATTTTACTATCTAGAAGACCTTGGGTAATTTCCATTTTAACATAGAAAATTTATTCTTAATTTTGGCAGAACTTCTGTGTTATTTTGTTACTAAATTCTTACCAAATTTGGTTTACTCTGCCTTGTTTTTAATGCAAAGTAGTACTTCCTTCCTGGCTAAATGGATGCTGCATAAATGTTAACAGCTAATCCTAAAACCTGCAAGCAAAGCCTGTTTCTTCCATCACCTGCTCCTCCATTCAGGGACCTGTGGAGAATTGCTAGGGGGAAGTGAGGGTCTCTTCCCTGATTCAGTCCCCATGCTACATGCAGTGGCCCAGGCCTTATGCTCTTCTGAGGGTTTTCTCCTCTGAACTTTCAGATGATTGGTTGGAGATCTGTAGTTGTTCTTGGCTTTTGTTTTATTCCCACCTACTTTTCAATGTAAGTTTTAGTAACTTTTTCCCTTTAAAATATGTTTTTGTTAATTGGGAAACTGAGATTTGTCATTATTAGTTAATGCCAAAACACTACCCATATTATCAAAATGATTTTATGTAAACCTTCAATGAAATGACATACTATAAAATAAATAAGTGTACACATACTACTTAGCTTCTTTTGTTCTTATGTAGTTTCTTTTGTTTTTTTCTGGTACGGGGGATTGAACCTAGATGTACTCTACAGTTGAGCAACATCCCAGCCTTTCTTTGCTGGTACTGGGAACTGAACCCAGGGGTGCTCTACTACTGAACTATATACCTCTAGTCTTTTTTTATATCTTGAGATGGGATATTACTAAATTGCTGAGGCTGGCCTCTTAACTTGTGATACTACTGCCCTGGACATGGACACCTGAGTGGCTGGGATTACAGCTGTGTGCCCCACACCCAGTTTGGTATCTCGTTTTAATCCTCTGGTGAGACTTTGAAATGAAAAGCCTAGTGATGCAAATGGCATAAGGGACTACATGTAACCTCTAGGCCTGTGGCCAGAGTGGAACCTAAGATGTAAATGAGCAGAATTCGTGATAATGATGGTGTTGTTCTGCACCTCCAAGGCCACGAAGGTTGGATAAGTGTGAAAACTATGTATTACAGTTTTCCTCCTTTTGATGGACTGAGGGAACTGAGACGTGGTCAGCCTTGCACACATGAGACACTGGGTTCAATCCTCAGCACCACATAAAAATAAATAAAATAAAGGTATTGTGTCCATCTACAACTAAAAAATTTTTTTTAAAAATTTTTTTAAAGGTTGGAATGCAGCTCAGGTAGAGCACTTGACTAATATGCACAAGGCCCTGGTTCCATGCCCAGTGACCCCCTCAAGAAACACCACAGCTTCTCACCCTAAGTTTCCTATTCAGCATGTCAGAGGTGGGGCCCAAACACCTTACAAGTCTAACAAATTCCCAGGGAATGATGCTGATCCAAAGACCACCCCTCACCCACTGCCTAAAGTCACCAACGTGAACACACAATGGTGAACACACAACCGATCACAGAACAACCTGTATCATTGCCATCCCCACTCCTGTTTCCTGAAACTGTATAACTTCTGTGACAGTCCTCAACTCGTCATCAGAACATCATGCAAACTCAAACTTAGGGGTAACCTACAAAACAACTAGTCTGCCTCCTTCAAAACTGTCAGTGCACAAAAAGGGAAAGTCTAAGGACTATATCCAGACTAAAAAGATTGATGAGGCTGACTGAACGCCATGTGATCTGGAGAGGCTCCTGCAATAAGGAGAAGGACTGTCATAAGGAACATTAATAGGGCAACTGCCAAAATAAAAACAAGGAACACATTCCAGATAGTACATGTGTCACTGTTAGATCCTGTAAATTTGAAAATTATGTTACTATTATGGAATTGTAAAAATACCCTTCTCCCAGTAAACACTGACTGAATATTCTGGGGAAGAGGGCATAGTGCCTGCAACTCAATGGCATAAGGTTCAGTGGAAACAAACATATGTGAATATTCATGTGCATGTGTACATGTATACAGAGAGGGGAAGAAGAGCAAGGCCTCACGCACACTCTGAGGTCAGCTGGTGAGTCTAAGTGGAGGGCAAGTAGGCTCATCACTCCAATTCCTGCATCTTTTCCATAAACAAAAAGCTTCTCAAAACAAAGACTTTCAAAGAGGCAGAGGCAGCAAACTGGAAAGGATGCTGGAATGGCTTTCAGAGAAGGCCAGGGGAAGGCAAGGGGCATGGGGGTGCACACAGAAGTCTTCATCTGAGAGTCCTCAGTCATTCTGAGACACAAAAGCAGGTTCAGTATCTTTCAATGCATTTTTAGGCCTGTTAAATATCATTTTAGAAGATATGAGAAAATAAACATGATTAATAAACTCATGCTCCAGGTTGGAATGTGACCTCTTAGAAGATGCTTTAAATGCACTTAAACTCCACAGGTAAAGCAATGGGAATGAGCACAGTGTAAACAGCCACCCAGCATTCACAATGGAGCCCAAGACGACTGTGTGCGACTGCCACCTGATGGACCCAAGTGGGAATGGCATCAACTCTGGAGCCTGCAAGGGGACACCAAGAGATTTCCAGAGACAAACACCTTCCAAACAAATCAGATTTCTATGGTCTGCCAATTGTAATTTTATTTATTCGCTTATTTGTTCATTTATTTTTGTTTTGTTTTGTAAATTCAAGCTAAAAAAAAAAAGAAAAAAGAAAACTCAAACAACTAAGCCCTAGCTACTTAAAGGCAAAGTATAACACATTGAACCTAAAAGGTCATTGATCTAATTTCAGGAATGTCTGGAATCATACAAGATGCAAGAAGATTCTCCACCTAATTTTCTTAAACAATATTACTCATGGTGGGATATACAATATAATTAATCATTTTAAGTGGTGCTGAGGATCAGAATCAGTGCCCGCACAGTTGAGGCATGTGCTTTAGCAATGAGTAACACAAGCAGCTCATTCAAGCAAATTACTAAAGTTATCCTACTGAGATTTTACCAAAGAGAACCTTGACAGTGTAGATTGAGACAGTGAAAAACATAAAGAAGGTCAACCACCATCCCAAACATCATTTGCAAGAAGCAGACACCACATAGGACAGAGTCACATGAAGGCTGCAGCCAGCAGATCTGGATGCCAGGGTAACGCACCACCTACTGGAAACAGTAGAGTGCTTAGGGCAGAAGCTCAGACACTAAGGAAGCAAACTTGCTGGGGCCGCCTGCCACATACCTCCTGCATTACCCATCACCACACATTCCAGTGCTTCCCTGACCCAAGTGACCAAGGGCGTGGCAGAAAATGATGGCCTTCTTATCTCCAAAATGAAGATGCTAAATAGCCACTCCATAGGACATTGACAAATGCCACAAAATAGTGAGAAGCAACTCTCCTGCACACTTTCAAGAAACTCAATTTACAACTGTGAAACCTTGGTTAGTGTCTCAAATTTTCATTATTTACTGTATACATTTTTATTTTTATCAGCTTAAAGTACAATTGCACCCTACAATTATAGCGGTAACTAAAATAAAGAGCTGAAGAATGCATAATTAAATTGTCTTGTCTGTATCAGAGAAAGCAAGTTTATTAAGTTGTAAAGCTACTGTTCTAGTTCTCCAAAACTAGAACAACAGGGAAGAATCTAAAACAATTTAACTTGTAAAACATCTTTTATGTAAAACATCCTTCACATGTGCTAATTATATAACCTCTATAAAACACAATTTAATTATACAAAACAAAATGCCTTTAGGCTATAAATAAATCAGATCACAAAAATCAACTGAACACTACAAATTAAAAATGAATGCTTTCAGAGTTTGGGTCCATGCTGAAATGTGGGCCACACACATTCCATGACCTCTAATACAAGAAAAACAAACTTTAATCCAACTGTAGAAAAGAACTGAGCAGAAATGATTGTGTTTCCACCTACGTATGTCTCCTTCTTTTTAATGCTTGGCCTCTTGAGCCTGGACAGGGTGCTTGGCACAGGGGTAGGGTTCCTCGCCCCAGGAAGAGCTCTGGTGCCACTGACAGACTCCCCACCATGTCCAGGAACCAGGATGCTACACAGCAGTCATGGTGGTGCAGCTCGAGTTTCTGCCTGGAAGCTGCTCTGGAATCCCCCATTTTGCTGCTGAAGTCAGCAGTATACTCCTTTCTGCTAATGAACGGGACTCGGCTATACAAGAGGACCAAAGTCTGGTCTGTTCATCCGTTTACCAGCGGAGGTGTCTCAATTACTTCTGGTTACCATGAAGACAGCTGCTATCAATATTCAGGGAGGCCTTCTGGATTGTGCAAGTGAGTGTCCAACTACATTTTTTTACTGACAAGCCTCTTTCCACAGTGAGCAGCTCTGAACTCCTGTCAGCCAAAGTGGGAGCTGCACATGCTTGTGCTCTGGCACTGCTGCCTTCTGCTTGGTCTAAAGCTACCAGCCCCACAGGTCCCGACAGCATCTCACTGTGGTGTGGTCTGCATTTCCTAATGACCATGGATGCTGAGCATCTTTCTAAGGGCACACTGTCATCCATACAAAATGCATTAAGTGTCTGTTCAAAGCTTTTGGCCATTTTTAATTGAAATTTTTATTGAGACACATGATTTTTTAATACAGTTTATCAAAAAAACACTGAAAAGTCTGTGTAATAAGCCACTTAGAATTCATGAAAAACAGACAAAAATAAAATGCCTCCTTGCCAACTCCCACTCACCATAGCCTGTCCACCCCTGAAAGAAATGCAAAAACAAGCAGAAAAAAGGCTCACCCACCCTCTCCCCAACTCTAAATATGATAATTCTAAGAAAGGGTACCTGCCTACTTCTAGGGTCAGGAAGCCAAACTTTCACACTATTACAAATGTCTGATGGGAAACCATCCTTCCCTCAGTATTAGCTGGGACTGGTTGAGCACTGTGTGGTGTTTCATAGAAGCAGGGGTAAGCCAGCTCAGGAGGTAGCACTATCCTCTTGCCAGGTAAGCACAGGGCCCCACCTGTGCACTGGTTGAGCACAAGGGCTAAGCTTCAAGAGAAGAACCTGACACCATCATAGGAACCTTGCACAAGTTTCACCATCTCTAAGTTCAGTTTATCTGTAAAATGGGAGCAGTAGTCACTGCCTTACTGAGCTACTGTAAGAATCGCACCAGAGTCAGAGTCCACACACACCTGAAAACTGTTCTGTGACTATCATTCTTCACCTTAACTCCTGCATCTCAAATGTAAGCAAGATTGGGAAAATGGCCTTCAAGGGCCACCCTGTTTCTGAACCACACCGCCCTCTGATGGAAGTACTTCCAACAAAGACTGGGAGCAGAACCTCTGGCACATGCTCTTTCAGAAGCACACTAGCGTTCCCCCAGAACCAGACTGCACTGCTCCCTTTCCTGCATTTAAGTTTCTCAGAAAATGAAGTGTGGTAAGCCCATACTCCTGCCCACCCAGGTGGCTCAAGAGCACCCAGCAAAGCGCAGGTCAAAGAAAGCTGGGAGGCGCTGGGGCTGTAGCTCAGTGGTAGAGCCCTCACTAGCCCTGGGTTCAATCCCCAGCACCACACAAAAGGAGAATGGGTGAGCTGGGGTCAAAACACTCCACTGCCCAGTGTCAACTCATGCCAATAGCTTACTCCTCAGAAAGCAGTTTGGACCTCTGAACATGAGTTTTCTTGCCTGCAGAGTGGCAATACCACCATCGACCCCTAGTGCATCTGGAATGACTAAGCACCCTAGTGGGGGGTATATTTGATGGCGGTGATCACATCCTTAGGCCCAACATAACCCAAATGCAACCTGCCTGTCTTCCCTCTTCAGAGCAGGAGCCACTAAGTTAAACCACCATTTCAGCAGCCTCTCCCCATACACCTAAACTGCTCTGAATACCACCAAATGACCTCCACTATGCTATTTAGTACGAGGTCAACCCAAAACTTCAACTTGACCTTTCTGCTGCATGACAAAGTTGAACATGCCCTTCCTCATGAAGTATTTTCATCCCTTCTTTCCATAGCAACCAATACTGGTTTTTCCAGCAGCTGCTCTGTGCTGCTAACACTCCTCCTGACCATTTAACAGCAAAGTAACATACAGCTCAGTCTCTGGCCAGCTTCTCTATGCTCACCAGTGACCACCTAGTGTCCCTTAGCTTGCACTTCTACTTCCAGCTCAAAATTCTCTTCCAAGCTCATATTCCAACTGCCAGAAACCCCTAGGAGGCCCTAAGGAACAGATCCAAATGAGAAATGCCTGAAGGTGCACTCCTCATACACCACTGAGTCCCAGCCCAGTCCTGCAGGCTCCTCCCACAGCCTCACAGGCAACTGGCCCCTACTTTCCTGCCTAGTCCCACAGGTTCTACTTTCAAAATGCATCCAAGGTCTACCTGCTTCTTACCACCACTACCTTTGCCACCCTAGCCCATGACGCCTCTGCTGCTTGCCTGGTCCCCTTCACAACCAGTGGGGACTCACCAGTGTCTATTCCTACATTTTCTCTGTTACTGAACTGAGGAATATTCCGCTCCACAGCAGCAAAAACAGCACTCCAGCTGCCCTTCACTAGATACCTGCACTCGCCATGGTGCTGCTCCCTCCCAGCAATGCTCTTTCTCCTAGTCATCCGCCTGTAGCCTGCAGCGCCTACTGCGGAGCCTACCTACGCCACAGTATTTAGGTGAGACCTGCTTCCCAGCTTCCAGCTCGTGGCTTGGGCTCTCACTATGCTGTTGCTATGATTGTTCCCCCTCCATCCACCCTCTGGCTTGTGCTGCAGCTGGATCAACCTAATGCCATGAGAACCACATCTGGCAATCAGCAAGAACTCAGCAAACATTCCCTGAACTTAATGGCTAGTCCACAGTACAAACCAATTCTTTACCAGGATCACCAGCTCCCACTGTCTTTCCAATGGAGCAGCCTGGAAAGAACCCATTCCACAGTTCATGCGAACACTGGAACTACTCTCAGACTAATTGGCTGCTGAGGGCTGGCACCAGACAAGGATGGCATGATCTCAACTGCCCCTCCTTCCTCACTGCTGCAAACCCTCAGAGGCATCACAGCTCCAACCACAGGTGTGCCAACTCTGCTCACACGGGCACAGCCTCAAGCCCTGCCTCAGAGCAGAACAAAAGCCACTCCAAGAAAACCAGCTCCACTGCCCCGACTTCAGTTACAAACACAGAAGGGGTACAATAAGTATCTGTTGAAGAAATGAGGAACAGAAAAGCAAATGTCTTGCCCAGAGTACAACAGCAAACATGGTAGTGTCATTAGCCTCAGAAATACCTGACACCAAAACTATTGCTCTTACCCAAGCTGTGTGGCCTACACCTTAAGGTCCTCACAACAGGCCAACATGTCACATCCTACCCCTAAGACCTCATGACAGGCCAACATGTCACATATCACTGCTAAGGTCCTCATGGCAGGATGTCACATCCTACCCATAAGGTCCTCACAACAGGACAATGTCACATCACACCCCTAAGGTCCTCATGACAGGACAACGTCACATCCCACCACTAAGATCCTCAGGACAGGACAATATATCATATCCCGACCCTATGGTCCTCATGACACACCAAAATGCCACACTACACATGCCCATCCCTTACAGTCCTTAGTGGCTTCAGGTTCAAGAAGGAAGACTAGCACTTTCTAGTGCTCTAAGGACTTCATGAAACAAAAGCACTAGAGAAAATGACAAATCTCTAATAATAAAAATCAGAAAAGGGAGAGTCACCAAAAGATGAGAATCCAACAAATATCCAAATATTAAAAAGGAGCTGGGAGCAGAATGATGTCAGAGACCCACAGACACTGAGCCCTGGAACAGGCAGGCTTCTGGCCGTGAGGTTGCTGAGTGTGGCCTAGTTCCATGACAAATTATGCTCAGGCCAACCCAGCATCTCCTCTTGGACAAAAAAAAAAAAAAAAAAAAAAAAAATCCAAGGGTATCTCTCTAGAAAATGAAGCAAAGGTTTATGGTACAAGTATTGACCTTCTGAGAGTAAAACCTCCCCGCCACCTGGTTATCTGGGGCTGACAAAACAGAAGCATGCTGAGGCAGAGAGCCCAGGCTAAACTCCTTCAGAATGCTGCTCCAACTCAGGCAAACATCAAACCCTGCTTCTAGGCACTTCAGACAACCACAGCCCACTAGACCCCAAGGAATGCACCTCCACCCAAAAGGAGTCAGTACCGAGAGAGAGAAACAGCCTTGAAAGAAAAAGCCAAGATGGAAAGCTGAAGAACACCTACAAGAGATAGGCAAAACCTCACTAAGCACATCTAGGAAGAACTCTGAATCCTTAAAACAAGAGACTCAAAATAACAAAATGATCCCTATAATTAAAAAACATACACTGTTTTTAGAGTTCAACCCATGTGCAGCCCCTGAACATTTGGCTGGAACTGCAAAGGTAGCAACATGAAACCCAGCAGTGTAAAAGGTAGAAACAAAAGTGTGACCCAGGACAAGGACACTTGCTAGAAAGGGAGGGAAGAGCCAGTTCCTGGGGCAATACCATCCTTACCCTGCAAATTGAAGAGCAAAGATTCTAATATAAACTAAGGGCCCAAGGAAAAGATTGTTAAAATCACGAAAGAAGACTTTTACAAGAGAAATACACATGGAGACTATCCAAAAATGAGACGCAGGAAGAGATGTGGGAATAGCACCAACCCACAACAGATCACTTAAAACTGAGAGGCCACAAATGGCAAGGTTTACATGAAATATCACGTTTTGGAGATAACATCAGCACACCCAAAATGAAAAGTGGTTGAAGGAAGAAGCCTGTGGCATGGAATTCAGGGTTGGGAGGGGCTGATGCTGGCTTTCCATCCACTCTCCTAGCTTTCAATCATATAAACAAGTAAAAAAGCACCACCAGTCCTTCCCCACTGCCCTCAGCCAAGCACAGCTCCTTCAGAGGGCAGAAACCATGCATCCAAGACACAGCCCAGCCTCCTGCTTCACTCTGAACACCTCCCCCAGTTCTCTCTGGCAAACCTGGTTCTACCTATAGCAAACTGCATCCACAGGGACTCAACACCAAACCTGCTCACCTCTGAGCCTCCATATAAGACCCACTCCCTGCCCACCCCTCAAGAACAAGTGTTCCTACTCTCCAGGGCTCCTACTGGACACGGCACCCCTGGGAGCAGTGTCCAGCAGGCTGACAATGCTGGGCTGAGGCCCAATGAATACTCCCAGAGCAACTCGATGAGCACTCCCAGAGCAACTCTTTCTCCATGCAGCACTCACCAGCCTGTATGAGCTGCCCAGCCCCTGAAGAAAGGATGTTATAAGAACAAGGCTCACAGAAAATCTCAGCCTAGCATAGCGCCCAGCATTCTAGACTCTTAGGAAATGCTCTTTGGAGTAGAAGTCCCAGACCTCAGAATCCAAATGCCAACTGTTTGGGGGCTATAAAGGGTGCCTCTATTCACAAATACAGCGGGTTGCAGAGGGTCTCAGGGGAGTTTTCCTCCTGTCTACCACCTTTCCATAACCCATTAGCCCTGAGAATGACCTGCAAACTCACCAGAAAACTGAAACCACATCACATAATTTCCCTTCCCTAATACCTAAAAACCGAAGTAGATGTGGGGAGAAAGGAGAACAAAGGAGGAAAGCAAACTGATTCTCATATGGAAATGGAAAAAACAAACCAGGGTTCCTACTCTAAAAACACTTGCTATGGTGGACACAGTGGCACTCGCCTGTAATCCCAGCAACTTGGGAGACTAAGCCCAGCCTGAGTGCTTAGCAAGACCCTAAAGCAACTTGTTGAGATCCTGTCTCAAATTTTTTAAAATAAAAAAGGTCTGGGGGCTAGCTCAATGGTAAGACACCCCTGGGCTAAATCCCCAGTACCAAAACAAAAAATGAAAACACTGGCTAAAGTAAAATTCAATATAAATTATCAGAATACTGACTCCATGAAGTCCAAGTTCATGAGGCACTCACTGTGGTGACATACTGGTTAAACAAAATGCTCCTAGCTAGCACTAACCCAAGGGAAACTAGTGACTCTTCCATCAACACATCTGTCCTCAGTTTACTAAGCTCTGTTCAAATGGGGATGGACTCTCACGTCTACGATTTCCCTACTATGGACCAGGAACTAAGGTCCACAGCTCACAAATCAGCAATATATACAAATTATAAGTAATCTAATCTCTTCTTTTGGGGGGGGGGGTACCAGGGATTGAACTCAGGGGTACTTGCCCACTGAGCCACATCCTCAACCCTATTTTGTATTATTTGGAGACAGGGTCTCACTGAGTTGCTTAGTACCTCACTTTTGCTGAGGCTGGCTTTGAACTCACGATCCTCCTGCCTCAGCCTCCCAAGCTGCTGGGATTATAGGTGTGCACCACCGTACTCAACTTTAATCTAATCTCTTCAGGGATCAGTTCTACTCTCACGATAATGGGAAGAAAAATACCACCAAATACTATTTGCTATTTTAAGTGTTGAACAAATTACACAAATCTCACAGCATCTTCATAACAATCCATAAGAAAGATCATATAACAGTCTCCTTTGTCAGGGAAGAAACTAGGTTTAGGTAGATTAAACAACTTGATTAAGGTTGAATTATTAGTATACAAGATGCCCAACCCTTATCCATAATTTTATTTTCTGAAGTTTTAGTTACCCACAGTCAACATGGCCCAAAATTATTAAATGGAAATTTCCAGAAATAACTCCTAAATTTCAAATTATATACTATTCTGAGTAGTATGATAAAATGTGCCCTATCCCACCTGGGACATAAATCATCCCTTTGTCCTGTATATGTCTTTGTTTATGCAAACCTTACTCATAAGGCTATTGCAGCACTGCAGTGTTTGCATTCAAGTAACACTTATTTCCTTAATAATGTCCCCAAATCACAAAAGTAGTAATTCTGGCAATCTGATTATGCTAAAGAGAAGTTGTAAAGGGTTTCCTATAAAGTGAAGAGCTGAGGGCTGGGGATGTAGCTCAGGGGTAACACACTTGCTTAGCCTCCTTAAGGCCCTGGATTCAATTCCCAGCATCACCACCACCACCACCACCACCACCCCCCAAAAAAGTGAAAAGTTGAAAATACAACAAGATATTTTAAAAGAGAAAAAGACCACAATCACATAGCCTTTACTACAGCATCTGGCAATGGTTTTATTTTATTATTAGCTGTTATTTGTTAATCTCTTACCATGCCTAATTTATAAATTTGATTATCAAAGAAATACATGTATATTGGGGCTGGGGTTGTGACTCAGTGGCAGAGCACTTGTCTCACATGAGTGAGGCACTGGGTTCAATTCTCAGCACCACATAAATAAATAAAAGTATTGTGCCCATCTACAACTTTTTTAAAAATCTAAAAAAAAAGAAAGAAATACATGTATAGGGGAAAACACAGTACATATGTGGTCAGAGTCTATGGCAGCCTCATGCATGCTGCAGATAAGAGAGAATGACTGGAAATAAGCAGCCAACGTCTGAATCCAGAGTCCAGGAGGATAAGAGAGCAACCTGTAGGAGGTTACACTGAAGCCAGGCACTGCCAGTTATAACATCAGCAATGTTTGGCCTCTCTGTCTTTGTTTATGCAAGCATTACTCATAAGTAATTACAACTTAGTGTTTATAATGCCCAGAGTATGCAAGTGTTACTATTAGCATCAGCCAATATAATTATACAGCCTATCTCAGAAAAGCAACACAGAGCTTCACTCTCAGTGACACCGGACGACCCATGCTTCTCCCCTCACCTGCCCTACAAAACCAACTGTTTTGTTTGCTGCTACTATATGTCACAGAGATCCTAGGACAGGTGAAGGAAAGCAGACAAAAGGACCAAGACACAAGTGTAGAAGAATCACACTCACAGTTCAAAAGGCAGCAAAGCTCTGTGAAAATATCCGAAGACGATCTGAAAACACTGCTAGTGCCTCCTTTCTCCTTCCATCATAGTCCAGGGGAAGCTGAAGAGACAAGAGACACACACGTGACTACCTTCCTTCACCGTGTTTTCAAGCACTACTGTATCTACCACCTTAGTCGGCCTCTGCGTGCATACCTTGCCAACTGGGCTAGACTCTGAATGAAGGAAAAAAAATATTACCACAGGGCCTGGGGTTGTGGTCCAGTGGCAGAGCACTTGCCCAGCATGCATGAGGCACTGGGTTCAATCATAGCACCACATAAAAATAAATAAAGGTATTGTGTCCATTTGCAATTAAGAATCCAAGTGACACTCAATTACCAGTGTCATCAAAGACACCTGATATACAAGAGGGTTAAGTGATGGATATCATCCACCGGTTAATAATGAACAAATGAAATAAATGCTAAAAAAAAACAACTCTCTCTCTCCCTCTCTACAAATATATATATATGTATGTATAATATATATGTACATATGTATATATTATACATATATATATAACCACAACCCATGTGTCCAAGTCCATACTTTAATTATATAAACACAAATACACAAATAAAAGAGGTAAAAACCATTAAAACATCAACAAGCGTAAATCAACCTGCCACAAAGTTGGCTAATAAGTTCAAGGTAAGATAAGAAACAGAAGGCACATTTTTATTTCACCCCCTCTAACTAAAGTTACACTAAAGAGTTTTTTTTGTTTGTTTGTTTGTTTTTAATTAAAAACCAAACATGCAGGCCAAGGAAAGTTGAAAGGAGAAAAAAAAAAAAAAAACCTCAACATTTGTGAAATTGTAAGAAAAGTCTCTAATGCACACCGAAACAAAAACAAATGAGGAAAAAGAAAAAAACCTGGAAGACAAACAACAAAAGACTCGGGGGCACAGTGAATGACTCCATACACCAAGATGGCCAGCAGTGGCCACCAGCCCCCTCCAGAGCAGGACATGTGGAAGCCCAGAGCCCAATGCAGCAAAGGCTGCAGACCAGGGAAGAAGGCAAAGGCCCAGGAGGGGGCTCAGGGAGCTCCCCCACCCACCCCACCTGCCAGACTAGAGGCTGCTCTAGAAAGGGGCACCATTGGGATGGGGTGGGCCTGGCCAATGGGACTGACAGTAGATCCCCTCACTGAACACACACTCCAGCCCCCAGCACTTGGCATTCAAATCCTAATCCTGCAAGAAAGAGACTATCAGAGCATTCTTGGGGAATCTGATCAGCCTAGAGGAAAAACAAAGATAACAACACGGGATTCCCCAACAAATGGCCTGTCCAGATGCCCTCATACAAAACTCAGTTGAAGGAAGCCACCCATGTGTTTAAAGAAGAATTTCTTGATTCATGGCAAGGAAATACTACTAGGCATGTGAGAAGAGCCTTTGATGCAGAAGATAGAGACCAACAAGGGGAAGGGGTGGGGATGCCAATGTGGAGGAAAAGGAACCATATGAGCTACAAGAACCCAGGCACACTTGTCAGCAAGATTTGGCAGCACACCTCTCTGGCAGAAGCACAGTTTGCCTTGCTGATCCACTTCCAAACATGTGTTTGACACTTTGGTATTTCTAACAATTTCAGCACCCAACACGGGGCCCCATAAGTCACCTGGGGTCATGCGGGCTCTCCCCTTATAGAAGACAGGTCTGCCTTTTTGCAGTGGTCTTAGAGTGGGAGGGTGATCCCTGAGGCTGATCCAAAATCAAAAGAGGGTTGGCAGCATGGAAAAAGGGCCCAAGCAAGTACCATGGCAACCAGGTAACCCATGCATGGACCAAGGCAGGAAAATCTATTCTTGAGCTCAAGAGAGAAGTACTTCCTTGGTGATAGGGACATCTTGGAGGTTGTGTGTGACTCAGACTCTATTCAGAAACACAAAACCAGGGTGTATAAGTAACCTCCAATAAAGACAGGGTGGAGTACGAAGCAGTGTGGGGCGGAAGGGAAGGGCTTAATTACACAAACCACCAAAAAAAAGGGGGGGGGATAAAAATTTTAGGCCTAGGGACAGGGAAGGACAATAGAAAGATTCCATATGTAAAGTTTTCTTCTAAAGTAAAAATGGGGCTAAAGCAGTGGCTCAGTGGTTGGAAGAGCCCTTGCCTAGCATGTGTGAAGCACTGGGTTCTATCTTCAGCACCATATAAAAATAAATAAAAAATAAAGGTCCAGGGCTGGGGCTGTAGCTCAGTGGTACAGCGGAGTGGTATGAACTTTTTGTATACATATAGATTACACCTGTTAATCTATATGTATATAGATTATATACATATAGATTAACAAATTTGATCCTCAGCACCACATAAAAATATGAAGACATAAAATAAAGTTATTATGTCCATCTACAACTAAAAACAAATTTTAAAAAAATTCATGTATAGATGAGTACTCATAAATTTAATGAATGGCCTTTCAGTTCATATGATTCAAATAACTTCAACAAAAAGTTTAAATTGGTAAGAGTAAGATGCCTTTGAAACTTCTAACCCACACTCTGCCAATCAGAGTGTTGGTTTCTATAAAATATTTAAAGTACAACGTCCATTGCTTCTAAGAATTTTTCTTCGGCAGGAATAACTGACTTAAAGTGTTAACTAGAGTTGTAAGTTAGAAATGGGTAAATTAGTTTTTTAACATGAATGGGATTACTCTTCATAAATGTGTTTCTTAGGAGTCATCTGATTAATTTTGTAAAGTTAAAATAGTAAAATATCAACTAAGCACAAATTCAAGTACTCTCAGCTTCTTGAATTCCATACGGTAACATATTTGGGTCTACTAAAAATGTTTTTTTGTTTAGTAAATTTTAAAAAGAAAGATTTAAGATTGCTCATTTCTGGGTTTTAACCTACAAGCAAAGTTACTAAGATTTAAAATTCTAACAGGTGTAATCTATATGTATACAAAAAGTTTCAGCTGTGTTTTGATTAAAGTACTAAAAAAAAGTGTGAATATTTCATCTTATTGAAAAGGAGTAAGGTTTGTTTTCTCTAACTTCCATTTGGGTTCACCCCACTTCCATTTTCCCACCACTCTGAAATAAGGAGTTGACTGAAACGTTTAAGATCACAGGGTGGCCTTTACATTTGGTGGGAGGACCTTAATTGAGGCCCATTACCCTGAGTGCCTGACTATTAACTATCCTATCTTCTTCAGGGGGCGAAAGCTGCCAGTCACAAAGGAAACAACATGTATGTAACTAGATAAAGGTAACCTGTTATCAATAAGATATATAGAGAATTTTGTGTTATTTTTTACACTGGGTTGGGAATTTAAAATCTTTTTTTTTTTTTTTTTGTACCAGGGATTGAACCCAGGGGCACTTAACCACTGAGCCACACCCGGAGCCCTTGTTGTATTTTGTTTAGAGACAGGATTTTGTTAAGTTGCTAGGACTTTGCTAAATTGCTGAGGCTGGCTTTGAACTTTCGATCCTCCTGCCTCAGCTTCATGAGCTGAGTGTGCCACCACACCCAGCTAAATATATTTTTGAAAGATAATAATAAAAGGTGATGTTTTTAAAGGTTGACATTGTGAAACATTGATGTATTTGGCACTTTTCCACAAAAAGAAAGCCAGAAACTCTCTCAATTTTTGTCGGACTCACGTTTCCAGTGTAATGCTGTATTACTATCAAGAGCACTGCCTTACCTAAAATAAGGCCCACATTAGGGTGGTTCCAAAGTGGGCTAGACTTAACCTCATTTAAAGTTATGTTTTTGTTGTAAAGATTACATCTCAAAATAAATGGGATATAATACTCAACTAAGTAAAGGTTTATGATTATAAAAATCATGTTTCTTGGTTCATAGCTATTATACAAACTGGATGTTTTTTGCTTGTTAATTTCATTTTGTATTTTCCTTTTTAAAAAAAGAAAGAAATTTTTTAAGGCGTATAAACTGGTGGGCTGGTATTGTGGATCAGTGTTAAGAGCGCTTGCCTCACACACGTGAGGCACTAGGTTCGGTCCTCAGCACCACATAAAAATAAAATAAAGGTATTGTGTCCACCTATAACTAAAAAATAAATATTTTTAAAAAATGTATAACTGTTGCCTGTTAATGTTTTGCAGAACCACTGCTTCTAACATAACAACCTGAGGTAATTTGAGACAATAAGCCATCACAGATAGGATATAATGCTGACTTCCGGTAATTAAACAAAAGGGGTTACTGTAAAAATTAAACACGTTAAAGTATAACCTATTACCCCCACATTAAGACTGGTGAAACTGGCCTGCTGAACATTTAAAACTAAGACCTGGAGACCAAAGTCAAGGAAGTAAAAGGGCTAAGGAAAAACAGTCAATATTTTGGCCCTTGCCCTCTTTTGTCAACCAAAACTCAGGGAACAATGGCAGTTCTATAAGGGCCCAGGGTCTAGTGAGTCACCCAACCCCCCAATGAGGGGGATCAAGAGGACCCTAGAGAACAGGAGGACAAACAACACACTTTCTGCAAAGAGGAGGGTCCCTGAAGAGGGAAATGTCCCTGATGCTTCCAAGAGAAGCCATGTATGATCAGCAAGACCCTATCTTATCTAGGTAGAGGAAAAGCTGAAGGAGCCAAGAGGCTTCTCACAATTTCCCAAGAGTGATCCCTAACAAATCTCAGCTGACTCCAACTACATGAAAAAGGTCAGTTTTGAATAACTTTCTCTTAAACCAGGCAAAAGAATATAACCAAAGCAGCCATATATGGACATTTAAAAGATAAGACAGGGCTGGGGATGTGGCTCAAGCGGTAGTGCGCTTGCCTGGCATGCGTGCGGCCCGGGTTCGATCCTCCAGCACCATATACAAACAAAGATGTTGTGTCCGCCAATAACTAAAAAATAAATAAATATTTTTAAAAAAATAAATAAATAAATAAAAGATAAGACAATGGTTATTTTATTTATTTTATTTATCAACACAAATCCTCCTGAAAGTAAAACTGGGAGATTATAAAGCAAGGGTTTTTATACAGAAGTACCTAGTAAATATCACAAAAAGGTTCTGTCAGAGTCTCAACTTTGTTCTAAGTCAATTCAAAGGGTACCAGTACAAAAATGAAAATGAAATCAAAAGGTATTAAAGGGGGGGGGCGGGGGGCACATGCCAATAATCCCGGCAGCTCAGGAGGCCGAGACAGGAGGATCGCAAGTTCAAAGCCAGCCTCAGCAACGGTGAGGCACTAAGCAACTCGAGTGTGACCCTGTCTCTAAAAATAAAATACAAAATAGGACTGGAAATGTGGCTCAGTGGTCAAGTGCCCCTGAATTCAATCCCTATTACCCCACCCCCTCAAAGAAAAGAAAAAGAAAAAGGGGGTCTTGTGAGAAATAGAAAGTCTAGTGGTCAATTTTCAAAACACAGTATTTAGCCTTAATAGAATGTGAGATCGAATGTAGTCATTTTACCTACAGCCCTTCCCTTTGCCTGCCTCAATTTTAAAATTAGCTAATTGAACAGATTACAACTCCAGTTCTTCCTCTAGGCAGCACTATGTTAGGGACAGATGCAGATGGAGTGCTGCCCAGGTACACTGGCTAGCCAGGTTCAGCAACATGTCCTTCAGGCAGAAGTACAGTTTTCTCTAGAGAAAATGCTGACTGTCACTGCTCCGGGTGTGCTTGCTCACCCAGACACCAGATCTCACAAGACCATCAATAAAAAACCTCACTTTTGCTATACCTCATGTCTTTTGTCCAATCTTGGGTTTGAGCAGATGAGCTTGTTTCTCATGGTTGGGACAAAATCTTATGGTTTGATATGAGGTGTCTGCCCAAAGTTCCTGTGTTAATGTAGAAGTACTTAGAGGTGAAATTACTGGACTGTGAGAAATGTAACCTAGTCAGTCCATCCTAGTTCAAACAGACTAACTGGATAGTAACTGTGGGCAGGTGGGACACGGCTGAAGGATGTGGGTCATGCCCTGGAATGGTTCATCTCCCTCTCCTCCTTTCTTCCTCCTTGTTTCCTGGCTGCCATGAATGGAGCAGCCTTCCTCTGCCACTAGTTTAAGACCTGATGTTCTGCCTCACCTTAGGCCCAGAGCAATGAATGGTCTTGGTCAATCACGGACAAAACCTTCAAAAATAAACCGTTCCTGGGGCTGGGGTTGGGGCTCAGTGGTAGAGTGCTTGCCTGGCATGTGTGAGGCACTGGGTTCAATTTTCAACACTACATATAAATAAAATAAAGGTCCATCGACAACTAAAATACATAACACACATAAAATAAATAAAACTGTCCCTCCTCCAAGTTGTTCTTTTTGCATATTTTAATCACCGCAACAAAAAATTAACATACCTATCTTCTAGTGGAACTAAATTGCTTTCGGTTTACAAGTAACTCGAGCCCTCTCTCATATCTCCCTGCCACTTACTGCTACCTCCACTGGATCACCTTCCGTGGCTAGCTGGTGATGCACGGATGGGTGCTGCCTTCCCCTGCACTCCACAGCATGTCTTCATTCACAGATATGATTCAGTGACTGACATCAGCCGTGCCCTGCACTAGACAATGGATATACAGCAGTGAACAAGAGACACAGCCCAGCCCCACAGAAATCAAATGGTGCAGCTTAGTGCTTAACACACTTCTTAGAATGAACATTAGCTCTCCTCTGTGCAAGACTCTAGGGACAATGACAGCCTCTGCCAGCTAGGCAGCCACAGAACCTCCACACCAGGTAAATAACACTATCAAAGAAAACCAATGTGAAGTTACAAAAAAGCTACAGTCAGCTACAGTTAGAAGTACTTGCTCTTCGAAGGTTCTCTGCCTCTTTTGCCTCATTCAGGGGTGTCAAGTTAAAAGCCTCATTCACTGAAATATCTTGAGTGTCCTGGAGCTTGCTTTCTTCTCCCTGCTGAATGCAGAAGCACCCCACCCCAGTTATTCCCCATGCCTGATTTTTGCTTTCCACTCTACTTCCAGTAGTATGCATCACACCTAAAACAGGGCCCACACTACACAATGATCAGTAAATACTTCCTTGGTGCGTGACTGACTTCATGAATGGATAAGTGGATATACTGGATTTAAAAACTGCTCTTTGCTTTATTTTGTATTTTTAAGGAAAATTTAAGCAAATGAGAACACTGGGTCATAGCAACACTAAGCCCGTTGCCTCCTGCTGCTTCAACTTAAGGCAAGATGTGTAGTTCTAGCTCTCCCTTATTCCATTCTCATGCAGAATACAAACCAATGTATTTTGAGTTTGAAAGTGATAAAATACACATGAACTACTTCAAACATGGCCTAAAGATGATATTCCACAAACTTTATAATTAAAATGTATAAATTCTTTTGCTCCAGATGGATTAAAAAATTAAACTTGGCTTATTATACAATAAAATATATTCTCAACTATCCAAAAATTTCTGTAAGATGGTTACTCCTTACCCTTTTTGCATGAATGGGTGTATTTTAAGATAGGTATAAATGGATGTCTGGGCTGCTCAGGATGGTTTTTCCTTTCTAACCTGCACAGTAAATCCACCAGTCATAGTAAATCTGGACTTCATTATCACATAGAGTATTTCCTTTCCTCCCTTGCTTACAATGTTCTCAGTGAACAGCCTTCTTCTCCTTCCATCTCTCACTAAATCCAAAAACAACCCCAATAATCAGAAGGGTAACACTTCACAAATGTGCTACCTGTAGCTCATTAATCTTCACAGTCCTAAGTGGTCACTATTATTATTTCAATTATACACAGAAAGAAGCTAAGTCTTTTAAAAAGCCAAAGCATTCTTGGAGGTCACATGGCAAACAAGGGGGGAGAGATCATAGAAAACACTGGCTTGCAAGCCACTTCTGAAAATTGCACTGCTACTGTGCATCCCAGATTAACCAGATAAGAAGACTGTTAAAACAATAATCATGAGCTGGGTTTTCAAAGCACAGGGCAGAAAGCTACTCCTAGAGCTGGGTGGCATTTAATAAAATATACTAGCCAATCTTGAGATATCTGGCTGGAATTAAGTAGGCTGAGCCCCTGAAAAGAAAATACGTTTGATGTTAACTGTGTAACAAAACCCAAACCCAGTACTCCTTTACCAACAACAGCCTAACAGTCTAGATAAGTCATCACTGAAGCTCTCCAATGTCCAAAGCACACCACCACCAAGGGTTAGCCCCTCTTCTTCTACACCCAGATAGGCTGTGACCTGCATTCTGAAAGACAAAGGACTGAGGTGACTTTCTGAAACACAGGAAATATATCTGGAATGTGAATATGACCACAAAAATGACTGGGACAAACAAAAGCTTCTTTATGCTTCAAATAACTTTTTAGCCAAAAACATCATTCCACTAGACTGCAGAGGGGGTCAATGTGGGGACTGTCTTGTTCATCATGTGCCATTGCCTGGTACAATTTGCCATCCAAATGGTCCTAAGCTGCTGTTATGGCTTGGATGTGAGGTGTCCCCCAAAAGCTCCTGTGTGAGATGTAAAGGAACACTCAGAGGTGAAAATGATTGGATTATGACAACCTTAGCACAATCAGTGCATTAATCCTCTGATGGGGATTACCTGGGTGGTAACTGAAGGCAGGTGGAGTGTGGCTGGAGGCAGGTCACTGGAGTGTGCCTTTGGGGTTTATAATCGGAATCTGGCAAATAGAGTCTCTGTTTCCTGGTATGAAGTCCTGAGCCTCTTTCTCTGCCAAACTCTTTCACCTTGATGGTGTGCCTCACCTTAAGCCCGAGGAATGGAGCCGACAGTCTATACACTGAGACCTCTGAAACCATGAGCCCCAATAAACTCTTTTTCCTAAAATTGTTCTTGTCAGGTCTTTTGGTCACAGCAGTTAAAAAGCTGACTAAAGGAGCCACTGACCAAATGAATACCCTAAGGGAAAAGAAGCTGTAAAGCTACTGAATTCTGAAAAGTAAACTGTTGACAATAACAACAGTAATCTGCCCACTTTGTGTTCAGAGCAAATGTTAAAAATAAATTTCTTTCCAGTTCTTGGATTAATATAAATCAGGAATGATAAAGATTAGGAACTGTACTTGCCAAACTCCAGGATGCTTCTGTCCTAAAAATAAAAGTTTTTAATTATTTATATGACTATCTGTGTACTCAAACTAACTTATACCACATTTGTAAAAAAGTTTGCTATTCTCTATTTGACAGATGAGGGGACAAAACAGATTTAGAGAGGTTAAGTAACTTGAAGAACATCACATAGCATGCAAGGATCTGATCTGACACTCAGTAGAATCTCTCCAAAACCTGCACTCTTTTACTTGCTGCAAGAAACATCCCACACTCCACAACAGAGAAAGGCACTGTGATGTCAAAGGAATATTATTCTACTGAGATTAATTAACAGGTGAGTAAAAACACTTCAAGACAAGGCAAACCTTCACCTACACTCAGAATAAGCTATGGCTATCATACATGGTATTTCACAACAGTTTATGTTGTGTCCCTGAGAAAGTCCTATGGGAAGAGACATCGAAAGAAGGAGATCTAACCAGGAACAATGGTGCATGCCTGTAATACCACTGACTTGGGAAGCTGAAGCAAGAGGATGGCAAGTTTGAGGCCAGCCTCGGCAACTCTGCAAGACTCTGTCTCAAAATAAACAATAAAAAAAGCTGGGGATGTAGCTCAGTGGTAGGGAACCCCTGGGTTCAATCGCCAGTACCACCAAAAAAAAAAATTTTTTTTTTCAAATTCAGGTATATGGAGAAGCATCTCCCGTAGCAATTAGGGGAGGTAACTCACCAAGCAACACAAGTCATCTAGGTGCTGTGACCCTGCTTAAACTGGAGCCCAGCACCTGAGTACAGAAGCAGTCTGCCCAATAGAGAGCCCTAGGTCAGAGTGAGGAGGCACAAGCACACGCCCTGCCTCTGCCCTGGAAGCAGTAAGAAAGGCTGGACAGAACAGCTGCAGCCTCTGCTTACTGCAAAGTGAACAGCTCAGGAGAATCACAGGGAGGCTGGAGCTCACACCACCACCAGGTGGCAGTCTGACCAGACCCACATTTCTGGCATCTGGAGCAGACCGCCAGTCCACTGGGGCACCAGAGCATAATTAGGAACACCTCCTCTCCTCCAGAAAGAGATCACCAAGACATGCCAAAATGACACAGCTATGAGAACTGCCCGCAGGTTTTCAGACCATCACACAGAAGATCCTTTGAGCCTGCATACTCACACTGCATCCAGTATCACAAACTCCTCTCTCTACCCAACAGCTCACACTCCCACTCTTCCACCAACACTCTACAGGTTGACCAGGGGCCTCCCATGCCTAAACCCTATGGTCAACCCTTGAAGACTACTTGATCTGGCAGCGCCCTCCACTTCCCTCCTGGTTTTCTTGCCCTCTGGTTCTCTAGGCTGATGCTCCTCTGCTCTCAACATGAGTTAATCCCAGTGTCTTTGACTCTGGCTTTCAGCCCTTACCTGCACTCACCTCCTAGTGACACCTCCTAGGTGACATCACTTGAATCGCTGTCTCCCACTCACTCCAGTGCAGGCCCAGGCCTCTCTTCCCACTCCCATCTCCTGGACCCAGCTGCCCAGCTGCTATGCTGGCTTACTGCTGTCAAGTGCATCACAGTTGCCACCTTTGTCTCCTGAGCACCACAGGAAGAAGCCATAGCTGCATCCCATGAGCCTCGGCCTGCAACAACTCAGGGTCAAGGTTAACAAACAGAGGCACTCATGCAAGACCCAGAGGAATGAGAGTTCTGATCAGCTGCAGGCACAACACCGTTGCAGATCGGTATGCAGGAGAAAGAACAGGTTCTGGCAATGGAAACCTAGAGCAGCTTCTGCTGAAAGTGCCCAGCAGCCTCAGCTCCAGGGACCACTGCCCCAACTGCCTCTAAAGGGACCTCCTTGGAAGCACTCACTAACCAGCCCTCCCTCACCCAACTTTCAGAACTTCCCTCCCAATTCCTTCACATCTAGCCTAGCTTATTTTCCTGACCAAACCCTGATGGATATGCTCTGTACAGATCCCTTAGGGAAGTACAGCAAAGACATCAAAGACTGGAAAAAAAAATATCCAAGACACAGCACAAGGCTCAGCATGATACTGCCACAAATCTTCTTTATGCTACTTCAGTAAAATGACTGTCTTTCCAGGAGGTGCTCAACCCAGAAAACATGCCACCTTGACTCTTCTTCCTCCCACACCCCTACCCAATGTTGTCACCAGATAATAGCTCTTCCTGTAAGACCCGCCTGTCAGCTGTCCACTTGGCCCCAGGCCCATCACAACCACCCAGACTCAAGCCTCCAACACCATCTACCCAGTGAACACAATGACCACCTGACCAGTCCCACCATCTACCCTTGCTGCCCTGGAGCCTGCATGAACCAGAGGCAGAGGCAAGGCTAACCCAGACACCATCACTTGCAAGCTCATCTTACATGCTGACAATCCCTTAGTTAAACCACGTTGGACTGCATCCATCAGGGAAACAAGTCAACAAGGAATGAACCTGTTTAAGACCATCACCTTTTCAGTAAGAACAGTTGCTGAGTTGAGGACATTAGGAACAGCATCAGTTGTCAGTTAAAAACAATGCAGATACTTCCCAATGGCTTTCCCTATATGAGAAGTGTGTGAAGTTGACACACATCATCAACATCGCTTGGTATTTGAGGAGTCACTGCTGAGCATGAAACAAGGAATGGATCAGATTCTAGGAATAGGTTGTGAACAACAGCACAGGTGAGGGCAATTTTCAATCCAGGTGGGAAACCACTGATTTAACACACATTGGTGTGAAGCTGCTGGCCTCTAAGTGCTAACAGTGAAAATACACACAGGCAGGAAGAAAACCGGCGGGACAGACTCGCAAGAACAAACACATGGGGTGAGGCCACAGCTAACCAGCAGGCCCTACGTGAACAGTGCTTCAGCACAGCAAGGGTTAGGTATGGGGCGGGGGCCTCAAGCATGAGCTAATTTATTATCGCCTTAGCCATCGCCAGTTCTTTTGACTTTTTATCAGAAAGAGCAGCTTTAGGACTTTTACCAGAGCCCACTGAAAGTTTTTGAAGACTCCCTCTTTTTATCACTAGTGGCACACACACTGAACAGCTCTGGAACCCCACTTTCACTCCAGACTCAATAATGCTTCTCCAGATTTCGGACTAATCAACATGGCATGAGGAACTGACCTGCAGCAGTCATCTACACGACAGCCGACATCACAGCAAGCTTCTTCACACACTTCTCATACTGTCAAAAGCAAAAGAGAAGCAAGATTTTCATCCTGCAGATGTATTTTCTCAGTTCCAAGTATAGTTCCAAGGGCTGGGATGCAGGTCAGTGGTAGAGCACTTGCCTCCCATGTGCCTGGTCCTGAGCTCATCTCTACCACTTCAAGAAATAAAAGGAACTGACCCAGCAAGATTTTCTGAACCCTGATGCAAATACAGAATAGACTGATGTATTCAAGATCCAGTTAACTGCAGTTGAGGAGCTTCCACCTAACCGCAACAGGAAGGGACTCATCTGCAACATGACAACATGCTTCAAGGTAGGTACCAAGAAAAACACAACAGAAGGCTACAGAGACCTTCCAAGCACTGAACATGCTCAATTAAAAGAGCGTACTGCTGGCTGCTCTCAGTATGAAGATGTTTTCAAAAACGAAACATGTACACTCTCCTTGCAGTCCAACATCATGAGGCAAACACCTGTGACTCTGGTGACAATGAACACTAACTCTGAACTCCAATAAAGAAAATGGTATCCACCTTCTCCAAGATTCCATTCTTCTCACAGTAGACCTGCACTATAAAAAATTATGCTCACAGGGCTGGGGTGGTGGCTCAGTGGTAGAGCACTTGCCTAGCATGTGTGAGGCACTGGGTTCAACACTCAGCACTGCATATAAATAAATAAAATAAACGTCCATTGACAACTAAAAAATATTTTTTTTAAAAAATTATGCTCACTCACTATTATAATGTCTGGAAATTTTCTCAGTGGAAATTAGCAAAAAAAAATTTTTTTCTTGTGATATAAATACTTATATAATATCTTTATTTTGCCTATTAATCTACAAAGTATAAGATATTTACCTTCTGCCCCTTTATAGAACTAGTCACCTATCCCAGGTTAAGTCAGTGAAACCCCCTAGTCTTCTGCACAGAGGCAGAGTCAAGACACATTTAGCCTGTCTTTAATTTTCTCAATTGCCATTTTACATTTATCCCTGATAACTTTTTACCTTATTGATTTTAGCACTTCATTACAACCTGTCAAAATATTTTAAAATTCTAATTCTAAAAATGAGCTGTCTCCTAGCATGACTCCTATTCTTATTCAAATCCCTGATAGAAGTGTTAGACAGGACAGGTGTCAAATACGACACACCTCTTATGACATTCTCACTTGTCTATCAGAATTCTAACTTTTTGAGACAGAGTGCTACTGTGCTGCTCAAGCTGGTCTGGAACTCATGGGCTTAGGCTGCTCTCCCGTATACAAATATACAGCTACACTTTCCCATACCCTAAGCAAAGACACTCCAAACTCTGCCTATGCTGGAGCCACAACCATCCCAGCCCACAACCCGAGTTTAACATCTGAAACTATCCAGGTTTTCACTTCTGACTTGAGCTTCCTCACTCAATACTGCCATTCCTTACATCTTTGCCACTCGAGACACTTTGCCTTAGCGGAAGTCACAATTTTTCTCAGCAGAAAGGGAAAACCTCAGAAAGGACCATGGTCTCCATCTCTCCTCCCTAAACCCTGCCTCATGTGGGGCAGTCCTCTCACCAAGTCCACCCCATTTCTACATGGACTGCCACCATCTATAATCTGCAACTTCCCAATTCCATATGATAACGCAAAACCAAATAGAAGCCAACCCAGTGGAGTCTGCAGACATCAGGCTGACCTGCCTGACACCCACATCCCAGCAGGTCACCAGCTGCCCTGCTTCTCCTGTCACCCAAGGGCTCACCACAACACCATGTAGGTGCTGCTCTACAGCTCACCACCAAACGGTCCTGACTGATCAGGAATGTCGCTCACTCTTGGTGTTGAAACATCCTACTGAAAAATGACACTCTCTTACACAGCATAGGAACTTTAAGACACACTCACAAGTCTACAAACTTGAGTCAGTCTGTGACCAAGAGCACGCTGAAGACACACCACAGCAATCCCAAACACCTGGCTGGCCTTCTATATACCGAGTATTGTTTTATCTTCCAAGGGGAGGCAGAGAGGCTGAGAAAGACACTTTTAACTGCTCTTTAAACAGTCCAACCTTAAGAATAGGTGCATGTCTGCATTTTACTGGCCACCTTCACATTTAAAGTAAGATTCCTGTAATGTGGATGGCTGGCTTTCCCTCACCATCACAAACCTACTGGAACACCACACCTGCAGGACCTAACAAGGAGTGCCCCACCTTCTTCCCCAACCTCCCTTCTGTAGACCTGGCAAGAGTTTAGAAGACTTACCCCAGAGAAAACCAACTCACATTCACACTCAGTTCTGCTTACAACTGCAGGGCTCAAGGACCCAGGAGAGAATGTTCCCTCCTCAAAGCAAATGTTTGATCACTAGTATACTCCAGGGGCAGAGAAAAAGAACTAAGAATCCTGAAACTGGAAATTACCCTGGAGTCCTCTGGGCCCTGCCACTTCATTTACATTGTCAAAACCTGTAGATTAACCTGAAATAGCCTTCAAATCAACCCCTTCTTTCCATTTCCTCCACTGTCGCCTTAATTAAGGCTTACTTCATTTATTTACACAACATAATTACATAATTAAAAGAACACAGGGACTGCTGGATCAGACCTCTGGACTCTGCCCTTTCACCCCTTTCGCCAGTGACAGCAGGTGAGCCATTTTCCCCAGAATGAACCCTTGCTTCTCTCCCTTTCTCACAGGCAATGCAGACACCTTCCTTCCTGGGCCTGGATTCTAGTCCAACCATCCTCCTACCAACAGGCCTGTTCCTGTCATTCCAGGACACAAAGTGTGCATCAGAATCAAGAGCACAGATCAGGTAATCCTGCCTAGATTCTCCTTCATCTCTTGTACTCAGCCCAACCTGTAATCCAGGTGTAACCAGGGGTAATTCTCAACTGAGAGTTGTGCACCAGGGGCCTCTGGCACCTTGTGCCTTTCCCTGGAGTGGTGGACCCTTCCTCCCTACCCCTCTTCCACCAGAGGGACACCACATCTGCTCCACAGCCAGGTTCTAAACCTGCAAAGGCTACAGGGTTTGCTGGCCATTAATGGAGACAATCTGCACCACTGCCCTCCACCTCCCCATCTCCACATCACTCGGGACCTGCATGGCCAGTTCTCAGAGCATGACTTGGGACAGAACCACATGGCAGGCCACTGAGCTGTGACAGCCTTAGTCGCCCTCGTGTCTGCACCTCCAGGTCTTAAAACTGTACCACACACCTAAGAGCTTCCAGTGAATGCTCAACAAAGGAATCAACTGAATGAGCCAGCTCAAGACCAATCTGGTGAAAACCCAGGGGAAAGGACCAGACTTTTCACAGTAAAACAGACCCAGGTCTTCAAGATGCCAGCACACACTGATGTTCCACTTCACAGGGAACTGCAAAGGCTGAGAAAAGCAGCACCACCCTGCATGGATGTAGCCACTGAGAGGCACAGAAGCCAAGCACCTGTGGAAAGCCACAGGACTGAAAGAGAGAACCAATCTTTAAACCGAATCTTGTTCTTAGATAAAATGCTTTTCATTTAAACAGACCTGCATGCTACACAAACTACAACACCAGGCACCTTCCATGAGCAAGGCAGCTTCCTGAGACTGCAGGGAGGGTGAAACTTCATTTCCCACCCCTCACTTAACTTTGATAATCTGAGCTAACGCCAACTTCTGGGAGGATGAAACAGACACCCAAAATACTTTGGAATAACCACAAAATAAACATTTCCTTTCTTTATCCTCTTTTTTTTAGTCACTCACAACAGCACAAAACTAAACAGCTTAATTAGCAAATGCCACTGAAAGGAGGGCAGCTGTAGTCGCAGCATGACACAGTGTGTCCGCCAGCTGACGAGCCACAGGCAAGGGAGTCACTGTCTGCAAGCTCCAGTGTGGGTGGAACAGGGTCCAAATGCTGGTGACAGACACTAAGCCTCACCCCAGCCAGGAGACAACAACGCAAGTGTTCACAGGGCAGAAGACAAACCTAAGAAACACTTTAAAAAAAAAAAAAAAAACTTAAAAAAAAAAAAAGGCAACAACTAAGAATCTATTGGTCTAGTCTTCTTTCCATAAACCAGGTATTAAACTAAATACTTTTAAGTGCCCAAAAGTCTCTGAGTTAGGAACAAGATCTTAATCAAATTCAAATACAATATGGATCTATTTAAGACATCATTAATATCAAAAGATTGCTACCATACAGGACACTATTTTCTGGTGGGTTGTTTTATTTTGTTTTGTTGAGATACTAGAGAATATACCCATTGAGCTACTTCCACGGCCCTTTTTATTTTATTTGAGACAGGGTCTCACTAAGTTGCCAAATCTGATCTTGAACTTGTGACCCTCCTGCCTCAGCTGGGACTACAGGACTTCACCCACTATACCTGACCAAAACACATTTTCTGACCACAATCCAATTTTAGAAATATGACCAAGATTTATTCAAAGAAATCCCTATGAAATTTTTTCAAACATGTTAAACCAAGAATCATTAAAGGAACCCTAAAAAAATTTAGAAAATATACCTAACTACTGAACATATTTATTGAATGAAATAAACACTTCATGAACTAAGTATCAAAAATATTTTACTTCATAACCTAGCCCTTCCTTACATGAAACAAAAACTGGGCAACCTGCTATCAGGTCCCTCTTGCCCCTACAGGAATCCTATTTCTGTACTTCACACTTGAATAAATCATACTCCTTTCACTCCTGCCAAAACAACAACAACAACAAAAACCACTAATCATAAAGGAAGAGTGAAGTCAACGACCCTAAAAGAACTTTAGGTCCAAAACACCAAAGATTAAAAATCACACATATGCAAACCAGAACAAAATGTTACAACACATAATGATAAAAGATTATAATCCACACATAGAAAGGTTACCCCCAAAAAAGAAAAGAAAATTGGGCCAAAGACTTAAGAGGTCTTTCATAGAAGAATAAACAGATAAAGCAGTATATTAAAAGAGGCCCAACTTCAACAGTAATAAGGGAAATTCACATTAAAGCCATATGAGATCTGACACACCCACCAGAAGAGCAAGGCTGAAAGCCTAAGACAAGATAAACCACTGGCACAGATGGGAAGAACCAGGAGCTGCTGCACTGGCAAGCCACTCACTGGTGCAGCTGCCCAGAAAGTGACCTGTGGGCTCATCAGGCTGAAGGCAGGCTGGCCCCATAACCAAGCAATCACCACTAAAGAGGCCAGGACCACCACCCCGCGGCAGAGCCACACGTGTACAGCTCTAGCAGCAGGCTGGTAACAACCAGATGCCCATCAACCACAGACAGAGAAGGCAGTGGTGAAGCCTGGGGTGAAAGGGAGGAGGGAGGAAGAGCAACCAGAGCAGTCTGGCACACAGCTCAGAGATGACAGGCAGAAGTCACTCACACCACTTCTCTAATTGTGAGAGTACAGCGGTGAGCAGACAGGAGAGAAAGAAGCCAAAACTCAGAAAACATGGATGACATCAGAGGGAGGAGAGCTTGAGGAGAGGAGCGGGGCTGAGAAACAGCGGGGAGACACAGGGCGCAAGGGTAGGCTGGGCTCAGTCCTCTGGAGTGAAAATGGGACACCACACTGGAGGGGAAAGGGGGTGACATGGATCACACAGGCCTTGGAAGGTAACAGGGATGCTCCACAGTTTAGAGTGGGCAGGAGGTGCAGGGGTTGCTCTGTTATTGCCCGCTAGTCCAGAGCAGCAAGCCATCCAGAGGACAACCTGGCCCCACTCGTTTTTGTACATTTCATGAGCTAAGAATAGTTTTTAGATTTTATATGGTTAAAGGAGTAATCAGAATAATCTTACATAACATGTGGAAATTGTACAAAATTCAAATTCCAGTGTCTACAGATGAAGTTTTATTCTATATAACAAGCTCGTTCCTTTACGTACTGTTCAAAATTCCTTCTGCACTGCAACAACAGGAACTAAGCACCTGTAGCAGAGGCTACATGCAACTTGCAAGCCTAAAAGAGAACTGGGTACAGTGATGCCCACCTGTAATCCCAACAACTCAGGAAGCTGAGACAGGAATATTACAAAATTCAAGGCCAACCTGGGCAACTTAGCATAACCCTATCTCAAAATAAAATAGAAGAGCTGGGGGTGTAGCTCAATGGTAGAGTGCCTGCCTAGACAGAGTGAAGCCCTGAGTTTAATCCCTAGTACCACCAAAAATAAATAAATAAAATAAAGACAGATAAATAGACACTAGACAGCCAGTTGTGTTGCCCACTCACTGCAGGACCTTAGAGAAGCAGTGAAGCCACATTCAATTCTTCCCGGGCATTTTTTTAAAGAAATATGCCATGAATCATTAGTCTCCTCCAGGGGGAGTCCCGACACTTGCCCAAGGTTAGCACACACATTCTCAAAGCAAGTTCCCTCACAATCTCCACGTTAACAACCCATACCTCAGAAAAGCTAGTGATACCCAGTGACAATGGCTGAAGGTGATGAATAAGCAGCAGTTCATTACAACTTTGTTTTCATACGTGTCTGAAACACCCAAGTTTTAAAACAAAACTAAGAAATACATAGTTTTATTCATTATTAATATCCATTTAGCAGAAAAGTCAGTTCTCAGTTATGCATCTTTCAAAACCCTCAGTACAAAATGTGGTTTTCCTTCATCCCAACTGTTGGCAACTAAAGAAAGCTTAGCCAAGCATCCCTGTCCAGGCATGAACTGACAGTGAACAGCACTGTCTAAAGGGACTAGCTGCATCATCTTGGAGTCCTCCAAGTCCTCTCGGGGGTCACTTCCCACTATATCAGCAACTTGTCTCTGCCAGCCAGGCTTTATGAGGGGACAGTGGTATCCTCCAGCATAGGCCAGTCCCAGAGAGAAAGGGAAGCTGCACTCCTGAATGAAAGTACAGTTTTCCTGAATAAAAGCACCCCTACTCCCTGTGCCCAGCCACCTGACAGTTTGGGCCAAGATGCAGGGGGGATGAGTATTCTGAAAACTTGCCAACTTTTGATGTAAACATTTACTTCTAATCGTTGTCTTCTGTACAACATTTAATAAGGCCAGGCTTTGTACCATCAG
Organism: Urocitellus parryii; assembly: GCF_045843805.1. Classification (NCBI taxonomy): domain Eukaryota; kingdom Metazoa; phylum Chordata; class Mammalia; order Rodentia; family Sciuridae; genus Urocitellus; species Urocitellus parryii. The sequence continues at coordinate 3,026,869 of NC_135537.1, read as the reverse complement.
AGAGTGTATCACTCAATTCTTTCAACATCTAGGGTTCTGTATTATTTGACCCATTTAAGTGACAGGAAATGCTGATGAGGAATTAACAAATGAGTCCAAGATCACAGAGCTAGAATTCTGACCTGAAGACCCTGCCCTTAACTACTGCCCTCCACAACAGTTATTCAACTTCCAAACTAAGTAAGGCTCAGTATCACCTTACCAGCCTTACTTTGAAGACACAAACTCTGCTATTCAAAATGAAGCCCACTTGGGCTGGGGATGTGGCTCAAGTGGTAGCGCGTTCGCCTGGCATGCATGCGGCCCAGGTTCAATCCTCAGCACCACATACAAACAAAGATGTTATGTCCGCCGAAAACTAAATATTAAAAAAAATCTCTGTCTCCCTCTCTCTCACTCTCTCTTTTAAAAAAAAAAAAAATGAGGCCCACAGACCACCAGCGCTGGTATCCCCTACTTGCAAGAAATGCAAGGCTGAGGCCTCTCAGTCTGAATTAGACCTAAAATTTAACAAGATCCCCAGATTATGCATATACACATTAAAATTTGAGGAGGCTTGATAGAGTGCCTGTGTACGTTGCTTTGTTAATAGACTTCAAATATCCTATACAGTTCAACTAAGCTTGCTATGACCCCAAACCTATAGGCAGACCAGTGAGAAGCCCCTGCCTGTGCAGCCATGAAGAGCCTTTCCCCTGCACCCATCCCCATTTGCTCCTTTGTCATGACCTTCCCCCTCCTGCAGGGTATAAGCCACAGCCCAACCTCCTGACAGGCTGAACCTTCCCCAGGGTGAGGAAGGATAGGGTAATGGCCATCAGCAAAGTCCCCAAGTTCCTTGAAACGTGCTCAGGAGTTGTCAGGCTGACCCAAAGAATAAGGACAATGAAAAACCACTTCAGGTAGGCCCTCTGCTCCTGACAGGTATGGACATTCTCAGGACTGGTAATCTGTGAGCTAGAAAGGGGTTCCAATACATCCCTAACCACCACCCTCCACTACACATAAGGAGTACTTGGTGAATGAATGGGGGTCCTGACTTTCAGGCCTTCCTTATATCTGTGGGTTCTGCTACCTTTCCATACTAGAAACCAAGCTGAACCTGCAGCAGGCCAATCTCTGCACACTCCACCAACACCTGGGCTGTGCTCATCCTTTCTTCCCCTCCAGGCAGGTAGCATTGCTGTCCCACAGCCCACAGTACCCCACTGGAAAAGTATTAGGGCAGGAATAACAGGAGAACCCTGAGTCTGGGAAGAAGATCAACACCTTAAAAAGGTTTTCACTAGATCTCTTGCTTAATCTCACAGGCATTTATAAATTAAAATACCAACACTTAATGGCCTGCTACTCATACACCACAGCTAAACACTCACACCTAAGCTAAGAGCTCACACAGTGCCTTAAGAATGGGGTCACAATAACCCATTAGAGCACAACTGTCTGTCCAGCTATGTGAGCTATAGATTCCAGGACAAGCAAGTCCATGGCTCTGAAATGCAGATAGGTATCAAGGTGAACCTTGCAGAGGCTTCCTAATCTAGCCACTGGAACATCCCGTGATAACAAATACATTCTACTTCCATGTCGTCCAATGTGGCCGACTGGCCACAGGTGGCCAATGAGCAGGTGAAGTGAGGCTAGAGTGATTACGGAACAGAACTTTAAATTTAATTTTAATTAACTTCAATTTAAATAGCCACATATACTAATAGCTACCACACCAGACATCAGGTCCAGGTCTAGACTCTAGACCATGGAGTGAAGCAAGAAAGAACAAAACTTTTCTTGGCTTCTTAACTTCGGGCTACTTATCTGGAAAAGACTTAAAAAGATGGATAGAAGCACTGGGTTCAATCCTCAGCACCACTTAATTAATTAATCAATCAATCAAAGATATTGCGTCCATCTAGAACTAAAAAAAAAAAATTAAAAAGAAGGAAATACCAGTCCAAAGCTAAAGGAAAGCCAGGAACATGCACAGAAATCACCTTTACCCTGAAGGAATCTTCCAATATGAAAATTTTCAATTTTTTTTTATATACATATATTTTTTTTTAGGTGTAGATGGACACAACACAATGCCTTTATTTTTTTTTTTTATGTGGTGCTGAGGATCGAACCAGGTCCTGCCCGTGCTAGGCGAACACTCTACTGCTGAGCCACAATCCCAGCCCCTCAATTTTCATTTTTATATGAGTACAGGGATCAGGGACAGGACTCAAAGGCTGGGTCCTCCAAAGTACAGAGTCATCCCTCAGTATCCATGGGGGATTGGCTTCAGGATCCCCACAGATACCAACATTTACAGGTGCTCAAGAACCTTACAAGATAATGTAGTGTGTCCACAGGACCAAACCACATCTTCCCTAGCACTTTAAATCATCCCTAGATTTCTTATAATACCAAATGCATGGAAATGTCATGTAAATAACTATTAAACTGTAATGTTTAGGGAATAATGACTAGGAAATAAGTCTGTACATTCTGAATACAAGCATTATTTTTTCACAATACTACTGACTCCTGTTGGTCCAACTGACAGATACAGAACAGAACCCACAAATATGCAACTACAAACCCTGCCTTGTGACACAGGGCCCCCAGAGACTAGACATCCCAGCAGGAGAGTAACCTCTGGAGAGCTGCTGCAGGCCTGAGTGTTTAAGGTGACCCTAGATGGGCTGAAGCAAAAAACAAGGTCCTCTGGAGGAAGTGAACTTCACTTCAGGCCTTGGAAGAGCCCTACAAATCATTTGGATCCATAACTTATATCATGAGCAGAAATTAACTCAAAATGAATCACAGACTTAAAGGTGAAATATCTGAACTTGGAGGGAAAAGGAAAAGGTGGAAAAAGGAGGAATCCTTTGTGTGCTAGGATTGGGCAATTCTTAAATATGATGCCAAAAAAATCCATGGGACTGGGGCTCAGCAGTGGAGCACTCACCTAGCACATGCAAGGCACTGGGCTCGATCCTTGGCAACACATAAAAAATAAATAAATAAAATAAAGGTTTTGTGCTGACTACAACTAAAAAAATTTTTTAAATAATAATACCCATAAATAGATATCAAGATTTATAACTTCTGCTCTTAAATACACTGTTAAGAGAATGAAAAAAGCCACAGCCTGGAAGAAAAGCATAGTGTACACCTGATGAAGGACTTGTATCCAAATAATGAAGAACTTTCAACCCAGAATAAGGGGAAGGACTAACTTTAAAAGTGGGCAAAAGATTTGAATAATTCATCAAGGAAGATATAAGGATAGCAAGTAAGCAAATGAAAAAGATACTTGACATTATTAGTCATATGGAAAATGCAAATTAAAACCACAATGAAACTCACCTGTTAAAATAGCTAAAACACAATCAGGGAAGTATAAATCAAAACTACACTGAGGGCTGGGGATGTGGCTCAAGCGGTAGCTCGCTCGCCTGGCATGTGTGCGGCCTAGGTTCGATCCTCAGCACCACATACAAATAAAGATGTTGTGTCTGCCGAAAACTTAAAAAATAAATAAATATTAAAAAATTCTCTCTCAAAAAAAAAAAAAAATACACTGAGATTTCATCTCACCCCAGCTAGAATGGCAGTCAGCAAGAATACAAATATACTGTGGTGGGATTGTAAATTAGCACAACCACTATGGAAACTTCAGTATGAAGTGTCCTTAAAGGACAAGAAATGGAACAGCCAGACGCAGTGGTGCATGCCAATAATCCCAGCGGCTGGGGAGGCTGAGGCAGGAGGATTGGAGGATTTCAAGTTCAAAGCCAGCCTCAGCTATTTAGCGAGGCCATAAGCAACTCAGTGATATCCTGTCTCAAAATACATAGGAAAAAAAAAAAGGCTGGGGATGTGGCTCAGTGGTTGAATGCTCCTGAGTTTAATCCTTAGCACAACAACAACAACAAATAAACTAGAAATGGAACCACCACATGACCCAACTCCTCGGTATTAAAAAAGTCAAGTCAGCATACTGCAGCAGTACATACACACCCACATTCACAGCAGTGCAATTCATAGTAGCCAAGTAATGAAACCAGGCCTAGGGTCCATCAACAGACAGTGAATAATAGAAACATGGTTTACATACAAAATGGAGTTTCATTTAGCCAGAAAAAAGTGAAATTATGTTATTTGTAGGAAAATGGATGGAAATGGAAATGGAGAGCATCATGTTGAGTGAAATAAACCAAACTCAGAAAGTCATAGGTCTGTTCTCTCCCACAGGTAAAAGAGGGGCAACCAGTGAGTAGAGGAAGGGGATGTGAAAGGGAAAGGGGAGGTGCTACAGAATAAAACTGGCCAAAATTTGAGTGCTTGCCTTTCATGCACAAAGCCCTGGGTTCAATCCCCAGCACCACACACACACATACACACACACACACAAAAAAAAAAAAAAAAACCTGGCCAAATTATGTTATATGCATGTATGACTATGTCTCAATGAATCCTATTACTAGGTATAATTATAATGCACCAATAAAAACTTTTTTCTTAAAGAAAATGGCTAAAACCTCCAAGTGTTGACCCAGTAATGTGGAGCAACCAGAGCTGACACAATGCTAGTGGGAATATAAACTGGTACAACCACTCTAGAAATTCTGGAATAGTCTTAAAAAGTTAAACATACACTGGGCCATTCTAGCCCTAGGTCCAATCACTCCCAAGAGAAACAAAAGCCTGTATCTACATTAAGACTTGAACAGAAATATCCAGACTTGCTTAAGTCAAAACTAGAAGCAATCCTCCACAAATAGATTCATACCTCCAGTACAATCACAAACAACATCTGGAAGAATTTTTTTGGAAGTTGACAAGTAATTCTAAAACATATGGATCTGGAAAGGGTCCAGAATAGCTAAGGGACCCTTGAATAAGTAAGACTGGTAAAACATTTAGGCAGCTCAGAACCAATAGAATTGAATGAAGAGTCTAAACAGATGCTCAGATATATGGACCCTCTGATTTACACGAGCATGGCACCATGAAGGATTAGGGAAACTGACATCTTTTCAATAAATGGTGTTGAGTCAACTAGATGTTCACAAGCTAAAAAAAAAAAAAAAAAGAGAGAGAGAGACTGGATCTCTTCTTTATACTGGACACTAAAACCAATTCCAAGCAAATTATAAAGTTAAAGGTGAAAGACAGAAATATAAAACATTTGGAAAAGAGGAACTAGCTACGACCTCAGGACAGGGAATGACACAAAAAGCACCAACTCAAAGGAAGACAAATAAAGAAGACCATGTTAAGCCTAACTCTTCATGAACTTCTATTCATCAAAAAACAGCAGGGAGTGGCTAAGGTTGTAGCTCACCTCGAATGTGCAAGGCCCTGGGTTAGATCCTCAGCACCACATAAAAATAAACTAATAAAATAAAGGCATTGTGTCCAACTACACATAAAAAATAAATTTAAAAAAAACACCAGGGGAGGCTGGGGTTGTAGCTCAAGTGGTAGCGCGCTCGCCTGGCATGCGTGTGGTCCGAGGTTTGATCCTCAGCACCACATACAAACAAAGATGTTGTGTCCACCGAAAACTAAAAAATAATAATAATAATAAAAAAACCCACCAGGGAAAGCCAGAGAAACTGCATGTCCCAAAGCAGGAGGAGAGTGGCAAAAAACATACCCAACAAGGGACTTATATTGTTGACTTTAAGGAATCTACAAATCAATGAAAAAGCAGATCTAATTAAAAAACAAACAACAAAACAAAACAAAACAAAAAACAGGTGAACCCAAATGGCCAGCAAATGCATAAGATGTGCAACCTTACTTCAGGAAAAGGCTATTTACAGCCACCAGGCATAACACTGAGAAACCACCAGGCAGGGACAGATCCTAGGAGCAGAGAAGAGGCACCTGCTAAAGTGACCACAGAAGAATAGCTGGGGCAGGAGCCGATAGCACCTGCACAGAGTCAGTGAGTCTACTCCAGAGCTGTCTAGGCCAGGCACCCCTAGAAATGCACGGAACAGGGGCCACCATCCATAACTGTGGAGTACTGTGACTTTAACTCCACTCCACCACTTGAGGAAGAAATGGCTCCAGAGGGCTCTTCCTGCCCCTCATTTCTATCACTGTTGCTCATAGCTGAGCCAGAGTCAATAGGGAAGGGAGACAATAAGCATGGAAACATCCTTCTCATTGTTTTGACAGTACATGACATTTAATTTCATCTGTTTTTCTGTTTCTTCTGTGCCCTTTAACAACTTTCACACACTCAAATACCCATACAACAAAGCACCCCCAAGAGGTATTACTTCTGACCTACCATGTCTTTTCCTTTGACAGGGCTGGGGTGCTCCAACACAAAACTCTTTGCCTAACTCTTTGTCATCCCCCCCCCCCACTTTAGGTAGGGTTTTGCTAAACTGCCTAGGCTGGCCTCAAACTTATGACCCTCTTTCCTCAACCTCCCAAGCCACTAGGATTATAGGCGTGCACAGTGGCACCTGGCCAGCACAGGATCTTTTTGAAACTCTTTCACAGAGATCATGTTTCTATATTCTTCAACTATCTACACACTGACAACCCAAAGAACCTGAGCAAGAGTCTCTTTGTTCATTCAACAAATTATTTATTGACCACCTACAACAGCAGTGTGAGGAAGTTGAAGGGGACTCCAAGATACCTGAAGGACAACAGCCCTTCTTGCTGAGCTTACAACATTCCATTTGTCAACAAATGAACCCAATTTTGTACAAAGCATAAGAGATAATGCATATCACATTTCTTCTTTGTAGGTTCTTTATTTAGATTTTTTCCTTTAAAAAAGGTCAAAAGAAGAAGAAAATATATTAAATCTATAAATGAATTCAATGTTAAGCATAAAATCAATGTATACAATACTGCTTCCTTCCTTAGTCACCACAAGACTCGGCAATCACCCTGACTCTAATTTATGCTAGCCGATTTTTCAGCACCAAAACAAAGACTCCAGGGGATCTAACTTGTGCCTTATGCATCAGCAGGTACACATTCTCCTGATGTTTCCCAAAAGCCACACATTGACAAACCATACAAACTGCTATTTCAACACACAACTGTTCATTTAAATCCCAAACCAAGACTCAAAAAGAATGGACCCATTTTGCTCCACCGTCTAAATGTGGAACACCTGTGAAATCTCAAATTAAGCAAGTCATGGATAGTGATGCATGTTTGTAATCCCAGCTACTTCAGAGGCTGAGGCAAGAGGATTCCAAGTTCCAGACCAGCCTCGACAACTTGGCAAGACCCTGTTTTAAACAAAAAATAAGAAGGGCTGGGGATATAACTCAAGTGGTAAAGTGTCCTGGGTTCAGCCCCAGTACCAAAAATAAATAAATTGAGCAATATACAACTTTTGATAACTTTGAAATAATTATTATGTTCACAGAATTTAAAACTTGGGACTTAATGGGTTAAGTAGTCTCAGCATTAAAACATTCAAAATTCTTAAATAAAACTTAATTTTCCTGCACTGAGGGTAAACTCATAAGCAAAATCTAAATGGTAAGGAAGAGATTACACACATTTCCAAAACACCCACAGAGCAAGTTCCAACAGCATGTTGAGTTCCACCCTCAGAGACCTATGAGTAGGGTCAGAGGCAGGGCCTCATTCTTTCCTAATAAGTCTCCTGGTGAAGGTGATGATCTCCTACTACTTAGAACCACTGAGACCTCATGGTACCTTCTGTAATATGTGTAAGTTCCCTCTGAATAGCACAGTAAGACAGAGGAGAAACTCTCTAAGGAATAGCAAAATGGAAAATCTCAGGAAGCCCTTGTATCCAGATGTTTATTTTCCTGACCTGCATGAGGGTATTTTCACCTCTTACTATCAAAATGTCCTATCTGAACAGCAGCAAGGCAGAAAAAGACTTTCTGAGGAAGGTCAAGAATGAGCTGATATAGTGTATAACTGGCATTAGGAAGAAAGCTACTCTACAGGGCTTCAGGGCTCCTAAAGCTTCCAGAATCCACCTGATTAGCAAAGAACAGACTGGAGGTTCTCAACCACTAACTGCAGATCCTTCTAAATTTTGTGTCATCTTGAGCAATCCTGTCTACAGAATGTGAGATGAGTCCTAATGAATACAAGATAAATTTCTACAAGATCAATTTCTAGAAAAAAAGAAAATTGAAAAGGGACCAGACAATACTTTTTTCCCCCGACCCAAGTTTGATGATACTAGTTATAAAGCAGTCAAAGGTAAAAATGTAGATAATCCAAGTTCTTCCCTGGTATCAAGTCCTATTGGGCTTTTAAATGAGGTTTTTAGCCAAGGCAAACAAAACAGTAGATAACAGAGTGACAAAATTAACAGTTCTCCAATAAGTCAAACACTCGTTCAACAGGCACTGTCAGACACTGAAGATGTAACAGCTGTCACTTCTGCCTTTATGGAAGACATACAATCCACTAAAAACATTTACACATGTCAAATTCTTTTAACTCTTCCATCATGTGCTTGGTCAAGAGAAAAACAGATGCAACAAGCACCTACGTTCAGAGCAGAACCAAAACCAATGACAGCAGGAACTTGAACACTGAACATGGGGGCAGATCAGGAATCTTGGGCACAGACAACCATAAACAGGATTTCCAAGGTTCTTGAGGCTTGGTTTTGGTCCAGTGGCCCCAAATAATGAAGTAGAATGTGTCAACTCTTAAAAGCAGAATACAATATTCTAGATTAATGAGAATGAGTACCTTCATTTCAGAAATTCTTAGAGGAGTAATGTGTTTGACTATAGACACTCGGGTTTTCTACAAAGGGATCACTCACACCTGTGTGAGAAGAAACCTGCAACCATGTCTCCTTGCTTCCCACAAAACCCTGTCGCCTGTAAACACAAACCCAAGAAGAGCCACCCAAATCCACCCTGGAGATAGAGGCTACTAAAGCATGTCCTTTGACAAACAGCATCAATCGCCACTCCACATGTTGTTTCTTTGTATTTAACTAATTCTAGTTGGTCTAAAATGTTTACTTATGCTATGCTAGAGGTTCAAGTCCCACAAATGTCAGATTCCAACAGGTACTGTAATTATCTAAACTTCCAGACACAGCGATTTACAGTAGCATCTTACCTACTACTTGGAAAGACTGGGTTAAAAATGCTGCTTTCCAGCCCTGCCAGCCCCAGGGCAGCCCAGAGCTCCCCCACTGTGCACGGGGGGCCAGGGTAAGGTGACCTGGACAACCTACTCTAACTTGAATGTAGTGCTTCATGTGAACAAGGAGGATGGCAACAGCACCTGAAACACTAGAGTTCCCATGGGGGACAGATAAGGTCAATATCTGGGCTCAGGTGTGGCACAGTCCAGAGCCTCTCCCATGTTTCACTAAGCTACACAAAGGCAATAACTCTACCACTCTACCAAAGCTTGACCTACCCACACAGGAGCCCCATAATATGATGCTTCTTCCCCTACCACTGGATCATATTCTAATTATAGCTTCAGTCAGTTTACTGTATCTAAAAATGTATTATAGTAAGGCTTAAATACTATTTTAACTGATTATAATCAAGGTTGGTAAGAGAACACCTTCATGTTCTTAAAGAGGTGAACTTTGAGTGATGTTTCTGGTGTTTTTCTCTTAAGCTTCAACTGCTTAAGATGGGAACAAGGCCATTCATGTGGCAGAAACCTGTATTCCCATTTTCGTCCCTAAACCACTTCATTAGTGTTAATGCAGGTCAGAATATAAGCACATTAGCTAAAAATCCCATTAAAACTGAAAAGCTGATCTATATATGCTTATCTATGTTTTATTTCCATAGAACCCAGAAAAATGAAAAAAATGCTATAGATTGTACACATCATAATCAGAAACATATTTAAGGAACTCTCAATAAAATCTGGCACAGTTCCTAAGAGTTAGTACCAGAACTGGGAGACAAATCTCACCTCTCTAGCACTAGGCTGCCTTCTGACAGTAATGAAATGAAATAAACTTTTGCCAAAATGATGGCAGAGAGAAAAAAAAAAAACTAACATAATCCACTACTAAATACAACTCAGGGAAAAGACAAAAAATAACTTCATGGTGTATTTGATAACCTCAGTGGGCAGTAGTTCACCCGAGTCAAAGGCAGCCCTGACAGTCACCACTTCCTATTCCAGCCTCAGCAATGGTAAGCACCTCACTATCCAGATATTTGAATGCATTCAGAAACCACCTAATTCAAATAAGGTCACTTACTTTGCTGAATTTAAAATCCTTTAAATTTTTTACATTTTAAATAATTTACACAAGTATCGGTAAATTTTTTTTAATTTTTTTAACCAAAAAAATTCAATTCACAAATATTAAAATGGCATTTTTTTTCCCCATGCATACAAGGAGGACTAACTCCAGGGGCACTTCCCACTAGCCACATTCCCAGCGCCCCCTTTTTTAATTGTAAGACAGGGTCTTGCTAAGTCTCTTGAGGCTGGTTTTGAACTTGTCATCCTCCTGCCACTGGGAATATAGGTGTGTACCACCATGCCTGGCCATAAATTTTAATTTGTTGAAATGTAAAGCAAGAAATGTTCTAGGTGAAAATTTGTCAAAACCGAAAATGCTTAACTTCAAAATAGATGAATATATTTTATTAACACTTTTGATGGCATCTTTTGTAACTCAACACAATTTTTAATTATTTTCTCAAAATTAAAACACTATAAAATATAGGGGGAAAGTTTTCATAAAATATTTAGAAGGCTAGGGTTTGTAGCTCAGTGGCAAAATGCTTGCTTAGCACATTTGAGGCACTGGGTTTGCTCCTCAGCACCACATAAAAAATAAATTAATTAAATAAAGGCATTGCATCCATCTACTACTAAAAATATTTTTTTAAAAATATTTAGAGATGTGAACAAAGATCCCACCTCTCTAACTCAAATCAACATCCAATTTTCAAAAGTTTTTTATTATAAAATAGTGTAACATCTGCAACATAATTTTAAAAAGTTTTTTTTTTAATGAATACCTTTATGGATTTATTTTTATGTCGTGCTGAGGACTGACCCAGCGCCTCATGCACACTGGAGAAGCACTCTATCACTGAGCTACACCCTAGCCCAAGCAGCTACCTTTAGTAATATGATTTTCTTCAACTTCCTAGTGAGAAAAGTTACCTGACCAGCTCATGAGCATGGTCATGAGGACTGAGGCTGAGTTACATAACTTCCAGCAACAGGCGTGGGGCTCTGTTGAAGCCACAGGATTCCCCCTGTCTTCTAACCCTACTCCAGCCAGGGGCTGCCCTCAAGAGAGGCTGCTGAAGCCCCATCAACTCTAGGAGCTTGGCCCCAGTATTCTTTGCCCCAAACCGTTAAGAACAGTTGTGAATTATCCTGAGGACCTGATTCTGATGCTTTGCTAATGCCATCTTTGGCTCCTTTCAAATACAACCATCTTTTATTTGAAAGTAACAACAAATTCTTTAGCAGAAAATACTATAATATTGATCCTGATGTTTTGCTTCTCTAGCATTTAGTAAACTAAGTGTTCAAAAGCGATTCAGCTTGTTTTTTCTTACAAGGACAGCCATTAATACACAACACTTATATTAATGAAGATATGGAATACAAACGTCCTTAAAAAGTTTCCTCTGGGCTCAGGACGCAGCTCAGTGGTATTGTGCTGGCCTAGCGTGTGCAAGGCCCTGGGTTCATCCCCAGAAAAAGTTTCCCGTTTAGTTATTGTAGGGATTTTTTAGTTACCTCAAGACAACCAGATGAATATATCATCTATACTGTATCACAACAAACGTAAGTTGAATGCTACTTTGTATCTTGTAATCACTTCATCCACAAACTTTGTTTCAGAGGTTTTCCCAGACGCGGCCAACGGATTCAGAATGTTTGATAGCCTTTCGAAATGAGTAATTTTTACTACCCGTTTTACAAATAAATTCGAGTGAGGCTCTGGTATTTCATTTCAATGGACTATTTTCACCAACATGAAAACATTTACAGTCTAAGTAAAAATCTCGGTGACGAGAGAAGTCTCAAATACAAACCCCCAAACTCCTACCCTGCACTGTGCTGGGCCCACTCCCCCCCAGCTCCCACCCAGCTCCCCCCCAGCTCCCACCCGCTCCCGTAACGACAACATCACTATTATCGCCGTCTCCCTGCCAAAACCCAGCTGCAGGCTAACTAGGCAAGAATGAGACACTGTTGAGCCGGCTCTAAGGAATACAAAAGACAAAAAAACTTTATCCCCGGTGCATTTTCTACAAAATCCTGCAACGATACGAAGCCGGGTGAGCACGCCCCGTCCCCCTGGGCGGGAAGGGGTGCCACCGCAGCAGCCCGCCGAGGAGGCCGGCCCGGCCCGGCTCGGGCGGCGCGCGGAGTTGGGCGGCGGCGGCAGGAAACTTGGGCGGCACAAAGCCGAGGGCTCGGCGCGCGGCGCTCGAAGGACGCCCGGGCGCCGGGACGCGGGGACGGCGCCGGCCCGAGCCGGGCTTCCCTCGCCCTCCTCCCCGTCTCCCCTTTTGTTTTTCAGGTTTTCGGTCCCTCTGGCGGAAGCCGGCCCGACCTCCCCGCGCCCTCCCGCGCCCCGCGCCGGGCCTCCCCGCGCCTGAGGCCCCATCCCGCCGAGCGCCCCGCCGAGGGCCCCGCGCGCCGGGCCGCCTCAAGTCCCCGTCGCTCCGGCCTCCGCGCCCGCAGGCCACCCCCGCCGCCCCGCGTCCACGGCCTCCTCTCCTCCGAGGGAGTCCGGGGGGAAGCCGCCCGCACCGCGGAGGCGGCCGCGCTCCGCCCTCCGCCCCCACGACCACCGAGGCCCGCCCGTGCTCCGCACTCACCGGCTCGGCGAGCGCGAGGCTGAGCGGAGGCGGCGGCGGGGCGGCGCCGGCGACAGCGGCCGCGCTCCCTCCCACGCGCACGCCCGGCGCACGGCGGTCCGGCCGGCGGCGGGCTCGCGCCCTCGGGCCGTGCTGAGTCGGCGCGGGCCCGCGCGTGCGCCTGGCCTGTAGAGCCCCCCCCCCCCGCGCCTCTCCTCCACGCATGCGCCCCGTGGCCCGCGCATGCCCAGACGGCGCCGCGCCCGGGTCTAGGGTGGCCGGGGCAGCGCGGGCGTGGCGCCGCCCAGGAAAGCCCTGGCGGGGGCAGCGGTTCAAATCAACTTCTGGAGACCCTTGCGTCGCGAGCCCCAAAGCAGCCGCTCCCCCGCCGCACCACCCTGACCAGGGGCTCATGGACCCCTTTTGCAGATACAGAAACTGAGGCTTGGATATTCTTTTAATGGCATCATAGCTAATGCTGGGCTGTGCCAAGATTAGATCTTGGAGGGAAGCTCTGACTGGGGTTGGAAGCCCAGCCGGATGGATTTATCCAAATGATGGCCTGCGGGGAATTGACCCGGGCCACTTGCACCCCTTTTCCCTACCACTCCCCTGGGTCTTGAGTCAGGAGGATTCTCCCGGCATTGCAAGGACAGAGGGTCCCGACCTGGGAATCGCCAGGCACAGGCCTTCTGGGATGGGGGCAGTTTTGGAGAGGAGCTGACTGGAACGGAATGTGGGGTGTAGGGTTAGGGGAACCACAAAAGGTGAGGTTGGAAAGATTGAAGGTGGTGAGGGGACCAAGACCTGCTTAGGGGCCTGAAACTTACTCTTTAGGTGGCTGGAGCCTCCGGAGGGTTTTAAGCAGGAAGTGATAACTGATTTATGTTCTTTAAAAAAAAATCACTCCGGCATCCTTGTGGTAGGAAATGAAACCAGAAGCAGGGCAATTTTCGTTTTTATGGTGACAGTTTGATTCTCACCGCAAGTCAGCAAGTCAGCGGGCAGGACAGGCACATAGTCCTTTAGAAAGGTAAGCCCCCAGAAGCATCATCCCTTTCTCAGGAGAAGTAGTTCCACTCAGTAGGACAGGTATAATAAAATGCTTTTGTTTAGCAAGATTTTGTCATATTTAAGTTATTTTTTATTGTTCTTTAGTGAAATATATGAAGGTTAGGGTTTTGTACCTTGTGTTTTACTTCATTTAAATTGTAAAGGATTTTGTCTCCAAGGGGCAGCCTCAGGGCCTTTTGCACTGGGCTCTGGGGTGGGGAAGGGGGGACTTTTTGTTCCCTCACTCACTTAGTAGATATCACCTCCTTGATATCAACTGACCACTCTGTAATAAGAACTACTCAGCCAGGTACTGTGTACCCATGCCTGTAATCCCAGCTACTGTGGAAGCTGAGGCCAGAGGATCCTAAATTCAAGGTCAACTTTAACTACTTAGACCTTGTCTCAAAATGAAAAACTAAAAGGTCTGGGGCTGTAGCTCAGAGATGGTGCACCCCTGGGTTCAGTCCCCAGTAGGGGGGGCGGTGTGCACCCACTCTTGGTTCCATCCTCTTACACACTCCCCCACCCCTCACTCTGCTCTTGTTCTCCAAGGGTCCTATTGTTCACCCAACCCAACACTGTGTTCTTGTGTTCCCAATTGTCTCCCCTTTACTAGAATGTGAGATTTATTAGAGCAGGGCCTTTGTTTTGTTCCCTAGTGGATCTTTGGCACATAATAAATATTTGTTGAGTGACTGAATGAAGCTTTGGATGAGGCGAAGTGAGAAGTATAAGAAGAGTATGGGCAGTGGGGGAGGGGAGCAAAGGCAGGACGGGCATGGGGGAGGGGTTGCTCTCAGTGGGGTAGATGGAGAAGGGCCACCAATTCTCTGACACCTCTCCCTAGTTACTCAGTCCCTGATCTGGACAGATCTTGTAACTTGCTTTGACCAATAGAATGTAGCACAAGTGCCATGGTACAAATGCTGAAGCCAGGCAGCATCCTTTCCATCCTCTTAGGCCAGCCCAAGCCAACAAGCCGTGTGGGAGAGATCTGAGGAGCCACAGCCAGCAAGCTGCCAACTGCCAGGCATGTGAGTTTGGTGGCTACAGCAGTCCTCCGGCCCCAGCCGAGCCATCAGCCAGTTGCAGCAACATGAGGCTGGGAGAAAAGAGTGAGGAGCTGCCCAGCTGAATTAGCACACACTGTCAAACCTCAGAATTGTGACCAAATAAAGTGCATGTGGCTTTAGGCCTCTGGGGTTTGGGGTAGTTTGTTACACAATAGATAAGTGACACATCCTTGTTCCTGGACCTGCCATGTTCATATGGAATCAGTATTCTTTAATGGCAGCTTTAATTCTTCTTAATAGGGAAAGTCAGGAAGCGATGGAAGTGGGATAGGCAAACAAACAGCAGAAAGTGGAGACAAGCTAGGTAGTCATGGGCTTTCTGATCTTTTCTCTTGGCCTTCTTTGGGTGCCTGATACCTCAAGCTCAGGAATCAGATGGATATTGGTGCCAATCCAGGCCCAAGTTCACCCATTCGCCCGCTGCTGGGCCCTGGATAGGAAGTTTAACGTCTGAGTCTGTTTCTCATCTGTAAAATGGGGCTTGTACAGGATCTACATTAAAAACAGATTGCTGTGGAGAGGAAGAGAGCCAAACTCATACAGTATCAGAGTGCCTGGTGTATGAAGGCCACTGGGGAGCATAGCAGTAGTATGTGGGTTACTCATAACCAGAATGGGGATGGAGAGGATGGTCAAAGGCTACCAGCATGTGGTATTTAGAGGGCTGTCCTGTCCTCCATCCCTAACCTCAGAGCAGCCCTGCCATGGGGACCCTATTGTCATCAGCCCCATTTCATGACTGTGAAAAAAAGAATGAGTCTGGTAGCAGGGCTGGAACCCTTTCCCCAGCAGTCTCTGCTATATTCAAACCCAGACAAGAAACAAAACAAAGCACAATTTGACTTCTCCCTTCCGGCCCTGTACCAGATGGGCCAAGTGCTGCCCTTGAGAAGGAAGCTTTCAGGAGAGACTTCCTGTATGTTGGCAGAGCAGCTTCACCGAGCCCTGGTGGCTGTTCCGCTTGAAAAGTCTCCTACTCCCTGGTCTGGTTGATGAACCCCCCTTAGTGAGGAAGCAGAAATACAAACACATGGCTGGGGGCACAGTAATGAGGGTGTGGAAGCTGAGGAGACACCGAGGCCTGTGTTACAGGGTGCATCATGCCTCTGAGCACCCTGCAGACCATTCTCAAGAAGCTGGAATGAGAGAAAATGAGACCCAGAAGACAGTGTCAGTATTCCTAACTGACACTGGTCCAGTAAGATGTCACATAGCCAGGGATCCTAGCCTTCAAGTTTAAAAATTCAGGGAGGAGAGAGCAGGGAGCAGCCGGATGGCACTTCCCGGGGAGACAACTCAGTGGTCCCTAACAGGCTGCTCAACCTCTCTGCCTGTCACCTTCCTGTCTGTAAAGTGGGAAGAGCGGGGAGAGTATGCCCCAGGAAAAATGGACCCAAAGAGGGACCCCTTGGACCTGGATCTGTTTCCCCTCAACCCTAGGTATAGACCAAGCCAGGCTACAACCACCAAGAACATTCAGACCATGATCACTGAGCCCTATACTTGCAGGATGTCTAGACTACATATGCAGGTTTTGCTACAATTTGGAAATTTCACCCTCCATGGAAATGAAATGGACAGGTTCGGAGATGTGCAGCTACTTACCCTTGAATGGGGGGGCACACCCACCAGCAGTGCCAGGAGGGCCTGCAGTGGGTGCCCTTGCCTACCCCCTGCACCATCAGGTATTCCAGGGCCCTCTGATACAGGGGGCACTCACTGGGCCTCCTCCACTTCTCACCTCCACCCATTTCCTCCAAAGGCGCCCTGAATGAGAGCGAGCAGGTGCTACCTGGAGACACAGGCCTACAGCAGGACCCAACCCCACAGTGTTCCCAGGGGTGCTGCTCCCTGGCCTGGGCCCCATACCCACTCCCACCCACCCACCCACCCCATCCCCCAAAACATATTCACACAGAGAGTCACAGGAAACCATCCCCTCGTCGGGGCTCAGCAGGTCCAGGCCAGGGACGAACCCCATCCCCCACTTGACCTGGAACTTATAGTTGGGGCTCAATCACACAGTTCATCCAGACCTGTCATGTTTTCTGGATAATTCTGCTCCAAACCATTATCTCATTTATCAGAGGGCCCTGGAACAGCTGGTGGGGTGGAGGTATCTCCGTGAGCAGAGGAGCTGGGACACCTGCTCTACAGTTGGATAAACTGAGGCCAGAAGGTGTAGCTCCCCAGGGAGTCAATGGCAGAGCCAGGATTCACATCCAACTTGTCTGGCCGTGCTCTGTAGCCTTTGTGTCCTGCTGGGTCTTTGTGCCTGAGGAGAGGGCCACCAGGCGGAGTAGCTGTACTTGTCCTCCAGGCCATGAGCTTGTGCAGCTCTCTTCACTGTGTGAAGACCGCCAGCTGCAGGGCCTCTCTGCCCTGGTCTCCTGCAGCATGGCTGGAACACAGTTCTCGGTGGGGTCCTTTGTTCTGATCAGCATCGAATCCTCATTACGAGAGTGTCCTCTGGTTGTAAGAGTCAAATTCAACAGAAGCTGTGTACTTTCACGATTTCCAGCTTTTAAAACTTAAACAGACCACGGCTTTGAAGAGTTCCCATTTCTGCCTTCTTCTCAGCCTCGCTTTTCTTTTCTGGGCCCCCGTCTGTTTTCCATCTCCGTCCTGATCTGAACTTGCCCTGTTTCCTAGTGGCAGGGAGCACTGCTGCTTGCCCTGCCTATGATGAAGGAGCAGCTCTTTTTCCTTCTAATCATCGTGGACTCATACTTTTGTAAAATGCAATAAGAATCAAATTACTACAAATAAAAGAAAAAAATTGAAAAGCAAATACATACAGAATATAACCCCAATTTTATTTATTTATTTTTTTGTATGCCAGAGATCAAGCCCAGGGCCTCCCGCATACTAGGTAAGTGCTCTACCACTGAGCTACATCCCCTAGCCCCTCCGATTTTTATCATTAGTTTCAAAACAACTTTCAATTTGTTTGGAAAGTTTCTGAAACTCTATGGGGTTCAAAGTCAGGGGCACTCAACCACTGAACCACATCCCCAACCCTATTTTGTATTTTTTAGAGACAGGGTCTCACTGAGTTGCTTAGTGCCTCGCCATTGCTGAGGCTGGCTTTGAACTCTCAATCCTCCTGTCTCAGCCTCCGGAGCTGCTGGGATTACAGGCATGCACTACCAGGAGTTTCTGAAACTCCTAATGCCTGTACTCATTCCATGGAATTAATAAGAGCGTATGGGCCAGTGGTGGTTCCAGGAACCACACTGTGAGCAGCACTAATCAGAAGGATTAAAAAATAAGGTTCAACTATGTTCAAAGTCTGTACATCTGAGCACACTTTCCCCAAAACAGAATACATAAAGGCAGTGTGTACAACTACTGCATGTGTATGCACACACGCAATCTTAGCGCAGGAGCATTGTTGAATATTGCAATGGGTGGTTGTTCTTCAACCACAGTGCTGGATGAGGTAGCAATGATGCTGCACAAACTACACATACTAATAATCATTAAATTCTAAATTTTTTTACCAAAAAAAAAAAAAAGTTAAAGCAAGGATGCCATCATGGAACCACAGGATCAGGCTGAGTGAGGCATCCTGGGGAGCCCTTTTCTCCCAGCTCTGCTGCTTATACTGTTTTCCCTGAGTCAGCAAAAACATCCCATGGGCACCAGTTTTTGTCCTGCAGTGTTCCCAGGGGTGCTGCTCCCTGGGAGCTAGGCAGAAAATCCTGCCTCTTTTCCAGCATTTTTGGTCAAACTCTCATTGCCTTTGGTTAGCTGGGTTTGGATCCTGTGCCTGCCTTGGGACTAGGAGTAGAGCTGGCCTTACCCAAATCACAGGGACCTAAACTTGAAAGGGTTGTTGCCCGTAGGAAGAGAAGGAAGATGACAGCCCAAAGTACAGAGACAGCCATCACACACGTCTTCTGGTGACCGGACCCTGCTTTTCCCTCAGGAACTTGACCATACATTTCACAGGGTCCCGATGGGTTATGAAACCTGAGCCCAACTTGGGCCTCCTTCCTAAGCACTTGACTCTCTCCCAGGAATGGGATTCTGGAGGCTCACAAAAAGCTGGGGCGCTTCCAGGGGGAGGGCTCCAGAGCTTGTCCTGCCTGGCACGTTCAGAGCTCACCTGGCTGCATCTTTCCGACCGTTCAGTGAGTTGTGCTGCATCCCTTGCTTTACGGTTTCCCTTAGATTAACCGCTCAGTACCTTCAGCTGATGCTGGGTGATGGCGAGACCCACCATAGGTGGCTGCAGGGTCACTGCCAACATGACCCACTGAGCACATTGCAAGCCCTCAGTCACTAACAGATACTGGTACTGGTGTTCTTCCCCAGCTGTCTTGGGGAGACCTCTTTTGCTTTTTTTTTTTTCCTTGGCACTGGGGATTGAACTCAGGGGCACTCGACCCCTGAGCCACATCCCCAGCCCTTATTTCTTCTCTCTCGGATCTCACTGAGTTGCTTAGTGCCTCACTTTTGCTGAGGCTGGCTTTGAACTCATGATCCTCCTGCCTCAGCCTTCCAAGCTGCTGGGATTACAGGTGTGCACTACCACGCCCGGCACTTTTTCTTTTCAATAGACTTTATTTTTTAGAGTAGTCTTGGATTTACCGAAAAATCAAAACACCGGGACAGAGTTCCCCCACACACCTCACTAGTTTCCCCATTACCACTTCTTACATTAGAGTGATATGTTTGTTCCAATTAATTTTCAAGCATCGGTGATCTGTTATTATAGAGGTCCGTGGTGTGTTCCATGTGGCCTTTGTTTTTACCAAACATCCTTTTCCTCTTCCAGGATGCCATGTGACATCCAGTCATCACATCACCACTGGCTTTGGCTGTTCCTCACACTTCTCTTGTTTTTTGATAAATGGAGTTTTGGAGAGTACCATTTAGGTGCTTCCTTGTTTTTCGCACCTTTTATTGGTGCATTACAGTTGTACATAATAGTGGGATTTATTGTTTCATATTCAGCCATGCACACAAGACACGATATAACCATGAAATCTGGCCCAGCACTTCATTCCCTGCACTCCCCCTTTCCCTCTCCTCCTCCCTCCCCCATCCCTTTCCTCCACTCTACTGATCTTCTTTGGTTTCCATGAGATTCCCCCACACCTCTCTTTTCCTTTTTCCTCTCTAGCTTCCACATAAAGAGAAAACAGATGACCCCTGACCTTCTGAGTTTGATTTATTTTGCTTAATATAATGTTCTCAAGTTCCAGCCATTTTCCTGCAAATTACATAATTTTATTTTCCTTCATGGCTAAATAAAACTCCATTGTGTATGTATATACCACATCATCTTTATCCATTCATTCATTGATGGCTGGTCCCAGAGTTTGGCTATTGTGAATTGTGCTGCTATAAACATGGGTATGTGTGTAACACTGTTGTGATTTAATTCTTTAGGCTAAATACCAAGATTGGTTCAGATGGGTCGTAAGGTGGTTCCATGCCTAGTCTTTTGAGAAGCCTCCATACTGATTTCCATAGTGGTTGTACTAATTTACAATCTCATCAATAGTGTAAAAATGTTCCTTTTTCTCCACTTCCTCTCCAGCATTTATTATTGTTTGTATTCTTGATGACTGCCACTCTGACCCATGTGAGATGAAATCTCAGTGTAGTTGTGATTGGCATTTTCCTAATTGCTGAAGATGTTGAACATTTTTCTCATGTATTTGTTGGCCATTTGTATTTCTTGTTTTAAAAAGGGTCTGTTTAATACTTTTGCCCACTTATTAATTGTCTTTATTATTATTATTATTTTTGATGTTAAGCTTTTTCTAGATATTGGTTAGGTGCTTTGTAGAAGAGTCATTGTTGGAATCTGTCTGATGTCCATGAAAAGAAGAGATCATTGGTCATTGAGAAAAGACCCAGAGGGATACTGCCATGACATCACATCCTTCGGTCAACATAACTTGTGACTGTTGATGTTGGTCTTGATCACCTGGCCAAAGTGGCATCCATGGGGTCTGTCCACTGCAGTGTGCTCTCCCCAAGACCCTTCCAAACCAGACTTTGGGAGGAAGTCAGAGAGCAATGCTAACTGCCTTGAGGGCAGAGTTTCTGCAGAGGTGATTCAGAGCTCTCCTGCAGGGGAGAGTTATTTCTTCTCCCTCATTTGTTAATTTACTCAACCATTGGTATCTGTACAGACTCATGGATTTTTTTTATGTTTTTATTTTTGCTTTGAGTAATAATTGCTACTCTATTTATTTATTTACTTATATTTATTCCAGGAACAATGTTAACATCCAAAACACCTTCAAGTCTGACATCATCCATCAAACTCAGGCCTGGGTTTGGCAGGCAGTAGGAGCATCTCTGCCTCATGGCAGGAAATTAGCCCTGGTGACACATCGAACTCTGCTCTGTGCATGAAAAGAGCCAGGTAGGCAGCAGGCCTGTGGGAAGAGATTGATGGATCTGGTTATAGAGCCTGAAGCCACCTCGGCCCCCTGTGTCTACAACCTGCCTGCACTCCTTCAAACCACATGCGCCGAGCCCCTCGGACACTCTGCCTGGGAGCTATACCCCGGGCTGCCTGCCGTCTGGTGGGAAGCACACAGGCAAAAGGGAACTGTGACACAGAGCCATCTAAGATATGTTGCCACAAAGATGATGATTGTGTGGAGTCTCAAGAGGAGACAAAATCAGGGAAGGACATTCTGGTCAGGGGCACAGCATGTCTCCTTAGGGAGGCACACAAGCTCCATTGGGTCAGGAACAAGGCACACGAGTCATTGTGCCTGGGTGTGGGTTTGGACTAAAGAGGGCACGATGGCTGGGAGTGGGATCCATGAGCCTCCTAGTAATAGAAGCCTGCCTGGGGCCTTCAGCGAAGGGGTTTCACTGCAAAGGGAGCTTCCCCAGGTTGGCTCCATCTGTGGGCTACAGAGGCCCTCCTGCAAGAGGGAAGAAAAGGTTTCGTTCTGTTCTGTGAACACAGTCCAGAGAAAGAAAAGAGAACTGGTATGGAAATTCCATAAGTCAGCAGTGCCCCAGCCTCTTCCTGTTTCTGCTCCACCATATCTGATTTCCTCTCTCAGATCACATCAAGGTCTAAGACGGCTGCCAGAGCCCCACATTCCATGAAGCAGGAAAGAAGAGAGACTCCATGGTACACATTCTCCCCAAACCACCCAGACCTCCCTACATCCCTTGTGGCCACACCAGCTTTGAAGAAAATGGGAAATAAAATGTTTTAGCCAGTAAATCCTGGATACTGGGCAGGTGCTAGGGGGCCTTCTGGGGACCAGGCAGAAGAAATGAATAGGGAAGAACCCCACTCCCCTGGTGCATATCACCAGGAATGCATTATTATAGCAATCTCATCTTCCCTTCCCTGCTCAGGACTGAGACTCCCATAGGTGCATCACAGGAGGGAAGAGGTCATGTGACTATGTCCTGGAGATTCCTGTTCAGTCCCTGCATTCGGAGTAGCAGCCTGTAGGAGGGAAGTTGGTGTGGGGCAGCCACAAAGGACAAACATCTCCCATGGATCCACCATTGGATTCCTCTTCTAGAGGATGTCCATCTCCTGGAGTCCACAGCTGCCCAGAGCCTTCCAGACCAGGCTCCTGCTCCCTTCCCAAGATTTCCCCACTCTCCTCTTGAACTATATCCCCAGCCCTCTGCATTCTCTTCCATGGTCTCCTCCCCATTCTCTCTCCATCTCACCTTTCTAGACGTTTCTATGCATTCTGTACCACATATCCAGGAATAGTCAAGGAGGCAATGTCAGATCTGGAGAGAAGGGGTGAGCATATATTGAGCTCTTACTGTGTAGACTCCATGGCAGATGCTCTGCATGTAGTGGCGGGCAGATGCCAGCTGTGCTGATCATGAGTGCCCACTGTTAAACACAGCCACTGTTAAGGATTAAGCTCTAGGGGAGGGCCTAGGGTATGGCTCAGGGGTAGTGCACTTGTCCAGCGTGCACAAGGACCCTGGGTCCATTCGCAGCATCCTCCCAAAGTTAAATTTCATGAGCTTCCATTAAATTTTTTTTTTTTTTTTTTTTTTTTTTTTATTTTTTAGTTCTTGGCGGACACAACATCTTTGTTGGTATGTGGTGCTGAGAATCGAACCCGGGCCGCACGCATGCCAGGCGAGCGCGCTACCGCTTGAGCCACATCCCCAGCCCCCCATTAAATTTTTTTAAGAGCAAATTAATTATTCAGACTCATCACTTGATGACGTCTGCTGGGCATATAAGATCATCACTGTTACCTGTGCCCTCATCCATGGTGCATCTCTGATGGAAATGCTGTGTGACCGGCTCCCAAGCACCTCTTCCCAACTCAGCACTTACCAGACTCACATGGCAGCTGGAAATGGGCAATAGGGTTACTCCACACAAAGGGGTGAACACCACAAATCAGGGCTCCCAGCTCCTCGAAGAAGTCTGGTTTTGACTTTTTAATCAGCATGCCACTGTCTTTCATCTGACGGAAGGATACAGGGTCTGGAGACAAATGAGGTAGGACATTAGGTGAAAACTCTGCAAGATGAAATCCAATCTAAGCACCTACTGATTCTGTGCTTACCTTTTGCATCTTTAGCAAATGATGGAAGCTATAATTGTTGCCCACCTGTATGGTTTGGATGTGAGGTCTCCCCCAAAAACTCACATGTGAGACAATGCAAGAAGATTCAGAGGAGAAATGATTAGGTTGTAAGAGTCTTAACCTAATCAGTAGATTGATTCCCTGATGGGATTAACTGAGTGGTAGCTGGATGCAGATGGGGTGTGGCTGGAGGAAGTGGTTAATTGGGGGTGTGGCTATGGGGTATATATTTTGTATCTGACAAATAGAGTCTCTCTCTGCTTCCTGATCACTGAGATGTGAGCTGCTTCCCTCCACCACACTCCCACAGTGATGTTCAGCCTCAGCTCAAGCCCCAAGGAATGGAGCCACCCTTTTATGGACTAAACTTTATTTATGGGCTCTGAAACTGTGAGCCCATAAATAAATTTTCCTGCCTGCAGTTGTTCTGGTCAGATCCTTTTAGTCACAGCAGCGAAAAAAGCTGACTAAAACACCACCTGAGGGAGCAGGCATGTGAGTCCATAACCTCTCACCGTCATTTTCAAGTTAGATGTTATTATTATCCCATTTTATAGATGAGACAACTGAGGAGCCAGGAGACTGAGTGAGACTGCCCAGGGCGAACCCTTTGCTTCCTGCCACAGGGTCTCTTGCCTAGCTCACGGTGCCCCTGCCTCTTTCCACCGGAGGTAAGCTGGAAACCAGCAATCTGTCATTTGACATGTTGTCATTTTAAATCACACTGGTCTCCCTGTCTCTTCTGCTTTTTCTGAAATGTCATTTATTCTTTGGCTTGAGCTACTTTCCTTTTCATCTTCTCCAGTTTTTTGCATCTGCATTTAGCCGAGATGGTGATAAAGCCCTTTTCTGTGAAGTTATCGAGCCAAGGCAAGTGGTAGTTTATAACCTTCACCAGATAATTAATGCGTGTGACAACCCACAGGCGCACAAGCGCTTCAGCAGAGGCTTGGAGGCCCACAGGCTCCTGAGCTGCAAATAAACTGCAGGGTAAGTTCTGCACCCACCCCTGCTTCCCACCCCTCTGCAGATGGCAGCTCGCTGTTCTCTCAGCACCCTGTTGATGATGTTGGTGACCAGGATGGTCACCCAAAGGCGGACACTCGTTGCATTCAGCAAATTAGCACCAGAGGTTTGTGGACATGGGAGGTCTGGGCAGAATCCAGCTTGGAATCACCTCGAGCTATATTCAGTGTGTGCATACCTTTCTGCCAACAGGCCCAGAATAATTAGGAACTGTTCCTTGGCTTGGTCCCTTCTGTCCTGTCCCCAGGCTCCTGTAGCCAGACTGGGGCCCATTTAAGCTTCACTCGGCAGCCCACACAAGTCCACTCACGGGCCTTTCTGAACCTGAATCTGCCCACACCGGCCCCAGGCTCTCAGCTCCACCCAGTCAAGTCACCTCTTATCCCTCTTGGCTTTCCTGTCCCTGTTCAAGCTGCCCCTGCTGCACAAGTGCCCATGGTCTGCTTTAGCCTGGCCATCCTCCTTACCCATCTTTTCAACCCTGCCCAGGTGTCCCCTCCTTCATGACGCCCCACCTCAAGCTTCTCAGTCTGGGCTCCACGTGCCCTCACGGTTCCCATGTCCCTCACCATTCTCTTGCACCCTCCTGGGCATTCCTGAATGTGGGGGCTGCTTCTGTCTCATTTGCACCTAGTACCATGTGCCCACCCCTCAGTCCCCTGAAGCCAGAAATACTCCGCACGTGGATCTAGCTGTTCATAGGACACCTGTGCCAATGTGTCGAGGACCAGTGTGGTCACCCTAAGTTGAAAACTGAAGCATAGCAAAGTCAAAGACTCACTTATGACATTCAGCAAATTAGCACCAAAGCACGTGAGGGGTCACGAGTTCTGGGCAAAGAATGGGGGGTCACCTATACGGAATCCAGTGTTGAGGGTTCCCTAACAACCTGCCTCCTCTCACGCTCCTGCGTATGTCTGTTACCTTTGGCTGTTTTCACTTCTTGATTTCCCTGAACTATCCACTCCTTAGGACTTGGGCTCCCTATGACTGAGGTGATGATGGAGATCATCGTGATCCCCTCACAGGCTTGTCATAAACATCAATGATTTACTCATAAGGAAGAACTGGTACGGTATTCTTCTCCCCACACAGACACCTGTCTGGTAGGCTACACTTTAATGGTTGATGCTTAAATGGACTATGTGTCCATTTGTGAAGGACACAAATGTTAGTGGTCAGGATACAGATTATAAAGCCTGTCTGTAGTTTGGGATTAGTTTAGTGTGCCCAGTAGAATGTCCGGGACTCTCTGAATGTTCTATAAATGACATTTGCAGACACATATGTGGTGAGAGACATTTCTAAATCGGCCACCTCGAGCCGCTGCCACCTGGGACTAAGGAACTCTGGGTTTGCTGTGGTTGGTAATTACCATCTTCACTTGGAAAAAACCCAGGTGACTCAGCAGGGTGAAATTGCCACCTGTGCCTCAGGGACAGGAAAAGAGCTGGACTCAGGCCAGCCCCTGGGAGGCAGCAGCTCCCTGGCTCCCTAAAGAGTTGAGGTGAGTTGCCTCACCTCTCAGGAGTGGAAGCTGGGCTGCAGGCCTTGCTGCATGTCACCCCACTTTCCTTGGCTCACTTCCTGGCCCATCCACTGTGAATCACAAAAGGGTGACATTTAGACCGTGACAGGCAATCAGCTGACCCACTGGCAGCTCTCCAGAGGCAAGGCTGAAGCTTTGTGCTCACACAAATTGCAAAGCCTGCAGGGGTGCTCAATAAATAAATCATTGTGCTGGTTTTAAAACAATGTTTTAGGAAAATTCACCATCTCTAGGAGTTACATGGCAGGCGGATTTCCACGGTAAACAAGTTGGGGCTGGCTTTCTGTAGGTTGGACTGGGCCCCAGTGGGTCTCTGAGAAGCCGACCTGGCATCAGCACCCTCCACAGGGGAATGCTGAGAGACAGTCACGTGTGGCAATCCGGAGTTGTCTGTGAATGAGGCGTCGTGGGCAAGGCCTGGCGAAGGCCCAGTGAGTACTGGTCATCCTGGAGCACACCCTTTGGTGCGAGTGGGTGGCCTGTGTGGGTGTGTGGTGTTTCCCAAGAGGACACAGGGCTGGAGAGCTGGAAGGGATGTGTCAACCCACATCCCTCCACTCACTCATCTGTCCAGTTGGGGACTCGCATCAGGTAAGCACAGGTGTTTGCCTTGAAGGGTTGGGTGCCACAGTGTGTGTGGCTGTGGATGCTGCCTCCTGTGTCATACCTGACATACCTGGGAGCACCTTCTGCATGCAGCTATCTTCTTCCAATCTATAAATGAAACTCTGAGCAGTCACTGAGCACCTACTACGTGCATGGTGCTGAACAGGTCCCTGGTCTGGGTACTGTGGAAGGACCAAGAAGCAGAGGTCAGTTGGGTTCCAGCTACCCATGAATTGACAAGGGGCCTGCGGGCCTGAGGGCCTGTGCAGACCTCCGTGAGTGCTGCAGAGGCGGGAGGGCAGGTGGCACAGGCCAGCTCCTCCCACTCTCCTGACTGCGAGAGCTGACCTACACCTGAGATTGTTCCCCTTTTATGCTAGAGCCCATTTCTGTCCCCTGCTCTCTGTGTTCCTACTCCTCTGCACTGGTCTGCTGGCCTGCACCCTCTGCGTGGGCTCTCCTGGAAGGTCAGAGCAAAGGCCTCGCTCTCTTCTGGCTCTTCCTTGTGCTTCCCTCAGCACGATGACAGGTACGTTGTGCCTGTATCCCACAGGCAGAGGGTTTCTGGGGCCCTGAGCCTGCTGGACTCAGGTGAGGACTCTGTCTCTCCTGGCTGCTGCTGCTCCTCTTAGGAGCAGGGCCCATGAGGACCTCCCTCGTGACTGAGGGAAGGGATGGTGGACAAATCCCACCCCCTCCACCACATGGTCTGAATCCTCCCAATGTCATGCCAAGGCATGTGTCTTACGGTCCTTGCTGTCTGTCGCCAAACCCTACTATCTCTTCCCAGAGCAATAGCTAACCAGCACTTCACCAGAGGAAGCAGGGATAGGGAGACGAAGGACGACTGCACAACTTAGTGTGCACCTGCTGCTGCCTCCCTTTGGACAAGTCACCTCCCTTTGTGAGTCCCAGTGGCCTCCTGGGAAGATTGGGCTAGTGATACTCCCTTGGAAGGCCGTCACGAGGAGTGAGCCGTACGTGGCAGGCAGGGGCCACAGAGGTGTTAGCTAGGTGACCACGTTGTTCCTAGTCCTCCACAGATGGGAGTGCCCTCCTGTGTTCCCCTCCTTCTGTGGGGCTTGAAAGAAGGGACAGGACAGCTCAGGCCTCTCCTCCACGTGGGACCTGCAGCATCTTTCTCGTTAGGCCCAGAGCTCAGGAGGGAGAGAGGGAATTGTCATTTATTGAGCAAATGTTTGTCCAGACCTGTGTGTCCAGGCCCCGTTCCCAGAGCTTTACTGATCTGACCCTGTGTCAACCGTGTACCAGCCCGAGAGGTGTTCACTTCCGTTACTCCCCTTTCACTGGGGAGGACACTGAGGCCAGGGAGAGTAGCTGACCCCAGGCCCTGCAGCTAACAAGTAGTGGAATGGAGCCAGGGTCTGAGCCCAAGTGCCTGTTGCCCGGGGCCCTGCTGCTCACCATCAGCAGCAGCGTGGCCTGGGTCCATGCCGCCTGCCACGTGTCTTCAGTCCCTAAGCCCCGCGACCTGCGCAGCCCTTAGTCTTCCACTCCTGTTTTAAGACAATGCAGTGGCTGGGAGGAAGCAGATAAGAGTCGTACTTTCCGGAGCTCTGGGCTTGGCTGACCCTCCCATCAGTCCAGTTGGGATGACCACGAGAGGGAGATGGGTGCGGCCTGAGAGGGGCCACAGGGAGGGTGTTGGGCGGCTCCCTCCTGGGCCCACGCTAGAGACGGAAATTACCAACTAGACCCAGGCCTAGGCGCCACTGTGAACGAACGTGATAAACCCGGGGAAAGACACCAAGCAGGAGAGTGGGAGATGACGCTACAGACCAAAGGGGGCCAGGTGGACGGCCCGAGGGCAGGCCTGTCCTCCAGCCGTTCAGCTGTTGAGAGGCGCCTGTGCTGTTCTCTGGAATCATCAGCGTGGGTTTAGTGAGCCAGCACACGTGGCCCGGTGAAGAGACAGCCAGGAGGGAGGCCACGCCGTGGCCTTGAGACCTCAGAAGGTGGGAGGGCCCTGGAGGCCAGCCCAGCTCTCCAGGTCCACGGCGTGGGTGCCGCCTGGCTCCCGCCCTCCGTGCTGTGGCCCTGACCTCTGAACCCCCCTGTGTCTGTCTGGGTAGAGGGCCTGCTGGCCACCAGTAGCAGCTCTCAGTGGAGACTGGCCATCCTCTTCCTCCAGGCGTAGAGGGTGCTGCTTAGGGACTGGTGGGGGGGGGACGGAGTCCTGTCAGACAGGGAGGAGAGTATTTCTATCAGGGCCCTGGATACTCTGGTTATTCTCATGGGGCCAGGATGGCCCCAGGAACCCCTGGCTGCCCAGAGTGAGCTGGATGAGCCCTCGGAGACCATGGTGAGCACCTCTGGAGGCTGGTCCTGGCGGCTGCCACCACCACCCCAATGAGTGGGCAGGGCACGTCTACAGGAAGCAGGTGGCCAGGCCAGGCAGACTGTGTCTGGCAGATCAGGAACTGGATTCCTGGGCATGTGATGGTGCAGCCTCAGATGACCTGTGCTCAGGAGGGGTCCTGAGACTGGGCTGAATGCTCTGTGGTAGCCATCTTGAAATTCTTTAATTTTTGTCTTTGGATCTGCGCTTTGTAAGTGATGCCAGGGGCAGAGCCTCAACTCACGTGGCCACACTCCCATGTCACCTATCTTTCTGCTTCCTAGTGCCCTGGGCTGTGTCCCAGCTCACACTTCCTACCTCACCCTGGTGGGGAACAAGCCCGTACCCCGCAGTGTTTGGAGTGGAGCTTGGTAACCCTCTCTAATCTAGGGAGCAAACGTGTCTGGGCACCTTCTTTGGGGGCTGGGTGCCCTCCACCACCAACTAGGGTATTGACCCAGGGGAAGGGGGAAATGGACTTCTCATCCTCACCCCCAGCTGGGCACTACATTTATCACTTTGCATTGACACAGATTACATAGCTGGTCCCATGTGCCTGGGGAGATACTGAGAAGCCCTACCTCAAACTCTGCTCTGCCTTATCCTCAGCAGGAGGGGGCAGCTCCCCTGGGGCCCCCTTGCCTCTCCTCAGGGCATCAGCTTGGTATGGAGGCCAAGTGGCTCAAACCACAAACATCCTCAGCCTCCACTCACTGATCTCTTCTATGTACAAAAGGACACTTCCCAGAGGAGGTGGGATCTCAGAAAAAGCAGGGCTGTCCAGGATCGGAACAGTCTCTCTAGGCTGAAGAAATGACATTTGCTGAGATTCTTAAGCTCAGAAATGCCTTTCCAGGGAGCCCTTGCTGAGGCAGGCTGAGGGCAGAAGCTGTGGCAGGGACAGTCCCAAGGAGCTTTGATGGTAGGACAGGCTGAACCGCCCCACGACACCACATAAGTCCTGATATTACTTTTGGCTAATCCTCAAACCTTAACAGGAGGCCAGTAGGGGAGGTGAGAACAGACTGACTGAAGTAGGATCCTTCCTTGAAGTTTCATGACATTTTCTTACAATATTTGGGAATCGTATGGAAAAAAGAACCATGTCTTCTTCATTATATAAAAATATTTGAAAAGACAGGTGGATGATGCAGGTGCTGCAGGGAAAAGCTTCTCCCTTCCTCTAGGACTGTTTCCTCCCGAGGCTGTCCAGGGGAGGCAGCCCAGAGGCAGGGGGGTGATGAATGCATGATTGGTGTAGTTAATAACTGGTGGATCGATGCAAGCATCTATAGATATTTCAGAAATGTGCACAAAGACGTACGCAGATGTGGACTCAGCCACTGCCCTGAAGAAGCTGATATTTCTTCTGGGGCAGCAACAATCCTACCTGTGCCAACTGCGTTAGTTTCCAATTGCTTCTCTGGTAGATCATCACAAACTTACAGGCTTAAAAAAAAAAAAAAAAAAAAAAAACAGGGGCTGTGGCCGTAGCTCAGTGGTAGAGCACTGGGTTCGATTCTCAGCACCACATATAAATAAATGAATAAAATAAAGGTGCATCAACATCTAAAAAAATATTTTTAAAAAATAATAGATTGGGCTGGGGTTGTGGCTCACTGGTAGAGCACTTGCTTTGAATGTGTGAGGCACTGGGTTCGATTCTCAGCACCATATATAAATAAAAAATAAAGGTTTAAAAAAATAATAGATTTACTGGTTTAAAGTTCTGGAGGTCAGGAGTCCCCTGTAGGTCTCGTGGGCTAACCAAGGTGTTGGCAGGCTGCTTGCTTCTGCAGGCTCCTCACTTTCCAGGCTGGCAGGGGCTGCACACATTCCTTGGCTGGTAGCCTCCACCTTCTCTAGGAGTCGTGTTGACCTCTGCTTGTCCTTGCCTCCCCTCTACTGACCTGGGCCCTTTGTCCTCTCTCTTATAAGAACCTACTAGATTATACTGGGCCTACTAGATAATCCAGGAAGCCTCCCATCTCAAGATCCCTAATTGCTTCTCCAAAGTCCCTTGCCACACAGGTCACATACAGGGTTCAGGGGTTAAGGGGTGGATATCTCGGTGGGACTATTACTCTGTCCACACAAATTACTAAGTCAGTATCATGAGACACACCCAGGGAAGCAGTCAGAGGGAGTTCAAGGCTCCAAGAAGGGAGAGGTGACATTTGACTGTAAATCTAGGAAAACCCCATTGAGGAGGCAACGTCTGAATTGATAAGACAGTGTGGGAGCAAAGACACTGTGGCAGGCCATGGAGCCATTGGGACACCAGGCAGGTGAGGGGTGTAGGGACACGCTCATCATGCTACTTGGCTGTTCTTTCCCTCCTGACCTCACTGAAGTCCAGCTGGTGAGAGTGGGCAGGGTGGGCAATGTACCCTGGGAACGAACACATAGGCCAGCTGCCCAAGCCGGGACACTGGCCAGCTGGTCCCCCTTGGGAATTTAGACTGGGAGATACAGGAAGAATCCCCAGATTCTTTTAACCAGAGGTGAAAGGATTCAGAGAGCCAGCTCTAGAGCAGGAGGTTCAGGCTGACCACAAGGAGGTCAAGTACTGAGTAAGCACAAGAAGCCCTGAGCAAGCAGGAACCTCAAGAAGCCGGCTGAGTCAGCCCGTGCCCCAAGCCCACTGACGGCAAGGAGGGAGGGCCGCTGAGTCACCACCTGGCCTGCTGCCCAGAGGGGCTAGATGGCCCTGCGGCTCTGCCCTGCCTCCTGGCCTTGCTGGGAACCTCATCTCTCCTGTGTTCTGGTCCTGGCCCTGGTCTTGGCCAGGGGACCTAGTAAGCACAGAGCCCTAGAGGGCCAACACATCTAGAGGCAGGGCAGGGGGCAGATAAGGGCAGGCCCAACCTCAACCCACCTCCCAGACTCTCTCCCTCAGACACGTCCCCCACCAGTGCCTCCCATGATGCTCAGCAACTTCCTTGCCCACCTCTTGGCTCCACCCCCCTCCAGCCCCAGGAACTGTGAGCAGCAAAACCCAGGCTGAGCAGCGCAGTGGCCTGGCTGACCCAGCTTCTCCCAAATAAAGTGAGAAGGGGCTGGGTGGGTCCTATGCATGGACTCCCTGGATGCTTTAGAGCAGTCTTCTTTGAGTAATAATCTCTAGGCCCAATCATCTCTAGGAAATCCAGGGAGGCAACTTTTCCAGAGTCTCTCCAACCTACCTGCTCTGATACTCCCAGAATTTCAGAACAAACCAATTCCCTAATTTCTGCATCCAGTATCAGTGGCAACTCTGGGCCGGGATGGAGCTAGCTGCAGGGGTATGCACACATTACACGCACACAGAGGCCGTGTGTTCACTTCAGGCATTATAAAGTGCTGTAAGAAAACAAAGTAGGGCCTTGTAATGGCGGAGGAACTCGGTGGGGAGAGGCAGAATCAAGAAAGGTCTTTCTGAGAAGATAACAGTTGAGCAAAACCCACAACTGAGAGTGGGCTAGCCTGGTAAAACATCAAGACGGCAGTATTACAGGCCACCAGCTCAACAGGGGTCACAGTGTTCAATCAGTGGTATTTAATTTCTGGACAGCAAACCTAGAGTGGCTTCAAGGCAACTGTAGAAAGTGCTTAGTAACTTTCAGTGAATCACAATGTAACACAGGGACGGGAAACTGTATATGCAATTATAAGACCAAAATGATTGACACCTGAGTGAGCCCAGCTGACTGCCTCCTCCACCCTGTAAAGAATTCTAACTTGGCCCATGTTCTCTCTTCTTCCTTTCAAGGCAACCCTTCAGACCCTTTTCCCCCCTGTTACTGGGGATTGAACCCAGGGGCACTTCACCACTGAGCTGTATCCCCAGCCCTGTGTATATTTATTTTTTTAAGATGAGGGCTCCCTATGTTGTTGAGGCTGCCCTGGAACTTGCGATTAAGATACCTGACTTTCTGTACTGAGCTTCATTTACAAGAGGAAGATCATCCTGACTGCATACGTTAACTGACACTCTGGGCTTCCCCCAGCGTCCTTCTCCTTCTTCATTTCCAACAGACCCTCATTCCACATGAGTGGCAATGCCCAGCTGGAGATGCTGCTTCAGAATCTTTCTGTTCTGGTGGTGGCTACTGACATTGTTTTTGTATATAAGGAAGACTTGGGCTTGGAGATAAAGTTGTCACTTTGTGAACTTGACTAGACCAGAATGAAGATAAAAGCCCACACACCCTAGAAGGCAGGGTAAAGAGGCAGGAAGAGTGTGGGTCCTGGGTCCCTGACAGTGTTGCTGAGTCACCAAGCCAGCTCTGGATTGCTAATCTTGGGAGAACTGGTTAGGTTAGAAAGCCATCTTGGTTAAGTGAAAGGGTGAGTTTCCCGTTACCTGCAGCCACAATACTATAAGGTCCTTGAGACAGTTCTGTGAAATAAACATGGCACCCAATAGAAAGTCACCTCATGATCGCTGTTACAATAGCCACATACCCCACAGTGATGTTTCTGTCTACAACAAACACGTGTACAGCAGAGGTCCTGTCAGACGGCACTGCCTGCTAATCTCATTGCCATTTTAGTCTGCGCCAGTGCACCCTACCATGCTCACAAATCAGTGAAATTGCCAACAACATATTTCTTAGAAAGGTCCCCGTTATTACATGATGCATGACTATTTTTGATTGTGAAGTCATCCAAGTGTTAATTGCTTCCCCTTGGTTTAAACTCTCCTCAGCATTTGGCACAGAACCCTGCACATAGTAGGGCTATAACCATTGCTTCTGAGAACCAAGGAAATGAATTCAAAATTTAGGAAGTGACTTTTACACATTTGATCCAAACCCAGGATGTAAATGCTCGTTTTTAATAACTGAAAAGTAAAAGTATGGAATTCGTGCAATGGTGGCCCCAGCGGCCAGGTTAGTCATCGGTTACAGCCTTGGGGCTTCATGGAGAGAGTGCCCGCCTTCCTCATGTCAGGTGTCCCAGTTTGTCTTCACAGGGGTCTTGCTGGTTTAACTCACAGACAGGTAAGTATGCAAGCTGAGCAATGAAGGGCCCCAGTCAAGATTTTTGTTCTGATTTTGAAGCAAAAACTCCTGGGTCAGACTCCTCAGCTGCTCCCAAGCCAGGCAGGGCCTTCTGCTGCCCCCGGGCCTGGGCCTCACCCAGGCAGAAGCTGAAGAGTGCTGGTATAGTCCAGGTGGGGGCAAAAGAGGCAGGGAGGTTGTCTTCCGAGAGTCGTGCCTTTTGGCTCTTCTTGAGAGCTGCCGTGCTGCCTCGGTGTGTGGAGAGGGGATGGCAACCTGGGAAAATCCCCAGAGGCCTGGCCTCCCTGTCTGGGCTGCAGAGCCCAGGACCAAGCACCAGGTGGGCAGAAGCAGCCAGACTGCAGAGCCCAGCGGACGTCTGCAAGCTGGCCCTGGGTCTCCGTGTGGGAGGGGGGGCACCCCTGACGCCGCCTGCACAGCTAAGGCAGATTGGATGTCCTCCGACGGCAGGCCCTTCACCGTGGGAGCCTCGGGGCATGGGGCAGCCACTGCCCAGCCCTGCCACTTTATCATGCCATTTCCGTGTACGTGTCCTGCCACCAATGCTGGGTCCAGGTCCTTCCTTGTTCCTCCTTGCATCCTCATTTGTTGGGTGTGGTGGAAACGGGGCCTGTTAATTGCACGCGGATATCAGATGGACATGGCTCTGATCCTGCCACTGATGTTCACTGCCTGTGGAACCCTTAGACATGTGGCTTCTCTGTGCCTTAGCTCTCCTGCCATTTGGTGGGAAGGACTGATAGTGCCTGCCTCTCAGAATTGATGCGGGAGTGATGAGGCGACATCGATGGAGAGATTAGCACCTGGCAAGGGGCAGCAAGCAGGGGAGAAACAGCCTGGTGCCAGGGCCAGCTTCTACCCAGGCTCTTCCACCAGTGTAGGTGCCCACCCGGGACCCTTCTCTTCCCACTTTAGCCCTCTCTCCCGCCTCCTCCGTCTCCTCTCCGGTTTTCCACTCCACTTCCCTGGGCATGGTTTGGTACTATTTTCCTTTGCCAGTTTCTGGGAAGCCAGTCATCTGCTTGAAACCCCGCTTGGTTTCTGAACTCTCCTTCAGCTGCCTGCAAGTTGGTGACACGTGGGATGCTGGGAGTTTTGCCCCCACCTCAGCCACCAGGCTGCATGTCAAAATCAGCTTCCTGGATCACACTGCCAGTTTGAGCACCCCCCACTACAAATGGGTAGGCTTCTACTGACATGGGGTTCTGCTCATAGATACCCCTGCTCCCCAGGTCCACTCAGGCTGGCCCTGGCACGGACATGACTGAAACTTGGGCTCGAGGCTGAGGGATGGAGAAGTGTGGCAGGGAGACAGGAGCAGGTGTGGTTCAGGGGTCCAGGTTACAGATTTGCAGGTTACGTAATGAGGAGGCAGCGTGTGCTGAAAAGCTTACAATTTTGAGTTTACTATCAAGAACAGAGTCAGGCTCCTAGAAGAGTCTCCTTTTGATGGGCACAGCTCAGTGATTTCAGTCACACTAGGCATCAAGAAATGGATGCTCAGAAATAGAGTCTCCTTGGAAAGGTAGCATGGCTGAGGGCGCCTGTAACAGAGGGGGCCTTAGCAGAGGTTTCCGTGGCGATGCCCACCCTCCTTGTTCAT
The DNA here is from genome assembly GCF_045843805.1 of Urocitellus parryii. NCBI lineage: Eukaryota > Metazoa > Chordata > Mammalia > Rodentia > Sciuridae > Urocitellus > Urocitellus parryii. The sequence goes on along the minus strand of NC_135537.1, from coordinate 2,991,230 downwards.
TCCAGAGTTGAGGGCACGGGCTTGCAGAAAGGAGAGCTAGTGGTGGTCATTCTTCATTCAAGACCCATTAGCGAATGCTGGACAGATGCTGATTTAGGTTCTTGGGCGGAAGTGATGAAACAGGCAGACCTGCCCTGGGGAGGTGTTCCATCAGGTGAGGCAGACGCCCAGCCAACAGCAGACCACAGCTGCCTCTGACATGGAGAACACGGCATGGGTCGGGGGTGTGCTGTGCATTTTACATGGGGCAGGGGCTCTCTGAGGGGTGACATTGGATCTGAGAACTGAAGGACAGGAGGAGCCCCCAGGAGACCTGAGAAAAAGACTCTCAGGCAGAAGGAGCATGGGTGAGATCCTCCAGGCAGGCCGTCTGCCCGCTTTCCACAGGGGAGAGACAGCAGAAGGATCTGTCAGGCCGGACTGCAGGGGTGAGGCTGCAGGAACCGAGGAATGAGAGCAGAGGGAGGCTCTGAAGCCCTGGAGGGAGGTTCTGTTCTGAAGGAGAGTGGAGGCTCCGAAGCTGTGTGAACAGGGGAGTGGTGTGATTTGTTTGGGGCTTGGGCAGGGGAGGCAGGCACAGAACCAGGAGAAGGCCAGCAAAAGGCCCTCCATCTCACTTCTTGGGCCTCCTGTGGCCTGTGCTGCAGACGCCCCAGCATGCTTTGCAGCCACCCTTGTCCAGATTTGCACTAGGCCTCAATTCATCTATTTTCTGGCTGAGAGGTGGCCTAGGATCCCTCCTGTCCTCAGCCACCACCTCGTCAGTTGCGGAGCCCAGAAGGCTCTCTCCCACACTCGGCAGGCTCTTCCTTCCACCTCATTCCACAGCTGACAGGATGCACGATCATCTCCCTCACACACACAGGTGCCATGGCAACGGCGACTCGTGACAACAGCGAAGGAAGACAGACCGGAATCTGCCAGCCAGGGAGGGGACCATCTGTGAGCCGAACCCTCCAAATGCTGCCGGTCCTGAGAGCTCGTCCCCACGGGGCTTTCGGATGTGGCAGCGGTGACACTGAAGTGTCATGAGAATTCGACTGTGGGTACACGTGAAATCCCTCCGAAGTGTGCAGTTTCCTGACCCCTGTGACAGAGATGAGGAGGGAAGGAAGCTGAAAGGGGCAGAAGACTTGAGCAAGCTGCAGGGCAGGGTTCAGTCTTTGGAAGTTAAGATCACCCGGAGGGAGGGTCTCTTGAGGTACAGAGCAGCCGGTGGTTTGCGTTACAATTCCATTGCCAAGCTCGCCAACCTTCGACGCGGCCACTCTCCACGTGGGCAGCATGTTTTAATAAGGCCCCCAATAAATTGAACCCTGGGCCTGGTTTCCACGGCTGGCTTCTGCGGGGCGTGAGCCGTTTCCCTAGGGAGTGCCTATCATCTGCCAGGAGATACGCTAAGACCTTCACTTGCATTATGTCATTGACTCTTCGCCACACACTCAAGGAAACACCACAATTGCTTTCTTTTCTGAAGATAAGAAAACATGCTGGGGGATGGCATGTGCCCCAGGTCATTTGGCTAATGGCCCAGGATGGAGGAACTGAAGGAAAAGCCAGCTCTTGGGCTGAGGGTAAAGCATTGCCTCATATATGTGAGGCACTGGTTCTATCATCAGCACCACATAAAAATAAATAAGTAAATATATTGTGAACATCTACGAATTAAAAAAAAAAAAAGAAGTATTTAAAAAAAAAGAAAAGCCAGCTCTAGACCTTCACTAAGCAGTCAAGGTAGCCTGAGGCCTGGCCCTGCCACCAACAAGGCCCAGCAAGTCTTGGAGGATGGCGTCCACCTGCGGACGACAGGGCCCCAAGGCGCACCGTGAGGGGTCAGCGCAGGACTGCTGGGGTGCAGTTGGCTGGGATGCTCTTGGCGGCAGCTCCCTGGCCCTACCTGTCATTTCCACATGTCTGCCCTGGAGCCCTGGGCCTGATGCTCAGCTGCGGGCTTTCTTGGGGCCTCTCCCTTCTCTTTTTTCCAATCCCAGTCTTGCCACCAGCTGCCTGAGAGTGAGGGAATGGGGCAGGAGGTAGCCGCAGGCTGCTGGGCCCCTTTGCCCAGGCAGAATGAATGAGAACATTGAAAGGTGGGTCCGGTACCTCCCCTGGACCACTCTACTTGGGGGCTGACCAGGGTCTGGAGGGTCATGAGGAGTGTGGAACTGGAAGAGGGCCCAGTGAGGGCCACTTTTAAGTGCCATAAATGGGTGGGGCAAATGACCAGCGCTCCCTGGGAGAAGGGGTGACAAACACACAGAGGTGAGACCCAGGAGCCAAGGGAGATGCTTTTTTTTAACCTGCTGCCTAAATTCAGGAAGCTTTGGGGGCCTTGGGATGCAGGGCTTGAGGTGGGGGTGGTCGGAGAACTGCCCTAAGTGGCAGTTGGAAGGTCCTAAACTCTGGAGGAACGAGGCTAGTGAATGTGGCCACAGTGTGTGGGTCTGAGGCAGCAGGGGGCACGAAGGACTGTCACTCAGAGCCCAATGGGCATTCTTGGCTCAGGCCTACTAGTACTTCTCTGGAGCCTGTCCTGCCCCCTGGGACAGCTCCAGTGGTCCCTGCCCCATATCCCCAAGACACATTCATCGCTGTACCTGGTAAGCCCGAGCTTCCTTCCTGCCTCGCTGCTGGTCTGAGAGCTCCCAGAGGCCATGGACTGTGCCCAGGTCACATCTCGGAAACCTCAGTTCCTGGCTGGGACCATCCAGCCCCAACACATGTGGGCCAGAGCTTCCTCCCCAGCCCCGAGACCCGTCTCTCCTTTGCTTCCTATGTACCCTGCCCCCACATGATCTGATCCGTAGCAAGTCCCATCTGTCTTCCTCCCTGATGTCAGTTGAATCATGTTCTCTGAAAGATTTGTCCAAATCCCAACTCCCAGTGTCTGTGAATCCTTATTTGGAAACAGGGTCTCTCCACATGTGATCAAATTTGATTCAGTTAGGCCCCCCAAATCTAATATGATTGGTGTCCTTAAAAGAAGAGGGACTGGGGCTGAGGCTCAGTGTGGAATATTTCTCTACATGCACAAGGCCCTGGGTTTATCCCCAGCATCACATAAAAGAAACACACACACACACACACACACACACACACACACACACACGGAGGGAGGAGGGAGAGAGAAGGGAGGCACACACAGGCAGGTGCGCCATGTGAATGGAGGCAGGGATTGGAGTGCTGTGGCTAAAGCCAGGAAGCACCCAGGATTGGTGCCGAGGCTGCACAAGGCCTGGGTGATGCTCCCCAGAGCCAAGACCGCCTGCCCTGCCCAGGCCTCCAAGGCCGACTTCAGCTCTGACATCCAGCTGCCAGGTTCTGGCTCTTGGATCTAGCAGCCCCCGGAGGCTGGACTGTTCCCTGGGCCCTCACACCTGTCCTCCCTCCCCAGCCCTCTCTCTTTCTTTCTTTTATTTATTTTTTGGTACAAGGGATTGAACCCAGGATTGCTCAATCACTGAGCCACAACCCCAGCCTTTATTTTTTTATTTTTGAGACAGCTCTCACTAAGTTGCTCAGGGCCTCACTGAGTTGCTGAGGCTGGCCTTGAACTTGTAATCCTCTTGCCTCAGCCTCCCAAGCTGTTGGGATTATAGGTATGCACAACACGGCCTGGCCCTCTCTTTCCTTTTAATCCAGCTGTCCCTTCAGGGCAGGAAAGCCAAGCCACCTGTGCGTGCCCAAGGGCCCGGCACTATCCCAGTTTGCCCATGCTATTCCTGTGCCAAGGGCTAAATCCTACCTCTGTGGGGAGGCAGAACCACGGCGCCCCTTGGCAGGACGGAGACTCTGGTGGAGTCAGCCCTCCCCCCTCAGTTATTGCTCTGACTGTGCGCTCCTCCTGTCAGAGTGGGTTTAACTGCTTCCTGTCTTCTGTGCCCTCTTCCCCGGTCCCTTAGCATGAGTCTCTTGAGAGTGTATCTGTCCCATGCACAGACTCAGTGGAGAAGGCAGGTAGTTAGCACAGGGCCTGGCTGGGTAGTTGTGGGACGACAGAAAACCCAGGGAGACACCACCCTGGCTCTGTCTGTGCAAGTGGGCATAAGCCTCCGCTTGGTGGCAAATTCACGCTGCTGGTGGCTGTGCTGGTAAGAGCCTGCCCCTGGGTCCCAGGGCAGCGGTGTCCCAGTCACCACTTCCTCTTCTGACCGCTAACCGCAGCAGCACTTTCGCTGAGATTACTTCCCCTCGAGGTCTGCAGGTCTAAAGCAGCAGCTTCCCCTGTGCTCTCCACACCCTGTCCCCTCCACACCCTGTCCCCTCCACTCCCTGTCCCCTCCTGCCACTTCTCCAGCACAGCCAAGGAGCCCTGGAGGCCTGAGTTCTGTCTCTTGCTTGCAGGTGCTGACCCTCTGTGGGCTGGGTGTGCTACAGTGCATGAGTATCCACTTGTAAACTGGGGGGCCTAGAACCAGGGAAGGTCTGAAATCAAGGTGCCAGCAGGGCCAGCTTCCCTGTTCCTTCTGGCCTCTGTGGCCCCTGGCCTTCCCTGTCTTCCCTCTGCACCTTCTCCTCGTATAAAGACACCTGATATTGGATTTCAGTCTCACCCTAAACCCAGCATGATGTCATCGTGAGTCCTTCACAAGCATCTGCAAAGACCTTTTTCCAAATATGGTCACATGCTTGAGGAACAGGGGTCAGGACTTGGACATTATTCAGCCCACTACATGTGGGAACAAAGATAGGACCCATGTGTTGGGGGTGGGGGTAGCTGGAAGAAGACTGCGGGGCAGGAGGGTTGCTGGTCTGCGTGTAACTAGCAGCAGAAGCCCTGTCCCAGGGGCAGCCTGCCCGGTGCTCCCACCCGAGCCCCTGCTCTGCCTGTCCTGAGGACTCTGCCTCTCTTCTGTCCACAGAGGGAGACCACAGCTCCAGGGCAGCATCCCTCCTACACCGCAGCTCAGTGCCTGGCCCTGCACCTGCTCTCCCCTCCCACCTCATCCCCACCCTCCCCGCACCCAGGGAAGCTGGCCTCAGTCCTCCCTCCTTTCTGCCCTCCACATTCTTCCGCTCTCCTCCTTGCTCCCTGCACTCTCCAGGCTCTCCTTACGGCATCCCTCTTCCTTGTTCCAAGTAGAGAGTGACTGCTGGGAAGGGTGGCAAGAGGGCTCCTTCTCTGGAGCCTCCACCTCAGCAGTGGCCACACGCCCCCCGACGGGCTCCTCCTGACGTCCCTGTGTGGAGGTGGGCCCTGGACCTGCGTCCTCTCTGCCTCATGCTGCGGCTCCTGACCAAGGCTCCTCCTCCCCCTGACTACCCACCTTGCTGGCTCTCCTGGCTGCTGGAAGACACCCCCCACGCCCAGAAAGGCCCACGGCTGGTGCCACCTCATCACCCAGCTGTAGTTTGGTCGCCCCCTGCCCTACCCCCCGTTCTAGGTCTCAGCCTCCCTGGGCTCCGTTCTAACCAGTTTTGCCAGGGAAGGCATCCCCACCCCCCCGCCCTGGGGAAAAGGACGCCCACGAGGCCACCTTCCTATGCAGGCTAGCCTGCCCGTGGCCCTCGCTGGCTCCCCTCAGCCAGCTCCAGGTGTGCCCTCCTCTGGTGGACACAGCCCTGCTTAGCCCACTCCTGGAGAGCTCCTCACTGGGGATGGACAGGAACCCATCTGAGTCAGGCGGCTTGCTCTCCTCCGACAGCTTCTTGTTTCATTTCCCAGCCCAGAGCCAGCATGGGCCCTCCACCCACCACCTGCCTGACTGATCCCAAGGTGGAGGAGTGGGTGAGTGTAATCAGTGTCCTCAGCCTCCCGCACTTGGGATTTGAGTTGTTTGGGGTCTGCTTGCACAGGAAATCAAGGAACGACCTGAGGGCAGGCCTGGCCTGGGTTGGGACTGTGAACCGGCTCCTAGAAGCACAGGGACATCAGTCCGGCTTTGCCTCCTTCTGCACAACAGGGGTCAAGGCCCCGGGCCCCAGGTTGTGCAGCCCACCCCCGGGGAATGGGACTCATGTGATGGCCTCCGACCTCAGGCTACAGTCTCTGACTCAGGTAGACCTAGGCAGGCGTCAGTGGCCTGGGTCTGGCCACCCTCCTCCACCTCTGGTCCCCAGGGATGAGGATGGTGGGCCTCATCCTCCCACCCTCTCACAGGAAGCCCTCCCGAGGTGTCATTTCCTACAGAGGAAGTCTCTTTGTCCCTGGAAGCACAGATCTGGTGTGGGAGGCAGGCCTCTTGGGGACCATTGTTTGGCACTTCCTTCTTGGCTGTAGCCTGGGGCTTCTGGGTCCCTCTGCTGCCAGCTGCGCAGGGCCTGGGCTCCCCAGAGGTCCCCACCCAAGAGCACTGGGAAAGTGGCAGCCAGCTACACTGGACAAGGCCCCACGCTCCAGGGTGTGACAAGGGCGACCCGCCTTTAGAACCACCCAGAACCCGAAGCCAAGCCCTTTCCAAGTCCTTGCCCACAGAGACGGTGGGAAATAATAGGATGATTGCAGTCGTGTGGGTGTGAGAGTATGGGTGTGTGTGTGAGAGTATGGGTGTGTGTGGGTGTGGGTGTGAGAGTATGGGTGTGTGTGAGAGTATGGGTGTGTGTGGGTGTGGGTGTGTGTGGGTGTGTGTGTGAGAGTATGGGTGTGTGTGGGTGTGTGTGTGAGAGTATGGGTGTGTGTGGGTGTGAGAGTATGGGTGTGTGTGTGAGAGTATGGGTGTGTGTGGGTGTGTGTGTGGGTGGGTGTGGGTGTGAGAGTATGGGTGTGTGTGGGTGTGGGTGTGTGTGGGTGTGGGTGTGAGACTATGGGTGTGTGTGGGTGTGGGTGTGGGTGGGTGTGGGTGTGAGAGTATGGGTGTGTGTGGGTGTGTGTGTGGGTGGGTGTGTGTGTGAGAGTATGGGTGTGTGTGGGTGTGTGTGTGGGTGGGTGTGGGTGTGAGAGTATGGGTGTGTGTGGGTGTGTGTGTGGGTGGGTGTGGGTGTGAGAGTATGGGTGTGTGTGGGTGTGTGTGTGGGTGGGTGTGGGTGTGGGTGGGTGTGGGTGTGTGTGTGAGAGTATGGGTGTGTGTGGGTGTGGGTGTGAGAGTATGGGTGTGTGTGGGTGTGTGTGTGAGAGTATGGGTGTGTGTGGGTGTGGGTGTGGGTGGGTGTGGGTGTGAGAGTATGGTGTGTGTGGGTGTGGGTGGGTGTGGGTGTGTGTGAGAGTATGGGTGTGTGTGGGTGTGTGTGTGAGAGTATGGGTGTGTGTGTGAGAGTATGGGTGGGTGTGGGTGTGGGTGTGGGTGGGTGTGGGTGTGAGAGTATGGGTGTGTGTGGGTGTGGGTGTGAGAGTATGGGTGTGTGTGGGTGTGGGTGTGAGAGTGTGGGCATGTGTGTGTGTGTGTGTGTGTGTGTGGGTGTGTGTGAGAGAGTGTGGGTGTGGGTGTGAGAGTATGGGTGTGTGTGTGAGAGTATGGGTGTGTGTGGGTGTGTGGGTGTGGGTGTGAGAGTATGGGTGTGTGTGTGAGAGTGTGGGCATGTGTGTGTGTGTGTGTGTGGGTGTGGGTGTGTGTGAGAGAGTGTGGGTGTGTGTGGGTGTGGGTGTGAGAGTATGGGTGTGTGTGTGAGAGTGTGGGCATGTGTGTGTGTGTGGGGGGGTGTGGCGTTAGGGTTGGACCCAGGGCCTTGTGCATGCTGAGCCAGTGCTCTTAGGGTTAGGGTTTGATTTGGTGGAATCGGCCTAGCATGAACTTGACAGTTTCAGTGTACGCCTCAGCTGCCCCGGCATACTCCTGTCGTCTGTACCAGCACCCATCCCTCTCCAGAATGATTCCATCTTCCCAAACTGAGACTTTGTCCCCATCAGCCACCAACTCCACTCCCCGCCCCTTGCCCCTGGCAAACCCTTTACCACCTCCTGTGTCCAGGAACTTGCCACCTTGGGGGACGTGCAGTAGTGGCCTTGGTTTTGTCCTGTGAGGGGCTTGTTTCAATTAGTGTCACATCCTCAAGGTCCTTGCAGCATGTGTCGGGATTTCCTTCCCTCTAAGGGTGCTGATGATTAACGCAGGTGGAGCGCGCGGGTTGTGGGCACTTCCTTCCTTTTGAAGGCTCAATAATACTCCATTGTGTGGCTGTTCCACATGGTGCCTGTTCCTTTACCTGTGCGGGGACAATTGGGTCACTTCCAGCTTTGGGCTACTGGGGAAAATACTTGTCTCATTAGAGTCCCTGCTTTCAATAAGTTGGGCAAAACGGAGAGCAGGACTATCGGATCACACTGGAGTTCTATTTCAATGTCTCAGGTGCCGCCAGCTGTTATCCGCTGCGCTGTACCTGTAGCTGCCCCGCGACGCTGCCTGTGGCTTCCCTTCCTCTGCATCCTGCCAGTTGTTTCTCATGCTTTCAATAGTACCATGCTTCAGGGTGAGAGCCGCATCTTATGGTGGACCTGGCTTGCACTTCCCTGATGGCTAATGCTGCCGAGCCTCTTCATGTCCTATGGGCCGACTATAGGGCCGTCTGTTCAAATCCTCAGCCCTATTTTGCAAGAGGTTGTTTGGCTTTTGTGAGCATTTGCTGCTGTCTTAGGTGGTGAGGCTGCAGAGTGGTTTATTAGGTGACAGTACTAGGGACTCTTCCTGGGCACACACCCTCTGTGCCCTTCCTCCGTGCCCTGCTGGATCCTGGCAGGAGGCTTGCCTGGGCTGCCCACACCTACCCTTCCCCCTCCCAGCACCTTCTCCAGCTGCTTCACCAATCTCACCCCACGTTTCTTCATGGGGTTTTCCGTCAAATGGCCACAGGACTCAGATCTAGCCAGTGGGCAGAATCTTCAGGGCCATGGTCAGAAAACCTCGGCACCTGGGGCTGCCCTGTTGGCTTCTGCCTCCCTCAAGGGCTGTGGCAACAACAACCATCCCGGGGATTCCAGGCCCCACAGCTGCTGGGTTGGGACGGTGCTCTGTTCCCTGGGGGCCCTCAGCAAGGAGGCACAGGATTTGGCGCTCAGTACCCCAGATCCTCCCTATGGCCAGCCATCCTCCAGGTGCTCTGCAGTCTCCCGGAGGTGTCCACAGTGGTCATCTGCACCCTTCACAGTGGTCAGCTGTGCCCTTCACTCATTTCCTTCCCACTCCCCTGACAGTGTGGGGCCACCTCCCAGGCCAATCAGTCCCATTGAACCCTCTGCTTTTGTTTAGGAGGACAGCAGTGGAGCAGGAAAGAAAGAGCCCACACCTGGACTCCGGGAGACCCGAGTGTGGTTCTTGGACTCCTCTTGATCTTGCCACTTCTCAGCCAAGTAGCTTCAGCTAAGGCACTTCATCCCTCTTGGTCTTATTTTTATTTCTCTCGCTCTTTTCTTTCCCTGTCCTGTTTGTCTGTCTCTTTGTTTCTGCAGTACTGGGGACATACCCAGAGTCTCCCACTTGCAAAGCAATTGCCTATTACTGAGCTACATCCCCAGGCCCTTTTTCTCCTTTTTAATGAGAGGAATAATACCCCCACCCCACTGTCTTTATTTTGCTGTTAGGAAATTTATACCCAAATTTGGACCAGCCCCTGGAACCAGCCTCTGATGTTCTTTTGTGGTCAAGGACGGGAAAGACCCATGTGGACATGAGCAACATCCTGCCAACAGGCAAGCTGGATCACAGGAGGAACGGAGTGGGTCTCGGAGGTGGTCTGGTCATGCCAGCCCTGACCAGGCTCTCAAGGCTGAGGTGCCCAACCCCAAGGACAGCTGCTGGCTCCAGGCAGGACCCTTCCCTGCAGGGGTGGCAGCAGCCCCAGGACGATCTGTCTTTCCCTTCCCCACGTTCCACCATGCTGCCGCCAGAGCAGATGTGCAGGGTCACATCACTGGGTTGGGACACTGCCCAACCACACGTGACTGTGTGTGGCAGAAACAATGGCAGGGGAACACAGGCTGATAGAGGGACTGCTCCCAGGTTCTCCTTTCTGAAAGTCGGAAGCAAGAGGGAAGGAGGGAAGGAGAGGGAGAGAGAGGAGAGAAGATGGCCTTCCTGCCGTAATGGGAACGGTGGAAACCGCTCTGCTGGACTTTAAGCTGGTAAAGCTGGCCAGTGGAGGTTGATGAGATGTCTGCAAGTGCTCGTACAGTGCCCAGCAGAAGGAGGGTGCCCAGCAGGTGCCGGGTCTTTTTCATTCCCTCTGCAGCGCATCCCTCATTCAGACAGCCCCCTGGACAAGGTCCAGTCTGCTCTGAGGCTGCACTTAGGGCCTACACATGGTAGGTGCTTAAGCAATGTCTGGTGAATGAACAGGCCACCTGGACACTGCCTCTTTCCAAACACAGGGCTGGGGCCCTTTGATCCTGCGCCTGGCCCTTTGTCTGCCAGCCTGTAGCCAGCCCTGAGCCAGGCTAGGGTTTCAGCTCCTCCTGGGCTGGGTGCAGGCCTGGAGCGGGGCCTCTTGCCGGGAAGGGTCGGTGCGTCTTTCCCCAAATCCCCAGCTAGACAGCCGTGGTTGGAAGGTTTTCTTATTTCCAGCTTTCTCTTGCTTGTTAAGCCCCATACAAGGGCCTCCCTCATGTCTGGGAGTTGGGGACAGGGATTCTAAACACCAACCTATAAAGTGATGACACCGTGTTTGGTCCAAAGAACACACACACTCACCCGACCGGCCCTTCAGTCAGCACCACGTCATCAAGTAGGAGCCAGCTTGCAGCTCAGGTTGGTTTGGGAGCCTTCCAAGTGGAGCTCAAGCGGCTTTGCCTTAAGAGACACAGGATGGAGTGTGCGTGTGTGTGCTGCTGTTGTGGTGGTCCTGGCTGAAGGGCCAGGGTCTGCTCCAACAGCCCTGACCAGACTCTGACGTCCATGCTGTTTCCATCTGCAAACCAGAGCTTTTCCGTCTCCAGATCTTTTCCGTATTGATCAGCTCATCAGAACATCACAAACCCGAAGACGAGAGTCACTGTGGTTTTAAAGATAGATAAGAGAGCTGGACGCGGTGGTGCCTGACCGTAATCCCAGTGCCTCAGAAGGCTGAGGCAGGAGGATCTCAAGTTCAAAGCCAGCCTCAGCAACTTAGTGAGGCCCTGTCTCAAAAAATAAAAAGGGTTAAGCATCCCTGAGTTCAACCCCTGGTACGAGAGAGAGAGAGAGAGAGAGAGAGAGAGAGAGAGAGAGAGAGAGAGAGGGAGGGAGAGGTGTGACTAATTTTCACATTGGAGACAGAGCTGGGCGGCTCCATGGCTGAGCCCTCTGCCCTGGGTTCCGCACATGTGGCCTCTAGGCCCAGAAATGTGGGGAGCCCTGGAGACACAAGGAGACACCATGTGTTGACTGAGAGGATGAAGGAACCAACCCGAGATGGCAGAGCACAGATGAATCTTGAGGAGAAATCCAGGAAGGCTGGCTAGAGGAGGTCCCATGACCAGGTCCCTGTGCCAATCAGATTTCAGTTGGCTGCATGTGCCAGCAACCATCCATGGTGGCTAGCCATCGGGGATTTATTGTTCCCACAAAAGGAGAGGGCTGAGGGGGCCGCCCAGGACTGGGGCAGCCCCTCGAGGAGGCTGCACAGCGAGAGGCTCCCTCGGGCCCTACTGCAGCGTCTCTGGAGGCCCCATCCTGCAGCCTTGGGTTTGTAGTCAGAAAGGAGGGAGGGAGGGAGGGAGGGAGGGCAGAGTTGACAAGCAAAAGGTCCCTCTGCGGGTCAGTTGAATCCACCGGGCCCATGGCCTCGCTCACAGCCCAGGGTTCTTCTGCCAGGCTCCTGCTCCCTTGACGAGGTGGAGGGTGGCTCGTGCTGGCTGGGCAGGAACCCTGCAGTCAACGGTGGGGGAGAGGAGGAGCCTCGGGCTCAGGGCATGGCGAGCGTGGGCAGCCTGGGGTGGAGACGTGGAAAGAGGCAGTTTCTTGTGTGCATGCATGCCCTCCTGCACGTGCACACATGTGCATGGATCACGTGTGCACAGGTGCGTCCATGTGTGTCTCCATATGTGTGCATGTGTGTGTTCCATGAGAAGGTGGTGATTACAGTGGGCTCAGGGTTCAAATCCACCCCTTCATGTGTGGCCAGTCACATGAGGCACATTCTCTGCCTTGTTTTCTTTTTTTTAAAGAGAGAGAGAGAGAGAGAGAGAGAGAGAATTTTTTTTTTTAATATTTATTTTTTAGTTTTCGGCGGACACAACATCGTTGTTTGTATGTGGTGCTGAGGATCGAACCCGGGCCGCACGCATGCCAGGCGAGTGCGCTACCGCTTGAGCCACATCCCCAGCCCCTCTTTCTTGTTTTCATGTGCACATTGAAGACAATCGTTTTGCCAGTGTCAGAGCTGTAACCGTGAATACCTGAGCAGAGCAGCCGCAAGGCGATCCCGATGAGTGTTAGCTGCTTACACCCAGGTATGGCAGTTCCTGCTTCCCCAGAGGCCTGTACAGTTTCCTGTTTGTCCCTGTGCACAGGCACTCTCCTGTCTGTCCCTGTGCAGGCTGTGCGCATGCTGGACGCACAGGCACACTCCCACGCTTGCCCTCTTGCACAAAGGCCAGAGCATCCCTGAGGCCTGGGCATCCCTGGCAGCTGCTCTGAATCTGGGGCAGCCAGCTGGCTCCTGGCCAGGATGCCCTGAGAAGTGGCTTCCAAAAGTCATTGATAAAAAAAAAACCCAAAGGCTGGCACGGTTGTCTCTCTTACCAGGGCCCTCTCTGCCCTGATGTCTTGCTTCTTGCAGGAGCCAGTGGGCTCCAGGGGCCATGAGGCATCAGTGCCGGGTGATCGTTGGCTAGCTCCCGTCATCCTGGGGGTGTGGAAGTCCACGCAGAGCCCTGAGTCAATGTGCAGTGAATGTGGGTGTGTCCCAGCCCTGCCTGCCCTCCAGTCTGGGGAGGGGGGAGGCTGGCAATTAGAGGAGTGACCACAATGGTGGATCTCATGCTAAAGCAAGGGCTGCTGCAAGGCACTATGGGAGCTCAGGGAGGCTCCTGACCCAGCCTCGAGTTCAGAGAAGACCCCAGGCAGTGGTGATGTCCACACTGAAGAACAAGCCAGGAGCAGTATTTGAGGATGTCATGGCTGAGCACTTCCCAATCGATACGATGATAAGCAACAGGTGCAAGAAACTAAGAATTCCAATCAAGGTGAGTGAGAAGATCCCTCCTAGGTACACCACTGCTGAACTGGCAGAGAGGAAATCCTTAAACCAGCCAGTGAGAAGACTTTAAATGGAACAAAAACAGAACTAAGAAGCTGGCTTCTCAAAGAGATGATGGAAGACGGGGTGGGTGTCTTCAAGGTGCTGAGAAGCCCACCACCAACCGAGGACTCTAAACAAGGTCAGAGCAGACTTCAAAATGAGCATGAAATGAAAGTAGATTTAGATAAACAAGAGCTCTTGGAAGTTGTCACCAGCAGACCTGTGCTAAAAGAAACACTGAAGGGAGTTCATCAGGCAAAATTAACCTGGATGAAGATAATAATGTTGGAAGGAATAAAGAATGATAGAAAAGTAAACATCTAGACACAACTAGCTAACAAGTAACCGCTATGTCAATAATAACAACAGTTCTTGGAAATTAAACATATATAGCATAAAAATGATTAACAACAGTTCAGAAGCCAGGAAAGGGGTTTGTGGAATTAAACATTAGGTTCTTGTATTGTCTGAGAAGTGATAAAAAACTATAGTGAACTCTAAAAATTCAAGGATGCATGCTGTAACTTTCACTAGAAATAAATGAAAGGATGCATAATTAACAATGTAATAAAAGGAAAAAATAGAATAATAAAAGATTTGAGTTAACAAAAAGGCAAGAGGGGAAAAGGAACAAAGAACAGGAAAAATAGAAAATGAATATTAATGTGGTAAATTTGAACCCAAATAAATCAGTGATTGCATTAAATATAAGCAGAACAAATACTCCAATGAAAAGACAAAGATTGTGACACTGTGCTAAAAACCAACAGCCGGGGTGGGTGGCACACACCTGTAAACACAGCAACTCAGGAGGCTGAGGCAGGGGGATTGCAGATTCCAGGCCAGCCTCAGCAACTTAATGAGACCCTGTCTCAAAAGAAAAAAGAAAAAGTGTCGGGGTCCCAGCTCAGTGGGAGAGCACCCCTGGGTTCAATCCTTAGTACATGCCCCATCCCACCCCCATTAAAATAAATACCAACCCGCCATAAACATAGAGATGGAAAGTGAAGGGAGGGAAAAATGTGAATGGCAAATGCACACAGAGAAAGGAAAGAAGGGAGGCAGGGACGTAGGTAAACCAACATCAGACAAATGTGGCCTTAAATACACAGGGATATGTCAGAACAATAAGAGGCATCCAACAGTAAGATACTTCAATTCAACAATAAGATATCAGATCCCGCCAGGCGAGGCAGCACATCCTGTAATCCCAGTGGCTTGGGAGGCTGAGGCAGGAGGATCATGAGTTCAAAGCCAACCTCAGCAACACAGTGAGACCCTGTCTCTAAATAAAATACAAAATAGGGCTGGGGATATGGCTCAGGGGTCGAGTGCCCCAAGTTCAATCCTGGTACTACCCCCCAAAAGAGAGATCAAATCCTAAATTTGTATTCACTTCAAAAGTTGAAGTAAAAGCTGACGACCTAACAGGCTGAGCTATAATAGGAGACAAGAGTCACAACTAACTTGCGGGAACACAGTGGAAGCTTCACTGAGGGCCATGGGGACTGAATGCCTGCATCTTCCAGAATTCCTGAGGGCGCGTTTGGCGGTTCTAGCAGGGGGCCGGCTGCTCTGTCCCCTTGACTGGAGAACGGTCCTCCTCTATGTGCAAAGGCCCGCAGCTCAGAGAAGGACACACAGGGAGTGGTGAGCGAGGCAGAGGACAGCCGCCCAGACAGCGGGGTCAGTTGAACCCACCCTGGAGATCAGTGGGTGAAGGTGTCGCAGCAGACCGCCCTCCCACCCCAGGGTTCTAAGGCTGAAATCCTCCCCATGGTGCTGTCCCTTATGAATGGGACTCCAGTTCCTAGGAGTCACAAGAGGGACTCTCCAAGCTCCCCCCCCCCCCGTTGGAGGGGACGATCAGAAGGCAGGTGTCCACACCCTAGGAGGTGGCTCTCAGCAGACCCTGGGTGTGCCAGCCTTCATCTTGGACTTACAGCCTCCAAAGCTGTGAGAACTAAAGGACTCTGAGTTGAGGCTCCCAGGTGGTGGCCCTCTGTGAGAGCAGCCCAACCTGACCAAGAGGTGTCCCCCAGGATGAGCAGGGGTTCTGGGTGGGAAAGGCGACAGGGGGAACAAGGGGGCTTGTCCCTGGCTTCTCTACGGACAGTTTCACTCGACTCTTACAACAATGTGGCTCCATTCAGTTCCCAGCAGAGGAGGATTCGGAGGCCCAAAGAGCTGAGGAAGTTTGACTCAAATGACGAGGCATGAGACGGATCCAGGGCTTGGACCCAGGCCTTCCTGCTGCCCACGCTGGGGGCTTCCCCTTGGGATCCTCCTGCCCCGTGTGCTGCAGGGCATCGTGTGCACGAGGTTTGTCGTTTGTCTGACCTGTGTCTAAACAATTTGCTTGAGGAAGTCTTGATTATGCTATCAGTTGTAAAATCCCCAACCTTTAGGGAAAAACAGAACATACAAACAAAAAAATATTACCAATGAGAACTCACAAGCCTGTACCAGACGACTTGGCTGAAGGCCAACACCTCCCAGAAAACAGATGTGCCTACTGCCACCTAGTGACAAGACTTAATAATTGTAGGGAAAGAGTTGAGAAAAGACAAAAAGGTTTTAAGGGGGTAGTAACCCAAAACTAAAAACTCATAAGATGACAATAAACATTGGAACCTGTCACCAAGTTAGTCAATAAATATTTGTGGAATGAATAATTCATTGACAAGCTGTTCTATCACCTGCTTTAATTTCACAAGCTCCATGATTTCTTTCCCCCTTTTTTACAAGTAAAATAGTTTCCCCTTGCTTTTAGAAATTAAAAAAAAATGATAAAATCATATAAAAGAGACAGCAATCATTCATGGTTCTAATACTAAATTTTCAGGATTAGTTCTGGTCAACATTTTTCATGTTTTCATCCAGTCTTTCTGTATAAGGAAAAAAAATCAGAATCTTTTATTTAAAAAAACAAACTACTTTTTAAGTAAAAGTGGCGCCTGGGTGCTTGCTCTGCTTACCATGTGATGCCCTCCACTCTACCGCGATGCAACCAGGAGACCCCAGGAGAAGCCAGCCTCACACCCTGGGCTTGAACTTTGCAGCCTCCAGAATCCCAGGCAAAACAAACCTCGATTCTTTTAAAAGTTTTTTTTTTTTTTTTTTTTTTTTAATTATACCTGTACAATTTAAAATGTGCTTAAAATCCCAAAGATGGAAGTGAAAAAGTCAACCCCAATATGGTCAGCCAGAAATAACCATGAACATCAGGCAAACGGCACTTTGGACGATTTGCTCTGTGAATGCACAGACAGAGGGGTGGACGAAGGAACAGATGGGTGGAAATATTTCCACAAACTCAGAAGAATAGTATTTTGAAACTCTCTTAAATTTTCTTGAATTCAACAGAAGTAAAAGAAAGGGAAATTAATGGAATGGTTGAATTCTTGTCTTTTATGTCCCAAAAATATTACTTTAAGTTTAAAACAAAAAAGGGTTGAAGTCATTAATAGGTTGAAGCCATTAGGAATTTGGGGGGTACTGGGGCTTGAACTCAGGGGTGCTTCACCACTGAGCCACATCCCCAACCCTTTTTATTTTTTTATTTTAAGACAGGGTCTTGGGCTGGGGATGTGGCTCAAGCGGTAGCGCGCTCGTCTGGCATGCGTGCGGCCCGGGTTCGATCCTCAGCACCACATACCAACAAAGATGTTGTGTCTGCCAAGAACTAAAAAATGAAATATTAAAAATTCAAAAAAAAAAAAAAAAGACAGGGTCTTGCTAAGTTACTTAGGGCTTTGCTAAGTTTCTGAGGCTATCCTCAAATTTGTGATCCTCCTCCCTCAGCCTCCTGAGCAGCTGGGAGTATAGATGTGTGCCACAGCACCCCACAGGAATTGTCTTCCTAAGAATACAGTCTCAGTTTTTGTTCTCAGCTTCTTGCTGAAGTGGAAGCATCGGCTGCTCGTGGTGGTGGCACGTGCATACAGTTCCTGACCTAGTAGCAGCCATAAAGACCAGCCCTGCACTCTGCTAGCTGCACCTGAGGTCAGGCCCACTCCACACCTCCCCTGCCCATCTCACCAGGATCCAGAATTAAAGGACAAATGGGACTCTGGCCCCTTCTCATGGCCCTGTGTCAATTCCTATTTCTATGTAAGTAATTCAGGTTTTACCCGTTTTATATATTGAGTGTCCATAGGAGGCAAGGGGGCCTAAAAAAAGTTGGAAGCCCACGGCTCCAGGCTGGCCCCCAGGTCCTTGAGACCCACTGCTCCAGGCTGGCCCCCAGGTCTTTGCAGTTTGTACAGCTCCTGAGTCTTGGGACCTAGAGCCCTCTCTGTGAGCCCTCTCATTAAGGAACCAAAGAGCTCTGTCGTAATCACAGTGTAATTACCTAGCTTCCTAATTGGCAGCAGATTCAGGCCTGCGGGTAAGGAAAGTCCGTGGTGAGCTGGCTCGAGTAGCAGGAGACGGAAGATGCCAGATCCTGGCATGCTCCGGGGCTGCTGGCCAGGGCCTTGTGATCCTAGGAGGGGTGTGGCCCTCCTCTTAAGAGGAGGAAACAGAGGCTCCAAGTAGTGTGCAGCTGCCTGAGCACCTGCCTGCCCCCAGGCTGGTGGGCTGGCCTGCATGGGGACCCAGGGCTGCCTGCTCTCTCCCTGCTCCCGCCAGGCCTCAGAGAGCTTCCTCACCACACAGAGGCCACAGAGTGAAGCAGGAGGCTCAGGGACTGTCCATGCTGCCTTTGTGCCCCCAACCACAGGACAGGGTACTGAAAGGTACGCCCAACGGGCAACTAAAGGGACTTTGAGGAGAAAGTGTCCCCAGCCGTGCGGCAGAGAGCGGTGGGAGAGCAGGAGTGGATCTGGTAGTCAGACCTGGGCTCAGGTTCAGCTTTGCCCCTCATCCCTGCAGCCTCTGGTGGAGCACTAGTCCCTCAAAACCTGGGTCTTCCCTGGAAACAGGTCAGCCGGCCTTTTCCTGGGAGGGGCCAGTTGTACCCACTACTGGGAATCCCCTGCAGGGATTCAACCAAGGAAAATCATTTCTTGGTGAGCCTGGGAACAGTGAGTCGGGCGCCTTTGTACCTTTCTGTTCCCAAACCCAGCCTTGTGAGTGCTCCCACTCATCCGTGCTGGGGTGAGGGGTGTCCAACTCTGCCCCCCACCAGGTCTGTGACCTCAGTGGTGCCTTGAGTGACGAGCAGGAGGGTGGCCAGTCAGAACTCAGCCAAGGGTGTGGATCTTCCTCACCCATGAACAGGGGCAGGCACCCGCTCTCACTCACACTCCGAAACTTGAATGCACTCACCTGGATCAGACCTGACCTGCAGTAGAAGCTGGCTTGCAGCCTGTGAAGCCATGCCCTGGGTCTCCTGCTGAAGCCCTGAGTCCACAAGACAGGCGGCCAGGAAGGGCATCTGGGTCACATACGCGGTCCCTGGCCCTTTTCCTTCTGGCAAACCCTACTGGCTCTCCCACCCCCAGGGTCACCTGCTCTGCTGGCCTGCCCCACTGTGTATCCGCTCTCCCGCCCCGCAGTCCTCGTGGCCCTCGAGGTGCCTCCCAGGGTGCTCCTGGTGTGTGGCCCCTGGCCCTGTCTCCCACTCTGGGGGCTGAGGCCTGACTGCTCGGGGCCCAGAGCAGGGCCAGGCACAGGGTGGGGAAGGGATGAGCAGGTGAAGGGTGTGCCGAGCTCCGAGTGGGTGGGGGCTGGCGGGAGGGAAGCCCTGGGGCTGCCCTACCACCCTGGAGGAAGAAGGGCCAGGAAGGCCGAGACCAGATAGTCCTTGTCATTTCATTTTAAAAATAAAAATGTCATTTACACTTTCAGTAAAGTCCTGGGTTGTCAGGGAGCGTGCAAGGCCGGCACCTCTGCTGGCTCCTGCCACCTCTGCTGGCTCCTGCCCAGCCCTTCCTGCCCAGGCCCTTTCTGGTCACTCCTGCCCAGGCCCTTCCTGCCCAGCCCTTTCTGGTCACTCCTGCCCAAGCCTTCCTGCTCCCAGAGGCAACAGTTGCCTCAGTCTCTGTTTTCAGTGGAAAGTTCTGGAAGCCTGACAAGTCTGACCGGTTTCCCTCACCCTTGAGTAGAAGGCCCAGGGGAACTGTCAGTGACTCCTGGCTGGGGCTCAGGACACCTCCAGCCCCCAGGCGCTCTCAGGGCTACCTGTGCCCCTCGCTCTCTCTCTGTGCTCAGTGGGTGGCCTCCAAGGCAGCAGGGCTCTGTGGCCAGTGACTGTACCCCTCTGACCCTTAGGCTCTTCATTGGCAACTCTTGGCCTAACTGCCAGGCCGTGGTGAGGGCTGACCGAGGAGCCAGCCATGAATAGCTATCTCAGGACCCTTTGCCAGTGGGAGCCCACCCATGGCACTGGCTTTGCAGTGGGCTGCCTGGGCCCCCAGTCCTGGGAAGTGCTGAGGATGTGGGCCTCTGTGAAGGTCTCTGAGCCACGGGACCCTGGGGGCTCAGTCCCTGGGCACCTGCTCTGCACCCTCAGGAGGCAGCCAAGGGAGCTGAGACCTCCACGGTGGGCCTGTCAGGGGCCCGAGAACTGACAGGCCACGAGGGCCAAGGTGTGACAACAAGCAGGACCCAGGAGCCAGGGTCAGAGGGCATGTGGGGAGGTGACCTGGGACCTCACTGACACCCCCTCAGCTCCCTCCCGGCCTCCCTGGGACCCAGTGAGAGTGAGGCCCCTCTGCAGCCCCATGTACCCCAAGAGAACCACTGGGCCCAGGTGCAGACCCCACATACTGGAGGGTCCCAGGGCGGGAAGTGCTGATGGTCAGAGGGCCTTCCAGATGTGCACAGTCCCTCACTGTGGGCAGGGCAGTGTGGGGCCTGGAGCCCAGGACCTCAGGGCCACAGCTGGGTTGGGGGTCACCTGACTCACTTCCTGGACCCTCTCTCTCTGGCCTCCTCTGACCCCAGCTGCTTTGAAAGGAAGTGATCTTGGCCTTGGGGCTGCGCAAAAAGAGGCTTTGACATTCGTTCACACAAGTGGGGAGACAGGGCTGGCTGGGTGTATTTTGGGATGTGTCTCAGGAAGGCGCCCCTCCCCCCCCAGCACCGTGGCAACCAGGCAGAGCCTGGAGAGCTGCCTCTGGGGGCGGGCCTGGGCTGGCCGTCCCCTTGTGCGCTCACTGCGCCCCAGCCCAGGAGCGGCAGGGGGCAGCTCCAGGGCCCTGGGGTAACAATACTGGCAGATGGCGGTGATGGATCGAGGGAGGCCAGACCCAGAGCAGGCAGGACGGGAAGCAGGTCCTCAGAAAGGCGGGTCCCAGTGCCCCAAATTATTAGGGGGTGGAGAAGGGGGGCTGTGGGAGCCCCTGATGGCCTGCGCCCCTCGGGAAGGGGCCTGCCTCTGTGTCCCTGCCGGGCTCCGTCCTGGCCAGGAGTCAGGTGGGCAGTGAGGCGTGGCTGAGGCCAGGCAGCAGGAAGGGCCTGCAGTTGGAGGTCTCAGGCCACTCAAAGACCTGGGGCTTCTGCTGGCTCCAGAACCAGACCAAGCAGGAGGCGGGGCCGGAGCCCCGTCCTTGTTTCCCCAGGCTGGTGTAAAAGATGGACACAAAGCGGCTTCCAACCACAGGACTATACTCTCTCAGTTCTGGGGCCAACAGACCAAGGCGGTGTTACCGCTGTTGACCGGTGACGAGTTCTTGCTCCCCGATGTTGAAGAATAACACCAAAGAAGCACGCCGAGGCCAGGCCAGAGTAGAGATTAGAAATTTATTAAAGGACAGAAGAAAAGACTTTTCCCGGAGGAAGAAGGGGACCCAAAAGGTGGAATCCAGTTAGCGGGCAATGTGTTCCCCTTTTTATAGGTTTGGTGATGGAATGTAGGTGGGAAGGGTTTGGGACAAAGGAGTAATCTGGTCATTTCCGAGTCAAGTTTGCTGTTCATTAGCACTTCTTTGGGATGAGCTATCTCCAAATCTGTTGGGGGCTGTATCCTGGGCTTCATTAACATTTCTTTGGGATGGGCTGTCTTCGAATCTGTTGGGGGATGTTCATTAACATTTCTTCCAGGTGGACTTTGGCCTAGGGCCTTTTCGGAACTTTATTAACATTCCATGAGTTGTCCTGTTTTCCCTGAGTCATTCCCAGCATGGCCTCCATTTTAGATTTCACTCGGTATTAGACCCGATTTACCTAACTACACTGACTACCTAACTTTAAATCTGGCTTCAGCGGCACAAGGTTCTCGGGGGCCCCTTACTGCCTCTTCCAGTTCCTGGGGGCCCCTTCACTTGCGGCTGCTGATCGATCGTCCATCGTTGCGAGGCCTCTCCTGTGTCTGTCCCCTCCCCTGGTGAGGACTCCCAGGGCCGCACTGAGCCCAGCCTGATGCAGAGGGACCTTGCCTTAACTCATCATGCCTGCAAAGTCCCTGCTTCCAACAAGGTCATGTTTCAAGGTCCAGCCTGGACATGGATGTGGGGCGGGGGCCATCAACCCATTAAAGCCCCCTTTGGGCAGCCCTGCTGGGAAGCAGGGCCAGCACCCCGCAGGAGTAGTGGAGTGTGATGGTCCAGAGGGCCCAGCCAGTGTGTGGAAGAGGGGCACAGTGGACGTGTGGCCTTCAGCAGAGAGAGGGCCAGACAGAGGGCCGTAAAGAGGGGGAAGGTGCCCCCATTCCCACCCCCAGGCACTCTGAGAGCCCGGCCCCGGGGCTGCAGGCAGACTGTGGGGTCAGCATGAGACCGCAGGTGTTGGTGCAGCTCTCCTTGGTTCCAAAATCATCCCGGGCCTTGGCCAGGCCCAGGGTGCTCCGCATCACACCTGTGTCTCCACCAGGTAGGGAGTGACCTTGGAAGTGCCTTTGCCTCTCTGTCTCTAGGTCCCCCTCTGGGAAGGACACCTCAACTCGCCCACAGGGGCCTGAGGAGGTAAATGAGTGCCCCTGGCTCTGCTCCTGTCACAAAGGAAGTGCTTGGTGGATGAGTTCGTCCATCAGGAGAGCGTTTCAGCAGAGGGGCAGCATGTGCAAATGTGCGGGGTTTGGGGAAGCAGGGCTTCCGCTGAAACTGGCCTGCCCTGCCGCTCAGGGAGCATGCACAGCGCTGCTCAGAGAGCCTCCTCACACTCAGCGTGCCGCCGCACTCTCTTGAGAACACTGCTGCACTCCCATGCTCAACTGGCCCCTCCTGGGAGCCACACAAGCCACCCGCCAGGCAGCCCCCCAACCCTCCTCCCCTCTGCCCTTCACTGCTCTGAGGCCAAGCCCCAGCCCTCCCACCCCTCCCAACCCTCCTCCCCAGCCCTCCCGCCCCTCAGCTACTCTCCTCCTCTCCCAGACCTTTCCAGAAGATTCTGTGAGGAGCCAGGCAGATGCCTCAGCACTGCACCGGGTGCCTAGCAGAGCCCTCAGGCTGGCACACAGTGGAAGACCACAAGCTCAAGGGTGCAGTATGACCTCAATGATACCCTGTTTACCTCTTCTGGCTGCTGACCAGGAGGCCAGCTAGCCTCATGGTCAAGTTCACAGCCAAACCTAAGCCCAGATTTCCAGTCCAGTCCTCCTTGCTGGCTCACACCCACAGCGTCCAGCTAGCAAGACTCTCCATCCTCAAAATGTCACGCCTGCGCCCCCTGCAGCTGCTGTGCCTCATGCCTTGCAGATCAAACGCCTGTGGAGCTGAGGGGGCAAATGCTATTCAAGCTACGGGGATCCTCCCTATGTGTGTGCCAGTCATGCTTTCCTCCAGCTGTCCACCTCTGTACCTATCCACAGCCCTTGGTGCATCCATCAGCGTCCATCCATCTATCCATCCATCCATCCATCGCTCATCTATTCACCTACCCATCATCCATTGTTCATCCATCATCATCATCAATCTATCCATCATCTATCATCCCTCCCTCCCTCCCTCCCTCCCTCCCTCCATCTGTCCATCTATCCATCCTTCCATCAAGTCATCGCTCTATCCATCCAACCACCCAACCCTAAACCTAACCCTAACCCTAACCCTAACCCACATACCTATCAACCCATCTCATTCCTTCTTGATGGCGTCCCTGACCAGCTGCTATGTCAGACCCTGCTCCTGGGGGATAGTGGTGTATATAAGTGAGAAAGGTGGTATCTAGCAGCCAGGAAAGAGAAAGGTGGAGGAAACCCACCTGAATGAACCTGGCAATGCAGTGGTGACAGCCAGGAGAGGCAGGGCTGAGGCCGTGGTGACAGACAGGAGGCTTCCACGTTGCTGGGTTGGGGGCATCAGGGAAGCTTCTCAGGAGCACATACAGTGACAGGATGGTACACCGGCACAATAGGGGCCCGCGTGATGGAATCCCGGTGGCTTTGAAAGGAGAGGGAAAGAGAGCAGACATGGGTGGACACAGTGCCAGCCGGGAGGCATGCGGCACCAGCTTGCTCTCCAGAGCTCCGGCAATGCTGCTTGGGCTTGCACCTCCAGAACCATGAGCCAAAATAGACCTCTTTATAATGTCGTCTGCTTCAAGTATTTTATTATAGAAACAAATCTGACTAATAAAGGGATGAAAAGTAGTTGCATAGGTAGGCAGGTGAGCAAATGGGTGGATGGGTAGATGGGTGGGTGGGTGGTGATGGATGGAGGAGTGGGGAAATAACTTATACTGGCTGAGCTTATGTGAATCTTCAACAGAGTGAGAACAGAGGTTCATGACCAAGGATAAAGCAGCAGGTGGTGAATGGATGCTGGGTGGGGGAGGGAAGCTGGTGAGATCTTTCCCCTGAACGGGGATGTAGCAAGTCCAACTGCAGCTGGCTCCTAAGGCCCCTCAGGTGTACATAAAACAAAAATATTAAAAAGGGCAATGAGGAGGCTGTAGCTCAGTGGCAGAGCGCTTGCCTAGCATGTGTGAGCCACTGGGTTCCATCCTCAGCACCACATAAAGATAAACAAATAAAATAAAGGTATGCTGTCCATCTACAACTACAAAAATAATAATACTAAAGAAAGTGCTGGGGATGTGGCTCAATGGTTAAGCACCCCTGGGTTCAATCCCCTGTAAAAATGAGAGAGAGAGAGAGAGAGAGAGAGAGAGAGAGAGAAAGAACAATTTGGAGGAGGAAGGAGGAAAAGTTCATTCTGGGCTGAGGGTTTCAGAGTCCACAGCTGCTGGCTCCATTGCTCTGGGCTGAGGTGAGGGAGACCCTTCTGGCAGCCAGGGAGTGGGGGCGGGTAGGAGGGTGGTTTGAGAGAGAGAGAGAGAGAGAGAGAAGGAAGAGGAAAATGAGGAAGGGGAGGACAAAATATAATCCCCAAGGGCATGTCCCCAGGGTCCTGCCTCCTCCAGCTATGGCCCATGCCCACAGTTGCCACTCAATAGCCCATTCAAGTGGTTAATCCGTCAAGTGGGCTAATCCACTGATCAGACCACAGCTCCGTAATCCAATCACTTTGCCTCTGAACATTCTTGAGTTGCTAGAGGGGCACCTCATATCTAAACCATAATGCAGGGCCTAGCCCAACTTTGAGCCAACTCTGTAAACACGGAGGACCTACTGGGAATTATGCATGTGACACATCCTAATGCCGATTGAGAGTTGAGGGAGGAGGGACTGAAGGTCGCTGGCCCTAGAGGGGCCCAAAGGCTATCTTCAGACTCCACCATCCAGAGGGAATGGACGCTGCTTCTGGCCACACGGCCTGTGCGGGCTGGGTCTGCAAATCCCAGAACATCTGGGCTGTTCTGGGCTCCAGGGCTTCTGGGTCAGGGCAGGCGCCTCACAAACCTGTCAGGACAGAGGCTGGGGTGGCAGCACTGCAGCGCCCAGGACGTTGGGGCAGGGCCCTGTGCGCAGTGTATCCCACACCCTGGCTGCTGTGGTGGGCAGCACATGGCTGGGGTTTGGGCTGCTCTACCATTTACTATCCATGAGACTCAGCTTAAGAGGCCACGGTACTCCCTGTGCCTTGCTGCAGAAGTCCAGGTTCCAAAACGTGCCAGCTCTGACCACTGCGCACTGCGCTCGGGCTGAGTTACTCCGCTTCGATGACTATACGTCCAATCGCTAATTTTAAAAAAATAAGATAAGCGATTAGCCTTTAATAAATAATGACATTTGACATTTATGAACATTCAAAACAGAAGTAATTCTGAAGTGCTTTATGAACATCACGTTTGTGTTTGACATAGATTGAAACAGGCCCATATCCACAGGAGAAGCCCCTGGCTTGGCTGTGACCTCTCCGAGGTTGTCTCTCTGAGGTTCCAGGTGGAGGAGGGCCGTGGAGGTCCCCAGCTGACACTTGGCCTCCCCAGCCTTCATCACCCTGTTGTTTCCTTTGGGGGCCTAACTGAGGGCCTTCAGGAGGTAGGGGACCAGCCTCCCTTCAGCTACAGACTCCCTGGAGACATCCCT